>NC_135308.1:55429734-56034734 GCF_048772815.1 Callospermophilus lateralis
CCTGCTCGTCGAGAAGGGTCCCTGCCCGGCCGGCAGACAGCTCCCACCATCCCGGCACTCCTGGCGGCCCGCCCGCTCTGCGAAGGGTCACCCCGCCCGGCTCTTAGCCACGCGGGCGCCATCTGCCTGGCTCTGTGGGCGCCCCCGGCGGCCCAGCGCAGCCAGAAGGGTCCCCGCCTGGCCCGACAGAAGGCACGTGCCCTTCCGGCTCTGCTAACGGCCCTGCCCACCCGGGAAAGGGCTCCCCCCCTTGAGAGGATGGGAAGGAAATCTAACCAAGCCTCTATGAATTAGCGAACTGGGATCTAAAACCAGAGATTGTGTCAGACCAGAGACAAGCCAGTTCCACCTCTCCCTTCGGTCACTCCTGCAAGGAGCCAGGGGCTCGCCATAGCAGAGAGGGGAAGTCACCAAAGATCGGCCAAAGAGATTCCTTCCCAGCGGATTCTAAATTAGCAGGAGCGGCGAGGGAGCCGGCCGGAGCTGGCGGGAACCGCGGCAGCGGCACGGGAACCGGCGGGAGCTGAGGCGGCGCTGACGCAGGAGCCGGCGGGAGCCGCGCGGCGCGGGTCTCCCAGCTACAGCTCCCACCAGTGCTGACAACTGAGGTCTCTTGCACCAGATACGGGGGCGTGGCTACCAGAAGGTAAGCAAATTTGCTGGGGGTTCTCAGCCCCAAGCTCTACAAACTTAGGGCCTGAGGGAGGCAAACAAGGAGAGTGTGCCCAGGCATTAATGAAACAGCTGCTCCACGCGTGTGCAAGGTAGGCGGAACCGTGACCACCGACAAAACAGGCCCAGTGGCCCGCCAGATACATCGCCCCGGTCGGGGGAGGGGCAGAGCCGCCACCAGCGCCTTTTAGGTAGACAGATCTGCAACTGACAGACAGAACAGGCCTAGTGGCCAGCGGAGGGGCAAAGCCGCTGCTCACGCCTGCAAGGTAGGCGGACCTGTGACCACCGAAAGAACAGGCCCATCGAAAGTACAGGTACAGCGGCCTCCTGGCGTGGAAGGCACATTGCCTCAATTGGAGGAGGGGCAGAGCCACCGCCAAAGCCTGCGAGGGAGACTTTGCAGCTATACAAGAGCAATATAAATATATAGGGGGAAAAATCAATAACACAACAGTTTCACCAAGCAGAAAGAAACGCGATCAGTATGAAAAGACAAGGAAAGAAAGGACCACAAGCAATGCAGGTCAACTCAACTTTAGAAGAGGTAATATCTGCAGCAGATGGAATGTCAGATAAAGAATTCAGGATATACATGCTTCAGATGATCTGGAGTCTCAAGGAAGACATTAGACAGCAAAATCAGACAATGAAAGACCACTTCGACCACTTCGACAATAAATTACATAAACAAATCCAAGAAGCAAAAGATCAATTATACAGGGAGATAGAGGTTATAAAAAACAAACAAACAGAAATCCTGGAAATGCAGGAAACAATAAACCAACTTAAAAACTCAATTGAGAATACTACCAGCAGAGTAGAACACTTAGAAGATAGAACATCAGACAATGAAGACAAAGTATTTCAACTGGAGAAGAACATAGACAGCTCAGCAAAGCTGTTAAGAAACCATGAGCAGAACATTCAAGAAATATGGGATAACATAAAGAGACCCAACTTAAGGGTCATTGGGATACAGGAAGGTATTGAGGTCCAAACCAAAGGAATGAGCAATCTATTCAACGAAATAATACGAGAAAACTTCCCAGATTTGAAGAATGAGACAGAATCCCAAATCCTAGAAGCCTACAGGACGCCGAATGTGCAAAATCATAAGAGATCCACACCTAGACACATTATAATGAAGATGCCCAACATACAGAATAAGGAGAGAATTTTAAAAGCTACAAGAGAAAGGAAGCAGATTACATTTAGGGGTAAACCAATCAGGATAACAGCTGATCTTTCAACACAGACTCTGAAAGCTAGAAGATCCTGGAATAACATATTTCAAACACTGAAAGAAAAGGGGTTCCAACCAAGAATTGTGTATCCCGCGAAATTAAGCTTCAGGATGGAAGATGAAATTAAAACCTTCCATGATAAACAAAAGTTAAAAGAATTTGCAGCTAGAAAACCAGCTCTTCAAAACATCCTCAGCAAAATATTACAGGAAGAGGAAATGGAAAATATCAATGAAAACCAACAGCGGGAGGTAGTACAGTAAAGGTGGGGGGGAATAATCAAAGAGGAAAACAAACCATGTTTACTAACATAAATAAACAAATATGGCTGGAAGAACAACCCATATCTCAATAATAACTCTAAATGTTAATGGCTTAAACTCACCAATTAAGAGACACAGGCTAGCAGAATGGATCACTAAACAAGACCCAACAATATGCTGCCTTCAGGAGACGCATTTGATAGGAAAAGACATACATAGACTGAAGGTGAAAGGTTGGGAAAAATCATATCACTCATATGGACTTCGGAAACAAGCAGGAGTGTCCATACTCATTTCAAATAAAATAGATTTCAAGCCAAAGTTAATCAAAAGGGATGAAGAGGGACACTACATACTTCTCAAGGGAACCATACACCAACAAGACATAACAATCATAAATATATATGCCCCAAACAATGGTGCAGCTATGTTCATCAAACAAACTCTTCTCAAGTTCAAGAGTCTAATAGACCACCATACAATAATCATGGGAGACTTCAACACACCTCTCTCACCACTGGACAGATCTTCCAAACAAAAGTTGAATAAGGAAACTATAGAGCTCAATAACACAATTAATAACCTAGACTTAATTGACATATATAGAATATACCACCCAACATCAAGCAGTTACACTTTTTTCTCAGCAGCACATGGATCCTTCTCAAAAATAGATCATATATTATGTCACAGGGCAACTATTAGACAATATAAAGGAGTAGAGATAATACCATGCATATTATCTGATCATAATGGAATGAAATTGAAAATCAACGATAAAAGAAGTAAGGAAAAATCATGCATCACTTGGAGAATGAACAATAGGTTACTGAATGATCAATGGGTTATAGAAGACATCAAGGAGGAAATTAAAAAATTCTTAGAGATAAATGAAAACACAGACACAACATATCGGAATCTATGGGACACATTGAAAGCAGTTCTAAGAGGAAAATTTATTGCTTGGAGTTCATTCCTTAAAAAAAGAAAAAACCAACAAATAAATGATCTAATACTTCAACTCAAAATCCTAGAAAAAGAAGAGCAAAACAACAGCAAAAGAAGTAGAAGACAAGAAATAATTAAAATCAGAGCTGAAATTAATGAAATCGAAACGAAAGAAACAATTGAAAAAATTGACAAAACTAAAAGTTGGTTCTTTGAAAAAATAAATAAAATCGACAGACCCTTAGCCACGCTAACAAAGAGAAGAAGAGAGAGAACTCAAATTACCAGCATACGGGATGAAAAAGGCAATATCACAACAGACACTTCAGAAATACAGAAGATTATCAGAAATTATTTTGAATCCTTATACTCCCATAAAATAGAAGATAGTGAAGGCATCGATAAATTTCTTAAGTCATATGATTTGCCCAGATTGAGTCAGGAGGATATTGACAACCTAAACAGACCAATATCAATTGAGGAAATAGAAGATACCATCAAAAGACTACCAACTAAGAAAAGCCCAGGACCGGATGGGTATACAGCAGAGTTTTTCAAAACCTTTAAAGAGGAATTAACACCAATACTTTTCAAGCTATTTCAGGAAATAGAAAAAGAGGGAGAACTTCCAAATTCATTCTATGAGGCCAACATCACCCTGATTCCTAAACCAGACAAAGACACTTCAAAGAAAGAAAACTACAGACCAATATCTCTAATGAACCTAGATGCAAAAATCCTCAATAAACTTCTGGCGAACCGGATACAAAAACATATCAAAAAAATTGTGCACCATGATCAGGTAGGATTTATCCCTGGGATGCAAGGTTGGTTCAATATACGGAAATCAATAAATGTTATTCACCACATCAACAGGCTTAAAAATAAAAACCATATGGTCGTCTCGATAGATGCGGAAAAAGCATTCGACAAAGTACAGCATCCCTTTATGTTCAAAACTCTAGAAAAACTAGGGATAACAGGAACATACCTCAACATTGTAAAAGCAATCTATGCTAAGCCTCAGGCTAGCATCATTCTGAATGGAGAAAAACTGAAGGCATTCCCTCTAAAATCTGGAACAAGACAGGGATGCCCTCTCTCACCACTTCTGTTCAACATAGTTCTCGAATCACTGGCCAGAGCAAGTAGACAGACGAAAGAAATTAAAGGCATAAAAATAGGAAAAGAAGAACTCAAATTATCACTATTTGCAGATGACATGATTCTATACCTAGCAGACCCAAAAGGGTCTACAAAGAAACTATTAGAGCTAATAAATGAATTCAGCAAAGTGGCAGGCTATAAAATCAACACGCATAAATCAAAGGCATTCCTGTATATCAGCAACAAATCCTCTGAAATGGAAATGAGGACAACCACCCCATTCACAATATCCTCAAAGAAAATAAAATACTTGGGAATCAACCTAACAAAAGAGGTGAAAGACTTATACAATGAAAACTACAGAACCCTAAAGAGAGAAATAGAAGAAGATCTTAGAAGATGGAAAAATATACCCTGTTCATGGATAGGTAGAAGTAACATCATCAAAATGGCGATATTACCAAAAGTTCTCTATAGGTTTAATGCAATGCCAATCAAAATCCCAACGGCATTTCTTGTAGAAATAGAGAAAGCAATCATGAAATTCATATGGAAAAATAAAAGACCCAGAATAGCAAAAACAATTCTAAGCAGGAAATGTGAATCAGGCGGTATAGCTATACCAGACTTCAAACTATACTACAGAGCAATAGTAACAAAAACAGCATGGTACTGGTACCAAAACAGGCAGGTGGACCAATGGTACAGAATAGAGGACACAGAAACCAATCCACAAAACTACAACTATCTTATATTTGATAAAGGGGCTAAAAGCATGAAATGGAAGAAGGATAGCATCTTCAACAAATGGTGCTGGGAAAACTGGAAATCCATATGCAACAAAATGAAACTGAATCCCTTTCTCTCGCCATGCACAAAAGTTAACTCAAAGTGGATCAAGGAACTTGATATCAAATCAGAGACATGGCGTCTGATAGAAGAAAAAGTTGGCTATGATCTACATACTGTGGGGTCGGGCTCCAAATTCCTCAATAGGACACCCATAGCACAACAGTTAATAACTAGAATCAACAAATGGGACTTACTCAAACTAAAAAGTTTTTTCTCAGCAAAAGAAACAATAAGAGAGGTAAATAGGGAGCCTACGTCCTGGGAACAAATCTTTACTCCTCACACTTCAGACAGAGCCCTAATATCCAGAATATACAAAGAACTAAAAAAATTAGACAATGAGATAACGAATAAACCAATCAACAAATGGGCCAAGGACCTGAACAGAAATTTCTCAGAGGAGGACATACAATCAATCAACAAGTATATGAAAAAATGCTCACCATCTCTAGCAGTCAGAGAAATGCAAATCAAAACCACCCTAAGATACCATCTCACTCCAGTAAGATTGGCAGCCATTAGGAAGTCAAACAGCAACAAGTGCTGGCGAGGATGTGGGGAAAAGGGTACTCTTGTACATTGCTGGTGGGACTGCAAATTGGTGTGGCCAATTTGGAAAGCAGTATGGAGATTTCTTGGAAAGCTCGGAATGGAACCACCATTTGATCCAGCTATTCCACTACTGGGTCTATTCCCTAAAGACCTAAAAAGAGCACACTATAGGGACACTGCTACATCCATGTTCATAGCAGCACAATTCACAATAGCAAGACTGTGGAACCAACCTAGATGCCCTTCAATAGACGAATGGATAAAAAAAATGTGGCATTTATACACAATGGAGTATTACTCTGCATTAAGAAATGACAAAATCATAGAATTTGGAGGGAAATGGATGGCATTAGAGCAGATTATGCTAAGTGAAGCTAGCCAATCCCTTAAAAACAAATGCCAAATGTCTTCTTTGATATAAGGAGAGTAACTAAGAACAGAGTAGGGAAGAAGAGCATGAGAAGAAGATTAACATTAAACAGGGATGAGAGGTGGGAGGGAAAGGGAGAGAGAAGGGAAATTGCATGTAATTGGAAGGAGACCCTCAGGGGTATACAAAATTACATACAAGAGGAAGTGAGGGGAAAGGAGGGAAAATATAAGGGGGAGAAATGAATTACAGTAGAGGGGGTAGAGAGAGAAGAGGGGAGGGGAGGGGGGAGGGGGGATAGTAGAGGATAGGAAAGGCAGCAGAATACAACAGACTCCAGAATGGCAATATGTAAATCAATGGTTGTGCAACTGAAGTGATTCTGCAATCTGTATATGGGGTAAAAATGGGAGTTCATATCCCACTTGAATCAAAGTGTGAAATATGATATATCAAGAACTATGTAATGTTTTGAACAACCTACAATAAAAATTAATTAAAAAAAAAAAAGAATTGTAGTGCATTCTGCTGTCATGTATTTAGAAAAATAAAAATCAATAAAAAGAAAAAAAGGAAATAAATATGTTAAGTAATTAAAAAAAAAAAAGAATTTATTTATTATTTTTAAAGGACCAGTCAGCATATTAATTAATATATAATTAAGTACATGTGATAATTAATACATGTTAATTATGTACCAACTAATTAATACATATTAATTCTTTCCTTTTTTCTCCTGCTTCCCCAACTCATATTATTAGTAAATATATTTAAAGCTTAAGGTATTCAACATTGTAACAGAATCTCAGACCTCAAGGAAACTAGCAATGGCATAAGACTGGGCTCCTTCTAGTGGTAGAATTGCTTTTAAATCTAGAGTCCTTCAGAAAAGAATCCATTTTCCTTTTCTTGCCTATAAACTTCTCAGAAAGAAGAGCAACTGTTCGAGTTGTGACCTTGTCTCATTGCTCACCCTGCCACCTGGTTTAAGCTTCTCAATATCACTAAGCCTGTGTTTTTTGGGTTTTTTTTTTTCTGTCTAGAAAAATACTGACTCAGATACTAGAAACTTTGAGAATCATATCTTGGGTTTTACTCACCATTGTGTATAAATAAAAATACATCTGCTATGGATGTGCCTGCTATTAAAACTGCAGGTAATTTTTTAAAACCCTATAATACAAAGAGTGAACTCTTCATAAACATTGATTCCATAGATTTTTGACCAATTATGGATAAAAATGTTTTTTGCTATTGAGTCTCAAGGTCAAATTGAGAATCTCTTGATCAAGGTAAACATAATCATGAGAACATGATGTAATTTTCAGAGTTAATGACCCTCAACATTACCAACTAGCACACCTTTGGCATTTATTTAGTTGGAAGAAATATAATACTTAGACCTTTTAAAAATCTATATCTCTAGGTCCTGGAGCATCAGTTATTCCTTGAATTTAAAAATAAAATTCTAGCTTGTACATCTACTAATTGGGTGTTTTTCAAATTATTATATGAAAATATAATATGAAGCTACTATATTTTTTTCTTGCATTTGGTGAAGTCATGTGAAATTCAAACCCCTCTGGCACTTCTTTTGGGAAGTAATTGGTAAAACCTCCATTTCTGAAATTCAAGTTCTAAAATATAATAGAATGGTGTGAAAAGGGGGCCTGGGGCTGCCATCTCTAGCTTGGACCAACTGGCCTTCTCTGTGACCATTAGCCATGACAGAACTGGTTGAGTTTCAGGGATCTTAAAGAAGCAATAAAAATCACAGAGCAATAAACCTGGTTTACTCGGCTCAGCTCTCATTTGTCAGACTTTAAAATATCACCTATGTCCTCAGAGTCAAGGTTCATTTTTCCCCCAGTCAAATCTATAGATCCAGCAGATTGTTTTTCCTCAGTGAATTGTATTTTTCCTAAAATAAAAATTTTAAACATAGCATCCAAAATAGTTTAAGGTACGTACAATATTTGTATTTATGGTAAAAACCAAAATAATAGTTCTTCTAAGTAGCCACATCTGATCATCAAAGAGATACTCTTTTATCTACCTTCAAAAAGAAGTTGTATATATAAACCATTGACCTGGAAGAAAAGCTGGATATGTCATGAAAAGCTCCAACTTGCCACTGGAAGGAAGGCAGAAAGGTAAGAAAGGAGGTGGGGAGAGAGAATCGAAAGGAGAAAGAGAACAGAATTGTAGTAACTTTCACACATCATAACTGACAAGGCTTGTGCCACATTTAACTCAACCTTCTTCTTACACTGCTGTGCATGTATTGATGAAACTAATGCTCTGCGATCAATCCTTTGAATGTAGATGGATTTCTAGTGCAGAGTTCAGCAGAGCTGTTAGGAAAGTTAGGGTGTTATAAGTTACATCTATCAGCATTTCTTCAATTAGTGCCTGAAATATGACAGTTTTTCCTTTGGTTTCTGAGTTTTTAACTATTCAAGCAGAGTGTAGAGGCGCACACCTGTAATTCCAGTGGCTCAGGAGGCTGAGGCAGGAGGAGAGCAAGTTCAAGTCAGCCTCAGTGATTTAGTGAAACCCTGTCTCTAAATAAAATACAAAAAGGGCTGGGAATGTGACTCCATGGTTAAAAACCCCTGGGTTCAATCCCTAGAACAAAAAAAAAAAAAAAAAAGAAAAGAAAGAAAAGAACTATTAAAATTAAAAATGTAGAAGTATATCCTAGATTTTAACTAAATGATAATGTTTGTCTACATAGTAATTCCCAAGTGGTAATGTCAATGGGCATTCTATTTCCTAATTTGATCAAGAACTGGCTTTCTGAATCTCTTCAGAGACTCTGTAAAATTTTATACCTGCTTCATCATTAATCAATATTCATAGAAACATCCATAATTCTTGAGATACTGAACTCTATTGGTGATGCAGGGGAAAAAATAAACAGTTCTTGGAAGGACAGTATTATGAATAAAGAAAGTGTTCTCTCAGGGACTCTCCCTTTCTGCCACATCCCTACCCAGAATAGGATCTCCTCCCCCAGAGGAGCAGTGCCTTCCTCCTGCCCACCACAGAGCCCATTGTACTCCTGATGTGTTCTGCTTCCCTTCATCTCTATTCCCATAACATCTTGCTACAATGCTAAAGTGATTGTAATAATCTAATCTGCATGCACGTGTTAATGGTTTATAAGAGTTTAAGGTGTTCTCCCTCCCAGGCAACATGCTTACATACTTGCATTTTTTGCTTGAGCTTCAAGGGCTCTAATCTAAAGGAGAAACCTAACGTTCCCAAGATGGTATTTGCTGATTTTAATAGAGCCCAGGGCTAATTCACACAGTCTCATATCCAGCCACTGGTAGGAAGAGCGAGACTTTATTCTACCTTCTCTTTCCTGAAAGATGAAAAATCAATAACCAGCTTCTCAAAATGATTCTGCAATGGTACAGTCACCCTGAATAGCAGAAGCAAAATGTTCAGAGGACAGCCCCTGGACAATAACATCAGCTCTGGGAGCACAACTGGAAGAAGTGGAGATGTATTTGTCACTCTGATAGCACTGCCAGGTGAGTGCCTCTCTGCCCTTACAACCATTGTATTGCTATCCCAGTCCAAACATGGAAAAGTACCTTTAGAAGATAATGATCCCAGGGAAGGAGAAATAAGAAAAGTGTGCACCCTCTGAGTGCTTTAAGCCCAAAATTACTAGGGACAGGGAAAGAAATATCTCCAGAAGTTCATTTGCTGCTCCCCCGGACCCCTTCCTGTTCTACAAACTCCCTGGTCCCTTTCTCTCAGCTCTTTTCAGCAACACAGCCTGGGATTTCTGTTAAAAGTATCAAAATTATCCATCTTGCCAGGCAGAGCTTCCAGGCTTAAGAATAAGGCATTTTGCAAGCCTACTTGTTTTTCAAAGAAATAATCAGCAACTATTTGGGAAGATTTTCTTTTCTCTAAATCCCCTTGCTTTGAATGTCCATCACACAGAGTTGTTCCCTGGCACGTTTTTGCACAGAAGATGCTGATTTGTCGATATCCATCCCTTTCTAAGTAACTGTGGAGCCATCTGGCACGTAGTAAACAGGCTTATGCATTAACTGACTGCACTCAGGAAACCTTGCAGTTAGCAATTAATTTTATCCCTGAATAATGCAGTGAAAATGATAATCGATGGGACAAAAATGGACAGCATTGGAAAAGAGCTTGGAAAACACTGCAGGTCTACAGATGCAGAGGTTCCTATGCATTCACTCAGATCAGAAATCAAATCACTGTCAGATTATCTTGTAGTTTATGGATCCTTGTTGGTAGCATAAATGGCAGCCCACCGATCATAAATTCCACACAGTCTTCTCTTAATGACCTTAATGGGTTGCTATTATTTTACTGTGCTATCATTCAAAAAGAGTCCATCTGGTATTCATAAATACCAGCAGACAAGGGTGGACTTCCACAGTTATAAATGCAACCCCAAATAACATTCAGTTCAGGTGCAATCAAGTGCTTCCTGGTAAAGCAAAACCTCCCGTGATGGAGTTTCCACAATTCCCTTGCTAAATGAATTAACCCCAATGTTTGACATTCGGCATTTGGTAAAGTTAAGCGCTGTTCTTTTACATGATGAGTCATTTTAAAATGTTTATTTTGAAAAATATTGAAGTGATAAAAGCATGTATAGTGCCATGATGTTTATCTTCTAATGAAGTGAAGTTCAAGTTCCTCCAGCAGACAACCTAACCAAAGGTTTGAGTGCAAGAAGTTTTAGGGCAGTGACGTTTGGAAGCACAGCGAAGAGTGGTGAAGTGAAATAAAAAGTATAGAAGAAGGGCATGAATCAATGAGTGTTATGGTTTGGGTGTAAGGTTGTCCCCTGAAAGCTCATGTGTGAGACAATGCAAGAAGATTCAAAGGGGAAGTGATTGGGTTATGAGGGCCTTAACCCAGTCACTGAATTAATCACTTGGGGGTATTAACTGGTAACTGGAGGCAGGTGGGGTGTGGCTGGAGGAGACAGTGCATTGCATTGTGACCGTGGATTTGGGTACATATTTGTATCTGGCAAGTGGAGTCTTTCTGCTTCTGATCATCATTTGAGCTTCTTCCCTTTGCCACACTCTTCTGTCATGATATTCTCCCTCATCTCCAGCCTGGAGGAATGGAGCCAGCTGTCTACAGATTGAGAACTCTGAAACTGTGAGCCCTCAAATAAACTTTTCATCCTCTACAATTGTTCTGATAGGGTCTTTCAATCACAGCAACGTAAAAGCAGACTGAAATGATGAGTTAACTCTGTGAAAACACAGAGCTAAATCCTGCTGGAGACCCCTGAGATGATTATTTCTCAGAGACACCCATCATGGTATTTGTTCACAGCACTTGTCCCTTATTGCTCGCCAGTTGCCCCTGGGACACTTGGGCCTATCCCAGGAGGAGGAGGCAGGCTTCCAGTCAGAGTAAACCCTCAGGCAGAGAGCAGGAATCCAGCCCAACATAGAACTGCCTCAGGGGGACCAAAGGGATGTGCGCAGAGAACAGAGTGCACCTGCTCAAAGGGGGTTAGATTTGATGACTTCCAACATGCTTTCTGCAGACAGGGATGATGCTGAATGATCTTGCATAACACTTTTTTTTTAACCCTTATCCTTTTGTGGTACTGGGTATTGAATCCAAGGGCACTCCATCACAAAGCTTTATCCCCAGTCATTTTTATTTTTTTGAGACAGGGTCACTTTTTTTTTTTTTTTTTTTTTTTTTTTTTTTTTTTTTGCCAAGGCTGGCCTCCAACTTACAATCCTCCTACCTTGGCCTCCTGAGTCACTGGAATCATAGGCATGTGCCACCACATCTGGCACATCTTTAGCATTTTCTGCAATAAACTTTAGAGAAGAAAAAAATTGTAGTAGGAACTTTGTGAGTAGAAAATTGGTGAGTAGGGACTAGCACCCTGCAGTATTCTATAAATACAGGAAGGCTTACCTCAGAGATATTTCAAGTTCAGTTCCAGACCAATGCAATAAGGAGCCACATGATTTTTTTTGGTTTCTCAGTGCATATAAAAGTTACATTCACACTATACAATAGTCAATTAAGTGTGCAATAGCATTATGTCCAAAAAAATGTACATAGCTTAATTTTACAAATACTTTATTGCTAAAAGAAAAAAATGCTAATGATCATCTGAACTGTTGGAAAAATGGCAGTGATACATTTGTTTGATGCAGGTGACCATTAATCTTTAATGTATAAATATAGTGATCTCTGAAAAATGCAGTAAAGCAACTTGCAATAAAACAAGGTATGCCTGTACTTGTTGCCTTGAATAACCTATTTTAAAAAGTACGAAAAATAGTTAAAATAAATATGCTCTTTAAAATGCTATCTCTAGTTAGTGAAATTGTTTTCTAGGTTTTTTTTTTCCTCTTTATTTTTCAGTTTTTCATAAAAGTCATATGCCCTTCTAGAGAATTTGTAAAGCATAAAAAAGTAACTTTAAAAAAAAAACACTACTTTTCTTACAAAAACAAAGCAAGAAAACAGGTGCTTTCGTAAACTCAAATTTATCCCCATGCCAAAAAATAGATCTAAATGTAATGCAAAGTTTTAACTTTCAATATGGTGATTGGTTACTTAAGTGGTAATTATATACCCGCCCCCCGCCCAAAATAACAAATAGCATCTTTCAACAAAGAAAAGAAATGCTTTGATTAAAGGTGGCATCAGTAAGTAACACACCCATGTTGATTTCTAGCTTTTCAAAGCTTTCTTCAACTGTTTCTTCTGGGCCTCTACAGATAACATAGAACCCTTCCAGGCATAAAACTTCCCTGATTTAATTTAGAACCTAAAATACACTTTAGTATAGTGCTAAGCTTAAGATTGAGCTTTTTTGAACTCTAATGAACCTCCTTAATTTCAATGTATCATTATAACTGCCAATTTAATTTTTCATGTTTTAGAGAAACCTGTTTCAATCAGCACATTATTAACAATTAATGGTCAGATTTAGGATGGGATACTCTAATTTTAATAAAACCCTCCACAGGAAAGGTCAACGAACCTCACAGAATCAATCATTTATAAGCAGTCTCTGGTTTTTATTGAAATATTTATGAATGATAAAATTATTTTGACAAGGCAAAGTTCAATACGGAGGCCATTTCTGACAACATGACATGATTTCATAAAAAATCCGGGGTATAATTACCTAAGGAGAAAAAATCCAGAGGAAATGGATAATTCCACTTTAAATTCTCCACAGAAAAACAGAGGTTGCTGTGAACATACACATGATCCTATATGCAACATGTTCTCAGGATCACACCAAAAGAGGCGGAAAAAAAATAAAATTGAAATAAATATATAAGAAAAAATGTAACTATTCTCCAGTGTCTTAGCAAGCAGATGTATGTACTTCTATGGTATAAAAATACCAGTCAAAAGATGATTATACACAAGAAGAATCAGGTCAACATTTTTAGTTTTTTAAATGTAGAACATCCTACCCCTCATGCAATAAACCTAACAGAAGAAGATGGCATTGTGTTATTCGTTTTTGTTTTCCATTTGTTTGTTTTTTGGTACTGGGGATTGAACCCAGGTGCATTTAACCACTGAGCCACCTCCCCAGCCCTTCTTATTTTTTAAAATTTTGAAACAGTGTCTCACTAAGTTGCTGAGGGCCTCGCTAAATTGTTAAGCCTGGCTTTGAACTTGTGATCCTCCTGCCTCACCCTCCCAAGCTGCTGGGATTACAGATGTGCACCACCATGCTGGGCTACATTGTCTTATTCTTAACAACTGTAATGGAGATTGCAGATTGTGGATGGTTAAAGAAAATTAAGAATGTGCATATGCTGGGCATAGTGAATTGGAGGCCCACCACCTTGGGATCTCTGCAAGAGCAAGCTGCAAGCTCCTTTCTGTGACATACGTATAGAAGTTAGCTCATGTATTCTGGCAGCATTGCCAAGCAAAATGTGGACTTCTTGCTCCATGCAGCCTCAGCTGGGTGGCTTTTAATGTTCATTATAATCTTATTTCACATGCATGCAAACAGGAATCCAAGAAGAAGCCATTCATACATGGGAGAAACTTTCAATATGATTTGCTGCTGACCCTGAGCAGCTCACCCCCACAGGCCCACCTTCACAGGTCGAATCAACAAGTCCTTGATGTGGAATGGGAGCTATATTTTATTTGGGGAGCAGAATTAGATATAGTAAAATGAACTAAACAACTTTATAAGTCAACAGGGTGGTTTACTTTCTTTCCCATAGTTAGCAGCAGATACATAAAGACACTTAAAGTTTTCTAGAGCTGATTCAAACTTGTTCAATCTTGTCTAACTATGTTCAACCACATGACTCCCTGACTGTGTGGAATGTTGGGACAAATAGAAATATTATATGGATCTGATATATGATTAGCAGTGTCCACAAGACCATATTGATTTAGAATAATTAAGCAGAAGTGAAACATCCAGAGTATAGAAAATCTAACATCATTTTAAGCACATATGTAATGTGCTAATATAATTAAACCATTTCCAACAGAAGGCTATGAAACACTCTATTTGTAAAATTAATGAAACCTTTTTTTACTATTAATTGTATGCTAGTGACTGTTGTTTGAGTAGCTTCCAAATACATAAAAACAATTAATTTCCTTTATATTTTGAGGACAATCCTGGGTCTGCCTTTATTAGTAATATGCTGAAGGAATCATTTTGTACGGATGCTACAAAATTTCCAACTAATAGATCCTATTCAAGTAATCACAGCTTTCAAATTAGAAAAACTAGAATTTATTAAAGTACGTATTCAATCTCCAAGATGATTTTTTTTTTTTTCTGGAGGATTAGAGTTCAAATTGCATCAAGACAATAACTAATAGGAGTTAACTTCTAAACTTGTGAAAACGTTGAATACCTGCGAAATCAATGGTATTTCTGCCAACCTAAACTGCAAAATCAATGGTATTTCTGCCAACTGAACCTGAGCTGTACCCATATTTCTCACTGTTGATTCCCTCCTTAAACCAATAAGTCTCCAGTATACTTGAGGTTTCCCATTGAGAATCTTTTCAAAAGAATCCCATCTTCCCCTCAACTTCCCCAATCAATACCCTGCTGGTGCTGTGTCCTGTTTCTCCCAGGGACAATAAGACCACTTCTTCCAAACCCTTCAGGATACTCTCCCCCATGCCTCAATGCAATTGTGATCCTAATATTTCTCAATTTGGAAACCTTCAATTGCCCCCATTGCCTGAGGTTTAAAGCTCAAATTCCTGAACAGTAAGTGAGCACAGGCTGAGGAACACAGTTATGCAGTTGTATTAGAAAAGTGGGGGAAAACATTGCACTTTCTCCTCTGATATTTTTTCTCTGTTAATATTTTTATCTATTGAAATGGGAGACCTATATTACCCACATCTTAAAATAATTGGGAACACTAATTAAAAAAGGTGCTCTGAAAAGTGTAAAATTCTAAGTGCATGCAAGCTGTCATTATAATTATTTTTGAACAGTCTGTTGGCTTCTTTGCCCAACAAAGTTCTAGTAGTACCAGGTTTATCAGGCTATCGAATTTAACATGGGGTGACACACTTCCAATTTCTGTTCTGCCTCAGAGGTAAATAAACTGAAGTTAGACACACTTAGCCCCTTGCTGTGAAAAACATTATTATTCTTTTGTATAATTATTGTGCTTACAGATTTTGTAATTCTTTCCTTGCATTTGACATTTTACTTGGTGCTCTGTATGCAATTTTTGTGTAAATTAATTCAATTTAATCTCACCATCAGCCTCTTGAAACAACAGTTTCAAAACACTAGGCTTCAAAGTCTCTTCCCCTCTGCCTTCTCTAACTCTTCACTTGGTATTTCCAACATTCATATGGTCTCTTTGGAGATCACTACATAAAAGAAAGAATGCAAAAGGCCATAAGGACATGTTCTAAGATGCTTGTAAACCTAATTTTCTGGGTCCTTACTAGCAGTCACATTTATAAAATGTGCACTAACAAAAGCTCAGTTACCTATTATAGAGCATTAAACTTGATTCTCTGTGGACTTTTCTGTTAGACTGAACTCCAATTTGATTAGGTGTAGGAGATCCCAAGACATTAAAGCTGTCTAAAATGGATGGACACACACAGAATCGAGCTGTTTGAAAACCATGCAGAGGGAATTCTGACAAAGGTTTCACGAGGTTCAAACTTGGCAGTTTGCAGTTCCTGCATTTATATGGGTTCTTATGTGCCAGATAATTTCAGTGCTTTATTTTTCCCTAGCCAAGGGGGGGGGGGGGGGAACAAAAGTTAAAGGGAAGAAAGGTGGGAGAGAAGGAAGGCAGAAAAAAGGGAAAACAGCTTAAGATATAAATAAGGAAATAATCAATGAGTAAATGAAAAAATTAAGAGTGAGATGCAAATAATTATGAAAAATATCTTTCTGAAGGGCCAACACAAAATCATCCCCTCCATATCCCACAGTAAGGGCGGCTTAAGTTGTCATTCCTCAATCTCATTGCCACTCTGATTTTTAGTTCTATTAAGAAGAGATTATTTACTCACAGATGACAAATAGTACTAAAATAATGAAATGGTGTTAACATATGCATTTGTAAATTATATCATGAACCAATTCAGCTTTTGCATTAAGGCTCATCCAGGTTTAAAATTTATTAAAAGGCAAACACTTAACCTTTGCTCCCCCTCATTCTCCATGTAGAATTGTTTGGTAATTAGGCCTGAAGCATCAATATAATATATGTCTAGACTCTGTAATGTTCACTTTCTGTGGTTGCTTTTGGCACTTTATATCACACTACAAAGTAATGACAATATATGAGTTGTATTAAGAGCTTTGACAGACGACATGAAGTATAATTTTCAAAGTAAGGACTTCAGACCTTCTTTACTATTTCAAAAAGGCTCTTAGTAGGCGCATTTATACTATAGATGAATTTTTCTTTTGTTTTTGCATTCAGATGATACATAAAAAGAGATGTGGTGATAAACAATTATCATTAAGGTAAAGCATAATTCTTCTTCAAAAGATTATTGAGAGTTATTCTAGTTTACTACTCACCCGAATGACACAATGAACAAAGAAGCTGAAATCAATGCACAAAGGAAGGAAAGAAAGAGAGAAAGCCGGCTGAGTTGCATTATAAAATATAATCTACATCACAACAGGAGTACATTAATTTAGAAGAAAATTAGCAAGGTTCTGTTAACAGAATAATGAATAGTTTCAAAGGTTTACCATATCAAAAAGCCCTAATTGTGTTCATTAATTTCCAGTCCAACATTATTGTGGGAAAACTAAATGTGAACAAAGCAATCTTCAGCCACATATTCTCAGACCCAGCACAAATGCTTGCTCTCACTACCTTTCCTTGAGACAATCCCATCTTAATTACTGCGGATGTATGATGAATACCACAGCCTCTGAAGAGGAAGAAAGGTGTTGAGCTGAAATAGGATTTTCAAGGGTTTGTGAGGAGGGGTGCAAAGTACACAGGTCCTCTCCACAGGCCCATAATTGGGAAAACAGGATGGCGTAGTTGAGGAATTAACACCATATAATATAGATTTAAATCCGTTGAACTTCACATGTGAACAAGGCTAGAGGCTCTCAGGGAAGAATCAGGATTCATACAATTCGATCAGAACACAAAATCCATCAAGTTGATAATTTGGCAACTTGTAGACGAAATGTCCAGATGAGGGACTGGCATTTTCCCATCTCAAACTGGTTGTTTAGGTTATATTAGACTCAAAATTGATGTCTGTGTTCTAAGGGAAATAAGTTTCTCTGTTGCCATTTTTCATTTTTAATAATATTAGTTCAAATTTCTCCAGTGCCTTTTATTCCATTAGCTCAAAGCACTTTTCAAACCACTAATGAATTACACTTCCTGACATTCCAGCAAGGCAGAAAGCATCCCATCCATTTTCAGAGTAAAATGCTTCACTTCCAGCAGCACAAACCATTAGAGTGGCCACAGTTTTTTCTTTCTTTTAAATATACTTTATCATTTGCTCATTACCCATTTTATCTCCTTCTCCATAGGTAAATCTGGAGCATTAAGAGGTCTAATGAGATCTTTCAAAAAGGGGGCTGTCAGACCCTGAGTCACCACTAATTTTGTCCATCCTACATCTGAGATTATTCACAGGAAATTGTTCTACCCAGAGTTTCTGAAATTCTCAGTGGGAGGACAAAGAACAATGGGGAGATCCTTCACATCTCCTCTCTTCTCATGAGGCATCTCTATTATCCTTTCAGTATTCATGATCCTGAAAAGTAAAGCACTGCCAAGGAACAGGTTAGTTGACAACAGTTATTTCCCCAAAATAAGTGAATCAGCTACATCATCCATTACACATGAGAGCGAAAGCAACTACCAAAGAGAACCATGTTAATTTCAGGTCTACTTAAATTCCAAGTCACTTCTTTATAGAAATCTATCCTGAGTGAGTTCTTTTGAGTTTATAAACAAATAAGATGAGATGAGAGTAACCAAATGAGTCCATTTGTTCCCACTTTAAACAATTGAATATCATAAACACTCCTACAGTTATCATTCCTGAAATTTTAACACTTTTCCCCCAAAGGTAAAGGAAGACTTTTATGTGTTCTATGTCTACTGAATGGAAAATATTAAAATATGTAAAATAATCATTATATCATCACCTGCAATTTACCACCTATAATTACTGCATTTGGTTAAATGCATGTCACTATCACTAGATATTTAGACACAATTTTTTTAAAAAAGCATATAGTCCTTTCTTTTTTCTCTTCAGGCCAGGAAGAGTTGGAAGGGACTTATATCCCAAATGACTCGATAATGGCTACATGAATTTAAAAGTGGCAGAGTTCCATGGGCAAGAATAGGGTGGAAGGCGGATCGTCAAGGCCAACTTAATTCTGTGTGGTATGAAGTGGAATGTCAGAGAAGAGATGAGTAGGAGTATGCAGAAGAAAAATGGAATGACACACTACAGTCTTATGAGACAGAACTTTATACAGTGTTGCAGATATATAAAATCTCAAATTATCAGCTAAAATCATAGTCCCATGGTAGTTCATTCTGAAGCAAAAACCCTATAAAAAATTACAACATCACATAAATACAGCACCAAAAGGACAATATTACTGTTTGAATTCTCAGAGGTAAAGAAGAGCTGACCTCGGCACCTGAGGGGATGTGTCCTGGTGTGTGTTCAGGACTGTTCTACACAGCAGGTGCCCAGAAGCTGGTGTCCTGTGCTGCCACATAAGCCCGTAGTTACTCCCCACCAACACCAGATGGCCTTCCACAGCCCAATGTTCACTTAATCAGGAAAAAGTGACAAATATTCAGAAGGTTGCAAAATATACTCCACATAGGAATAAGGGTTTCTAGCTGAGGCTATCAGACAAATTTAAAGATATAGAAGAGCAGAGACTACCTGACTACTGCCTATGATTTTTGTTTAAGAGCTTAGCATATGAGCTTATAGATATAATTTGATTACATCATTGATATTCATGATAATTTTCCTGGGAAATAGAAAAATGGATATCACTCTTTTTATTGAACTAATGGAGATCAAAGAGATGGAAAGAAATTAAGCTCATGGCTGGAAAAGGTCAGTGAAAGGGGAAAAAAAGAATTTGAAGGAATAGGAATCACTTGGACACCCAAAAACTAGATAAAATGTAAAATAATAAGGTCATCCATATACCCTTCCGTATCTTCTTTGTGAAATTACCTTTCA
Organism: Callospermophilus lateralis; assembly: GCF_048772815.1. Classification (NCBI taxonomy): domain Eukaryota; kingdom Metazoa; phylum Chordata; class Mammalia; order Rodentia; family Sciuridae; genus Callospermophilus; species Callospermophilus lateralis. The sequence goes on from NC_135308.1 coordinate 55,449,492, forward strand.
AAGAAAGATCAATCTCTGGCCCCAAGCAAACTATGTTAAGATCTCAGGATAAAACACACGTTAGACTCTTTGTTCTTGTACTCTTTTGCCCTTCCTTTGCTTTTGCAGTTTAGATGTGGCTATCTCTAGAGTAAGTGCACTTGTGATACTTTGCTCAGGAATGGGTGAGCATAAGTAGCAGATATGTCTATAGCTATGCCATTCAGAATCAACATGAAGAATCACAGCACATTAAGACAGCCTGGGTGAACTTCTCTTGAAAAGTTCCCAATATGCTACAGAAGAGGTAAAATCTGTCCTCAAGGAACCCATCTGATACACCCTCTTGTACAAAGGGGATGTGTTAGCTTCCCACCCTCCCCCATGCAGTCTGAGGTTGTATGGGGTAGTTAAAATGATGTCCCTAATAGCTTTCTGTCATTGACAATGGTTATTGCCTCTAGTTTGGGTGGTGTGTGTTAACTTAAAACTGGATGAATCACCCAAAAGAAAACCCAGAACTTGGTGGCACTAAAATTTTGCTCAAAGTCTGAATTTCACAACTTCACTGAACTTGTCTTTCAGCTCAAACAACTCCTCACTTTCAGTGTTCGTCATGCCCAAAAAGCCAGTTACCTCCTCATTCAAGTGCTTTTAATATGGTCAGGGGCCATATTTTTCCTGTATCTATATCTCCCACAGGCCTTAACTCAGAGGTATGAACCACTTTGGGATCAGGGAATATGGGAAATTGAGTAAGTTTGGTGTGTTAAATAAACTTGGTATCTTTTAACATTAAATCACCAAAATATTCACATTTTTTTCCCCTGAGCATTTGATGTAATTGTGTTAAAATTTCATCATGTGATCTCAGGATAAGACACACATTATACTCTTTGTTCTTGCACTCCTTTGCCCTTCCTTTGCAGTTTTTGCAGTCTTTCATCATGGTCAGAAACAAGAATCATCCTCCCTAACAAAGCTTTAGGGTTTCAGCCCGAGGCTCAGTCGCATGGCCAAATACAGGCTTACGTACCTGGGAACTATGTGCAGATAATCGCCAACTTATGATGCTTGAACTTTGTGGTGGTGCAAAAGTGATGCATATTCTGAAGAAACCCTACATCAGATTTTGAATTCTGAGCTTTTCATGGATTAGCAATGTAGTATGGAGTCTCTGGTGACACTGGGCAGTGGCAGCAAATCACAGCTCCTGTTCACCAAGTTATCACTAAAGAAAGCAACCAATGCCCTATCTTGCTCTCAGTTGCTGAGCTGTGATGTGAATACAGGTGTATTAAATAGATTTTCCACAGACAACATCTCCAACTTCTGGTGCCTTCATTGGGATGCAACCCCATGTTAAGTCAAGGAGCATCTATATATATGTGAATCTTTATATCCACCTATCTTAAGCTCAGGAAATTCTGAGCTTGACCTGTCTTATTTACCTTGGTAGATATCTCCACTTTCTGATGATAAGTCACTCAGCTTGACAATGATGAATTTCTTCTGTGATTCTAGTCCACCTGAAGAAGCACAGGAGGGGAAACAGGACTGAACCAGCTGCTCCTTTATTTTCTTTTTTCCCTATAGGCAAGAATAATGCCTTGGAGGAGGGGCAGGGATGGCAAAGTATAAGGATTTTGAAAGTCACAAAAAGAGATTTTTCTGACTTTTCTGGGGCAATGGGAGAAGCTAGGTTTTATGACATTATGGTTCCAGTTCTCTAACATATGACCTATAGCACATAGGAAGAGGGGCTGTGTTCACCTCTATGTTTTATTCAAGAACTATGCGCCTAGATTTCAAATCCAGCTCTAACACCTATACATTTTGTAATCTTGGGCAACTTTACTTTTCCCAAGTGCCAATTTTTGTAAAATAGGGGATAAAACTTTCTAAAGTTCAATTGTAACATTACATTTGGGGTTATGGTGAGAATTTAATGCGGTAATTATGTGAGATTTTTACACATAGAAGGTTTTGTATCATGCATAGAACAATAAGTACTAAAAAATAATGTTGGCTCTCCCACCCCTTTAAATTCAAGATGAATGAGAGCAACTCCATATATTCCTTCAAACACATTAGTTATCAGGCCACAGTATCTAATTTAAGAAATTGCTTCCTCATTCCAGTTTGTATCCCATAAAAGATAAAAAGAATTGCCTTGCAGAACATCAAAATCCAAACTTTTTTTTTGGGGGGGGGGTCTTTTTCCAGAGCAGTTCTTTCCTCCTCCTTCTAAGAAGAAACTCTTTTTTTGCTCCCTAATTTTCTGTCCCCCACCCACATGCAATTACTCAAGAGGCTCTTTCCCATCTAAAACAAAACTCTCTGAGTTTTTAAAAACCTGACAACATATGAAGAAATATACATGTATGGCTTTTTCACTTTGTAGTAGAATAATCCATTGCAGAGTTTCTGTATCTTCAGATTTTCTAGTTAAGATCACATCACGCTTTTTTTCATCAGAGTTTGAACAATTTTTCCTCCTACCAGCAATGTAAGAGCATCCTGTTGGAAATTAAGTTTTGGCTACTGCGTGGGTGTATGATGGTATCTAATAGATAATTTACATTGTCCTTATGACTAAGAGATTTGAGCTCCTTTTCAAATATTCATTGACCATTGAATTTCCTGTTTCCTAACGTGCTTGCGTAAGTCTTTTGTCTATTTTTCTATGGGATTGTAAGAATTCTGTTATTCTTGCCCCAAACTCTCTGGCAGTTTTGTATGTGGTGATATATTTTCCTTTTCTATGCCCTGTCTTTTGCTGTGTTTATTAAGTGCCATTTTATGAATAGAAGTTCTTATTTTTAAAGTTATTTTATTAATAATTTCCTTTTTGGTGAGTGCTTTTTACCTCATTTCAAAGAAATTCTACCCTTCCCTGATGTTATCAGTTCAATTCTCCCTCCCTTTTGCTTTCAAAGAAGATTGAGTTTACCAGGCACTTGAAAGCTGCTGATTCAGCCTTGATTCAACAATACTAAACCATACTTAGAACAATGCTTTCCCATTAAATGGAAACTGCTTCAGTGGCAGAAATAATAAAGTAATCCTTTTATTGGTATGGTAGCATTGTAAAATGTTCTCATTGCTTGTAGACCTGTAGATTTGCTGGTTTAAGGCAAAACCCTTCATAGGAAATCATCAGTAAAAGATTACATTTCTACTGATGACTTGATTTTAGAGAAAATGCTACAGAAATACTGGCTAGTAAAAGATAGGAGAAAGGACAGGATCATTAAGGTATCATTAAGTGTGATTCAGCTTTATTCAGGAAGTGAGATTTTCCTCTATGTTCACAAAGAAATTAAAAAATAATTGGTGCCATCCGAGCTCTAAAGAGGTGAAAGAATAAAAATAGGGGAGGGAAATGTTTCGGACATGAGTAAATTTTTGTAATATTCTTCAGAATCTTTCTGCCGGATTTTTATCATCAAAGAAGCCTGGTATTGCTTATTCTATAGCTTTCAGATTTAAATTTTTATAAACATAGGGAAGACTTTCCTGTGAAAAGCATGCCCTCCACTTACGTTCTGAGATGACTATCCCACTCCTGGCCTTTGAAGTGCTCCATCCACCTACCATGATTAATGTTTACCCCCAGGCTCAAAGTGCCCATTCAGATTGCCAAGGCTTATAGGCACAAATCAGGAAAATACAGCCACAAATCATTCTCCTCAAATAAAAAGGTCAACTGGTATTAAATTAGTTCATTTACAGAACTCATTGAAATTAGCAGCATGTTCTTAAATTGCTTCTTGATTGAGGACATTTGCCTCATTAATTCTAAACAACCTGAGAAGACTGTTAAAGTCTTACAGGAAAAAAAAATGACCAAAGGACAAGATGCACAATACACATTACCTCGGGGGTGAATGTAAATCCCAGAAAAATATACACCCAGAGTGGGAAATCTTCCTGAGAAAGTTGAACTTATTTCTCTGTGGAAGTCCTTATCATTCGTGTGTATATGTTTCTGTTTCAAATAAATGTTTATATGTAGTCATTCATTTATATTTTCATTTTTCCAGCAAGAAAGAAGTTCCTAAAACACAAATCCAGTTATACAATTATTCACTTCTTTGTCTTTGACTGAACTTGAGATCTAGCTCCAGCTTCACCTCCACCTGCCCATTTGGTGTCCACAACAGCAGACTCTTTCTTGAGTTTGTCATGCTCTGACTCAATTTGGGGGCGTTTCATGGTTTTTTTTTTCTCTGCTTCCTTTGCTGGACTAATTTTGATTCATCTTCAAGACTCAAATATCCCTTCTTCTGGGAAGCCTTTTCTGTAGCCTTGAGGAGGGTCTTTGGTGCCCCTAGTTTTGCCTTTTCCCCATGGTGCTTATCACATTAACACAATTGCCTGGTAAGTGTTCTTCATCACCTGCTTTAAGTTGGGTGAATACAGTTTGTTTTTGTGGTGCTGGAGGATGGAACCCAGAGCCTGATGCATGCTGGGAAAGTGCTGTACCTCTACCACTGAGCTATATCCCAGACCAGGACTTTGTCTTTTTCAGTGTGTATGTGCCAGGGAGTGAACCCACAGATGCTTAACCACTGAGCCACAATTCTTTTTTTTTTTTTTTTTTTTTTTTTTTTTTAATTTTGGGACAGGGTCTCTATAACTTTCTTAGGGTCTTGCTTAGTTGCTGAGGCTGGCCTTGAACTTGTGATCCTCTTGCCTCAGCCTCTCAATCCCCTGGGATCACAGGCATGAACCCCTGAACCTGGCCCAAGACAATATCTTATATACCTTTTATTCCTAGCCTGGGCCTTGGTGGGTGTTCAATAAATAGTTCTTTTTAGTTATACATGACAATGGAGTATATTTTGACATTATACAAACATGAAGCATATCTTATTCTAATTAGGATTCTTGTCTTGTGATTGTACATGATGTGGAGATTCATGGTGGTATTATTCATGTCTGTAGACAGAAAAGTTATGTCAGATTCATTCCAATGTCTTTCCTTAAATAGTTCTTGTTTGAATGAACAAATGAATGAGTTTATTAGCTCGACATTTCTCCAGCACTTTCCCTGTTCTTGTGGAGGACTGTATGATGCCTCTGTCCAGGAACCTACCCTCAATGAACACTTGGTGTTTTACTGGAGAATAATCAAACACACAAACTACTAAAGTGTAAGTTACCAAAAGATTCTGATCAGGAGAGTGCTTAGGAGGGAGCAACTGTCTTTACTTTGAGACATCAGGGTACACTTCCCTGGTGGGTGGGAAGAGAGCATAATTCCTTACATTTGAATATCAATAGACCACTGGTAGGATTTGAATAAGAAAAAAGGGAGATGGGAAGAACATTCTGGTTATAGGGAAGACAGATCCCCAAACAAGAACATCATTCATGCATTCATTCAGTTAATGATCAGTCTTCAAAATGTATTGAAAGCTGATGGCACATGCCTGTAACCCCAGCAACTTAGGAGGCTGAGGCAAGAGAATTGTAAGTTCAAGACCAGCCTCAGCAATTTATGGAGCCCTTAGCAGTTAGAGAGACCCTGTTTGGGAATAAAAATCAAAACAAAGGGCTGAGGAAATGGCTCAGTGGTATCACACCCCGTGTATAATCCTCAGTATAATATATATATATATATATATATATATATATATATATATATATATATATATATAAAAATACCTCTCTACTGTGGGTCATTCATTGTGCTTAGCACTAGCTGCACAGTAGTGAGTTAAGCAAAATCAGTACTTTCTTCATAGCACTCCCACTAAGAGGAAAGAAAAACATTAAATAGCTAATTATGTAATTATTATCTGCCTATCATTGTAAAGACACTGTATTCATAATAGGTAAGAAAAATGCTGTACTTGTCAGGAGAAAAGGATTGAGAGGATGTTTTTTTTATAATGGGTAAAATTTGAGCTTGTTTTAAACCTGATAGCAGGGATCCAGAAGATAATGTTAAGACACAAAGGAAAGAAAATAACTGATAAGATAAAACCCCATAAAAGGCAGAAGGGATGGTCTCCAGAGAACATGAATGATCCTAGGTAATAAACCAGAGACGCAAAAGAAGATGGGTCTGAGTTAGGGATTGGTAGTTTGGCAGTGCTACACTGAGATTGCACCTGTGGTTCTATTTCTCTGTGAAATTAGAAGCCAGATAATTTCCCCTTGGTAAAAAAAAGAAAGAGGTAATGCTGACAAAGGTTGAAGGCATGAAAATTGGAGTTTGTAGAAAGAAAAATACAGTTCAGTTTGACTTAGGGTTTGAGTCATGGGAAATTAGGTTGGGAGTAGAAATTGGGGCCAAAATGTGGGCAGTGTTGGTTATAAAAGCTCAGCATGCCTGCCCTTTAGCTTCTGGCTGCATTACTGGAGAACTGGGAAAAAAGGAACATGTAGCCAAAAGCCCCCCCGCACACACACACACACACAAATCATAGAATATGTATTTCTTACAAAGGTCATAGACCACCTGACAGTCTCTATGTTATCAGTAGGCAGAATTATCCCCTATCGATGGCCCATCACAGATGATCAGATGGCAAGGAAACAGCAGATAGCTGGAACAGAACTGAGAGACTCATTCATTCATTTACTCCCTATCACAGTTCACAGGAGCACAGCAGGGAAGTGAGAGCCACTGCAGTGTGCATCACAAGACCTGGGCTCTAGTTCAGCTTCTGCCTGACATGCAAAAGATCACTGAAATCCTATCTTCTTCCATTTTTACAAAGGGATCCTTTGATTTGTCCAATGTTTGATTATTTTAAATTGCAAATATTACTAGATCATCACTTCCATCTCCAGCATAGCCTCTCATCATCATGTTTTAACCATGACTTTCCATCTGATATAAGTCAAAGAATTTGAGTTGGCTAGCTTATGGCAACCTCTTGATCCTCTTAACCAATTTAGCATCTTTCTCTTGATCTTATAGAGATGTTATAGGTACTTTGAAACATAATCATGTACAGCATCCAATACTGGAAATGCAAATGGAGCTGAGAAGAAAGGTAGATTTCCATGCTAATCTGTCTCTGATATCCAGGACTGTGATCACCCCTTTCAGCCTACAAAATAGCTGTAGGCTAGTGTCTTCACTGGCCAGTCTATAATGTCATTTTTTTTCTGGCTCATTTCCTTTCTCTCTTTCTTTCTCAGAGTTCTCCTTTGGATATGCCCACCCTCAAAATTCAAGCAGATGACCCACCACATCTTTAGTCAGATTTCAAAACTGATCTCAATGTTCCTGGTCCTGAGTTACAGGGAAATTAAGGAAAAACACAGTGCCATTCCAGTCAGGCATATTGTTCTGCCCCTGAGCTTTTCCTAGACCCTAGCTGACACTAACTCTATAGGGATCAAGGAGAATAACTGCAGAACAGATGTCTGTGTGTTTGCATGTATAATTATGTACAAGATCATTATTGGTCTCTAAGACTATAATACAAGGACTCACATACTCTAGATTGAAATACAAAAGCACATCCTGGAGATAGTTTGAAAAACTGGTGCCTTAGCCATCCACTTTCTGTTTGCCTCCCTGCAAAAGGTACTACTTGCCATGGAATAGTCTTCAACTTTGTTTTTGTTTTCTTTTTCCTATCATATCTAGAGATTCTCTTATGTGAAACAAAATAGTTTCAACCCTAGAGAAGTCTTACTTGAAAACTGCATGTGCTCAGGTTGAGTTATTAATTTAGCCCCAAATTTCAATTTCAGACAGCCTGAGGCTGGCCTCCCAAGTTCTCATCATGCAAAAACCCTTTGCACCCCTCTGTAACCTTTGGCTACCTCATTACCCTCTTTTGCATAAATACGAGCATCGAACAAATGAGTTTGAGAGGAAAATGGAGCAAAGCAATGCATGAGACAGGATGGAGGGGGTCCTCTGCTCTGTCACCCCCAACTTGGTGACAAACTGGTCAGCATAATATGAGTGCCAAGATAATTAGTGGGAATTCTCTTTGTGGCTGCATAATTTCCAGCACATCTTAAAAAATCTCTACCTGACACAGTGTTCCAAGGTTACTTTTTTTAATGAGCTAGTACGTGTGAAATATTAATCTTGACACTTAAAAATGGAACTGCTGCTGACAGGGAAGCCCAATGTGGTTTTTCAAATCTTATTTTTTATTATTTTTAACCCTTAGATTTTACATGTATATTACGTGGTCTGGAGACACAAAAGATGCCAGCCAACGCCAGAAATTCAAATTCAAAATGTTCAGACCAATTGATTGAATTGCATTTTATAGTTTTATCACAGCAGGATTTTATGCATCTAACTAAGAATCTAAAAATTCCATTATTTTAGAGAATAATATCCTTTCACTACACCTTATTCCTATACTTACTTTGCAAATAAGTGGGGATGCATTTTTTTAAAAGAGAGTTATGAATCCATTCTTCACCTAATATTTGAATACTTGCCTGACCCAAGCATGATACTCAACTTATGTGTTACTTTAACTTATGGAGATGTATCACTTAGGAATGCTTCTGGCTGTAAGACTGTGTGTCTAACAGTGAAACAAATAATGCATATACATGTGTTTTCTCCTTTACAGGTACCAGTGATGGACATTTCTTTGCTGATCAGTAGCTCAAAAATGTCATTGGGGCCATCTTCACCACTCTGGTCCCTCATTGTGTTGCTGGGGTTTCTTGATAACAAAAGGGCTACCAAACTCCTTGCATAATGAAGCCAAGACAGGAAATTGGGATGGGAACAAAGATAAAATCTATCATTTTATCCTGGAAAAGCTCCCATCTGTTTTCCACATCTCTATTTACATCTTATTGCACAGAGGCACCCCTCCGAGGGCAAACACTGGTATGGGAGTGTGATCACCAGGTCTGACTTGAATTGCACATTTGTTCATGCCCTGGGACTGGAAGAATAGTCAATGTACATTGAGATGGTCTTTTTCTACCTCAAAATTGAGTATCTGTTATCAGAAAATAAGGTAGCTGTTGGGCAAGCAATTAATCATGTCAGCCCTACAGAGTAGGTATTGTGCTTCCAACTCCTCAGATTGTAAGGAAATTATTTCTTCCACTGATAACTGGATGGCCTCTACACACTTTCACCCGTAACTTCAGCTCCCAGTTTACTCCTGACAGAACTTGGGGCTTGTCTCTGGGTTTAGTTCACTTTCCAGAACGTACAGTACAATATCTTCTCATGTGGTATAGGAACATTCTCCCAAACAGGACTAGAGACCATCCACGAAATGATACTTAATTTCCATATAAATTTTATCATTATAATGTATTATAAACATTATTTAATTTTCCCATGTATGGAAAGAAACTATAACTTAGACAAGATCTCATGGGAGGACACAGCTTGGTTGTCCTATTTATTTTGCTTCAGAGGATAAGCTTTGCCAAAGATCTGACCCAAATCTGTGGGCTTTTTCTTTGCCACTTCTGAGCCCATTCACCTGAGGTGTGGGCTGTTTGGTGGCTGCAGCTACTGAATGCTCTTGCTGCCTATGGCTCTAGCTGCTTCTCCTCACCACCATGCCAAGTTCCAGACCTATATTGTCATATATAATCCTCTCAATTACCTTCAAGATAGGGACCATCAGCTTCATTGTTCAGATGAAGATTGTGAGAAGGATCCCAATGGTTGTGACTAAGGCTAGAGTGAGTGACAGCCAGTCTGTGACCAAGTCTGTATCGCTCCAAATTCCATACTTTCCAACACGCTGCCTCTGAATCCGATTTTGCCCCAAGTGAGTGGGGAGGGAAGTAACCAAGAGGAAATGAGACTCAAAATGCAAAAAAAAAAAAAAAAAAAAAAAAAAGCACTCATAACATTAATATAAATTCTCAAAAGCCACTGATTCAATCTGCCTCTCATCTTGAAGTTGGAAAAAGAGACAAATGGTGATTGGGGAATTCACTGCAAATAGGTTGATCTTATAGCGTATTGTCCTAGTGAGAATATTTTTGAAAGTAGAAGAAGAACCTATTAAGAATTATGTCATGGCAACAAATGTAAACAAGGGTTATCCTAGGAAAGCGAATGCATATGGTTGTCTGGACTATAAACCATAGAAATAAAAGCTTACAGGAAACAAAACCTAGGGAACGCAAAATCAAGCAATTGCCAAGTTAAGTTTCTGGCATGGATGTTCACTTTCTATGCTCCAATTCTATCTCTAAGAAACCATTTCCTCTTCTGGTCCATGGACAAAGTGCATCTGAATTGCTTTTATAAAGTGTAACTCCCCTTATACGATTTAAGTCAGAGATGCTCGGGCTTCTTTGTTCCAGCAAATCTTGTTTATCTGCCTCTCTCTTCTCCCCAGCCTCATTCTCCAGGCCAGGCTTTTAGGGAGGGGGAGTTCCAGGAGGGCCCTCTGATGAAAAGAGTTTGATCCACTGAAACTGCGCGGAGCAGTGCATCATGGATCTGAGAGAGATTTTTAAGGGTTGTGTTTGTGCTGGTTTTCCTTCAGTGCCCTCTAGGGAAAACTCTCTGGGAAGAAAATTGGCACTTGAGCCCGACAGGATACTGGGAAGATCTTCGTGCAACTTTTATGGACTATGTTGAACTATTTGGGGGCTTTAAGTATATCCAGCTGGAAGGGAACGAGCTCGCGGCCCCTATCAGTAGATGCAGGTGTGATTCTGAGATGGTAGATAAATTTTGCGCTTTTTTGCCTCATTTCTTACCGACTGTGTGAGTGAAATGGGAGCTTTTGACCACCTGGCTCCCCAGAAGATGGGGAGCAGTGAAAGGCAGTGAATGTCATCCACTTACTCTAACTCCTGCTAAAGCTGAATGAAATCAAAGATCACCATGCTGAAGGCTGCTTGGACTTAAGACTATCTAGCATGGAAATTGCCTGTTGAGGAGAGGAGCATGCCCAAAGACACAGGCACGGAGGGTCTCCCTGGTCATTTTCATCCCTGCAAAGACAGTGGCATCTTGTGTTCACACCACCCCTGATGGCAGAGATGGGAGCTGTGGATTGCAATGGTCGGAGCCCAGTCGTTCGGCAGGGATAGAAAAACAGGGAAGGCTCTGACCAAGCCTGCCTGACGCTCCATATGCTGCTTCCTGCCACTCAGCTCCTGATTGATGAGAGAAGGTGGTCCAAGGGGAGAGGAAGGTGGTGGGGAGTGCTTCAGGTGCTCCAAATTAGGGATAATTCAGCATATTAGCCTAATGAAGTCAAAAAGTTAATTTGTAGCTGCCAGCTGTTGAACAGAAAGCTATAAAGCTCCACAGCCCTTGCTGTGGTGGGGGGGAATGGCAAGGCAGAGCAAGACACACAGAGGACTTTGAATAAACACAATCAACAGTGTCAGCTGAGAAAAGCTTGGCAGTAGCCAGGTGGCCTCATGGAAGAAGAGATAATGAAAATAATGACGGTAGGTGGCCGGGCCTCCAGTGGGGAGAAAAAAGAATATTTCTTTGCTCTGGTGTTGGATCTAATCCCTGGCTTGCGGCACACTGTTGTCACTTGGTGCCAAGCTTAGACGTCCCTGTTAGTACATGGATAACACAGTAGTGTCAGTTCTTCTTTTCCAGTCTCCCCTGGCAATTTATATTCAGCTTCAGCTTCCTCATCTTCCCTGTATTTTATTTTTTTTTTAATTCACCAACTAGGTACCTTTTTTCTTTTTCTTTTTCTTTTTTTTTTTTTTTTAAGCTAGCTGATCTCCTGCACTGACTCAGGGAGTATGCATTCTAACACAAAAGCAAACTTTCAGTTTTCATGTTGGGAGGAGAGTGGCTTCTTTCCTAGCTCAGGGTTAGGGCCTGGTACTATGCACCTGTATCTATCATTGCCCATTCACGTGTACATCTCACCAGGTACCAACATGGACACCGTCCTAAGGTAAACAATGCACCCAACTCTTGTCTCTAGAGAAAAGACAATTGGGCTGGCAAAGTTCAGTGCATGATGCTTCCTGAAGTTTACAAGAGGAAAACAGCAAATGAAAGCTTGGGTGTATTTTATATCTTCAGCTAGAACTACCTGCACCCCCCACAGGACTTGGTAGAAACTGGGAACACAGCAATTCGCACACTGTCCCGAGTCCATGGATCGCGCTTTTCCTTCTCCAGTATACTGCTGACTTTTCCTTGAGAGTTCCAAAGGCTCAGGATAGAGAAATAGGTGTGAATAAATACTAGCAAATTAAAAGCTTCTCTTTTGATAGAAACCAGCATAATCAACCCTAGTTCTTCTTTTTACTGTCATCAGATATGGAAAGCTGTTCACAGCATGTGTTTGAACACTTAATCACCCACAAAAGTTTTTTAATTGACTTATATCCTCTTCTGCCCTGAACACTGCTCCTTAAGAGCATCATGACTAATTTGAATGCATATTTAACTGGCCTGCTGTCTCTGGACTGAGTTTGGGTCTTAACCTTAGAAAAGAAAAATGCTTCTATTAGATCAGGGACTGGTCATATGCAAAAAGATTATCCCCTTGCTTGTTGGAAAGTTATGTAATGTTGTGGTTGTAAAATTGGGTCTTAATATCAGCTGGTGATTAAGTCTATAATCACCCACTCTGTGGAGTGATTTAGGGACTCAGTAAATGAACTGTTGATGCTGTGGAAGCTTTTTTTTTTTTTTTTTTTTTTTTTGCCTGGCACTAGAGGCTCCAACAGCTGTACTGTTTGTAAAGGCAACTACAAGTTTGGTAATGCTTAGATCTTGTCTGGCACTTGGCATGAATCAATTCATTAAGTGTCCCCCACAACATTGTAATATTGGTCTTCTCCTATAGCAATGGGGATAATAATTATTTTACCAAAAGGGAAAATGAGGTTTAGAAAGTGTGTTAGTCAGCTTTCTACCACTATAACAAATATCTGAGAGAGATCAATTAATAAGAGCAAAGGTTTAAGTTGGCTTATAATTGTGGAGGTTCCAGCCCATGATTGATGGCATGGTTGCTTGTAGGCCTATGGTGAGACAATGCATCATGGCAGAAGCTCACAGCAGAGTAAAATTGCTCACCTCATGGCAGGGAACCGAGGGAGTGTTTGGAGTTCCACTGTCCTCTTTGAGGACATGTTACCAATGACCAGAGGACTTCCCACAAGGTCCCACTTCCTAAAGGTCCTACCATCTCCAATATCTCCATCCTGGGGACTAAGCATTTGAAACATGCACTTTGGGAGAATGCTTAATGTCCAAATTTAAAAGGCTAAATAAATTTCTCAAGTTTCCATAGATTGTAAAGTTATGTAGCTGCATTTGAGCTTAAGACCAACTAGATTTTGAGATCTATTTTTATCTCTGTTTTTCAATCTGGAACACAAGACTCCTATACTCTTGGGTAAATGATATCTCTGAGGTAATATGATCATTGTTATAACTAAACACAAAATTATCTGCATAAAAAATAAACACAGTTTTATAATCTCTTTGAGCTTCTTAGAATCAAATGTCCGTGTGATAATCGTATAGCTTGACAGTTCAAGATTTGAGTATATTCTTCTAAGTAATAACCAAATAATGTCACAGAACAACCGATAAATCAGTATCGTGCTTTGATTTAGCTAGAGGGAAGAAACAAGAAAGTGAAGCCGCCCCATGGCTTGCCACCTCATACAAATAAAGTTACACCAAAGCCAAAGACCAAAAATCGTAGGCTGCCTGCAAAAATGCCCATCTCTGAGTGTACCTGCACGGTTACAATAAAGAAGTAGTAAAAAGGAAATGGCACTTAATTCTGTTGCTAATACTGGCAAAAATTGACTCTAAGTAGATTTCAATAATGCAGCAATGTTAAGAATACTAGTATCTTTAACTGAATAAGACGAGTTTACAGAATGAAACTTCACTGAAATTTGCAAAATGAGTCCATTGGTGGCAGTTTTGATTAGTATGTGGTCTGATGAACTTGACCTAGTTGACATTACCTTAAAGGCATTAATAATAATTTATAAAACACAATTACAAATTAACATTTTCTATATTCCTGAAGCAAAAATGAGAAAGATTAAATATAGGCCCAAACTCGAGGCTGGGTTGTTCAATCATTAAAATGAATATTAGATATTTACTTTCATCAGAATAGCATTTTGTATCCAATTGATGTTAGTGTTTTGAATTTTATTGAGTTTTTCAGTGTTTTATATTTATAAACTTTGGGTTTACATGAGAGTTATAAATGTAAGAAATACATAAGTTATATGTTAATAAAAATTAAGTAACATTTTGAGAAAATAGCTAAAGTTAGTGTTCAGGAACTAGAATAATTTTATTTCTACTTTAAAATTGTCCAGATTTGAAGGAGATTGTAGTTTAACACACAGTTTCCTTTAGGAAAAGGCAAATACTATAATCTCAATCTTAAAACAAATCAAAGTGGGAAAAGTTATGGTAAAATAAATAGTAAATATCAACTTAATACCTTGGTTAGAGAAGCTGCATTTATATTTGTTTTAAATAGGTACAATGAAAGTAACGAATTTATCATGAAGTTTTTCCTGTTAAGAAATTATATAGACAGATTTGAATGGATACAGATACTTTAAAAGATGCAAATAAGGATGATCAGAATGCTCACGATGTTAATTCTTTTTCATATGATATGTACTTTTCAATAAGTGTACATGTATATTGATACATAGACACACAAAGGCCATTATGTAAAAATGAATCCAGAAGTAAAACCCCCAAACAGTACCTATTTTATGTTTATAAATTTAATATTGTATCAGCATGTGAAGAAGTGTGGGAAAGGAACACTGAATGTTGAAATCAGTTTGGAAGTTGAGGATAGTGTCTCACTTTTGAAAATTTCTATTTCTATTACATTTTTCAGCAAACACACATTCATTTATTGTAAGGACTATCACAGGAAGAAAGGGAGAAACTGAGGGTGGGAGAAAGGAGAGGAATGATGGAAATGATGACACAGAGACTCAATTCTAGACCAGCTTTACCAGCACTGAATCCACAGGGCTTTTCTCAAATAACTAATTTTCCAACTATGATGTACCGAGTATCTGTTGGTGTCAGACACTGGGAATATATCACTGTATAAAACAAAAATCCTACTGTGGTGTAGCTGTGTAGTAGGGGGGAGACAATATACAAGTATTGTTCTACACTTGTTACATACATATTGTTACACACAAACAGCATGTTAGAGTATTGAAAGTAACAATTGAGCATCCCTAACCCAAAATCTGAAAAAAAATCTGAACTGCTCCAAAATCCAGGATTTTTGAGCACAAACCTGATGCCACAAGTAGAAACTTCCACACCTGATCACATATGACAGTTCACAGTCAAAATGCATGCAAAATATATTGTATAAAATTACACTCGGGCTATATGTATAAAAGAGCATAAATAAATTTCATGCTTATACTTGGGTTCTATCTCCAGGATATCTCATTGTGTATATGTGATTAGTCCAGATCCCCAAAATTGAGACATTTCTGGTCCCAACATTTTGAATAAAGGATATTCAACCTTTTTTATAGTAAATAAAATTAATCTGGGAAAGTAGGTCTAGTAATAAAGCCAGAGGAGGACTCAAATTTGACTTTGGAGCAAAAGTAGGAAGAAAGGTAGTGGTGAAAGGTAGTGGTGGAGAATGAAGCTCTGAGGATACCTAGGAAAACATTTCCTGCAGGAAGAATAGGAAGTGCAAGGGCCCTAAGCAGGAGCAGGTCTGATACATTCTAACAGGAGTAGAGTGAGAGCAGAAGAGAGAAATTGAAATGTAATGGGCAGTTCAGGGCAGATAGTGCAGACCTTTATAGGTCATTTAAGAACTTTGCAGCTGTGGGAGTTTGGAGCAGATGAATGACAGGACCTGAAGTTAGCAGTTTTAGTAGACTCACTCCAACTACTTTGTTAAAAAAAGATGGGGTGAGAGAGGTAGTGTGGACATAGGACTATTGCTATCATGTGCGTGTCTCAGTCAGGAACTGGAGAACCAAAACACACACTCAATTAACAGTGCAGTAAAGGGTCTATTACCAAGCTAAAGATGTCAGGAAATCTCAAGAAATAAAGCACTTACTGTTCCCATCCCTAGGCCTGAGGGGTGTGGGAGAAATTTTTTACAAGAACCAGAGGTAGTTATTGCTACATGGAGCATACCAACTGCCAAGAGCTAAGATCTTTAGTTGGACACAGGGTTCAGGGACCCCAAAAGAGTAAATACTCCAACCTTCTCTTCTCATTCTCTTGCATTTCTTGCTAATGTTACGTATTGACCAAATCCCAGCAGAATGCAAAGACAATCCTTAAGATAGTTCACTTGTTGGCACTTGGCTTGTGGGCCATTTCTATAAAGTTTTATTGGAACACACCCATGTTCATTCATTTTTTTTTTCTATCATCTATAGCTGCTTTCACACCACAGGTCAGAGTTGAATAGTTGAGACAGAGACCATTTAGTAGGCAAAACCTTAAATATTTAATATTCAGCTCTTTACAAAAAAGGTTTGCTGGGGTGGGGTTGTGACTCAGTGGCAGAGCGCTTACCTAGCATGTGTGAGGCAGTGGGTTTGATTCTCAGCATCGCATATAAATAAATGAATAAAATAAAGGTTCATCAATATCTAAAAAAATACTTAAGGAAAAGGTTTGCTGACCTCTGATATTGCTCACACCTGTTTGCCACCAAGATACAAGATACAAAAAAGTATGGAGGATATTGGAGAAGGATGAGCAAATGAAATCTGTCTCACTTGGCATGAGGTAATGGGAGTCGCAGTGTCCTTTGTATGTCACTATATGGTCTATCCTGGTAATTATTCTGTTGTTTGCTATAGTCTGTAAATATCAATTTCTCAAGCTGATTGTTAGTAGAAGAGTTAGAGGGAAGTGAATTAATTCTGGAGTTACTCTGAAGGTAGATCCCAAAGGATTACAAATAAGTCGGGTTTAGAGTTTGAGAGAGAGAGAGAGAGAGAAAGAGACAGTAGCTAAGAATGACTCCGGGGATTTGGGCCTGAAGAATGGAAAAGTTGATTTTTGCACATAAGGAGAACTGTAATAGAAGAAAGCTTGATAAGGGGTGGAGATGAAGAACTCAGTTTGGGATATCTTAAATTATATACACCTGCTGGACATCCCAGAGGTGATGTCAGGGAGACAATTTGATATAGGATGCTGGGGTTCAGGGGTGAGATTTGATTAAAGATATGAATCAAGGAGTCACCACATTTAGATGATATTTGAAGTCCTGAGACTACATGAGGTCACCAAGACAATGAATGTAAATAGAAGAGAGTTCTGAATTCTGTTCCCTGGGCCACTTTAAGTGCTTGACACATAATTAATCATCACAATAATTCCCTGAGGAATTAATCATCATGTGTCTTAATCATTATCCCTTATTTTACAAATGAGAAAACCAATGTTCAGAAGTCAACTTAAGAGTCTCACTGCCATGAGTACTCAAATCAGGATTTGAACTTGACTTTGAACTTCAGAGCACAGCCCTTTAATATCCCAAAATAAACCATCCATGCTATTGCCCTGCAAGTTTATGCTTGCATTGCTGCCTCAGGCAGGACTCAGTGCTTGCCACTCCATGACCCCCATCCCCAAGGTCCTTTCTGGGTCACTTGGCTTCTGTTCTACTCCAGTGGACACCTTCTGGGATAATCTAAAGGACATTGGGCGAAGAACTGAGAGAATTCAGGGAAGCAGAATCCAAAGAAACAAGGGGAGGAGGTCAGAAATAGAAAGCAAGCATGTAGTTATTATAGGATGCTGTCTAATGTAGTAATAACATAGTATGTATGAATATTCACATGTCTGTGAAGAGTAATCCCAAATGTGTTGACACAGTCATTGAATGCGTGGACAGTCTTGAAATGAAGCTATTTCAAAGGCAAAATTGATTTGCATGTATATACATACATGTGTATGCATACATATGCACACACACATGCACATACACACATATGTACTGAACCACACCCAAAAGAAGCAGCAAAGGATCATGGCAATCCTCCATTGTACATCGCTATGTAGATCTCTGTATTGAATTAGGAAGTTTTAAAAGTGTAACATCTGAATTAGTTTTAGCACTGAGCACATTAGAGTCCTTCTTGTATTTCAACTAAAAGCATATGACCCCTCTGTGATATCAGGGTGAAAGGGCAAATCTCTGTCATTAATGATGTGACAAATCAAGAAAACCAAGAGACTTTCTGTCCAAAACCACATGATGCCTGATGCCTATTTTTACTGCAGGAAACTGCAGTATTAAGACAACAAGATGTCAAAACAGAAATTTGTGTATCAGACCCTCATGAAGCTATGATGTGATTCTGAACCCCAATTCAGACTTTCTCAAAATACCTGTAGACACATCTAAGAAAGCCATTCTGCATTTACCCATTCTGATGAACTTCTATATTCCCAGAAAATTTAAAGTTATTTTTAATGGAATACCAATAAAAAGGAGCAGGAAGTACAAAAGAATTGTAAGACTTTTATGGTGGTTCAAATGATCCTGTGTCAAATATAAAATTCTACAATTGCTAATGATACTTCCCTATTTAAATCAATTGATATGTGTAGTGAAATAGATATATGTATATATAATTTGATGGCAGTTCAGGAAAAGTCAGCCCCTTAGCCAGAATGAATCAATCAAAGGCTGGTCTCATACTAGATCAGGGTTTCCACAGGAAAACCATGTAGACTGATGGCCCCTGCCTGGAATGTAAATTGCCATGCATGTAGGGGCTTCCCTCCTGCTACTTTGTGTCAGTATTCTCAATAAGCAGAGGTCTGTTGCAATAAAAGGAAGTCAGCCAGTCAAACTTTGCCACCTCTGCTGCAGAGATATATGAAGACTTCCTCCACCTGAACATCAATTCACACTCACCAAGCATGTTAAGACACTGTCCAAGGCTCCTACTCCCAGAGTCCAGGTAGGAGAAAATGATTGCTGCGCATTCACCTGTGCCCCACCAGCCTGATTGCGTGGGGAGAAGTCAGCAGAACGGCTCTGGGTCCAGCTGCTTGGGCTGTTGTTGAAAAATGTTGAATAATCAAATTGCCCATTTCTGCTCAATTGCTCTAATTTATTATCCCAGGCATTCTGAATACTAATGAAAACCACCTATCATGCCAGTCCCTGTCACTCTACTTTATGATCTTATTAAAATCTCAGCATTTCTTAGCCAGTGACAATGAGTAGCGAGGGGGACAGCTCTCCTCCTGCCTCCAGTGTGGTTCATACACCCGCCCTGTCAGTGCTAACGGCTGAATGATTTAGGCCAAATGAGCAGCCTTGGAGTGATATTTTTATACCCGTGACAGGATTATATAACTTAGAGAAAGGCCATTAGCGAATACAAAGGAATAAGCAGGAGGGGAAGCAGATGAAAAATGGGCAAGTAAATCTTTGGATCTGACTCTTCATAATAAAATGCCCTTCACGTTTAGATTTAATGAGCTGGTTATCTCACCAAAGGGGAAGGGGTAAGCTGTTGCCCAAGCTTCCCAGCTTTTCTCAAGATGCACCCAATAACCAAGGGGAGACCAGGAATGTGCAGTGGGAACAGCCTCTCCTGTCTCTCACTGGTGTATGGCGCCTGTATAGCCAGAAAGCAGCCTGTGAACCTGTGGGAACAATCAGTAGCCCTCAGATCTCCCAGACTGTGACTGGGGAGAGAACCCATGAGTTCATGTTTGTAACCCAGACTTGATTAAAGCTAATAGATTGTCAGTTCTGAAGGCTTTTAGCATGTTTTCAGGTTTTTTCAGGATTTAGAGAGGCCTAAATCCATGTCACCTAGGGTGGGAGTGGGGATGCTTAACAGTCATTTACCACCTCAATATCTTTATTTAATATTATCCGTGAAAACCATTCTCCAGGAACATCTCCAGAGAAAAGCAACACTACCATTTTCCACTAACGAGATACATGCACTTGGTTTCGTCTCAGACATGATTTGTTTGTAGAAGAAAAAGGATCTATTTGATGTTTATGTATGTATTAGAATTACCATTTCTCAAGTTTCTGTGTCTTACTCATAAATATTAGCCTTTGTTTTAGATGAGAATTATATAAAGTTATGTCATTTTTATTGTAAGATATACATAATATGTGTGCATAAGTATATGTATATATAAATATACTCCAATGCTCCCTAAGCATACCAGCTTTTGGGTCTCACATCAGATTCCTGTATTTGTCAGGAATCTGATGTGAGATTCATAGTATTGATAATGAATGTCCTCCTGCAGAATGACAGGAGCGCAGATTATTGCTCCAGGTAGTCCCAAGATTGGTATAAATAGGAGAGGGAATTTGTCTTACATTTATTTGGGATACCAGACTACAGCTCACCTTTTTTTTTTTATAGCCCACTAGGCTTTAGCATTTCCCCAGCTGATGCCACCTACCTGCTCAAAATGGGCAATGCCAATTCTCTTTTAACTTCCACTCCCCTAGCCTCCTACACCCCATATGCAGATCTGTGGGCTTTTGTGCTCACCTCTTTTGACATTCTCTCCTCTTCTCTCCAGATGTTTTGTGTTTATCTCTCTCTGGCTGGTAAGAAACCTCCTTCCTCCCCTTTCTCTGGCAACAGGCTTTTTATTAGGCTGTGAGGACCCAGTTACTTCAGTGGGGGACCTTCTAGCACAAGTGCTTGCCACCACGTTAAAGAATACAGTTATTGAAGTTTCGTACATAGATGGCTTCCTCCAAGGGAGCTGAGTCACCCTCAGAGGGCTGATAACTCAGGCATACCTACAGTGTACTTAGGACCTAAGTTGGAGGGAAGCATAATTCCATGAGTGAGCCAGGATGCTTCTTTCCTCATGCTGGTGCTTTTCATTAAAGCCCTGTCAACTCTCCCAGCAATGGGTTTCTATCAGGGTCTATTCAATTCCTCAGACAGATCTGTATTTCTCTGAATCCCAGTGGTGGTCCATGTTTATGTTCTTACCCACTGGTTTCTTGGTCCCAGCCAAATCATGGAATGTGACTATTTGTATTGGTGAGGGTTAAAAAAAAAATGTATTTGTTTTCTTGACTACTCGCTCTTGCATATCCTAGATTGAGCTGTATCCAGCTGGACTCACAGCCAGATGGGCAGAGGGATTAGAGGAAAAGCAAATGAAAGAGAGCAAATGAATCTGGAACTAGCTATCTCTGAGATTAACTGATTTATCTGGACATTCACTAAATAATATGTGAAGATCCAAGCTAAACAAAGGGGAATGTGATAAGCATTAGCTGCATGATGTTAAACCTTAGCTTAATGGTCTTGTCAATATTGACTGCATAGGGCATTCTTATATTTGTTAGATATTTAACCAAAACAATGAGACCATGGAAACCTGATTGCTATTCTATACATCTCTTACAGTGGACACTTACTGGACAATTTCCTCTTAGGAAATCAGATTTCAGGCAACATCAACATCTATTACAGAAGAATGATATTTTTATAAGTAGAGAAATCCAAAGAAACTCTGAAAACAATATGCTGTAAATGACTCTGTTTAAACAGGTCTCTGGGGTTGCTCTTGCCATTATCTTGATTATAAATACTATATTCCTTTTTTTAATCTCTTAAGTACTTGACTTTTTGGTAGTGCAAGTTTTTTTATTAACTGAGATGTTTTCATTTCTTACAGAACAATAATGATATAAGGAGGGTTTTTGTGGTTTACTGATGTTTAAAACATTACAGGTTCAGACAATATATACCCTAAAGAACTGTGTAGGGTGTCACTTCTAAGGAACTGAATTTGGATTCTGTAGCTCAATTGATTTACCCTGAAAACTGAATCATCTCCTCTTATCTACTTTGCACCATTATTATGAGTACCATATGGGTTAGATGATTTCATTGTCCCTTCTTGAATAAAGACAATACCTCATATTTGCATAACCCTTTACAAGTTATAGCAGGCTTCAAGTGTGACTGACTTGTAAGATGCTATTTCACTACTAAGTTAGACATGCTTTTTGTAGGTTTCCTATTGTTAGAGAATGAACTGAGACATTCATGACTGCTTAAAGTATAAGAATATAAGATCATGATTCTGTAACTGTGTTCAGAATAAAATTATTAGTTTATCAATTAATATATTTTGATTACATATATTCACCTCCCAAACTGTTTTAACATATATCTAAGTTGAAAAAGTTATATGGGGTGTCATGTTAACCACAGCAAATCATAACAGGAAATGCACTAAAAAGTAAAGTTATCTTCAAGTTTGAATACTCATTTTACCTCTCCAAAGAAAGCTATAATTGAGGGCTCCTTAGTGTTTTCTCTTCCTTTTATAAAATTAGTTTATTTCAATTTGACAAATAAAAATTGTATGTACTTATAAGGTACAACTTGATGTTTTGAAATATGTGGAATGAACAAGTCAAACTAATTAACATTTGCATTACCTTGCACATTTTTTTTTTTTGTGGTACAGACACTTAAAATCTACTCCCTCAGCAATTTTTAAGTATGCAAATGCATTTTTATTAAATATAGTCACCATGTTCACAATAGATCATTGAACATATTCTTTTTATCTAACTGAAGTTTTGTACCCTTAGACCAACACCTTCCCAATCCCTGACTCTCCCCAGACTCAGTAATCCCTATTCTATTCTCAATTTCTATGAGATTAACTTTTTAGATTCACCCCGAGTGAGATCATATAGTATCCATCTTTCTGTATCTGATCTATTTCATTTAACATAGCATTCTCCATTTCGATCCATGTTGTCACAAATGAAAGACCTATCTATTTTTTTTAAATATTTTTAAAGTTGTAGATGGACACAATATCTTCATTTATTTTTATGTGGTACTGAGGATTGAACCCAGTGTCTCACACATGCGAAGCAAGTGATCTACCACTTAGCTACAGCTCCAACCCCCAGGTCTATCTGTTTTTAATGATAGAATACTATTCTCTTGTGCACATATACACCACATTCTCTTTATCCATTCTTAAGTCTGTGGACACTTAAGTTGTCTCCATTTCTTGGATATTGTGAATAGTGATGCAATAGATATGAGAATACAGATATCTTTTTGACATACTGATTTTATTTCATTTGGTGATATACTCAAAAGTGGAATGGCTGGATCATATGATAGCTCTATTTTTAATTTTAAAAAAATTGGAAGTTGTAGTTGGATGGAATGCATTTATTTTATTTATTTTTATGTGGTGCTAAAGATCAAAACCAGTGCTTCACATATGCTAAGCAAGCGCTCTACGACTGAGCTACAACCCCAGCCCTTTTTATCTATTTATTTTTGAGAACACTCTGCACTTTCTTTCATAATGGTGTACTGATTCAAATCTCCAACAACAGTATTAAAGGATTCCCTTAGCTTCCTATCTTTGCTCATTCTTGGTATCTTTTGTGTGAGGTGATATCTCATTGTCGTTTTAAC
This sequence comes from Callospermophilus lateralis, assembly GCF_048772815.1. Taxonomy (NCBI): domain Eukaryota; kingdom Metazoa; phylum Chordata; class Mammalia; order Rodentia; family Sciuridae; genus Callospermophilus; species Callospermophilus lateralis. The sequence goes on from NC_135308.1 coordinate 55,472,874, forward strand.
CTGCATTTCCCTCATGATTAGTGATGTATTTGATTAGTATTTCTTCATGTACCCAATGATCATATTCATCTCTTCTTTTCAGAAATGTCTATTCAGGTGAAAATCTTTGCCAATATTTTAAAAATTGGATTATTTCTTTTCTTGATATTGAGTGAGATCCTTGTATGATTTGGATATTAATGCCTTATCTGATGTATAGTTTGCAAATATTCTTTCTAAATCTGTGGGTTGACTCTTCATATGTTGTTTTCTTTGCTGTATAAAACCTTTTTATTCTGCTGTAATTTCTTTGGTCAATTTTTAATTTTGTTGCCTGTGCTTCGGGATCATATCCAAAAACTCATTGCCTAAGCCAATGCCATGGAACTTTTTGCTGTGTTTCCTTGAACAAGTATTAATGTGTCAGATCTTACATTTAGCTGCTTAATCCATTTTAAATTGATTTTTGTATGTGGTGTGAGGTGGATATCATTTCCCTAATTGAAGAGACTTTCCTCCCCCCAGTTTGTGTTCTTGGCATCTCTGTCAAAAATCAAAGATGTAAATGCATGGATTTATTTCTGAGTTATGTCTTCTGTTCCATTGGTCTATATATCTGTCTTTATGCCAATACCATGCTATTTGATTACTATGATGCCTCCAGCTTTCTTTTAGTCAAGACTGCTCTGATTCTTCAGGGCCTTTGTGATTCCACACAAATTTTAGAATTAAATTTTTCCTACTTCTATGGAAAATGTCATTGGAATTTTGTTAGAGATTACATTGCATCTGTTGATATCTTTGGGTAATATAGATATTTTAACAATGTTACTTCTTCCAATCCATGAACACATAATTTGTGTCTTCTTAAATTTCTCCTCTCAACACTTTATAGTTGTAGTGTATTCATCATTCACCTCCTTGGTTTAATTTATTCCTAAGTATTTTATTTTTGTAGGTATTGTAAAAGGAATTGTGAATTTTTCAAAGAGTTCATCATTAGTATGCATGGTTATTTTCTTGCTCCTGAGTTGTTTGAGTTACTTATATAAATAAATGCTATTATTTTTAATGTGTTAATTTTGGGTCCTGCAATATTAGTGAATTTATTTGTTCTAGTACTACTTCATTTGCATTGACTTTATCCTCCTCTGATCTAGTCCTGTTAGCTGTCACTAAGATATAGATGGAAATCCGTATTTACTTTGTCCATCCTGGTTGGGCATTAGGTCAGTGAATTGTCCTCCTTGGCTTAGTGTTAGCATCCTCTAATGATCACTCTTGCTTAGCCAGGTTATATTGCCGGATTTTGACTGCCATAATTTTTAGTTGCCCTGCTATACCATATTGCTTTTGGTACCTCCAATTTTAGTAATTAAAATGATCACCATTTTATCATAAGTATTTTAGGAATAAATTTTTTATAACTGAAAGAATTATTTGTGTACAACCTTCCCTTTAGATAGATATAACCTGAATCTTATTTAATGCCCTGGTCATACCTGAAACAGGTTAGAAAACCTAAATAGTCCTTGAAGTGGTGTGCCTAAATCTGATGACTATTCTTGCCTGAGCAAAGATAAGGAGGAAGTCCATACCCTGAAAGTGAAAATAAATCATAGAGCAACAACAAATTCTAGGCAAGTGCTCCATACATCTAAGATGTGTTTACCCAGTTGAACAAAGGACTATGAGATGCCTTTCTCCTGTGCCAATTATTTCCAGTCAGCAGGAGAGCTACACAAATCCATTTTACTTTATCCCTTGACTAATTATCACTTGACTAATCCTTGCAAATATCTTGTAAAAGTGGATGTGATAGGGCAGAAATCTGAATCTGTATTACTTATAAAGGACTAGCATCAGATTAGTAAAAATTGATCATTATTTTTCACTATAATCCAGCACTGTAAACTAAGTACAGGCAGATTTTTAACAATGGCATATAGGTCAAAGAAAAAGTACACTGAAATGATAAAGCAAAATATACCTTTTTTTTTTTTTTCTCCTTAACTCGGCTTGGTTGACTAATCAGAGGATAAAGCTACTCATGATTTACTTCTGTTGGTCTCTGTGATTTCTTCCAGCTAACCCCAAAGGTGAGCAGTGGAAATTCGGGAAATATTTTCTTGGTGCATTGCAATTAGCATTGTGCTGAAGAGCAAGCCTCAACAGTGTAGTTCCCAAATGTCCCAGTGGCATGGGCTAGTAGAAATACCTTGGCCTTGAAGATGTAAAATTCCAAACTTGGTGTTGGTATTTTGCTTAAAGTAATGAGCCATCATTTCCAGATGTATTCTTCACTTTCCGAACGTCCTCCTAGATGAACTATTCAATGGTGTATTTAAGACTGTATTACAGGGAACAACAATTTTACTGGGCAGATGACTTTGATATTAAAAACCAGTCTTGCAATGAAATAAATCTAAAAGTGAGACAACATTGACAAACATTTTTATTATATGACAGCTAGTGTATATTAGGAAATGGATGTGGACATAACCTCCTAAAGAAAAATCCAAAGGAAGAGAAATATACCCAGAATCTAAAGCAAATTGATGAAAAGGAAATATGACAGACAATTCTGTCTCCTCTCTGTCTTTCCCAACCCTTTCTGTGACATCTCCTCAACTAGTACACTTCTTAAAATCAGGAGCCATGTCTTATATTCCCTGTGTTTCAAGAAGAAGCAGGCACAATGTGAAAAACATAGGTGATTTTGTTGAATGATCCAGTTCCTTGTGTTTTTCTCAAATGGACCATCCTGAGTATTCTTGTGGGACTTGAAACACATTTTTCTCTAACTTCACAACAGAGAGATGTTTACGATATGATAGGGTGCTTGATTGTTTTGTTTCTATTTTAAAGCTACACATAATTTTAGGCAACTTATCCTTCTTGATGCTACTTAAGCTCTCACCTGTCTCAGCTCCCACAAACAGAAGTAATGTTAAATCAGTGATCTGAAGTGGACTGAATCTTCCTTGTGTCAGAAAAACCCATCTACTCATAATATGTTTTCAGTTGAGCCGAATGCATTTTATCATTCCTTAGTATACCATGTAGATTGAGGATGGTTATGTCAATTACATTTGTAAAAGCACACTTGGCAATGGCCATGGTGGAGGAACCATGTAAAACTTCAAAGTGAAGAGGTTCACAGAGTTAACCTCTAGCCTCATGCCGGTTTGTGATTCACTTCTTTAGGATTTTTAGCTGTATTGATGTTTATGCTCATTTATGTTTGGTGATGTTTCCCTTTTCCCTATTCTCCAGTTTGCAGTGAACAAACAGATGCTGAGGACATCCCACTTCAATTAGAAACTTATTCTTTCCTATACCAAGAACTGCCTTTGCCATGGAAATCTTTCTCTTTTTATGAAAATGCCTCATCATCTATTTGCATATTAGCTCCTTTTCTTTTTCTCCCGTTGTCACAGTAAAATATAAAAACCTTAAAGTTAAATAATAATTCCTAGCTTATGCTGAAAAATAGCAGTTTTCTTCTCTATCCTGTTCAGTCTTAATTCTTGCTCCCTTGAGCAAACCCCTGTCGGCTTTTTAGCTATTCTTTTATATTTACTTCTGTATTTGTAAATATTACTTTTCTATGTTTTCTTGGTATTTCTTTAGTTTTGTATGTTCTTCATTGAATGCCTACCAGAAAGGATAAGAATTTTGTTCCCTTAAATACTTAACAATACACCCACACACATACATAAAGACATTCATCATAATACAATCACACTTTTAAATACTGTGTTCTCTCAATATACTTACATCACATTTTTAGATCAGTATTATGTGTGTATTACTAAGGCTTTGAAAGAATCATTCACAGCTGAACCATAAAGTATGTCACAAATAAATTTTCTTTCTAATGTAACACCAAGTCTCTCCTGAGGTCCCTTATGGCCTCATTTTAATTTTGCTTGGTTATCTTCATATCAATCCCTATTTACCTCCAGGTTCTTTAACAGATTTGGGGTTATCCCCTGGATATATTCAAATGCATCAGGGTTTTTCATTTTATTTTCTAACTGGAAATAATTCTACGGAATCCACAGACTTCCTACTCCAACTTTTTCTGGTTGCTCTCAAAGTTTGAAATACAGCAAAGTTTGGGGACTATTTTTATCATTTTGGGAATTCCTTTTGCTTCTGTTTAATTTTGAATCTTCATTTTTTTGTATTCTAAAATATTCTCTTACTTTTCTCTCTTATTTTCATTAATGTGTCCTCCTAGTGTTTCCTATGAAAAGAAAATTTTGGAAACTTTCTGGTCTGAAAATGTCTTCTATCCTCCTCATTTAGTGATAGTTTGCCTGTCTAATAGAATTCTAGTAACAAATCACTTCCCTTAGAATGAAGAAATCCAATGTCTACTAATATCTTTTTCTTTCTCTCTCACTCTAGAAACATTTAGTAACTTCTATTTTAGGTATTTTAAATTCTGAAATTTCAAAATATTTTTTAAATTTATTTTTAAGTTGTAGTCGGACACAATTAACTTTATTTTATTTATTTATTTTTATGCGGTGCTGAGGTTTGACCCCATGACCTTGCACATGCTAGGTGAGCGCTCTACCACTGAGCCACAACCACAGCCCTGAAATTTCAAAATATTATGTTTAATTGTGCAATTTTTACTTATTCGATATTCAAGAAGCATTCTTTTCAGTTTATGTTATGTCTTGCCATTTAAGGATTTTGTAAAATAATATTTCTTTGGTAATTTATTTTTTTGGTTTTTCTTTTTCCTGTGGGAATGTTAGTTTATAAGCTTGATTCCTTAATTTTCTTTTATCTTCTCACCAATATTCATATTGCTTGTTCTACTTTATGGGAGTTTTTCTCAACCATTAAGTAGATACTACAAATATGCCCATGGAATTTTATATTTGATGTCATATTTTTAGGTTATCTTAGTTCTTTTTTGTTCTCTGACACTTTTGTTAATAGCATCTTTTTCATGTTTTATAGATGTATTTCTTATTCCTCTGAGAATATTAATCTTAGATGCTTTTAAGCATCTTTTTTTTTTTTTAGTTTTAGTCTTAATTTCTTCCCCTTTTATTGTTTTATGTCCCCTCAGTTTCTTTCATTATCTTTTTTTTTTTTTTAATTTTGGCATCCTTCTTTTACTTTAGGGGCTTTCCTCAAATGTCAGATCATCATTGAATTTTCTTTCATATTTAAACATGTGACACCAAGAGAACAACATGCAAACAATAAACCACCATCATATTCCAAAGCTCTCTGACTGGGCAAGGCTTGTCAACTAGTGAACATTGCGGTTGGGTAATCATGTCAACCTTGCCTGATCTGAGGATCTCCAAATGTCAGTTTCCAAAGTTCCTTTCCTTGGTTTCATTCATTTCCCTAGAGAGGAATCCAGCAGTTTCCTGCTTAGGTGACATAAACCTGATTGGTAGTGTTGCAGGAGACAAGCAGGGGTAGGGGATGGCAGTCTCGCTGTTCCGTACTTTCACCGTCACTCTCACTGTTCTGATCATAGTACACATGTCTGGAGCTGGACTTAAGCTCCCTCTCTGCTGTCTCTTTGTTTCAACTTCTGCAAAGTAAATAACCTCCATATGGAGGATACAGGGTGGCAGCCCAAGGAGATGCAAAAAGTATCTGTGAATCTATTTGCAACTTTTAAAGCCTTACAACTGGTCTTGCTTGCTGACTAATCCTGCATCCCTACGTTCACTGTTCACTCAACATCTCTAATCTTAAAACAGCACTTAGCACCTATATTAGGCTCTCAATAAGCATTAGTTGAACTAATAAATTACTTTTGCCTCTGATTGCTAAGCATATTTTATTGCCTAACTTGCACTCTATAGGTCCACTTTCTCACATATGCTACTTCAGTTACAAGTCCTCTATTCAGATCAATTTCTCCTTCCTGCATTATGATCCTTTCCTTTTCTCATGTCTTTGTAGACCTTGGATCTGTTTATTCTTTTGCTATCATTTTTGTGGGTACTGGGAATACATGAGATAGAGGTTAATGTGTATTTAATCTGACACATAGTGAAAGATAATATTTTCTGCTTTGTCATAATTCTATGTATAACCACATGAAATATTCAAGCATCAAGCAGGTACATAAAAAAATATGTCCACTTTTGCTTTGAAAAATCTCAACATTATAGTTATCATTTCTTCAGCTCTCCTTCTTTGTATCACTTTTCTTCTTTATTTGCAATATTGGGGAATAAACTCAGGTCTTAGTGCATGCTAGTTAAGTGCTGTTCTACTGAGATGCATCTCCAGCCCTTTTTATTTTGAGGCATGTTCTTTATAAGTTGCCCACGCTGGCCTTCAGCTCATGTTTTCTTGCCTCAATCTTCTTAATAGTTAGAATTGTAGGAGTGGCCACCATGCCCAGCTTCTCTGATTTTTAAAGAACCAAAAATATCAAAGATGTATAGATAAAGCCTTGTTTAACTTAAGCACCCCATCTGAGTTCATGCCATTTTACATGGATGTATTTAAATCTATGCTCCCTGTGTGTGGCTGGCAGACTATGACCTTTGTGTACCAGTTTATTGGGTCAAGTAGCCTCTGGGTTTGCCCAGGGTCGGCTGCCCCTCAGATCCTGGAGTTCCCCATGCAGAGATATTCCAGCACTTATAGATCTTTTCAGACCTTGCATTCCCCCCCTCCCCCCGCCATCCCCAGCTCCTACCTGGAACTCAGCTCTGATGCAGTTCCTTAGCCCTATCTGACATAACCCAACTTTTCCATTGTGCAAGGCTTTCTGTCCAATACTGAGTATCAGTGCAGTGTTTTCTTCCCTGTCACTCATCTCCCGGAGAAGTAGTTTCCTTGCTGTTTGAGTCCCGATTCACCAAGCTGTGAGAACTGCCACTTCCTGCTATTCTGCCATCTTTTTTAACTTAAATTTCATTCTTTTCCTTTACTCCTCAGAGATAATTCTACTTCTCTGTTTGGTTCATCACCTAACCATGCTTATATCTTATTATACATGTATGTAGCTAGTTTTTGTTCTATGTTTTGAAATTCTATATAAATGGTATCATATTATACAGATTCTTCAATATTCTGATTCCTTGATGTGGATAAATTCATTTTAACAGCTATAGGGCATTCCATGCCCATTTTTATGTCTTTTACTTTTGTCTTAGATTTTTCATGAAATACAAATCATGTCCCTCCACCTCTTTCTATTTCACCACAACAGAGAAGCAGCAGTTTTAAGTTTTTAAGAGGCTGGACCCTGTGTCTGGTAAATTTTTCATTTATTGGCTGTGTGACTTAGGATAAGTTATTTAACCTCTCAAAGTCTTTTATCACTTATGAAATATATGTTCTGGTACTATCAACCTTAATATTTTAGGAATTAATTGAGACAAATATATAGACTTCAGGACAGTACATTTGACAATCTTAGTCAGCCAAATAATAGAGCTATGATCGTACATAACAGTCAACAATTCAATGGCTCATAGAATCTTAAAACTGGGAGTTCACCTGTTTTTAGGGTATTTGAATTCTCTTTACAAAATCTTCTCCAAATAATAGTCTGGCCTTTGCCTGAATACCTTCAGTGACGTGGAATTCTAAGAAAATTCAGCTGGTTTTGGACAGCTCTGTGAAAATTATGCTCAAATTGCCCCCCACACCCCAACTTTATAACCTTTCTCTGTAGTTTTTGTAGAATTGTTTCTAGGTCTACCACTTGGGACCAGACAGAACAAATCTAATCCCTCTTCCATATGACAGACTTTCAAACATTCGAAGACAAATATCAAGTCCCCACGAGTCTAATTATATTGAAAATGGGGGAAAAATAGAAAAGAAAGGGAATTTGGTACATGTCAGTGATGGATGAGGCCTCACAAGTAGGTAAAAGCGAGAAAAGTAACTTAGAAATTCACTTTCGGCTAGTTTCTTCAAAATGAAAAGCCATCACCAGAACCTCCCTTGGAGGAGATCTTGTAAGTGCTGTTCAAATTTTTGTCACTACCTTTAGGGGACCTGCCTAGATGGTATTAGCATAAGTGCTACCAAATGGACTGGGAAATAATCTTTAAGCATATAAAGAGACTCTTTATTGTAATCTATTATACTTTAAGCCTGAAATGGATAATAATAGAAGGGGATGCTCTGGTTTTACAAGGCAATAATGTGGAGTCTGGGCAGTGAAACTTTATTGAGAGGCAGACTGTGGAGTAGTTTATGCCAAGGAAGTCTCTCTGACAACAGTGGAACGGCTACCACTCAGGCCGTGTGACTGACCTCAGAAGACGTTTGCTCACAAATGTAGTTTTGCTTCCTATTTTCTTGAGTTTCTGTCACTCCAGGCATTGTGTTGAAAACATACATCCCTATCATCACATCTTCAACTGAAATCTCTTTTAAAATTTGTACTGATCTATATATTGCTGCTAGGGATTAAAGCCAGAGCTTCTCATGGGCTAAACACATGCTCCACCACTGAGCTACACATGAAGCCCCTGCCATCTCTTTATAAAATTGCCTATTTTCTGATCATAGAGGCATGTACCTGTAGTCCTGACCACTTGGGAGGCTGAGACAGGAGGATCATACTGAATCCAGGAGTTTGAGGCCAGCCTGGGCAACATAATGAGACTACATTTCAATAAACAAAACAATAGTTAAAACTGCCCATTTAAATAAAAACAGGAAGATGTGAAGACTTCTGATTGAACCATTTCCCTCCCAAATTACAGTAGACTCTGAGCCTGCAGAGTCCCCTATGAGATGTCAATGAACCTTATGTTTGATTTGAATAAGTTGTTCTTGTTTAGAGTTAGTAATGATGGCAGAGGTCCAGCCTTAGAAAACTATGGCCCTCAGTCCAAATTTAACCTAGGAAACATATTTATGCATGGCTTATGAGATAAAGAATAGTTTTTCCATTTCTGAATGATTGAAAAAAACCTTGAAGAGTATAATAGATTCAGAACATTTGTTGTGGTTTGGATGTGAGGTGCCCCAGAAGCTTACATGTAAGACAATGCAAGAAAGTTCAGAGAAGAAATGTTTGGGTTGCCAGAGCCTTAACCCAGTGAATTAATCCCCTGATGGGATTAAATGAGCGGTATCTGAAGGAGGTGGGGCATTGGGGTTGTGGCTTTGGGGTAATATACTTGTATCTGGTGAGTGGAGTCTCTCTCTGCTCCTGATCATCATGGGAGCTGCTTCCCTCTGCCACACTCTTGCACCATGGTGTTCAGCCTCATCTAGATCTCCTGGGGAATGGAACTGGCTGTCTATGGACTGAGACCTCTGAAACCATAAGCCCTTAAATAAATTCTTCCTCCTCTACAGTTTTTCTGGTCAGGTGTTTTAGACAGCAGCAAAACAGCTCACTAAAACAACATTATATGAACATTGAACTCTGTGTCCATCAATAAAGTTTTATTGCACACAACCATGCTTGTTTGTTTGCTTTCTTGTTACTACAGTAGAGTCAAATAGTTTCGGCAGAGACCTTGTGGCCCACAAAGCCTAATGTGTTTGCTACCTGGCCTTTACTAAAAACAGTTTGTTCAGCCCTGGGGTAGAGAATGAAGACTATCAAGTGGGAGAAACCAAGAATCTTAATATGAAGGAAAAGGAAAAATAAAATCATGGGGTTTTGGGAGGGAAGGATTTATTAAAAACTAAAAAAAAAAAAATAAGTGTCAAAAAGACAGTTTGGCACTATTTGCATTTCACAGAAAGCCATGAATCACAACTTCCAGAAGCTTTAAAGATTCCTTAAAAGCTCACCCTTATTTTGGATAGCTCTATGAAAATTATGCTCCCTATCAGGAGAAGGGAGCAGGTATCTCCTTGGAGTTTCTGCAGAATTCACTCTATCATGGGGGACCAGACAGAACAGACCTAATTTGTCTTCCATGTGACATACTTTCAAATATTTGGAGACAAATATCAAGTCCCCCTGAGTCTAATTATACCAAACGTAGGGAAAAACAGGAAAGAAAAATAGGAGAATTGGTACATGTCAGTGATGGAAGCAGCCTCACATTGTAACAGATTCCCTCATCCCCCTAACTTTCTTTTCTGCAGGCCAACCTCTTCAAAAAACCTACAAAAACCAATCCACAATTAAGTTCAGGATTGGCAATTGCTTAGATTTAGAGATAGGGATGGAAAGAGGGGAGAAGCCACACAACTTCTTCCTTTACTTTAGTGGCTTTAGACACGAAGTCCCTGATATTGGTAGCAAAGAAAGGAAATAGGCCTGCCAATTCTTGGGGATATATATAATGAGAAAGGCCACAGAAGTACCCTGGAAAGTTGTCAAGAGATGATGCACAAACAAAAGTCTCCCAAAATATTTTTCCAAGATGCACTGAGAAGAAGTTGTAGAAGATTTGAACTTATGCAAAAGAAAGGGCTGAGAGTCTTTTTGTGAAATGTTGTGTGTGTCTGTCTAGGTGGGGTTTTGTTGGGGGTTATCTGATTCCCTGGGTGTGTGCTCTTTCAGCCACTCCTATTGATTTAGTATCATTGTAGCTCTGTAGGAGTGGAAGTTAAAACTACAGAAATTGGAAGTAATGCAAATGATTCTTGTCCATTTCTTTGCAAATGAATTTTGACTAAATGCAATTGATTTTTGTCTTGGTAGGAAAAGATGGCCCTACATAATACATTTGTATTGCCTTGTGAAATATTAATGTATAGATGAAAATTACCCTACAAGAATTGACCAATTTTTAAATCTATTACTACACTATAGAGTATTAACAACTTTTGTCTCTATTAGCAAATTCACTTCAGAATTCCCCATTACATATGTATGTACAAATGTGTACCTATGTGCTCTGTTCCCCAAAGACTTTGAACTGATTTTAATATCAACTTCTTAATTAATATAGGAGTTAAATAAAATCTTTGACATATGTCCATTATTTTTGCCTGTATGTCATGTTGTCTTTGAAAAAATAGTCTTTGAATAATAACAAGAATTATATCAATATATTCACTACAAAATTCTTTGAGATGTAATAATAGGTTTCTTTTTCAAAAGTTTTCTTTAGGGCTGGGGATGTGGCTCAAGTGGTAGTGCGCTCGTCTGGCATGCGTGTGGCCCAGGTTCGATCCTCAGCACCACATACAAACAAAGATGTTGTGTCTGCCGAAAACTAAAAAAAAAAAAAAAAAAAGAAAAAAATATTAAAATTCTCTCTCTCTCTCTCTCTCTCAAAAAAAAGTTTTCTTTAAAAAAAAATACATATATGTATTTCTTCTGATGATTGCCCAAGGAGAGAAATCTGGAGAAGATGCTAACATGTTTTGATCAATGTTTGTCTTCTGATTGAAAACAGCTCTCAGAAGATGCAGCTGGTAAAATCTTCAACTGTACACTTTGGTAGTCCATCTTTTTAGAAATCCCCTAAATTCTGCTCTTTAACTTATTTAATTAAGCCTCTCTGTACTACATATATCATGAATAAAAAACAAACAAAAACTCAACAACACATCAAGATAGTTTTTTTTAAAAAAGTATTATCACCTCATTAGTGGACCTGGTTTAAACTCTATCACCAACTAGTTTTGCAATCTTTAAGCACTTCATTTCTATGTTCTATTTTGGTTTTGTTAAATAAGTATATTATTATCTACCTCATAGGGCTTTAAAGAATGTCTCTAGACATAAAACAGATAAATGTTTAAATGTATGAGTAAGTGGATAAATTTAATGAGCTTTTATTTAATCAGTTCCTTGATTAATTTATTCCATTTTTGTGTATGTGACTGTTCCTTGTATCCTTTATTCCTACTGAGGTCAATCACCAAAGGGTGTTGCTATTGCCATTGTCATGGTCTGGAATGTGATCTTCATAAGGGTGTGTATATCAGATCTGTCTCCCATTCTTCCCAATTTGTGGAACCATTCTCTAGTGCCTTCAGTAATCATCAAATTGCTTAGAATCTTCAATCACTTCCCTGAATGTTTTCTTCTTCTTGCTATTACTGACACCTAGCTCTTACCGTACTTCCTGTATGGCCCTTTTAGGAGGTTGCTATATTTTTTCTACCATTGGAGGTGGGGTAGGAGTTTTTCCTTCTCATTGCTACTTCCAGACCGCTCTCCCTCTTTCTATTTAATATTTGACATTTCTGATGCTTCTATTTTGAGAGGTTGCCACCCACTACCTCTCCTAGTTTCAGTCATCCACTGAAACCAGATTCCTCCCCTGAACTGGGAAGAGGTATCTTCTGGCTCACTGGCATTCTTTGGAACAACTTCTGTTTTACTTTTCGGAGGTATCAGTAAACATGTAAGTGATTCTTTCATCTCCCTGTTCTCCCTCTTCCTTGAATCTGGTTCTCCAATGATTTTATCTTTTGCTCTACTTCATATACTAACTCATATTATAGACCAGTGGCTTTCAGCTGCAGGCCATTTCACTCCTGAGAGAACATTTAGAAATGCCTGGGATGTTTTTGGTTGTCACAGTGGGTGCTACTGATGTTTAGTGGGCACAGGCTGGCAATGCTGTTAAACAGTCTGCAAAGCACAGGCCAACCCCTCACAACAAAGAATGTTAATAGGGCTAGGATTGAAAACCTTCTCCTTGTTATTTGCTACAAATATGCCCCTTCACAATCTATTTCAAACATCTCACTTTCTGACCTTCTTTAGAAAATTAAAAGAAAAGGAAGAAAAAAAAAAACCCTCTCTTTCCTTTATACCAAAGCTCCTCAACAGAATGGATTGTAGTTGCTTTCTTATTTTTCTCTTCTGATTTTTTCCCCTTGAAACTACTTTAAATAGGCTTTCTCCCACAATACTCCATCTGAACTGATCTTGTTGTGATCATAAAAAATGTCTGCCTCACCAAGTTCGAAGGTCAGTTATTATTCCACATCTCAATGGACATCTCAGCTTCATTTGAAGCAACTGTACCTGCTTCTTTCCACATTTTCTTCTCTTGCTTAAACAGTACTCCCCCAGCTGACCACCTACCTCAGTGGCCACTTTTTCCCAGTCTCCTTATTTCTTCTGCTATCCTTGAAGGTCTTAATTTTCAAACATCCCAGGGCTTGGTGCCATATCATGATTTCCAATACCATCTGTATTTTGACAACTACCAAATAACTATGTATATATACCTCTCCCTTGAAATCTAGGCTTATAAATATTCCAGATTCCCACTTGTTTATCTAATAGGTGTTTTGAACCTAATACAATGCAGAGCTCCTATTTCCCATCTTTCTTCAAACCTGTATCCATAAAACTCTACCCCAGGCCATGATATCTCCTTATTTTGGGTTGCTCAAAGTACAATCTTGGAGTTTCTTCTCTTTCACATCTGTTCATTGTAAAATCAGCAACCTCCATGTTCAGAATATATCCAGGACTCAAGCACTTCTGATCACTACTACCTCAGTCACTCTGAACCAGCCCATAGTCATGTCCTCCTATAAATTACTGCAGTAGTAATCTCTCTGCTTCTACCCTTCCTTCACCACCATGTGTCCTCCATCCACCAAGGAGTTCCTGCCAACAGCGTGCAGATTCTAACAGTGTCATGAGTAAGATATGCAAAAATCCTAAAGTCAACTATATATTTGCTATTATCCCCATTTCACAGAGTAAGTCAGCCCCGGGTAAGGTCTCCGGTGATCTGATCTATCCCGTTTACTTTTCTGAGCTCACTTCCCACAATCTCTCATTTACACTACTTCAACCACACTCAACCTTGAATAGGTACATGACACTTCCTCTGCCTCTTCCTCTGGCCCATCCTCTTCTTCCAGGGATCTTTACAGTTTTTCTCAATGTATTTCATTAAAAGTCAGCATCTCAGTAGGCCTTGCCTGACAACCCTATTTAAAAATACCACTTGAATCACACCCACTCAAGAAACTATTTTATTTCCTATATGTAACATACTCTGTTTCACTTATTTAATTCTTACTCTGTCTCTTCCCAAACAATAAGATCTCCATGGGAGTGGAACACTTAACATGGGCTCACTTATAAAATATTATATATTTTAATAAATAAACTCAATACCTGTGTAAAGCATTGAGATTACAGAAGGCACAAGTACAGGGTGAATTGAGTTTCTTTATTTGCCTAGATTTTAAAGGATGCTAAAAAAGAAATGAAACTTTGGGCCCATAAGAGCTTAGAATAGAAATGTCAACTTTCATAATTTTCAGTGATAATAACAAAATATATAGTTGACTTTAGGATTTTTGTATATCTTACTTATGACATTAACAGAATCATACATGTATTTATGATCTTTCTCAAAGAGTTTAGATTTTAGAGATACAAAAGACTATTTCTATTTCTCTGGGTATTCTAACCAAATTATTTAACCTTGAGATAGAAGTAGGTAAAGGAACAAGTCATTTATGCTTAAAAATTCATATGTGAATTACTAATAAATTGGTCCAAAAAATCAAATTCTGATTTTCTGTTTATGTGCAGTTCTCATTATATTTAAAAATACCTGCCTAGCAGTTTGCTAAAGTTGTTTTTTTTTCATGTAAAATACTTCATTCCATCTCTGCCCTAGACAAATATGGGAAGTGGTACAAATATTAATGATGCTGATTTTACAGATGTAGAAACAGATTCAAAGAATAAAATGAATTGTCTGAGATTCCATGAGGCATAAGAGCAAAGATTAGCTTGTGTGCTGTTTTATCCTAGTCTGGGCTCTTTCATTTATCTGCACAGCATTATTGATGACTAGACACTCAACCTTCCATAGAAAGAAAAGACACATTGAATTTTGCTCTGAGCTTAAATACAGGAAGATGATTTGACACAAGTCATTTGACTGCTTGTTAAAGATGCCTCCAGGATTTTTTTCTTAAAGTAGTCTTTATAAGGTGTATCAAGAATATTTATAACTCATTCCTACCTGTTTTAAGAATATATTTCTAATGAGTTATAGACAAATTGTTAAGGCATGCATTCACAAGAATTAAAATGTTTAATATATTGCTATGGGCTTTTATAGAGAGAGAAAATTTTTCAAAGTGCAAAGAAATGTTTGAATAGATAAACAAAAACAAAAACAACTGAAGATAATCCAAACTAAATTAATTTAAGGTGGAGGACACAATTTATCTCTTGTAAATCTTTAGAAAAATAAATCCTCAAGTATGAACTTTGGTATGTTGCTACACACTCATTAAATAAGAGTTAGTTGACAAATATTTTTTAAATGCTGCAAATGATAGCCTTGATTGAATGATTTTAAATGCATGTTATTAACCTCTTTTTCTCAGTTTCCCTACTTATGAAATATGAATAATAATAGTGCTGACTGCATCTAATTTCTTGGATATGAAAGGAATTAATCCCTATAAAATGCCTAGAATCTAAAATGTATTCAAGTAACTACAATTATTATGTGGAAGCCTTTAAGAGGGATCACCATGAAGAAACCTCTGTAAATGGGATTAACTTGGCTTTTCCCAAACATGGCTGACCACGGGATCAGCACCTAATAACAACAGTATGAAAGTTTGGGAAATGCTGCTATAGAAGACCCAAGGGGTCATAAGGAGTATGGGCATAAAAAACAGTATGGCAGCCTCTCTTGAATAGAATGCTTAATAATTTTATCAGTGCTAATCTTTCTGTTTGAATCTTCTTCCTCCTTTATTTTTATTTGCAAATTCTACTCATCTATGATGGAGAAATTAAAACCATGACCCCAATTCCTCACCCCTTTCTGTATTTACATCCTTTGCAATGAGATTTTTGCAGCAATTCTGATCACAGGGTGTGTTCTCTTTTCTGAATGGGCTGATCTTATGAGCTATGTTGAGCGTTAGAATATTGCAGAAATGATAGTGTTCCAAGCTCAGACTTCAAAAGACTCTGTAAACTTCACTTTCTCAGTCTTTACCACACCCCATTGGATCATGAGGCATATGGAGTTGAGCACAGTCTGTCCTCTTGTTCTGGGCGTTTGATGGTGTTGAAGCCCTTGAGAGACCACAAGCTTCCTGGAGACTAAGGCAATAATTCAATTACCAAGGGCATTATTTATGAATACGCTACCCATAGCAGAGAAGCCTGGCACTTAGCAGGTAATAGTGCTTAGGTAACTCTTTAATGGTTAATTTGTGCATATACTCATAATTTTAAGGCCCTCATTTCATCTGAAAACCAGCAAATGGTCAGATTACTGATGGAGTATGTGCTGTGTGCCAATACACTATAATTTAAATATGTAATAGACTTTAAATACATATTTGTCTATCAGCTGCCTCAATTTCTTCTTTAATATGATTCTGTCTTATGAATTTATGTGATTCTGAGTGTTTTTAAAAACCTTACTGTATATAGTTTTAACCTTTATATTTGAAAATAAATTTCTTTTCACTTACTTCATGGTTATTAGTACTCACATTTTTTCCTTCATAAATAACTTTCAGGCAACAGAAAGATGCTAAAATAGAGTGTATCTTGGATGCCCTTGTAAGTTTACTGTGGTTAGGTGAAGAATGCTCTGGCACATGTCTCTTCAGAACAAGATCTTGCCAGAGACAGCTGGAGAGGTGGTTGCTCATCATAATAGTTCTTGAACATTTACTTCATGCCACTGAACTTGATATGATTATGCTCTTTTAAATACAAAGAATTTCTTGGCCAAGGCCGTATATTCAGAGAATAGCAGACTCAGGATTATTGCCTAAAACTTTTGTTATCAGACTCTACTGACTACTATGCATACTGTCTCTCTAAAATAAGATAAATTGAGCACTTGATGACTGCTTACGAGGTACCACATAGTGTGCCAAGGGACTTTATGTTCTTTTCTATTTAGTCTTCAGACTTTGGGGAGAATTTAAAATCCCATCATTATCATCCCTATATAATGCATACAGCATAAATGTTAAGTATCTTGCATAATATCAAAGGCTATATGACAAAGTTAGGATTTGAATCCATCCTCTGATATACCAGAGTAAATGCTGAATAAATATTTTTGAGTAATGAGTAGACTATTATAATAAAATCAATTCTATCATGTTGGTTACATAGAATAAGCAATAAGCATAAATAATCCTAACAAACTTAATTAATTCAAAATTGGTCCCTAAGTAAATAAAACATTTTTAAGCAAAGAATTAAAAAATTATTTTAGATAGTTTATTATAGGTTCAACCTGATCTGCTAAGTGTTCATCTGAATTAGTTATATCTGTATCTTTGTGCTGGTTACATCATTCTTCTAGTTTAAAATCTGTTTTGACAAAAAATAAGTGTTTTGGATTTTTCCCAATTATTCAAATAAAACTAAAAATTTGAGCTAAGTTTGTCCTTATTATAACTGATTTAGTTAGTGTAAGTTAACTTAAACTAATTCCTCTTCTACCAGTAGTTTAAATATATGTTAATCAGTTTTAAAGCTCTGCTTAACTTAAAGTGGTCAGGAAAAATAGCTGGAACCACTCTCAGTTCCATAAGATAATACAAGAAAAAGGACTAGTCAAAAAGTTTTGGAAATTCTGCATACTATCATATATATGAAGCCCATTGCACTAATAAATGTTTCCAGAAGTCTAGAAAGTAATGTTTTATTTTCATAGTTTTCCAAATTTAATTTTTAAAACAAAACAAAACCTGTACTCTTTCTGTGAAAAACGTATTTTGTTTACTAAAAGCAAAAACTGAGTCCAGTGGCATATACCTGTTATCCCAGCTACTACAGGGACTAAGGCAGGGAGATCATAAGTTCAAGGCCAGCATGGGAAACTTAGTGAGATCCTGTCTCAAAATGAAATAGTAAAAAGGATGGGGATGTAGTTCAGTGTGCAAGCTCTACATTCATTCCCAAGTGGCACAAAAAAAAAAAAAAAAAAAAAGCAGAAAAAAACAAAAAACAACTTTGAAAAAAATACTGGTTTAGGGCCGGGGTTGTGGTACGAAGCTTGCCTGGCATGCATGAGGCACTGGGTTCGATCCCCGGAACCACGTAAAAATAAAAAATAAAGGTATTAAGTCCTTATACAACTAAAAAGTAAAACAAAAAAGTTTTAAAAAGTACTGGTTTAAACCAGATTTGCAACTTTTTAAAAAATCATAACTATTTTAAATAGATGAGAAGCCATATTTGAGTAGATCAAATTGTTTGAACTGACTCTGACTAGCTTTACAAGTTCTTATGATTAATTCTTGAAAATTCTCAGCACTTAAAAAAAATTAAAAAAACAAATAAAACATTTAAAACAGATTCAGGCAGTCAGAATGTACTGGAAACATACAACATTGTACTTACTTACTTTCCTAATATTTTCCCGTAGAGAGGCAAAGTGATACAGTCTGTAGAAATAACCCATTTGAGGAGTAAGGTGAAAGATATCCCCATTTTGGTGTGGCCTATAATAACCTCGAAGTATATAGAATTATATCATAAGGAAAAGTAAGTGTGTGTGTCTTTAGGTGGGATGAGAATGTTAGAAGATCATCTTTGCTTTCAGTAGCCTCCCTCTTGAGGCCAGAGTGAGAAATTAGGGTCACTATGTCAACAAGTATGTAGAAATTGTCCCTGTAGCTAGCATTCCAATTCCTGCCAGCACGTGAAGGGAGATATATAAGGGGGTCCTTGTTGAGATTTCAAAGTTCCACTCATGGAGTATCCTAAAATGTCAATAAAAGACTCTTTATTCATAAATAACTGATATGCAGTAATTTACGTCTGTACATTTATCTCGAAAAGTCTGTAACCATCCAATTTTTTTTTTTTTTTTGCAAACTCTACATAAAACATCCAAACTGTCCATTTTGTTCAGTACAATATAACACAGCTGTTTGGCATTACCAAATATATATGTATATATATTTATAGATATGTACATGTGCTGAAAAAGAAGCCGGTGCAGCCTTCTCTAAGAAGTCCATCCGTATTTACTGTACAACATTCAGAATTTACATTGATAATACAAGGCACAAAAAGTGTGGTATGAAGCCAAGGCCATGCTTTCTTCAGACTTTCTCCTCTGCCTTGCCCACTCCTTCAGCTTCATGTCAAATTAAGTGTTCAGCCCTGCTTTTTATTTTTTATTTTTTGGCTTTGAACACATCAAATAAAAGTTGAGAGTGGTATGGGTTTGAGATATGAATCACTGGGAAGAACACCCCCATGTACCTTCCCAAAATAAACAGAACAAAATGAAATCTGTTTTAAATTCTTCCATACAGAAATGGAGGTAAACAACTACTGATGTGCTTTCGAGTTGGGTTTAGGAGAGGCCAGTTTCCCTCTACCTGCTTATGTTTGCAGTATTTCTAGGTCAAGACTTAATGGAACGTGTGTATCAATCAGATACAATTAGGAAGAATGGGAATTCTAAGTCTTTATTCCAGTTAAGAAAAGGAGAAAATTGCTTTTCTGACCAGAAAATTCTGACAGTATGAGTGTTTCCCCAATTTCTTATGGAGAAGTTTCAAATGAGAGCAGGCTACATCCAGAATAAGCCTCAAAGAGTATTTCTGATTGATCACGCTCAGGGTCAAAGACTCTCTAATGAGGCTTAGATGGCTGCATCCTGGTGGTCCTTCCTCAGCACCATCAGAGATTGCTAAGGAGGAACATTGGGGCTATTAAGTCCAATTCTGATTATAATGCCTGTGTCTCAGTAAAGGGGTCAGGAGGAATGCTATTCTGCTTATGAACTTCTTCAAATATTATCTCTCCTTTTATGATTCACCAGAACCACAATTAAATCTCTACTATAGAGTTTACATTTTAAGGAAACTGCGTCCTTTCTCCAATTTTGGAATTTGGGTGTAAATAATGCTTGAGAAAAGTGAAACACTTTTTTGAGTGTTCAGCAAAGTTTGAGACCAAAGGGTGTTTTCATTGTAATTATGCCTTTTGTAAAAGAATTTTGACACCTGTTTCTATTCACACAAAGAACTACATTACTAAATTCAGTGATATATTCTGCAATTCAAAGCTAAAACTTTTGGGGAAAAGAAAAAGTTATAACCGTTTATCAAATCAGTATTAGAGGTGGGAAGGAAATTTTTAAGCTTAGGCCTAACCATGAAGCTTACTGTCTTTTTTTTTTTTTTTTGTCTTTGGATTCAGATGGAGGGTGGGTTTGAAGACATGAAGTTTAAATGTTACTGTCTTAGGCCCACCTCATGAGGACATTCCAAGTCCATGATCTTCACAGCAAAAGGAAAAAGCAATGAGTAGCTGCTTCAAAAACCACAATTATTCTATGTGAGTTAAATTTCCTACTTCAGATCACAGTACTACACACTAGTGACTAACAGCCAGGTCTGGTTTCCATCCCCTTTTATCTTTTGAGAAATTACAGCATACAAATTGCCATTTTGATTTTGTTGATGACCCTGCAGTGGGGATGTGAGGAGTCCATGGTAGACACTGGCTCTCCTAGAATTGCTTTTGCAAAAAACACCACATGCTGTCAATACAGCCAAACAGCTTTGAAACTGCAGCTTTTGAAAAGAGTTTGGAAAGGAAAAACACAAAATATGCAACACGTCTAAGATTAGTAACATTTTCACTTTTGTGACATTTGACAAAATACGTTTTTGCTCATTAGTTCAGGAAAATTCTATGCAGACAAAACAGTGGAAACTACAGAAACGGTGGCCATTCAGCTTTTGGCTAAAGCATCAATTTTCAAATACAGCGCTAGGGCAACAAACACCAAAGGGCTAATAAAATTTTGTCACCATCTGTAGGCCAACAATTTGTTCTCCCATTTGTCACGGCTGTCACCTCTAGTCCAGTCAATGGGAATTACTAAGGATTCAAACTTTGCAATGTTTCATGAAGAAACATAATGAAAATGGGCCACAGAATGGGCCAGAGAGGCACGTTTCCCAGCTCTTTCCTGATTCCTGTGACCTTCACAGAGTTGGAACAGAGACCTTAGAAAACATTACCTTAGATACATCTGATAGCTATATCATTCAACACATTTGAGGGCAGAGAGACTAAGAAATCAAAGAGAAAACAGTTAAGAGGAAACAATGAAAGCATATCAAAAGATTTGATGATTTGAACTTCACAGATAAGTTTGCCAGAAGTTTGGCAAATAGAGAATACTATCGAAAACCAATCACAACATTTTAACGTTCTGCTTATCAATCCTGATGTTGAGAAATATTTTTTTTTTCTCAAGGAAAATCATTGCAATAAATCCAGAGCTTTTTATATCCAAAGAGAACCCTGTTTCAGTGATTTAATATTCCTTCTCCAAGCCAACCGGAAGAAAAACACAGGGACCATGGCAAAGGATAACACCTCTGCAGTTGGAGATAAAAATGATAAAAAAGAGAAAAAGTTCCCCTCTTTAAAGAGAACTGTTGTCAATTCCTTTTCATCTCTTACAAAAAGGCCAATAAAATTTTTTGTGAGAGTGCATCTGAGTTTTATGAGACTTCCTGCACCGGTAAATGAAGTTTGCATTTAAATCCGTTGAGCGGCCTTCCTTTTGGCTTAAAGGATTTTAATGTAAACCAGTAAGACTGCGCAAGCAATGTTGTAAAGACTATAAATTAACTTTATGGCACTGCAGTCTGGTGAAGCTGTGAATTGTAGTATTTTGGTGACATAATTTTAAGGCATGTTTAAAGCATGACAATTAAGACTTCACTGTCTTTGAACACTGGGAGATTTGGCATTAAGTGGGATATTTTGTAAAAATTTTAAGTAACCTATGAAGTATTTAAGGCCACTTTTAGTTTTTGCTTCATTTTGTACTAGGAGAGTAAGACTTCCAAATTAAGTGCTGGGACTAATGAGTAAATCTCTTTTAAGAGGGGCCTTTGTGTCATGACTGGCAAACAGTAAAATAGAGCAGGGTTTAGGGCAAGTGAATAACCACAAGTTCAAGTGGGCACTGGGATTTTGGTGACCCCCTCCCACCACACAAATACCCTGGTCTGTAAATCTCACAAACATGGGTTCTCTTAGAAATTCCATTGTAAAACATGGCACAACGCTGACATGCAATGATCACAGACTTTCATATACAGAAATCTTCTGTAGCAACCTAGCAGAACTAAGAGAAGAATGTAAAAAGGAAACCAAAGGAACTAAAAGATGCATTGCTTGAAACTTGGGCTGAAACTGAAGGTGAATCTCTCGATTTCTTCCTCTATTATTTTATGTGATTTGATGTTCAAATGCATTTATTAACCCAGACCAAATCAAGAACCATCCCTTTATCGCCCCCCAAAAAATACAAAAAAAAAAAAAAAAAAAGAATCCTGAAAACCCAAAGAAACAAGGGAACAAAACAAAAATCAACCAAACCCACGCGAGGATATTACAGAATTTGGATTCAGGGATTAATAATCTCATCTTAAAATAATCTAGTAGGTTCTATGGAAAACCATTTAAACTTCTGCTTTAAAATGCAAAAAAAAAAAAAAAAGTCTAGAAAGAACCTGGTGTGGATTCACAGAATAGATGAAACCATTATAAGGCTAATTATAATGACTTAAAATAAAATCCTCCAAAATGGAGATTCAAATAAGCTCTACAATGTTTTAGATAATTTATTACTCAACAGTTAATGCAGATTCCTTCTGCAGCCAATCATGCTAGTGAACTCAATTTTATTGTGAGCGATTGAACATCTACTTACACCTCTTTCTCTCAAAAATCATACCAGCGATGTGAAGTGATTTACATTTCCATGCTGTCTATTATTCCCTAGAAGGAATGAACAAGTTGAGCATACTAGCAAAGGGGTGTTTTCCTGATCTAGATATGGTAGTTTGAAAATATGCTTGACAGTTCTAAGATGATTTGTTTGTTCTATATAATAAGCCTTTGGTTCCTGAGAAAAGCAAGATGCTTTTTGAATTACATGTGGCAAAGCCTTCTATCTAATACAGGGGACCAGATACACCACACATTAGAGAAAATGGCCAACACATTCCAGAGTTCTTCAATGCTTTATCCATGGTATCCTAAACTCAACCTTTCTTTAGGTCTTTTCCACTTATGAGGAGATTCACAACATTTTTTTAAACAAGGGCTCTATAAAAATGTTTAAAAAATTGATTGCATCTCCAGTGCCAAGTACTTCCCACCTCCCCCATTCAGTGACTACTTTTAATAAAGTAGCCAATCTCTAAGTAGCTGACTAGCTGCCTTGGGGTTAACCTAGGTCCTTGACTTTGGTTGTCATGATTGTGGACATCTAAGGAAAACAAACACCAGAAGATGAGCTGGAGCATATCTGCTCATCTGTAGTCTACCAGGAATCTTGTCAAAAACCACTGAAGAGGATAAAAAAAAGATGGAATAAAGTATTAAGATGAGGATGATGAATGGTTGATGAATCTCAGTTCTGTACAATACCACTGCCTCCTATTTTAAAAGAGAAAAATAAAGCAGTGGCCACATGTTAAAGGGTACTTGGTGAGGCTGAGCAGTCAGAGCTTGAAGCTCCTTGAATGATGGATGTGGTTTCTGGGACAGGTATTCCTCAGGTCTATGTATTCAACTATCATCTAGGACAAAGCCTGTCTGCTAATTTCTCAAGAGGCAAAAGGAGGGTGACCTAGGTGGCCCTACTGAGAGATTCTATGATGGCATGGTACCAAAATGTTAAGAAACTTTCCAGAACTTGGATCGAAAAGTGCAGTAAATCTCATCATTCCCTTGTTACAAAAATATTGGAGAGCTGGATCAACACCTGCCTCTTAGAATTACAGCTTATTTGAGGCACATGACATCTGCAGTTCATGTTTCCTAGGACCTGGCCTGACCAGTCCTGTCTCTAAATCCATGTTATAAGCTGTGTTCCAGCAGCACTCTGCAATTTGTCTGGCTTAACTGGGAACAGAGATACTCCAACTTGGTTGAGTTTGAAGAGATATATTTCCATGTTCAAAAATCTCATTATGTTCCTTGAAACCTCTCTACTCTGGAAGTTCAGGAAGGAGAGAAGTGGGTAGATTTGTCTCTGGGAAAAAATGAAGGTGAGGTACACTGTGAGAACTAGTTCGTGGTCTATCTGACTTTTGGGTCTTGTCTCCGTTCAGTGGCTAGTATAGACAGGAAATTGGTGCTGGTGTGGTGTATTCAGATTCTAGAATCTAAACGCCCTCTTTGATGTTGAAAAAGTCATACAAATGGGTTGGCAACCCTGTTTTACTTCTAAAAGTCAGTTTTACAATGATTCCTGACATTACAAATGCCAGTTGGTAGAAAACTGACAATCTGGTACCAGAATCTGCTGGCCCTGTGGGGCACATCATTAAAAACCTGTTTCAAAACATGCACTTAATCAATCTCTGCCTTCAGCTTTATTGTAGCTCATCTCTCTCCATAGCTACTTTTGTCTCAGTATGCCCTCATGTCTATCCTAGACACTCCAGATCTGATGAGGGCATCCAGTGTTGACCTGGGTGTGATTCAGAGGAGACAATGAAACCCTCTTACATCTAAGAGAGCTTGTCCTTTTCTCTACTGGCATGTTTTACCTATAGAAAATTCAGTTCCTTCAACCAGGGGATCTCACTGATTACAAACAAAGCTGAATTCCCCAAATGCCACTGGGCAGAAAACTGCCTCTTTTTTTTTTTTTTTTCCCCCATTTAAAGCCAAAGTCCCAAAGCTGGCCCTCCCTCTGCTCCTGAGAGGAAGTGGACTAGAGTCCATTCTGCCTGCTGTAGTTGAAGTCGGCTTCGTCAAGCTGGGATTCCGTAATGTTCGAGAGTTTCGTGTGTGTCCTCCCAATCTCTTCAAGGGCACAGGCCAGGGAGTCAAGGTCACCATCATGCTGATGACGAGCTTCCCACAGGTTCAAGATGACAGCAGAGGGGCTGCTTTGTGTAGCAAAATAAGATAAATTCCTAGACAAACAAAAAAACATAAATGAACAAAAATCACCATTAGGAAATTAAAAGCCAATTTTAATAGGTATAATAGAGGAAGAGAGATGCACTAAGGTGGGTGTAGGCAATCCAGTTTGTATCCCAACATGCAACTAAAACCAGCCTTCAGAATGTTACCAACATCCTTCCTGTCTTCCAGGCCTGGTTTCAGTCCTCACTTCCATGGGCTGTGTGTATGGGCCTGGTTCCCCCACCCCTCCCCGGGTGGCCTCTTTGCTCTGTATTACTTTAGGTGGTGATGAAACTCATTCCTATTGCTTCAGAATCTGTCAGGGCTTTCTTCCTTGGCAAACAAAAGGGTTGTCAAGGCTTGATCTTCAATTTCATTTTCTTTCCTTTCTCAGTGCTAAATCTGTACCTGTAGGCTTCCAGGTTCATGTAAGCTAGCTACAGATCTTAAATGACCTTGGAGTTGCCAAAATGACATGTCCCTACCTCCTCAAATTCAATCTCTAGACCTCCAAACTGGTCTCCTTTCTAAGTATAACAAGTGGCCCAAATATTTACAAGAGTCTTTCTTTCTTATCTTTTGTACTGGGAAATTTATTTATTTATTTAGGTACTGGGCTTTGAACTCAGAGGCACTCTACCACTGAGCCACATCCCCAGCCCTATTTTGTATTTTATTTAGAGACAGGGTTTCACTAAGTTGCTAAGTGCTTTGCTTTTGCTGAGGCTGGCTTTGAACTCACAATCCTGCCTCAGCCTCCCAAGCCACTGGGATTAGAAGTGTGTGCCACCACACCTGGCTATAGGACTTTGGTTTTGACCATGCCCTTAATGTTATTTCTCCCTTTCTGACCTACTCATCAGCTTTACTCTTCTCCTCCATTCACAAAGACTTAACCCTAATTTATATTCTATCACTTTGTGGCCTGAATCATAGCAAAAGCCTCCACATTCTGTCTCCAAACCCTCTAAAATATGCTGCATTCTATTTCTTCAATCCTAAGAGATTTAGTCATTTTTCAATGCCTTCCTTGATCAGTCCTCAACATAATTATGGTTATGTGTGTATGTATGTGTGTGTATGAATCAATCTATCTATACATACACGTCTACTAGGAAATCTCACTGATTTATATTCATTCCTATATATGAATATATATGAATTTATATAAATTTATATGTGTATATAAATTTACATATGCTTCAGTATTTTGCTCCTTGGGCCCTGGGCTTCACTTAGGTAATACTTTGCTTCTGGCTTTCACTCAGTTTTCTGTCCACTAGGAATGCCCACTTTCATTCTCTGCACTGTTTTGAAAGATCATACACTCCTACAATGTGTAGCTCAAATCTCATTTCCTCTTTCTTCAAGATGATTTATGTCTTCTCTGAACTCTTTTCATGCTGGTGCTTAAAATTTCATGTGACTGCAATGCTTACACATTTCATATGGGTGAACTTTGCCTTTCCCATTTGACTAGTAACACCTGAAAGCTAAAGGTCGTATGTAATAATTCTCTGAATCTGCACCAGCACTTATCAGAACAATGACAGGTGTTTATTCAGTATCCAGTAGGTGAATAATTGATTCCTGCAAGCCTTTTTCAGATGCTATAGTATCTTCAGTGAAAAAAAAAAAAACAAAAAACTGGTAACCTTTTAGACAAAAACTTTACTATGATGAAGACTAAGACAAGGCAAAGGATTAAAGGTCATTGCTTTTCATGGGGACTCTTATAGTAAGGACAGAAATGCTCTCTCTCGTCAAAGTCTGATGAATTACAAGATTTTGCAGAAAAGCTCCTGTTTGGGGGTTGGTGCTAGTTCTCACAACCACACCCAACACACAAGAACAAAGCAGAGTCTTTTAGAGATGGCACTGGCAAGAGAAGGCGAGTTTTTAGCGGCACATTACCACTTGGCAGCACCACACGCACAGATCAGTTCTGAATGAATAAAATGTTGTTTTAGCCAAAGTCTTAAGAGACTGTTAATAGTCAGTTTGTTGCTAAATAGCATAAATACTGAGGTTACTGCACACACATTCCACTAATATGAACCTTTAACTGAGAAGTGAGAAGGCCAGCTTAAAAATTCCCTCGTCCCCTCCATTCCCACAGCAAACCCTGCTGGAGGGGTTGAAGGGATCCTGGTTCCTCTTATTTTGCCAACTTTTGAATGCTGGCCCTTCCTTCTGGCCGCGTAGGGAAATGGCTCTGTCTCCCTACATGCACCCTCACTGACATTCAGGCAGCACACAACTGAAGGAATTGCTGGCGAAGAGGCCCAAGGAGGCCTCAGTGGGCTCCGTGGCCTGGGTGGCCACTGCTTTTCAAATCCATTATCAACCTAATGATCACGGACACACTTTTGTCTTTAGGATCCCAAATGTCTTTTCAAGGACAACAAAGGCAATAGTCGGAGCAGCACTAGCTTTCTCATCATTTTACTGAGGGTTCACACCTTGCCTTTACTAGTGAACAGCAGTGGTCTTGTTTTATGGGAGTGACCGGAATTCTTGTGATCCTATTAACCCTAAAGTTAAACTATAATCTGTGATATCAGGGGTTGATAAACGTCTTCAGTAGAGAGTATATATTTCAGGTGTTGGAGACCTCCTATGGCCTCACTGTAGCATCTATGCTCCACCATGGTAGTGCAAAGGCAGCCACTGATGATAAGAGTGTGTGTGTGTGTGGGGGGGGTAGCCATCTTCCAGTAAGATTTTATTTGGTGACACTGGAATTTGATGGTCATACAGTTTCTACATGTCACCCAGTTTTAGTCTTTTGATTTTTTTTCTAGTCATTTAAAAATGCAAAAGTAAATAAAACACACAAACACACACACACATACACACAAACATCCTTAGTTGTGGCTACAAAAAACAGGTGATGGGACAGATTTGGCCTATTGGCCATTGTGCTATGTTAGCTTATAACCCTAACTGGAAGTCCAAAGCTGTTACTTGGAAGAAAATTAGACTGGATTTCCTGCATTGTGCTGCATTTGAAAATAAGCACCTGTAAGGCCAGAGTTGGTCAATCCCAAGCAATGCATCTGCCTTAAGCACTGGGAGAACTTTTTCCTTTGAAATGTTTGAGGATCTTTGATACTTCAAGATATGACAGGAAGACTGGGTCATAAAGAATAGAATAAAGAATATGTTTTGGAGATGAAGATTAATCTTTGTCCTGAGACAATTTTAAAAATATTCATGACCCCATGGAGGGGGGTGCGGTCAGAGGTGTTCAAGGTTCACCTGTCTGCAAGGAGCACAGCAGAGCAGAGAAGGACTCCCACCAGCCATGTGGCTCTGAAAAGTCCTGCAAATGTTCTGTTTTGGGCAATAGGTACCCACAGCTAAAGAAAGCTAAGTGATCAAAAGAGGCAGGAATAAAATTCTTACTTGGCACAGGTCTCTGAACATATTGTAAAAAGTGAAATATGCTTCCCAAAGCTAGATTTAGATTTATTCTCTAAATCTGCACAAGCACACTCAGCATAACACAAATTTCAACTTCCTTTTAATATTAGTAGATACATAAAGAAGCACATCTGTTTTATTAAAAATAATACAATCAATCAGCTTTGCAATTAATAGGCATCCTATTACACTATATTCACTTGTACACAACATAAAAAGTAATATATAAAAACACCTAGAATCTTAATGCAATAGGCTATTTCTCAAAGAGCTATTATTTTATTGGGTCCATGTGTACTATGATTTTTTGAAAATTCAGTCATCTCTGTATACCACCCTTTTGAAATTATTCTGATTCTCATCTCTGTGACCCATTTCTCTTCTTAATAATACGGGCACATTTGGCTACCAGCAGGTAATGCACATACCAAGTCAGGGAACATTGTTACTACCTCAAAATAGAATTCACAGCAAGAGCTGATCTTAAGTCCTGAGTGTCTTTCTTTCTTTCTTTCTTTTTTCTTTTGAAATGAAACCTAAACATTAACAAACAAATGGCAATCCTGAATATTCAAGTGGATGCCTGAATATTCAATTTTCTTTATAGAAAGGTTTAAAGAAACAAATGTTTATTCCATTCACCTTAGATGCTTTGTTACTTTGTTATGCCTTGAAGTTCAGGGAATCTGGTGTCAAAACCATTCCAAATTCTTATCAACTGAGGTAAGTTAGAAAATTCAGATTTACATTTTTTGGTTCAATAAAGATGTATATATTATGCAGTTAAGTTGATCGAATCTCTGAATGTTAGTTGACTTAGAACATTCTATGCCTTCAGTTCTATTCATTTGCCAAAAGCCCTGTAGACTCCATGACTTTATCATCTCCTTTGGAACTCCCATTCAGTGAGTACAGATTAACTATATAATACATGTAAACAAGCAGATCAAAGCTTATGTTGAGGTAGTTGAATAAATTCATCCATGTAAGTTCACTGAGTACTAATAGTTTATTAAATTTAATTTTGTTTTGTTGAGCTTAAATGCTTTCTATACACCTGAGTTCCCAGGGGTTTGTTTTATTACCATGATTAATTTCATCTTTTAGACTTTCCTATCCCCATCCCCTGGCTCCAATTAAAATTCCTTTCTTTCTGTAGAAACTGGGGCGGAATTGGAAACATGGATCTTTATCAATTTCACTAGTGAGGCATGGGCCAACTTATAAAGCCAAATTTTTTTATAGAACCTTAGTTATCAAAATATATCTTCAAACTAATAACTGTGTTAAACTAAAACTGAAACTCACTTTAGATTTAAGGATTTTTTTTTTTTTTTTTTTTTTTTTTTGGAAATAGTCATTGTGTCTTTTGTTTTCTTTTGGGAGCATAAGATGAGGGGCAGAGAATTGAGGGTCCCTGGTAAAACTCTGCCATACAAGGTATTTATAGATTATTGCAACACAGGGCTGATTCCATAAAAAGGAAAACTGACTTTTTCTCCCCCACTGTGAAAGCTTTCAGGTCTTCCAGCATCCCTGCAGTATTCAAATGCAAATGCCTTGGGGACTAGTACATCTAAATCCTCAATCAGTTAACAAAGGAAGGAGATAACAGTAATGGAGAGGAAGGCTGTGTTGGAGGCTTTATCTTAGCCCTGGGGAACTGTACTGAAGAGCTACCAAGGGCACCCTGCACTTACAAGTGGCCTATAAGGGACTCCTTTTCATTCTAAATTCCAGATAACAAAGCTTTTCTTTTAGTTACTCAGAACCATGCTACCAGGGGGCCAATATACCCGTCGACTAGCTGTAAACTCTTCTTGTGGCTAATTGTGAGAAGAAAACCCAACCTTCGAATAGAAAACACCTTATACCAGTTACAGGCCATAATTTTATTCAGAATTTGGGCTTTAACTCAATGTCAAATAGAAGCGATTATTTGCACCTGTTACCTGAAGGCAGCAAGATTATCTGTTTATATTCTATACAGAACTGTTATCTATATATAATGCAACCTTTTAAAAAGTCATTATAAGGCATATTTTAGAAATATCTTCTGAGTAGTTTGTCAGTATAAAAAGTGGAATATAAGTTAAACTGCCTTTAATAGATTAGGAAACATCATTATAAGAACAGTGCATCATTCCACTGTCTAGTATCAAAGAGGGAATTGAAACACTGTCATAATGAAAAAAAATTAATCTCTGCTATCATCCTAAATTGTCTCATCTAATGAAAGTCTCTTATGTGACCCAAAGCAACCCTCCATAAGTTTTTTTTTTTTTTTAATACATAGAAGAAAAGCCTTTTTTTACTGAATAGCAGTAATTGGACACACCATAAACATGTGGTCCCCTCATCTAAACTTCCATTCCCAAACTTCAACCTGCCTGGGTACTCTGCAAACACCAAGCAGCCTCAGGATGAAGCCAGTCAGTGTTTATAGACTGAAGGGTCGCCTAGGGATGAGCACTATAATAAAACTGCCTGCTGCTTGTACTTGAAAAGAAGATGGCAGGGAGAACCCCAAAGGAAAGAACATGAGCAACTCTGGACACAGCGAGTTCCACTCATCCCAGCCCAGCCCAGCCCAAGAGGGCTGCATTAATTCTTTCAGGCCAGTTACTTTGGCAATAACATTTCCTTTATAGTTATGCTTTTGCCTTTCACTTGTTGTTGAAAGGGGATAACAAGTATTCTTTTTCTTTGGAAAACACATTAAAGCCCCCAGGCATGGAAGACATCTCTGAGTTGCCAAATGAGAACAAAAGCCAGTTGTGATCTGCTTTTAGTTCTCATATAATCCTATAACAATTTCTCAATTTGGGAAATGAAAAGGAGGTAAAACCCACCAAATCATAATCTCTACTTTTCTTTGAACTGGTATACATCCTGGAAGGAATATGTTAAACTCAATTGTCCATTAAAATTACCTAGAAACATTTTTGAGAATCCTCAGGGGAAAGTGGAATGACTACCTTTGGTTCTAAGAGAAAATACCATGATTCTAATCCAAGACAGGGGAAGGCGGAAATATTTATACCCCTCACTTTGGAAAATTAATCATTATGTGTTTCACTCAAACTTAACAAATAGTAGAAAAGAAACGTCCCCCTTAAGGGCACTCAAATAGATAAGGTGTAAAATCATTCTCACGATTTCACTTTCTTAAATTCTGAAGACATCACCTTCAGACATACTGAGATGGTCAGATTTTTCAACACTGTTTGAAACGGTATCTGTGAGGGGTTCATTTAGGATACCAAGGGGTTTTAGCATGTCTATGTCCCTCTTTTCTGAAAACTGCATTTATTTAACAGAGAAAAACCTATTCTTTCAAAGACTAGTGCAAACCCACAACTGCTTACAAAAGAAGCACCCCTTGGAGTTTGCAGTGGGAGCACAACTTTAGCTCTCTAGGAGGAATATAAAAAGCTTCTTTTCCATATTGCCTTCAGGACGGACACCTGCCACTTACAAACCATATGCAGCTTGTTCATGACTAAACTTGTCCCAAGGCTGTCTCTTTTCAGCTTCATATTAGTGGGCATTTTTGTGAGTCATTGACTTTAGTGGAATAAAGCCCAAACACCCACACTTTGCTATGGTGGGTCCCTCTGGCTTCACTGCAAGGGCCTTTCAAGTTCCAGGCCCTGCGTACATCCACTGGGCCAGAACCAGAGAATGTGATATGAGCTTCTTTGTATTTTGCCTCCAAGGACCTATGTAATGCTACCTCCCCGATGTATTAATTCTCCTTTAGAAAAGTCATGGAGATTGTTTTTGGAAATGGCAGCCTCTCACCCATTGTTATTACTTAAAGATTAGGATGTGTTTTCCAGCCTCTAGCCTGCAGAACCAAGAAAGCTTAGTTTGGGGCAATTACAGTGAACACCTACAACACGGGAGTGAAAAGGAAGCAGATGTTCCACATGCATTTTGCATTCATCTTTCCCTCTCTCTCTCTTCTTCCCTTCTTACCCTCAACTCTGGCTCTGGGACTGGCCCAACTTCAGTGAATTCTCAACCACTTATTCAGAGCCAGATTAATAAGCTGCTTTGTGACCTCCACTGTCCTTTCCCACTGCCCTCTGGTCATTTCACTGTTCCTCTGAATCCAATTAAGAGGGTAGACAGAGGGAATGAGAAGACATGACCTCAATGCGAGAAGATTCTGCTTCTCATTAAAGGCCCTGTTAAAAGATTTGGTGGAAAACAAGTTGTTACACCACTGCTCCTAGCCACAAGGTTCAAGGACTTTCATTTGCTCACAATTTTTACACCATCATCCATTAACCCTGACAATTGAGATACATTTGATCCATTTTAGCCAGAATACCAGTAAGAAATGTTTCCCTGGCATTGCTTATGGATTTCTAAATATATATATTACTAGGGAGGGCCTTGGGAAAAAACTATTAATAAGATGTAATTTATTTATTACTTTAACATTTTAGAACCCTTTCTTCTATTTTGTCTACATCCCTTCTACTCATCCACCCATATCTCATGCATCTATTCCCATAGCAATGTGGTCAAGATGGATGTATTTTCACAAGGGTTTCTGGAATATGGAAATCATGAGGACTTATAAAAGAATCATCTAATTGTAGAACTCTAAGAACTTAATACCTGAGGGAAAAAGACAGGAGACTTCCATCACATTAGCCAAATAACTTTTAATTAAGAATAAATGTAGAAATCCCTTGATGCTTATTCTTATCAGTTTTCTTCATTAGGAGGCAAGGTTTAAAGGTCAAATATACTATCCTAAGAAAGAGTTCATATCATTCATTCAAGAGAGATTTACTGAATTTTCCCAAAGTAGTTGGATCTATCTAAGTTTCACAGTAATTTAAAAAATTTAAAAGTATCATAAAAATATAAAGTGCTGTGAGGGTTTAAATGGGGGGAATACTTCTAACTGAACCAGGTAGTTTCAGGTATTGTTTAATTGGTTAAGTCCTCAGTAATGTCCCCACCAATCACATGTGGCCGAGAGCTCTGAAGTGGAGAGTTATTGCAGTTGAATTTGCAGACTAAATGTACAATCTCAGCTTTGAAGTGTAGCAAGTAGGCTCACTGAGTCATAGTCAAATTTCCCTCACAGAATCCATAATTGCAACTATTATCTATGACATTCTTTGCTAGGCTGTGAAGCATATTTAGCTTGTCAAGGTATGCTCGGCAAGTTGTAAGGCTACCTGTGTTGCCAGAGGTACAGCACACACTACTGTTAGGCTTCATCTTCTCATCCATTGCTAAGTCTTCCACTTTATACTCCCTGTGTCTTCTTTCCTATTTTAGATCTCAGTAAAAATTTGTTTGACAAAAAGACAGATTATCACCAGTGAAAATTGCATTACCAAAAGGAGGGTAAGAAAACATTTTCACTGGCAATAAAATAAAAACAAATGCTTTCCTCCATCCTCTTTGAAAACTCTTCCTCCTTCATGATTTGGAATCTGTCACTTTGTTAGCTGTTTAACCCTTTGGGAGGTTGAGAGTGGGGAAGAGCCAGGTGAAAGTGTCATCATAAGATCAAGGGTTTATTCTTTGAATAGAAATGTTGACTATGTGTTTCTGTTTGGCCACAGAGTAGATGAAATCCAAAACTAACAAAACAGCTTTCTTACCCATTAATATTGGTGTATGGACAGTTTTAGATTTCCATGATTTGAATTTATTTGTTTCATACTCAGTTTTCAAACATAAGAAAGTAAAAACATGGGGCTGGAGTTGTAGCTTAATGGTAGAGTCCTTGCCTAGCACTTGTGAGGCACTGGGTTTGATCCTCAGCACCACATAAAAATAAATAAAGGTATTATGCCCATCTACAACTAAAAATATTTTTTTAAAAAAGTAAAAACAGTGATGGAGGATTATACAATAGGAGACTGTGATGGGTTGTATCTGCAAATCCCCTCTATCACATACATTCCTTTCCAGGAAGGAGAATATATCTCTTTGCTCTAGCTAATGAAAAAGGAAGAGAAATTTAAGAATTTCTGTAAAATGAGAATGGTAATTAGCTAACATGGCACAGGGATTTGGAGTAGTCCTCCTCTTCTGCTTCTTCAAATGCCTTAGTGGCTACCTCTGCCATGACCCCCCTACTCTTCAACCCTGGAGAGGCTTGGTGCAGAGCTGAACAGGAGTACTTAGCTCCAGGTACTATCCTGATAAAAGCAAGAAAGCCCTATGGACCTTTTGCTAAGTGAAGGTAGACTCCTTTAAATCAGGAGTCAGTTATTATGGACTGTTCAGTAAAAAGAGGCCATTTTCTATTTTTGCAAAGGACATTCACTGAAAACCAGGCCTATTTGTTTATGTGTCTTATTTCAGGATCTTTTCATGCTACAGAGGCAGAGCTGAATAGTTTTTGAGTGCTCACAATATATCCCATATGTCCCCAACTATTTACTACCTATTTACTAGGTAGTATTATACTGGTCCTTTAGAGAAAAAAAAAATTTGCTACCTTAAAGCTCTAATAAAATAAATAAATAAATAAAAAGATAAAATAATGTTTACTCATCCCTCATTTAAGTCTTTTTCACTGCACGGTTAGGCTACTTTTGAAGACTAAAGATAGAGAATAAAGAAGGACCACAGGAAATTGTGGTCACTGGAATACAATACCTTAACTACATAATGTTTTGAAACAGAAGTAGATTGCATACATTCCTGTGATTATCTGGTATTCATTGTGACAGTGTCAAGAGGAATAACTAATATTTGCTAGGGATCTACATATTCTGGGCATTGTGCTGAAAATATTCCATAAAACAGGTATTTGCATTACTTGTCAAGGGAATTGAGTCTTTCCCAAATTGAGATGGGGTTTTAGAGGAAAACAGCAAACCAACAGTTCACGCCATGTGCTCAAGTTTTATAACCCTAGACATTGGAGGGGGCAGTGGGTTCCAACACAGCCACCTGATGTTCATTAGTGCCCAGACACAAAGGCTACTG
This sequence comes from Callospermophilus lateralis, assembly GCF_048772815.1. Lineage (NCBI taxonomy): Eukaryota > Metazoa > Chordata > Mammalia > Rodentia > Sciuridae > Callospermophilus > Callospermophilus lateralis. The sequence goes on from NC_135308.1 coordinate 55,508,092, forward strand.
AACTTAATCTCCTAGTTTGAAATATACTTTCCCTACTCAAGGTCCTTACTCAAAGTCAGAGATGGATGACTTTAGACGCACATGCTACAGGTCTTTTTAAAAAAAATTAAGTTTTAGGTGGGTACAATATCTTTATTTTATTTTTATGTGGTGCTGAAGATCAAACCCAGTGCCTCATACATGCTAGGCGAGCACTGTACCACTTGAGCCACAACCCCAGCCCCTTGCTGCAGGTCTTATATATGCTGTAAATGCAGAACATGATGGAACAAAACAGGAACATGCACATGCTCATTCTGTAAATTAATGATAGCATCTGTAAATTAATGGACCCACAGATACTCTGTTGCAATTATTTTTTCTAAGTGGTAACTTAAAAACCATAAACTTTAAAAGTCAGATTGGATTAGAGACTTGAAATACTCCCAGTTCTATAAATTGCATTTCTAGGAAGACAAACATAGGAACAGTAAGTGACATATTCAGGAAGACTGGGACTGGTGGTAGAACCAGGCCTCCTGGGCAGATAATTCTGCCCAATGTGCATGTGCTCTCTTTCTCGGCTCTCTTGAACTAAATTATATTATTTGGATTAGTTCTTCATTCTGTGTCCATGTCGATCAGAAAGTGAAACTTGACATTGCCCCAGTGTTTTTAGGTTATAAATGAGACATCTCTTCCTTAGTCAAAGCTTCTGGGAAATATTCAGCCTCATGTTTTTTTCTTCTACGTTCATAACTTTTTGTACTCATTCATTTTCAATAAATGCCTTTTCAAGAATGTGCCTCTTCTTTTTCGGCTTGCCTGTCTGAATATTCAGTTTTCTCCAGCAGCAGTGCCTCCTACTATTTTCTAGTGAGGCGCTTCGTGTTTGGATTTTGAATCCCTTCTGAGTCAGGGAGTAGCACTCTATCCTTTCTTGGCAGACATCTACCCTCCCTTTCAGAAAAGAGTCAGGTAGGCTGTCTGTGAAAACACAGGACAAAGGAAAAAAGAAGAAGAAGAAGAAATAACTGAGCAAGCCAAACTGAAAGAAAAGCAGGCTTTTTCTCAAAAGGGGAAAAGAAAGTAAAAAGAAAGGGAAACAAAATGATTCTGGCAAATCTGGTTGTCTTTTCTATTCATTTGGGGGTCTGCAGAAGTGGGTTGGAGAGATTTCATGTGTTGAGGCCTCCTCCCTATGAGCCGTCCCTCAAGCTGAGCCAAAATCTGCCTGTCCATCAGGGCTGCTCCGGATGGCATTGCCCTGCCTTTTCTCATCTACAGTAATAGAGCCCATTATGAATCTCTCTATCCTTCCATCAACTCACCTGTGATGTTAGTGCAGCAATGAACAGTGTCAGCGTTAGCAACCGACTATTTCACGGTGTGTAGATAAGCTCTGGTATGTATTTTTTTGTTTGTTTGTTTTTAGTTGTAGTTGGACACAATACCTTTATTTTATTTATTTATTTTTATGTGGTGCTGAGGATCAAACCCAGCGCCTTGCACATGCTAGGTGAGTGCTCTACTGCTGAGCCATAACCCCAGCCCTCTTGTTTAATGCCCTCTTCCTTCAGACTTAAGAGTTCTTCTCAGATAACTTCTAAGGTTTTTTTGTTTGTTTGTTTTCATTTGTTTTGTCTTGAGACACCCATTTTTGTAGGCTGAGCATGTCCCTATTTGGAGTTAGCTGATACTTAAGGTTAAGTGATGGTGGGGAGGAGGTGTAAGAAATCTGCTACTTTGTAAGGTGCCCCCAGTTTCAGCTCTGTCCTGACCACTGACAGGCATCCAGATGACAGGGTCTGAACTACTACTTCAGGGACCCAGTTAGCAAGCCCGGATGGGACCAGAACCAACGTAGGACTTTTCCACAATGTCCTCAAAGGCGTGTCCTCAAAGGCAGAGTGGGGTGGTAGAAAATGCTGTACACAGTGTCACCTTAGAGGGACCACATACGAAATAAGGCCTGAAAAGTCTATAAGGATTTCGTGGTTACCTCCACCAGTTCTGTTTTTTTAAAGTTCTCTTAAGAAAATCATCGTTCAGAAGCTGCCACCATACCTGTTGATGCTGTTTTTCTGCGCTAGCATCTGCCAGTCCTTGCCTTTGGCATTTGGGGTATCAAATGTAGCACAAATCCGCTGTCTGATAGAGTAGGGAATTTTAAAGGCTTTGGGGCCAGTCTGTGCAGGGAAACTGCTGTCCTCTTGTGCAAAGAAAGTGATGGTTTCTCTTTCACTCTAGAAACAATAGAAGGGAAGCATGATCAGTCAAAGGAAAGCATTACTGACAACATATTTATTTCTGAAAATCTGTGTTAACACACATGCACAAATGCTTGCCTGTTGTGAGGGACTCTGTAAAACACATTGACAAGTTGCCTTCTCTTTTAAAAGAGTAAAGAATTTCTCTAGTGACCTAATAAATTGTGTTCTAGAGATTTACAGCAGACCGTTCCACTCAGGGGAGTCACAATCGCCTCCAACATCCAAAGAGATGTCAGGTGACAACAGAATTAGATCTTTCTTTTTTTTTTTTTAAAGACTTTCAGGAGTAGATCTAGAATTAGCAGGAAGCACCTTCTAAATGACAGATTTGGGTTCAGTTTAAGGAATGATCCTTTGATGGTCATCATGACCAAAGATGCATGGGCTGCCCAAAGAAGCTGGCTGGGAAGCTTCTGGACAAGAAATCTACAAGGAACTGATTTTGTGTTAATCGTGTAAAAAGTCTGTCTTTCCCTCAGTCCTAAAGCTGTGTGATTTTCGATGAATATTTTGCTCTCATTTCTGAATAAAATCCCTTTGCTGATGTGGAGCTACAAGACATCTAGATTAGCTCTGTGCAGTGATACAGGCTGGGTGGCTTCAGACTGATATCTGCCCACCCTGCTTCTAATTTAGAGATGTCCAACGAGGGACTTGTGGTTTCATTGCATCACAGAATTTGGTCATAATGTCCTAAAAGATCACAGTGGAAAATTTTCATACTGCTATATTTGCTGATAAGTTTAGAATTCTAACAGAATTTTAAGGAACAGAAAATATCTGATTGACTCACTTCCATATTACTACGTATCATAGAGCAAAGTGGATTCTGCTGAAGTAATTAAAATCCCTAATCAATTGACTTTGAACTAATTAAGAGATTCTCCTGGGTGGGCCTGATCTAATCAGGTGGACTTCAAAGGAGGAAGAGCTAGTTCTGGTCCGGAGGCTTCTCTTTGCAGGCCTGGAAGAAAGCAAAGAGCCATGCAGTGAGCTTCCTATAGGTGGAGATGTTTGGCTTGGAGTAGTGGGTGAGCCATAGTCAACAGTCAAACAAAAATGGAGACTTGAATCCTACGGGCACAAGAAATTGAATAGCATCAAAATGTGAATAAGCTTGAACTGTGAGCTCCAGAGGAGAACTGACTCTAGTCCACACCTTGATTTCATCTTGATCAGAGAATCCCGGTATGGGGTTCTGCCTGGACTTCTGACTCACTGAGATTAAATGAGTATTGTTTTATTCTGTTACATTTGGGGTATTTTTTATGCAGCAAAAGAAAAAAACTTACATAAGAGAAAATTAAAGCATTAGATTTGAGATGGGATTCAGGCGCCAGTTAGGATGGTCTAAACCCCAAGAAGCTACCCTTTTGTTAGGAACTCATCTGTTCTGTTCTCCTTCAAGTCAACTCACACCATTCCTGAACTGACGTCACGTCCTTCCCTCGTCTTTCTGTGGCTTCCAATCTTACATGTCTTCCTCCTATGGGTACCATAATACATGGCCTTTCTCAGCTAGTGCCCAGACTCACACAACTAAACCGCCACACATGGCCAGTTTCCTTAAAGTATCTGTTAATCGAGGAAACTGGCTGATACAGAGATTTTATTAATGACTCATGATGATTTCTGTTTTTCTGTAACTATTGAACAGAGTGATCAAGAAACACAGTGTCTTAACACAGCATTTCCAAAAAGCTAACACAGTGTTTCAAAAAGAGCAGCAGCTTTCTAGGCAAATGCATTTGGAAAGTGCTGCACATTATGCCCTCCTCTGAAAACTCAAAGTACATCTCATATTAAATGGATTCCACTTACTAATCTTAATTCTATTTCTCAGTATATTATAGAATGGTTGTTATAAAAAACAATCTTCCAAAGGCAAAAAGAAAAAAAAAAAGAATAGCATTACCTTAGATTAGGTAGAAGGTAGTGAAAGGAGGGGAAGGCAGGGGATGTGGGGATAAGAAAGATAGTAAAATGAAACAGACATTATTTCTTTACGTATATATGTGACTGTATTATGACCAATATGATTCTACAATATGTATACTCAGAAAAATAAGAAATTATATCCCATCTATGTGTGATATATCAAAGTATATAAGTGCATTCTACTGTCATGTATAACTAAAACAAATAAAAAATTAATTTAAAAAACCTTCCAGTGTTTGCAATTAGCAAGATGTGATAGCAAAAGAATCTTTTTAACAATCAGAAAGATCTCACTTAGGAGTAAGACTCTGCACTTCCTAGCTTGTAACTTGAATGCTATATGTCCTCTCCTAGCCTCATTTTCCTAATCAGTCTTTTTGCAATTTGAATAGACTCCACAGAGATCATGAAACCTGGTAAAAACTTGGAAAAAACCACCCAGGTAGTTTGTGACAGCTGAAACTGGGATTCTGATATCCTACTAACTACACCAGTACCAGTACTTCTTTCACAGCTTCAAGACATGTATGGAATGCATACAGCAGGATGGTTAAGACAAGTACTATGAATGACATTATCATTTTGTTTCAGGAATTTATAGTGGGAAAGGCTTCCTGGAGAAAGCATTTGAGTTGGCCTTGAAGGATTCCTAGGCATTGGTTGAATAGAAACTGGGTGGATAGGTACTTATTCCAGGCAGAGTGGACAATTCTGTTCTGATATATTGGATGGTTATAAAATAAACCAACTCAGCTTCTCCTTGCATGAAATAGGTTACAAGATACTTACTTTTTTATCATGGTTTGTAAAATTTCTTTCAGCCTCTAAAAATGGGTCCAATGTCCTCTTAAATTTCCATATTTAAATATTTTCCACACATAAGGATGACATTTTATGTAACATTTATGATGCATTCTAAAAGACATCTGGGCCAAGCAATAAGAATCCTGTAGATACATCACATTTCCTGATTGTTTAAATTAAATATGCAGAGGAACAGTAGATTTCCATGCTCTGCACATCTGAGATAAGCGGCTGCTACCTGGTTCGCTTAGGGAGTTGTAAATCAATGAGAGATTCCAAGTATTCTACTTTCTAACAGACAAAATTATCCCCCAACTTCCACCACTTTTGGAAGAAAGATAAGAGAACTGCTTGAAGGCAAAATTGTAACATGTAAGATTCCCATGTAAGTCATTTCTACCAACAAAGAAAAAGTCTTCAATAATACTAATAAGTAATAATGAAAAAAATTATCTGGGGATTTTTCCCTTGTCCTCAGTTGTAGTAACTCTTGTTCCAATCCACAGTTTATAGATGAGTGATACTGCTCCTTTATAGTGAATCAATTGGCAATAATCATTAGGTAATTCATCATGGTCAAATTTAAGGGGAACTAACTACTTCTAAAGACTGATATGACATTCACTACCTTAAAAAACAATATATGTATGTGTGTGTTTGTGTGTGTGTGTGTGTGTGTTTATGTGTATATATATATATATATGTATATATATTTTGGCTCACTAAAGTAATTTTTAATTCTGATGGTGATAAGAATTGCATTTATTTGGAAAATCATTTATACAACCTCTTCTGGTTTCATTGTTACATATAGGAAATAGTGTCATTAAAACAACCCATTCAAGTAAGAAAGGAATGGAACCTCTGGAGCCTAGAGATACAGAGATTTAGGAGAGGATTAGAGAATTTTTTTCCTTTCCTCAAGAGGAAAAATATTTTCAAAAACATCCACTGAAATTTTTAAAAGTGTTAGTTCCATATTATTGATATTGATTTTAATTAATAAAATTCCAATTAATAGCTTACAAAAACACATTAAGTACAGTCTTTTTTTTTTTTTTGCCTAATGGCCAAGAACTATGTGCCTAAAAACTGATGTGATTCCTAACTCACTGATTGATGTGTCTATATCCTCTTTGCAGGTGATTACCATTTTTCAACATTTCTCTATCTTCATTTTTAAATTTAGTTGTTATTGGTGCATTGCAATTATACATAATAGTGTATTCATGATGCCATAGTAATATGCTTGCAACATTTACTACAAAGGTCAAATCCTGAGGCTGGGGTTGTAGTTCAGTGCTAGAGCACTTGCCTAGCATGGTGAGGCACTGGGCTTGATTCTCAGCACCACATAAAAATACATAAAAGAAATAGAGGTATTGTGTCCATCCATAACTTAAAAAAACAGAAAGAAAAGAAAGCCAAAAGTCAAGTCCTTCTAAGGGAAGAGGGCAGTATTTTATTTGTTAGATTCATTAACTGTATGATTTTCCTGGGAGTCAGACAGTCCCAGAGTTGAAGAACTTTGATTAATGAAGACATCCATTTACAGAACAGATCTACATGTAGGATATCTATTCTATTCTCAAAGATTTATTGAATGAATGGTTGTCCTAGTTCATCACACAAGTGGTTACCTCCCATGTTTCTTCTTGTGAAGAAATCACTTCTCCGTTTTCATATTACTCCTTTGGTGACTGACTCAAAGACTAAATGACTGGTGCTGGCCTGTTTATCACGAGTGCCTTTGCTTCCAAAATGAAGGCTTATGTTATGGGGAAGGTTCAGAGTGAAGGCAGGTAAATCAGAACACCTGGTTTGAAGTCCTGAAGTGATGTGGTATGTAGTTCAGACTTTGATCCTGAGGACACAATGCTTAGCTCGGTACCCTGGCTCCCCATCTTATTAATCTTAATGACCTTGGACCAGAAGGTTGATCTCCTCGAGATTTTTTATATCATTTTGAATTGTGATAGTAGTAATAATGCACAGAGCAGTGATGGTTACATGATAAATGTGAAAGCAAATGAAACAGTACCTAAAATATAGTATCTTTCAAAAGTTATTAGTTTTCTCCTGACATAGAAAATGTTAACAAATTAGACTTGTCTAAGAAACGCAGTTCATTACAAAGAGATGGATATTCATGCATGAGGTCAAATTCCCACAGTAGCACTTCAAGCAATTAATGAAGTTATCCTCAGTAGGATCAAAAGGGCTAATAAAGCTTCTAAAATACAGTAGCCTACAAACCAGAGGACTATAGCTCAACAATGACTAACTAAATATTATTCTGCCACTTGCCTCCCATTTTCAAGAGATACAGTGATGTTATCTTCTTCAAGGCATTTCAAAGTTGAATGTGAATTTGGGAAGCATTAGAAAAGGAATTGGAGAGTAAAGGATAGGATTGTGTTCATGAGATACTTTTCATTCCATGCACTACAAGAATTTACTTAATCAAGGAGCAACAGTATCAGAATGTAGCCATTTTATCATTTTGCTCTCAGATAAATATCTCATAATAGCAAATGTTGATTCCCAATAACTGGGTGCCTTAAAAACAAAATCCTATAAACCTGGAATTCTTTTGTTGATCTGTTAACAGACATTTAAGGTAATTTGGATCAGAGGCATCTTCATGTTCTACATTTTCATGACTGCTTCTGAATTTGATGCTTGGGTTTTCAATGATTGCTTGAATTTTCCTTTTGTGTTTATTTTTAAAAATTCCCACAATTTTTATTTTACGTAGAAATGTATTGTGTTAAGTATGACAGGACTGTTCAAGAAAGAGGCTCTAAAAATATCTTACACAGGTTTCTGAATCTACCTGCCCTGTCCAAATTCCTTTAGCATAAAATGCTAATTGGTAATAATAAATGCAAATACTGCACAAACATGTCAATAAGACAGCTATCAATTTTAAGGCACAAGCCTTTGGAATGCCATCCACTCCTCAGAACAACTATTTGAGGAATTAGCAATATGCCTTTTGCATAAACAATGAACTGAAATGGGAATGAAAATAAGTGATAATGTTGTGGAGCTACTATTTTTAACAAAAAAATCTTAAAATTGAGTTGTTTGCATATGAGTGTTTTAAACCTTCTATCAGTCCTAATTAATAAAATATATTAATTATATATATGCTAAATATATATGTACATGTATAGTCAGTCTATAAGTGAACAATGAAATATGTTTTCTTACACAAGCCAGATAACTGATAAACAGAGAACTATACCTCTATTTTACTTTCTCCCTCCATCCCTAAATAAGCATTCAGGATTGCTCTTATCTACTTTATAAAAGCTCAAGTCCAAAGTTGGGAAGTTATTCAGTGATTTAGATCAAATCCAGAACCATGGCAGAGATCAGAAGCCTTCTACAAACATTCCAAAGGAATTCTCCTTTGACTCAAATTTTAACTCTACCCTTCAACAGTGAAATTACCCAGATGGGGTCTTCTATCTCTTTGCACTCCCATTTTCTTACCTTGTAGAATGAGACTAATACCTGCTTGGTCCATCTTATATTGCTATCTCTTGACTTAGGTATCCATAGGAATAAGGTCCCAGGACTCTCAGAGACACCAAAGTCTGAGGGTACTCAAGTCCTTCCTAAAATTATGTTGTGTTTGCATATACTCTTCATATATCCTCCTGTATACTTTAAATCATGTCTATATGACTTGCAAAACCTAAAACAATGTAAATGCTATGTCAATAGCTGTTACACTGTACTGCTTAGAGAATACTGACAGGGAAAAAGCGTCTGTACATGTTCAATACAGATGCAATATTCTCCTCAAAATATTCAGTCTGTGGTTGGTTGGATCTGGGAACGCAGACCTCATGGATATGGGGGCATACCCAGAAATGTGTTATGCTACTGATGAATGTAGGTTTAATGGAAATGTGGATATAGGGAACCCTGAGCCTGGAGGATGTAAGACACTGTTAAAGGAAACGAAGATCCCAGGCCCCAAAGATGAAATACGTACGAGGCAAATAACATCTGGAAAATAAGCCAGAGACAGTTGAAAAATAGCGCAGGGTGATGGTGTCCTTCCTTATCATATGTGTCTCAACTGGACGATCTGCATTCAGCCTGTAATGCATCTCAGCTGGTATCACAAGCCTGCTATGACCCATGACACTGCTTGTGGTTTTGTGCATTAAAAAGCCCTGTTCTAGCTTCTTCCCCAAAGGTCCCTCCACAGAACCTCTGCCCTCTGATGAGCTGCACTTCCCTGCCCAGATGGAAGCTCTGCTCAATCCTCATCCTGAGAAAGTTTATTTTTTCTTATTGCTAATGAGGTTGTAAAAGAGTCTGTGCTTTTTTGAAGCTCTTTCAGAACCTGAGTAGCATGGCTGTGATAGGTATAGTGTATGATTCTTTCTGTGTCTTAGAAAGGGAGGCAAAGGACCCGTGGCTCAAGGACTCACCTCTAGGATGGATGTCTGCACTTGGAGTATCTGTTCATGGCCTTTGAGCTGCCGAATGCAGATTTTGCAGGACAGCTGGGTGGTGGTGGGCGTGTAGCGCTCCAGGGAGAAGGCACAGTGCAGGGGCTGTCGGTTACTGCACCACACGCGGGAGAATGGGACTTCCTATAAGGGAGATGGAGGAGAGAAAAGGGGTATGGTATGTGGAGCACAGAGAACAGGAGAGATTTAATAGCAATAATTATGATGACGATGACAATGATCACAGCGGAGATAATTGCCTAAGCGACTTCGGTAGAATTGTTGTAGAAATAATGTTCCAGCATATGCCAAGCAGCACAAAAGTAATTAATGTCAATTCCAACTGATAACATTTGAATTCCAAAACCACACTGCAAGAGCTTAGATTTCACTTGGTGACACAGACAATTAGAAAGAATACCATCTAAAGTTAATCATCATATTTTTTTTTTACACTAAAAACTATTTTCCATTAGAAGCTCCTTTAGTCCATCCTTCTACCTAAGTCTGGGGTAGAATGCTGTTGCCTCATTTAAATGAAAATTATGCTGAAGAACTGACTGACCAGAACTTGTCCTCCATACCAGAAACTCATGCAGAATGCACAATACTGCCAATATATTCAGCATAAAAATGAATACTTACTGCAAAATTGTACACACTTAAACACATCCCAGAGAGACACAAACACACTGGGTCACCCCAGAATGATCTGGTTTGCCAGCTCCTTGTTTGTTAATTCATGTATTCCACAATTATGTATAAGGTTCCTGCTAGTGGGCAGATACTATGCTAGTTAAGCAATAAGAAATAATAACAAATTAGGTTTGGTCCCCACTCTCAAGGGACTTGTAGACATTTGAGAGGTAACAGTAATTTTTACTAAATCAGGAGGGAGATTATTTCTTTTTCCTAATAGTAGCCAGTACATGCCACCGCATGCTAAGGCATGTTACTTTACAATATGTCCGCCATGTTTTTTCCTGTACTGAAAACTCTCTCCTTACTGCACCAAATATGATGGAGAACCATGAATGCCCATGGCAATGACCATGTATGCCTAGTCTTTGGTAATCTTCATTCTCACTTTTTTTTCTGTTTCTAATCTCATTAATTTTCTCAGCTGTTGCTAAAAATATTTTCTGCACAACTAAAACTGAAAGGTGGCAAAAGATGTATCAAGTCTGAAGTGTGACTTTAGATGAAGCTGGCATGTGTTATAAGACCAAAGGCCATGTTTAAAATTCAGTCTATTCACTTTCAGGAACTATGAGTTACCTCCTTACTTCTGAGTTCTAATATGTACACTTGTTTTATATCAACTTGCTTCCTAATTTTCTCCATAAAATATCTCACAAGTCCTGGTTTTGGATATATCCAGAGGGAACCAGCAAGGAGAGATGAATTTTTGATTACTGTATTTAATGACACAAAATTTAATAATGCACTAAGAGCCATTTGCAGGAAACAGGAGATAACAAAAAAATCTAACCTTCACTGTTGCCACACATCTCAGCAATGAACATAAGAATTTTGTGGGTTTTGTTTCATCTGTTCCTAACACTTAACCAAAGGGAAGGTAGTGAATTTTGTCTTAAAAAGTGAAGTCAAGAACTCAGAGAAGGACTACAGGTGCGATATTTTATTTTATTTTGGTACCAGGGATTGAGAACAGGGGCATTTGTGTTCACTGAGCCACATTCCGAGTCCTTTTTCATTTTGAGACATGGTCTCACTAAGTTGCTTAGGGCCTCACAAATTGCTAAGGCTGACTTTGAACTTGCTATCTTCTGGCCTCAGGCTCCCAAACCACCAGAACTATAGACATACGCTACTGTGCCTGGCAGGTGTGACATCTTACAGCATTTCCTTGACTTTATTCCCCTGTGAGACATGGGCTGGAGCTATGCAACCCTATTCTTAACATTTTTCAATTCTCTACCCAGCAGGGGCTGGAAGTCTAAAAACTACATTTTATACATCCCCTTGCTCTCAAGGACTTCACATTCTGCTAAGGAGAGAGCCTCATGCTGGATGTAGAAGGGAGAGGGGGCACAAAAGCCTTCACTGCTCCCCTGACCTCAGCAGGCAGGGCTAAGGGCACCAGCAGGCAGCATGCTAAGGCTTGCAGGGGCATGTGGACATTCCCTCCAGAATCATCTGGTTTCGTGCTCTTGTTTCCTCAAATTCTCCAACTTGTTGGCTTCCTAATAGCACTAGTGACTTTCTCTATCCTCAACTCCTTGGCTTTTCAATATTTGTTTTGCTTTGTTTTAAGCATTTAAATCCCTTGATTAAATGTCTTCCTTGAAATATCTTGAATGCTTTCTGATTTCTTTACGAAAATGATTTTCTAATGTAGCTCCAGTGGATCTGAAGTTCTCTTAGAAGTGGGCAAAACTGAAAAACACCCCACTGTGGGTTTATTTGAGGGAAATGCTGGGGAGCCTCTGAGCTAAGGGTCACTGAGGAAGCTTTCAGCTGCACCAAACCTTGCTTGCAGCATTGGGAAGATGGCACAGGTCCATTTGATGGCACCTCTTGCCCATATTCTCTCAATATATAAAGTTTTTATTTCTGATCTCTTCTCTTTCCCTCCTGGCAGTAGACAGGGCAACAGAGGCCACTTCTGATCAGTGGGGCTTCCTGGTAATCTTTAGAGAAAGTCATTTTCCCTAAGACACTCCAAAATGACATTTCACCTGGACCCACTATATAAGTACAAGTGATATCATTTCTCCTTGCCATCTAACCTGTCTCTTTCCCTGCTTCTCCTCCTGAGTCTCTTTCCACTTTGTAACCCATGGCTAATCATGGCCAACTCCTACTTCACATCTCAGCCTCCTGTCTTCTCACTCCACCGAAATCCCATCTGTTCAGAGATGCCCAAGTGCCATCCTCTGAGGAGGGCTCTAATAACTACGTCTCTGATATTTATCTCATTATCATCAATTCCTCGCATTAAAGGATAAGCACTCAAAATAATTTTATTTGGCCTTTACTTCTCTGGCAACTTTACCTTTTGAAAATTAATCATCACCATCTCTCCCACAGCCACTCTTCAGTTTTTCCTTTCTTCATTACACCTCATTAATAGCTAACTGCAGTAACCTATTCACCATTCTTCAGGAAGGGCTTGGTTGGCATTCTGCAGGGGACAGCACTGTGGATGCTCTCTTACCTTTAATCATGGGCAGGAGACAATGATGAGACCACATCACCTAAGAACTCTGCTTTCATGCCATCATTTCTTTGTCTGGGGGGATTCCAATGGCCTCTGGATGCCTGATGTGTTAACCCTCATCTCCTGCCTGACCTCCTAGGGCCTCCTCATTTTTGCCCTGTGTTTCCGCTCTCCATTCCCATTGTGATTAGTTCTCAAATGTGCTCTCTTCTCCAAACCAATAAATTCTTTTAGTTTTTTTTTTTTTTTTTTTTTGATATGGGGATTGAACCCAGGGGCCCTTAGCCACTGAGACACATTTCCAGCCCTTTTTAAATTTTATTTAGAGACAGGGTCTTGCTAAATTGCTTCTGGCCTCACTAAGTTGCTGAGACTGGCTCGGAATTTGCAATTTTCCTGTCTCAGCCTCAAAGCCACTGGGGTTAGAGGTGTGCACCACAGCACCTGGCACCAATAAATTCTTGTAGAGTTACTTTATCCCTTTCAATGAAAGTAACTATAACATAGAGATCAGAGGTGACCAGGTGCTCTTAACTAACTGGGGACATTTTTATTTTCTAAATTGAAAATTTAAATAATTAAATAATTACAGTATAACATAAGCCCTTGGACTTGAGGGCTAGAGAGAGACAAGCTCAAGGTCCAGCCCTTAAGCAAAGTTGCATTTTCTATAGTGGGTTTGAATCCTTGGCAATGCTTACTTTTCTTAAAAAAAAAACCAAAAAACAAAAAAAAGGTACTGGCCACTTACTTAAAGTATCTTCTCTGGTTTAATTTGCTAAATTTCCTATATTTTCTCCTGAAAACCCTGAAAAAACTGGAAGAAAGATAGGAGTATAATGTCCACTATGGAAATAATATTTTCTTGCAGAAAAAACAGGAAAATCTGTACACACACACACACACACCCACACCTCTTTTTATTCTTTCCATGCCACTGTACACAATCAAAACATTTTTAAAATCTGATTTTTAAGACAGTATTGAAGTAATATTTTTTATTGTTGACTTGAGCAGCAGCTGTCAATAGTGCTCAACAAAACATTTAAAAATAATAGAGTTAGAAGCACTGTATTAGTGTTTTCATGGCAATCATCTTCACTTTACTTATTTATTTTTAAAAGGCACCCAAGATACAAAAACAAAACCGCTAATATGTTCACCGAGCTGAGAGGAATTATATGTAATAAAATATGGAGGACAAAGTATAGCAAAGTTATGGGTGTTTAAAGAATTCTGGAAATGTTTTCATTTTGATTCCTATTATAATTAGGTTCCCAGCAGATGGGGAGAATGTAAATCATATCCTAGCAGGAGACAGACACTGAGTTCTCCAAGATTCATAGCATGCTGAAAAGACAGCTGCTTTTATCCTAGGATATGATAACCCGACTTGATGTTTTGTTGGACTTAAAAAATAAATAAATAAATAATTGATTACAAACTGTTTATTACAGCTTCCTCACCACACAGTCAGCAAGGAATAAAGCAAGCCATGATTAAGTAGCTCTCAGGTCCCTGTCAACTATTGAGAGCATAGATGTTTACCTCTTAGCAGAGGGTACTGATTCTGTGGGGGTAGGGAAAGGGGTAGGTGGGCAATAGCATATCTTTCATTGTGGCAGAGTCCCAAAGTCTGAGAGGAATATGGGGGCTAATAAATTATTTGGGGGGACTAGTACTGTGGGCCTGTTTTTCTCTGATTAAAGGTCTGTGTGTGCTACTGCCCAGGTCTCTGAAGAACTCACGGGGTCCTTCCTTTCCCTTTACCCACAATATCCGGCTTCATAAGCAAGAGGTTGTGGCATGAAATTCCATAATTTGTATCCTCCAGAACCTCAGCCAACAAGATTTTCATTTACATTACCTTTTGACAGATAGACCCTCATAACATAGCTCGAGACACAGTCTGAACCTACATTATTCTAAAAATCATTTGTCAGCCAGTTTGCTGGTTTCTAGTAGACAAACCTGCTCTGCGTTGGGTGTTTCCCAGGTCTGTGCTTTCCCAGAAAAAAACAGGAAAGTATCTTGGAAGAGAGGGGGTTTGGATATCAATTGCTGTATGTAAATTCCTAGATTCATGATTCAAAGTTAGAGAAATGGAAAGAAGACCAGAATGGTACCAGAGGTTTTCTATGCATTCAGTTGGATGAATGGCAGGAATATTTACCTGTTGAGGGACAGACCTATACATAAATGTCAGAAAAAGTGTGATTTTCTATCGTCATAGTCTCTCTCTGGGATCCCAAGAATACAGTTCTGAACTTGCAATTTGCAAATTCAAATATATAATCAAAATTGCAAGTTCAGATATATAATGATAGTTCCTGACCACCATGTCCTAATGAAAATCCACTCTGTTATCCATGCCCGTTTTGTCAGCATGCATGATGTTCTACAAGAGGCTCCAGCAGCTGAACACAAGCCCTGCTCCCAAAGTGCTGACATCTATGCCCGGAGCAAACATAGCTTGACCATTAAGCCAAGTGCAATACACATGCCCATAAGCTGAGGGATTTCAGTGATGACATGCAAGGAAATCAGTGGGTTAGGTGCTGATGAGAAAGGAGGGCCAGAGCAGAAAGCCATTTTGGGTAAGAAAAATGAAATGAAAATGAAACCTCAGAGGTAATTCTCCTGATGCAGAGAAAATCAAATTGTTTCTCAGCCTTCCAAGATTCTTGCAAATTATGCTCAATTACAAAAAGCAAATATTTGTACATGTTCACAGCCTCCATGCAAGCAAACCCATCCCAGCAGCAAAGCCTGCTGGGTTTCCTTGAGAACCAATGCCCCTTGACTTTGTCTGGCCTCCGCTACATCCTCTGAGGTCAGAAGCCACCTCATTCCCTAAGCCTCTTCTGCCTGGGGCTCTCTTTTGGTGTTCCTTGTGCTGGAATTATTGTTTAAGAGCTGCTGCAAGGTAATGGTTCTTTCATCTGATTTTTTATCTTCAAGCATTAAACTTAATAGTTACTTTGGACTGAGTCACTCGTATTAGATCCAGTGAAATGAGGCCCTCATAACCTATAAAGATTAATATGGAGGAATCTGCATGACTGTGAGGACTTGTTTTAACAATACTCTGAAGTTCAATTTAGACTAGAAACCTTGAACACTGCTTACAGGGAATCGAAGACACCCCAGTCTGACATGTCATAAAGAAGACAATTATGCAGAGAAAACCTGTCTATGTAGGAAATCTGCTGAATGTGTCAACTCCCCTGTGATCCCCCTAAATTGTTTACAGCCATGAGAGGTGTTGATTTTACTTTGGATACAATAAATCTGTACAGGGAGGGAGCAGTTCCCAAGGAATGGGAAGCTCAAAAAGTTAATAGAAAAACAGCTTTGTCGTATCTGAAATTTCTAAATTTCAGAAATCAGACGGGTTGGAGGTTGGTTCAACTTTTTTCTAACCAGTGTAGTGCAGTTCTCTGGGTGAGTTGGCTTGACTCATTCTCCCAAGCTGTACGCCTGTATCATTTTTTAAACAATGAATATTGCAAGGGTGGAAAAGTTCAAACAAAACCCCACAGAGGTCTACACATCATGTGAAGCCATCAGAAGCTGTTCTAGGTCCTGGAAAGGCCCCGTCCCTTGAAGCACAGATGGCTCTGGTTTAAACTGTGATGAACTAGGCAGCTGTTTCCAATGGCAATACTATCCCTGGGAACTTTCTTAGATTACTGTGGCAGGATCACGAGTTGTTAAGAGATGCTTTCATGCTAAGCTGGGATTCAATCTCCCTACAAATGATTCAGGGAGACTGAGTCATCCCCATGATGTTAAAAGAAAATAAAACAACCCACCATTAAGAGACATGGACACTAATACATAAATTAAAAGGACTCTATAGAGGCATTATCCTGCCTTTGGTTTTCCACTTGGAATTTCTTATTATCTTAAACCAATTCACTGGACAGTGAGCACCTGTCTACCACAGCACCTTTTGTTCTCAGGTGCCACAGCTCTGTTACTCATCATGATCATCCTGAAAATGTCTGCCACTGACATGTACTTTATTCATTGCTAAATATGATTAAAGCAAGGTCTCATAGTGGTTGATTTTCATAAAAACAAGCCAACACACAAACCTCGCTTTTAAGTTGTTAAATTGCCACCTCTGACCTAATACTGAGCACAATTCAAACAGGAGAGGAGAAATGTCACATTACCTGACAAGTATGCACCTCTTTTCCCACCTGTTAGAAACCTGTGAATTTATGACAATGTGTTTCATTCCTTGTGTGTAGCACAAACTGCTCCATCTCTGTGACAGTCATGAGATGAAATCTATACTTTGAAGGAGGAGGAATAGCAAGAAGACCATCACCAGGGTTTGAGACACCCTCGCTAGTTACAGCAAAGCTGTTTCTGTGAGCAGCCCATTTGGTCGATACCTGGCATGCAGTGAATGGTTTAATTCTCCAGAGGAATGGAGGGATGTCAAGGACAGAGATCTGAAGACTGAAGGTATTCCCTTTGAAGTGCAGCAACTTTGGTTCTTCCAGTAGCTGTCCACCTTGATGCCTTTCATCTGAAACCACTTCCTATAGGAAAGGATAAAAGAAAGAGAAACGACAATGAAGCATCTGACTTTTTATGCACTTTCTTCTAGGGGAGTGGTTGCTCACTATCATGTGTCTCCCAGGGTTGAACACACAGTGTCATCAACACTTCTTTTATATCTCCACGCCCAACCAAGTTCAAGGTAAAGGACTAAAAGCTATGGAGCAAAAAGGATTTAGTCAGCGATAGATAATTATTCTTTGTCAACTGTGATGCACAGGCTTTTAAATACCCTGTGCTTTTGGATAAAATGGAAAGACAACCCCTGGGCCCCAAGCAAACTGGAATCCTGTTGTGTCTCCAGGACTGTATGAATTTCATTTTGATATGACCGTAATCAAGATGTATTTGTACTTATGCTGCTATATTATCATATGTCTCAATAAACGTAGACATAGCCCTCTCTGCTCTGGTTCAATTATTCTCCATTCACACAGGCATTATCTGGTATTTATTTATTTATGGCTTAAAATAAATGTTCCAGGGTGCACGTTTATTTGTGGTAACATTCGTAAAAGTTATTATACTGAAAGGCCAGGAAAAAAATAAGTTATTTATCAAGTTACTGTTAGTTCAGAAAAAGGAAATTAAGTTTCTGAAGTAAATACTTTCACTGAGAAATCTTTATAATTATACCTAATATAAACACAACCCACATATATTCTATTGAGCAAACATTTAATTGGCTCTGAATTTGTTTTGGTTAGAATTGTATTGGAGAGGTGACAGGACAAATGAAATCATAAGACAAATACGTATTCTGGGAAATATTAAAACCACCATGGAGGTAACGCTTTCAATGTGCCTGGAGATAAGCAATTTCCCTAAAAACATTTTTTTTAAATCACCATTAATTAACTTACAATTTCCTTACAGAGCTAGGAGAAATATAAAAATGGAAATCCTTTATTCCCTATAATCTTCCCAGATTCTACAGAAGGTTGTAAAAGCAAGGCAAATAAATTTATATATATAGTGAAATGTACATTTCAATAATTAATGAATAAAAACAGATTTAGAGGGTATCTATCTCTTGTCTATATACATTATGGCATTAGTAAAATCATTTTCAATTCTTATTTTTCATAGGTACACAAACGGTTACTAGGTTGCTAGTGTATTTTTTCAGGATGAAATGATTGAGCTCCAATGTCATTTTCTCTAGCTCCATGGTTTTGTTAGAGGAAAGATTGTATCTTTGGACCCTGCGGCCCGCACTGAATTCTCTCTGATGATGACACTCTTCTCTATCTGCACTGTCTTATATGGAAACCACCAGTCACTGTGGCTATTAAAGCACTTAAAATGTGGCTAGGTATGGCTATGTCACTAAATTTTTAATTTTAATTCCTTTAAATATGGACATGTGGTTAGCAATTATAATACTGGACAGATAATTTGTAACATTGTGGATTCCAGATTTGGGCACAGAAACATGTCGGCCAAAGACTAACAGGGGCTGTAAAGAGTGGAGGGAAAGAGGCAGGATAAGGCAGAGATGGAATTAATTCTAAATGTCTACTTAGATGAGATATTAGGTCCTTTACAGATATGGGTCACTGATTCCTTCTCTTGAGATTTAATAAGTGTCCGACAGAGTTATGCTTGGGCTGGGCACTGGCTGTACAGAAAAGAAATAATCTCTACCACCAAGGAGTCACAGTCTGGTGAGGCTGGAGCAGTCGGCCTATGATTATAGCACAGTATCTAAGCATGAAAACACATGTACACCCTGAAGGTTAAGACAGACAGAGGGTGCCTCACCCAGATGGGAGGAGAAGACAAAAAGGGGATAGAGGTGGTGACAATAACAGAGCAAAGGATATTGGAGCCGGAATAGGAATTGGCAGCTTGGAATGGGGGGAGCAGGCCCTGCAGACAGTAAGCACAGTGTGTACAAAGGCTCTGTAGGTAGACTGAACTGAGACAGAAGGTTAGGGTGGCAAAGTGTGTGGCTGGAGATGATGAAAATGTAGGGCAGGGGTCAAATCGTGATTTTTTGTTGTCATCCTTAGGACTTTGTGCTCTATTTTACAGTCCTGTTGCTGGGATTTCAAGGTACATAAGAATACTCAAAAGACGAACCTTACAAGTGAGAGGTGGATGTTTTCTTTAGGCCTCCTTTGCCTACCTGAGTTTATTACTCACCAAGCAAAATAATTAGAATAATAATATATTAACCTTCTTCTTTTTTTTTTTTTTTTAGATTCTGGTGCAAGGTTAGAAACAGCTATAAATAAGCTGCATGCTTTTTAAAACCATTATTAAAGCCACAATATGAGAACAGGGTTGCCCTTTCATTTGAACCATGCTCTCTGAAGTATATCCATTTTCTTTCCTTCTAACTCACCTAAACGAAATCATCAGGAGATTTAGGAAGTGGTTCAAGTTCATGTGTTACTTAGTGTAGTGCTGGGGTAATTCAATATTTAGAAACTACACAGAATTACCATATTAGAAAGGAACTTAATGAAGACTTAGATCACTAAGTACTTATTTATAGATGAAAAAGTGGGAGCCTCCTCAAGAAAGCTACTTTCCTAAAGTAAC
The DNA here is from genome assembly GCF_048772815.1 of Callospermophilus lateralis. Classification (NCBI taxonomy): domain Eukaryota; kingdom Metazoa; phylum Chordata; class Mammalia; order Rodentia; family Sciuridae; genus Callospermophilus; species Callospermophilus lateralis. Next base: position 55,527,870 of record NC_135308.1, read on the forward strand.
ATGGTTAATGACAGAGCAAGAACTGTAACTGAGTGACCTGATCACAGTCTAGTCTTCTACTATGCTTCTATTTTCTTAAAGAGCCATGGAAAAGTCAGATTGCTATTACGTCTGTCCCATAAATAATTTTTCATTGGTACAAGATATAACGTGTAAAATGACATAAGCAGTCATATTTGCCATACAGTTATATATACTATCTGAACAGTCCTTGAAATGCAGAATAAATCCTATTAGGAATTTGAAAAATAGAAGATCCACTTAATAAATATCACAGAGGAAAAGAGAACCTTTTTAAAAAGTTCTGCATTAGGGTCCCTAGTTTAAACATAACATAGTTTATTTTTGTTATTTTAGATTACAGTAGTTTAATTTGCACATATTGAACCAACTATATATAATTAACAGCATTTTGTAATCTTGCATAAAATATTAAGCAATTACAGTAATTCTGTAACAAAATAATAGTTAAAGTAAAAAAAGCACAATAATGAGCTAATCACTACGTATATATTTGTAAAAGCACAATTGGCTTCAGAGTTAAAGCAATAACCTTCTTAGTATAAACTTTAAAAGAATATATTGTGTTGGGCTCAGTGGCCCATGCCTATAATCCCAGTGACTCAACTGAAACAGGAAGATCACAAATTCAATCAACTTAGCAAGACCCTCAGCAATTTATCAAGACCCAGTCTCAAAATAAAGAATAAAAAGGGCTGGGGATGTAGCTCAGTGGTAATGCACCTCTGGGTTCAATCTCAAGTTTCAATAAGTTAAAAAAAAAAAAAACCCAAAACAAAACAAAAAATAGATTGTCCTTAACAGCAATTTTTCTGTCATGCCTTTAGTTTATGTGCTACTACTGGAAGGTTGGACCCATGCTTCTATATTTCTAAATGGTTCCCTGATGACTCTGATGCCTGGCTTGGGAATCAGTGATACAAATAACTCTACTGAGTTAGCTCTGAATTACTCATGTGGATGTACCTCTCACATCAAGACTGAGGCCTGATAGTTACTTGATTTTTCCTATCTGCCTCGCATGTACTGAGAGCCTTCCTGTTAAATCTCTGGATCTATTGTTTAATTGATATTGGAGTTAATGAGACTAGAAAACAGAGTCAGGCTGGTGTCTTGTACAAAAGGTTCTGGATAGTGGTTCTTCTGGGCCTTCTGCTTCTTCATTTTGCATTGGGGGTTGCAAGTCATCCAGTTCTTGAAGCTGTGGCCAGGAGAAACCTGTGCTTTGTGCCTCACTGAGCTCTGTGCATTGATTTAATGAGACAGGCAGCAATATTCAGGTGTGCTTCAGGGATACTAAAACAGGCAGGCTGAATTTACATATTTATGAGACAAAACTGTTTGAACTTAAACACACACAGCACACACACTCAAGCACACACACATACATGCACACATAAATTGTGTTGCTGTGGTGTTTTCCTTTAAATGCTTTACGTGAACAATATTTCCCAAGGTTGCATTATTGATAAACACAGAACTACATCTGGAGGAAATCCTTTGAAATTAGATTCTAAATCCACATTAATGCCAAGTAAGTAATGAGTACCGAGAGGTACTGAATAGGAGTGCTGGGAGCGATGGAGGGAAAAAAAATGCTAGTTGTTTTTCCCTTTCTTTTTCTAAGATTAGATAGGGCAAGTGCTTAATTCCTTGCTTTCCCTACGTCAAGGTTTGTTTGAGCAGCATGTGTACGTCAGGGTGTAATAAAACATAACAACAACAACAAAACAGGTCTTAGAATGCTACTGCTTCAGAAATATATCACTCATCCGCAACCTCTGATTTGAATTTGTCAAAGGAGTCAATGTCAGATCCACAAACACAACATGGCTGCTCTATCACAGAATTAAAAACAGGAGGACAAGAGGTCCTTGGGCCTTCTTCTTCTTACGGTTCTCTGCCTTTGGCAGGTGGCATTTTTATTTTTTTTAGCAGCATTATCTGAGTTGATTTAATTTTCCACAGAGACGGTTTTAGATGTCTTTATCAGAACACATCTCCAAAAACTTGAACCGACATTAATTATGTCCCAGCCAGGTAGATGAGGTATTTTGTTTTTGTCATTCAAAGACCCTGCTACTATAATTCAGACAGGCTATTCCAGAACAAATGAGCAGCAAGCAGCGTATCTCTGCAGGAGGTACAGGGGAAGGAGCACAAACTGAAAACAGAGAGCGTTTCTATTTAGCCACCAAATTTTCTAATGAAATATTTCCTGGATCTGTTGTATTGCCTGTCCCCTAGCCACTTCTGAGAGGACAGAGAGGTTGGGGAGTTTTTCTTCTTTAAGGTCTTCCAGTGAAAGGGTAGGCATTTAAGTGTTGTATAAAACATAATTCCCTAGTGAGATATAAATGAAATAAAAGATATACTCATGCCCTTCCTTCCTTGGTTAAGAGAAAAGCTCTAGTTGGGTACACATACCACAGATGTCACAATCATGCTTCTGTTTTTTTCCTAATTATGGTAAAAATTTCATTGTAGTGACAGTTGAAGCAAGTTCCAAGATGGGCAATTTCTGCAGACACTCTCCATGAAAAGCTGCATACTAATTTTGATAAAGAAGGGTTCTATGGGGTTATAGAAAATGTGCCAACACTGTATACCATATTTTCAGCTCTTACCACCCAAGTTGGGGGAGACAATATTAACTGTAAAGTCTTTTGGAGGTTAAAAAGTGAATAGTTGCTGAGGCCTACTTAAAGCGGAAATGTTTTAATAGATTAGTAACCATATAATTTCACCCCCTAATAAAGACCACATATAAAGCCATAAACATATAACATGGATGATTTTAGATATTATGGAATATTAAGATATTAAGGAATATTAAGGAATCTATGCTGAAGGCTCTGACTAATTCACATAGATAAAAGTCCAATGGAATGAAGATATTTGGCTTCAACCAGAGGGAGAATAACATTTTTCTTGGCACTACTAAAAAAGGTAAATTACCAACAGGAATGGCAATGGTGGTTTGGAAAGGTTTGTTCTGAGTTTTTTTTCATGACTTTTTCTGTAGTACATATTGGTCTGTGAACAGTTGTGCTGTTGTAGAATCTGCTAGTATCAGTAGGAATGAAAACAGATCAAGATCATCAGAAAGTCACTGAGGATATCCCCTTTAAGCAAATGTCTACCTTGCTGGTATATACCTTATCAGTAAGATCTTCACTCAACAGACAGTCCAAGCTGGTGACAGGGGGACAGCCGAGACAGTTGTGTGAACAGCTCCTCACGGTCACAGCAGTCAGCAGTGGGTTATCTATGTAAGTCAGGAGACTGGAAGTCCTCCATGGTCTTCCATGGCTTCTCCAATTTACTCAGCATTTGAGATCTGTTTGAGTTTCCAACATCCAGCTAGAGCCATTGGTACACTGTACCCCAAACTTCGGTGGAAGTAGTGACCCTGAGGTGAACCTTTTTATTTAGATGTTTATTCTTTATTTTTGCTTCCTGAAGGCCTATTGTATACTTCCTCTTGAAAAGAGAAACTCTCTTTTTGTTGAGTGGGGGAAGCAAAGAGTATATACAAAGTGACACAATGACAAGATGAAGTATGATACACTGAGATGTCCCATCTTTGAAAGAAGCCCCTTTTGTGAGCAGCCAAAGATGAAGTACTCCCTTCTTAATGACCTTTGCTGCCCACAAGATGGTCACAGAAGGTTTGGAAATGCAGGCTGACACTGTCACCTTTACTGGTGTGTGTTCAGGGTTCAGGTTGCTGTATCTATTCTATTGGTAAACATGAGTTTTCCACCTCAGTGTCTTAAAATCTAGTTACTGAGGAAGTACTCTGCATAACGGACTTAATGATGCAGCACTGGAATAGCAGGGATATGGAATGAGGTGTGTCAGGAGAGCTAGGCTATTTACGTATCAGCAGAACTTACAGGCAATTCTGCATTATCCTTGCTGCTATTAATAAGCTTGCCCTCTTCATAAGTGACTAATTTAAGATGAATCTTACATGATTAAGAGTACCCAAAATGGAAAGGAACCTTGAACCATCTCTGCCCTAGTAGCCCTGATAATTAATAAGACTATGTGTCCAGGATATAATATGATTGTCTGGTGAGAGGTATGATTTATAATTGTTGTTCCTTAACCACACAACCTTTAGTTGATCCCAGCCATTTTCTCACTGCCCTCTGCTCAATGAATGTACTATGTCTCATGCCACCTCACTTTCTCATATGGTGTCCCTTTGTCTTTCGCTCCTAAATATCATTCATCCATGAAGGTTTGCAAAAGGTTCTCAAAAACTCTTCTCCAACTCTTCTTCACATTTGCATCTCTGTTTCCTGAACTATAACTACACTTCTAATGCATTTTATCATTTGGCACGCAATGTTGCCTACCTGTGTTAATTCAACCCTGCTCTCTTCTTGAGTGCCAGGGAAATCATCCCCTCTTGCATTCTTAGACACATAGTAACTTGGCTCTTCCATCAAGATGGGTGTGCCAGTAAATACCAGTGATGCAGGTTCATTTTCCAAACCATCAACAACAAAATCCTCTGTCAATACTCACCTTCAGGAAAGCTTATATGTTTATGACATCAACAGATCAATTATAGAAAAAATACTGACCTGAAATGCACAAGGGGTATTGTCCACACAATAAACTCTTAAGTTGTAATCCAGGGAGTTACAGGACATGCAGCCAAAGACTGCCACCTTGAGCTGCTTCACAGCACAATCTGTGATTGGCTCTCCTGTGAGGGCGTAGGTCCCAAAGCTATCAAGGAGCACATGGCATGCAAAGGGGTCTAAAAGGCAGTAACAGGATGTGGATTCATCCTCCACGGACATCACTTCCTGTTGGGGAAAGATGTGATATGTACTTTCAGCTTGGAAATAAGACAGGATTTTAAATGTCTCAAGTCCATAAACAAATAAATTACAAAAAAATATTTTTTCATAATATTTTTATTGTCTTAATTATCTTGATGTTAAGCATTTCTCTTCTATTAAAATAACTGTTTACATCAAGAACTCAAGAAATAGTTACGTTTATCATGTTGTAATTCTACTTTAATAGGTTATAATAACAAAAATCACTCTGAAAGTCCCATTTCTGGTTAATTGTTCAATATTGGGTTGAGAAGAATGTTGAACATTAACCTCGATAAGCAAACTTATTTATTTTTTTTTACAAAGATCTATTTCTGAAAACCTCTTTAAATATCCTTAAGGCAATGTTTATTTTCTCTCAAACATTTTATCCTCTTTCATTCCACCGAAATCATTCACGAGGGACCATTAAATAAATGATTTGGATAAGATGTACTAGAATACTTCATCCTCTCTGATAAGAACTTAGGTATGTGTGACTAGTGTAGTAGAGCATAAATATAACACCATCTGGATGTAAGAGATTGTAAGGAAGTACTGAGAGGAAAAACTAAATGGTAAAAATCCAGGCAAAGCAAAACATAAAGGGAAGAAGGAGACCTAAACATGTCCCCTCTATGAACTGAAGGCCGCAGGAAATTAGCCTTGTAGTACTAGGGCTGAATAAACAGCAGAATGCATTCTGAAACAAAGAAAATAGACTAGTTTCAAGACATAGTTGGGCAGAGTAAATGTAATCTATTGCAACAACTGGGAATTTTCTTCTCCTAAAGAAACATCATTTTCCTTTTACTTTCTTTGCCTGCAGCAGCTCCCGGGAGGCAAGATCCCAGGGCTAGCTGGTACAGGTCATTGTGCTCCAACAAGATAATTCACCTGCTTTCATGCAAACTGACTTCAGATGGACATAAAGGAGTCCCTATCAGACAGATAAATCAGAGCTTTCACTTAAAATAGTAATTCAACAGTAATCTTTCTTTGCTGTGACTGTCTCCCTAGTTGTTAGCCTCCTATTTTGGATCCTCATTCTCTCTCCTGTCTCTCTCTTTGTTCTCTATGTGTACTTTATCCCTTTACATGTACTCACATATACAGGGAAAGAGACACTAATAATAATCCTCTATGCATTCATTAATTCACCAAACACATATTAAGCATCTACTTTGTTCCTGGATACTTAAATCTAGTTATGTTAAAATCCCCAGGATAAAAAAAAAAAAAAGCAACTGATACAACAGTTTCTTTTATGAGCACAGATTGCCTGCCCTGAGGTTCCTCCTTAACTGCACAGAGTAATGTCAATTTAGACAGGGACATGGCCTGGGAAGAAGGAATGGGGGTTAATGTGTAGGTATATTAGTGTACCTGTCTGTGTAGATAATTACAATTGAATTCTAAAACAAAACAAAATGCTCTGGATTATCTTTTTTCCTTGTTTGTTTGTTTTTTTTTTGCAGAAAAAATTTTAATAAAACCCCCAAGAATTAGCCAATATGAAACTCATGCCACAACTCCTTGGCAACAAGAAAATGCTTGAAAATTGTACAACTGACTCATTGTGGTAAGAGACTTTAGGGTGAAATCTATCCCATTTTTTGCAAAAGGAAGGATAGTGTCTCACCTCCCATTTGCCCTGCTGTGTTCTCTTCTTCAAATGGATGTTCCAGTGCTCGGAACTGACATCCGCACAGTGTGGAATGGTCAGCGCAAAGGGGGTGGTGACTATTATATCTGGAGGACCACAGGTGACTTCTGGACTCAGGAGCACCTCAGACCCATCTGACTGCAGGCTTCATAGTTGGGAAAAGGACAAAAGAGAGAAGCATGTTAAGAATGAGGCCTTCCTTCCTTTTTGAGAGAACATCTTGCTAAATTACTTAGACTGGCCTTGAACTTGCACTCTTTTTGCCTCAGCCTCCTGAGTAGCTGAGTAGCTACCAAACCTGGCCAGAAGTAGGAATTTTCAATGAGAATTTAGTTCCAAACTGGGGTACTATACATGCCAAGCAAATCCCTCTCCAGAACTCCCTTCTGGATAGCACCTCATTTACTAAGGGCTCACCCAAGAATAAGTGTGAGTTGTAACATTAGGGCACACAGGCTGACTTTAAGCCTAGGTTCCAAATCTAGGTTTTGATCAACTAATTGAGAAAATGACCAATGCTTCTTTGAGAATATAGGGTGGAGCTGGTGGACTCAATGATTTGGCTGGTGAGTCAAACATTAGCTGCTGAATCCTTATTCTTGTTGATAACATTATCAATGACAAACTTTATAGATGTGACTGATTGGTGATCTTGGATTCCCTTTTCCCAACAACACACTCAGCAATGCTTCTTAATGCAAGTAAATAAATAAATAAAGTAAATATTATGGAACCAAACAATATTTCAAACATACACAGATTGAGTATGTTTATTCTGGTTTGAAAACATTTATTTTCTGCCAATGCACACATTCATAGGTTATACAGTGATAGTACAGGAGACAGTAATAAATGTGCATAATCAAATACATAATTCTATATTTTCAACACTTTTCTATTTCAAATTTAAATTTAAAAAATTCCACCCTAACCTGGTACTCTGATTTTTCAGTATTGTGAATTATTTACAATGAAATGTAGTCCTGAAACAGATAAAAGAAAGTGAAATTTAACTAAAGGAATAATAGTACCTCATTGAATGCCTCCCTTTTTATTTTCTTGTTTTTTTTTTTCCTCTTTTGTCCAGTTTTTGCAGAGCTGGGGATGGAACCCAGGGTCTCATTCAGGCCAGGAAACTGCTCTACCACTGAGCTACCCCATCCCTCCTTGGCTTTTATTTTCAGTCTCTGCCTATAAACACTAAAAAGAGGTAGTTTATAGGACAGCAAGAGTGAAAACTCATATGTCTACTTAATGTTCATCTAACTGCACATGTGTTCTTAAACAAGCTGTTTGATCTTTTTTGTTTTTGTTTGCAGGATTTTCTCTTGTAGGAAATATAATTATATTGAATATAGTCAATAAAAATAATTTAGGGTTCACAGATGAGCAATACTATTGGAGACCTAGGATTGATATTATTAACAAAGCTTTCACCCTTGCCATCTAGAAAGGGCATTTAAATATGTCATCTCTGATAAAAAAGAACAGTCTCTTGGGTAACATAAAGGCAAAATTTAGCTCTAAATGATAATACCTGTTTTGAGATCTTGTATAAACAAATAGTTTTCTATGAGTGCATCTAACATATTATTAATTTCTGAATTGCTTTTGTTGATATCTCTTGTTCTCTCTCAAGTCAGTCATGGTCACACTTGAGCTCATTATGTATAATTTGATGCTGCAATAAAGCCAGGGCATTAAACTGAGCAGGAGCATCTCATATCTGCTGTATCCAAGACAGACCTGAGCATTATTACATGGTCCCCCTCCCACCCCCAAGAACCAGTGGAGATGCCATCAAAAGGTTTAATCTTCCATAAAGTCCAAAGATGACCTTTCTTCCTCTATAAGTGAACCATAAGCTAAGCTGGAAACATGTTTGAATTTGCCTTTAAGCAGGGAGGGGATTGGAAAGCAGGGTATTAGCATAGCCAATCCTCTCTGAAAAGCTTAAAAACAATATACTCAAGGTTTGAAAAAAATTGTAAAATTCAGATGTGCTCTGTAACCAGCACAAAGTGGCAGCCTGTGTGTGGACACTTGCCAGTGGCCATTAGAGAGGGTTAAGTGCTTTCCGTGTAATTGCTGCTTGTATTCAGCATGGACAGGAATAGTAGAGATACTTACGAATGACCGATGACAAGCTCTCCTAAAAGAACTATTTAATTGCTTTTAGAGAATCATCCCCCTTGTTGAGCATATTGTTCAAACATATGGGAATTTGGGGAATTATTTAATGCCAAATGAACTGAAATCAGCTAATTAGATGAACCCTCACACTCAATGAATAGCAAGACTCCTTGCAGTAATAGGCAGCATTAGGAGTCGGAGGCCCTGTGTGTTGAGTATTGGGAAGAGCGTGAAGTAGGAGTTTTGCATTAAGCAGGCACTGGACATTTCCATAAGTGCAAAGTAAGTAAATCAGGATTTATATTTAATCCTCCTATCCCAAAAATAGTGTCTGTGCTGTAGGCCTCTCTCTGGTGAAGGAACAAAATTTAATCTCTCCCCATTTTTTCCCATGATTAATAATAATTTGCCCTTTTCTGCCACCCTCTGTCTGTGGCAATCAGGGAGATTTACAAATATTAATTAAAGCCCTTCACACACCTGTGGAGGCAGGTGTTAGCAGCATAAGGTCACAGAGAAATCAATCAAAGGGAGGGTAGGAATAGAGCCCTAAATTTCTGACTCACAGGCTCCCCTCTGTGACCAGATTGTACTTTTCTTCTCTTTTACTGTTAGGAGATGTGTGGTCAAATTGTTGGCCCCTGTGCTATCCCAAGGAAAGAAGTGGGGAGGGGATTAGATGAAGTGTGGTCACAGATGGAGGACATTTGAGAACAGAGGGCTGGAAGTGACAAGGCTTTAATTGGGTGTGGACAAAAATGATGTTTTGCAAGGAAAGCATATATGGCATTTTAGGTTTTCTTTCTTTTTTGATACTAGAGATTGAACTCAGAGGTGCTTAAGCATTAAGCCACATTCCCAGTCCTTTTTAAAATTTTTGAGAAAAGGTCTTGATAAATTGCTTAGGGCCTCACTAAATTGGTGAGGCTAGTCTCAAACTTGTGTTACTCCTGCCTCAGCCTCTCAAGTTGCTGGGATTACACATGTGCACCTGGCTAAATTTTCTCATGTTATATAATATGGGACAAAGCAGTATCCTTGTTCTTGATGGGAGAAAAAAAAGGTGACATGTTTTCCTAAAATAGTTGTGAGCTAATAGATACTATGAACTAATAACAACAGTGATTTTAAAACCATAACATGAACACCTATATAGATCACATACCCTAGACTGTTCTACAGGTTGAAAAGCCTTGCTGCATGTGACTTTGTTAACTTTTTCTTTGTTATTTGTATCAATTCTTATGACAGGGATATATGCATATACCCATAGTTTGAATCCTACGTGTACATAGAAAAAGATAATTTTAGAGCCAGGTCACTTCTATAGGAAATCTGTTTCCTGCGGTGGCTAATTAATTCAATAAATTCTCATTATATCAATATATATTTGAATAAAAACTCAAGACCTTTGTAATGTGCATTACAGGCAGTTAAGGTAGTTGGCAATGATACTGCTCTGCCTGCTTTTTCCTTGCCTCCCAGGGTCTGTCCTCAACTAAGCCATCCTGCTAAAAATGCCAGTGTGTCCTTGCCTCAAGAAATTGCCTCTGTTCCCCCTGCTCCAGAGTGCGGGTGCTGCCTGGAACACTTTGACATCCACATGATGAGGGTCCCCTGTGTCCTTTAGGTCTTTGTGCAAATGACACTTACTAATGAGTTTTCCTGCCTATGCCCTAGTAATTTCAGCAAACTTGCTTTTTGCTTTTCTTTTCTCCACAACATTTACTTCTTAAATCTATACCATTTGCTTATTATTCTTTAAATGTTTATTTTTTAGTTGTAGTTGGACATAATACCTTTATTTTGTTTATTTATTTTTAGGTGGTGCTGAGGATCGAACCCAGGGTCTTGCAATGTGCTAGGTGAGCACTCTACCATTGAGCCACAACCTCAGCCCCTGCTTATTATTTTTTGACTTCCACAAACTAGAATTTAAACTCCATGAGGCTGGGATTTTTAGTTTAATTCAATTTAAGTTTTAGAAGTACTGGGGATTAAACCCAGGTATGCTTTATCACTGAACTGCACCCCCAGCAACCTCTCATTTAAATCTTTTTTTTTTTCAAATTTATTTTGAAACAGGGACTCACTAAATTTCCAAGTCTGGACTTGAATTTATGATGCTCTTGCTTTAGACTCTAGAGTAGCTGGGATTATAGGTGTGTACTAATATGCCTAGTTAATTCTTTTAAAAAAATGTTCATTAATGTATCCTTAGTGCCTGATAGACAGTGGTTGTAAACACTCAAAATATTTTTGACAAGACATAGGAGCCAGTGATCAAATCTGAAACACCTTAGTATCAAAGTAAATAATAATAAAGAAGTATTACAACCCATTGAATAATATAAGAATCCACAAAATACACTGATAAAAAAAATGAATGAATGTGAAAACTCTCAATTCAATAGAAAACCAACTAATGAATGTAGACAACCATCATTTAGCAATCAACCACATTAATACTCAATTCAATCATAAATCATAAATGTACATTAACCTATTGGGAGCAAGTTTGAAGAGTAGAAAGAAGTATGTGCTTGGTCTCAAAGCATCTCATCATAGAGTGCTTGCTAATTACAAAAAGTAAGATTTTATTTCACAATGGAGAATTTTTGTAGACAACACTTAATGCAAGTTATCAAAATTTATGCTGCTAAGAACAGGAGGAATGAGCAGAATACAGCTCCCAATCAGATGCAGCATCCCTCCTGTGACATTCCTGCCCAAAGAGCACAACCAGCGTCTCATCATAAGGAAATTCACAAGCTCAGATGAAGCCAGTTCTATAATATAATTGACGTGTACGCTGAAAAACCATCAATGTCATAAAGTACAAAAGCAGACTCAGGAACTATTGCAGATTACAGGGGACTAAAGACACATGACAATTGAATCTAACTAATGGACTTGGATTTTCATTTTCTATAAAATACGTGACTTGGATACCAGGTATGTGGATACTTTATCAATACTATTCAATGCTATTTAACATTCAATGTTAATTGTCTGATTTCTATAACAATGCTGTGGTTATATAATTTCTTATTTTGGAGATTATATAAGGGTATCTTGTTCATAATGGTTAAAAAAGAAACTGTGTATGTGTATGTGTGTGTGCGTGTGCGTGTGCGTGTGCGCAACACCCAGTGTAAAGAGAGAGAAGAGAGAAAAATATAGAAAATATGAGAAAATATTAACATTCATGAACATAAAGGTAAGAGGAAGGAATTCTTTAGACAGTTCTTGCAACAATGAAATAAGTTTGAAATTATATCACAATAAAATAATTTTTTGAATGAATGAATGAAGATGGAAGATAATTTTTTCAGAATTCTTACAATGAAATCAGCAAGGCCATTGACTACTGTATAAAATATGTACTGGAGGGAGATGGAGGTAATGCAGCTGGTCCTGGTGATGGTCCAAACCACACCATGTAGTAACTAACACTCCTGCACCCATCTGTGTACCAATGCCAAAGAAAGGGGCGGCTGATGTTGAAGAAGGTATGGGTATTACAGCTGCTAACTATAGCAGGTTGGAGGTATATCTCCCTACATTTTGCTTCTGCACTTAATATTTCTTGACCTGATGTTAAACTAGTAAAATGTCATATTCTTCAAGAAGAAAAAAAAATAAGAACAACAAATACACACACACAAAAAAAAACCCAAAACAGTTCCTACTTTTGAGTTTTGCAATGAGGAATTCATTGTTGCTATTGTCTGCCATGCTGCACCTGGCAATTACCATTCCCTGCCTTCCTCCTATGGTCTATATTATAGATTAATATAGGTTTGATCACCTTTAGCCAGAGTATCATTCAGGAATCCAGGCAGGAGAGCAATGATAGTTTTACTCTGTCAGGCCCTGGGTCGATACATAATTAAATCATATTTTAATGGAACAGACATAAAAGGCAGAGAGATAGAAGCTGTAGTCTTAGAGTTCAAAAAGCAAGGTAGCTCCAGCCTCCTACAGTTTTCTACTAAGAAGACATAGTTTTAAACAATTCTTTTCTTTTTTCTCTCCATTAAAATCTCAGATTTTGACTTAGGGTGCTAAGATTGCTGTGTATAAAAATCAAGGGTTTAGGGTTTCTTTTATTTTCTTGGAGTCAGATACCTTTTCTACTCATCTGTTCTGACCAGGGATTTCTGATCAGCTTCAGGAAAATGATATCATAGGACCTCAGGAATAGCTGAGCCCTTGAAATTCAGCCTTTTCTCATCAGCCCAGCTTAACACATGACTACATATCCTGAGGACTTTAATTCTGGTAACTTCTATGCATTATTCAAGAAAACAGACATCTGGAAAGGGAGAATAGGAGGTGAGGAGCAGAATAGAGGATAGGAGTGGAGTAAAATCTTCCCTTTATCATAACAGACTGCTTGCTTTTCATCTTTAAGTGGTTTTAAAACTGGAATATGATTCAGAATTCCTTGGGTGCTTACCTAATATTCTATTTCTGGACTCTACCCAAGAAGATCTGGATTCAGTAGTTTTACAACAGGGGCATGGAACCCATACTTCTTTACTTGCATTCTCTACATGCAAAGAGGTCCTGTCATTAACATTTAAGCATTGTGTGACTCTTGAGGAAATGTAGAAAGCAACAGCTCACGCAGTGAGGGCCTGGTGTTTTGACAAGCAAAGGTAGGCTTTCAATATGGAATCTGGATGCTGGTCAAGTTGAAAGGCTCATTATTGAAGCCTGGTCTGATGTTACTGTGACAGAAAATTCACCTGCACAGGGACAATTCTCTGTCTCCCTCTTTTCTAAGTTCTGTGTATATTCATAAGCAAGGATGTCAGGTTGGGGGTTGATTAGCAGTAACTGGGAATAATGACATAGCTCATCAAGCCATTATGTTCCATTCGTTGGGGCAGGGAAGGAGCAGTTAGAACAGGGATTACAACCAGCAACATGTGTAATTCTCTGAGGACAGAAGCATATGCCTCTACTATTAAAGGGTTTAAAGATGTGGGTCACCTGCATGGTATTATCTAAAATAGGATCACAGGAAGGGGATGGCATGAGGCGGGGTGAAGTGGGAGGGAAACCACATACACAGTGGAATAAGTATCTGAATTTGTGAAATTTGAGCAACAACATACTGAGAGATTAAACTGTTTGCATATGTTAAATGGCTTTCGTTTACACACACATTCATAGGGTGTTTACCAATTAATATACTAAGGGAATCACAAATCATGTGCAAATCACCAGCTCCTAGATACAATTTGAGCCTCATCTTTCATGCAGTGTTGGGCTTGTGTTGAGCTTGTTTTAAAAGTGAAATGATGGCTCCCTGTGAGAGAGATGGGGGAAGGAGAAGACTGGATTTATGCATCCTGCCACCGTGACATGTTTTAATATCTGCTATGTTGTTTATTCATTTACATTCTGAGTGGGGAAAACAAACTACTCTGGAAAAACTCTGAATCCGATTTCATAGAATCATCCCATTTCAGGTTGGGGAAGGACCTAGGAGTAATCAGGACCAACACCTTCATTGTTTAGGAGAACTGCATGGGGTGGAATGCCCTAGCTAAGGTCACACTGAAACTCTGAGGTAAATCTGGGAAGGGATGCTGGTGGGAAATGGAATGAAAAAGAATATGTTCCCTGGGGCATATTCTCAACACTGGATTTTTTTTTTTTTTTTAATGGTGCTAGGGATGAATCCCAGGACTCATACAAGTGAGGCATTCCCTCTATCACTGAGTTATACCCACAGCCCCGAACCTGGAACGTTAAGGGAAAATACTGGCATGAGAGTTGTTGTGACTACAGTCATAGAAAGCAGACAAAGCTTTGGGGGCCTTGTGGTAGATAACATGGAAAAGATAGACACTTGCTTCTGTTTTATATTATGGCTGCACCAGAGACTTATTGGATCAGAACAAATTTAACTCATGGTTCTGTAGCTCAGAGGTCTCCCTGAGCTAAAAGCAAAAATAGAGGGGTTGGCAGGTCTGCACCCCTCCTGGAGGTTCTTGGCTCAAGGTGCTTTCTTCCCTCTTCAAGCTAGCAACAGAACATCTTCAGTCCTCCGACTTTGATACTCCTCTGTTCCTCTTAGAAGGAACCTTGCATTGGGATCCCCCTTGATGATCAACGATAATCTCTGTTTCTCAAGTTCTTTAAATTTATCAAGTTCTTTTTTTTTAACAGGTAAAGTAATAAAATATCAACAGGTTCCAGGGAGAGGGATGTGGACATACTTTGGGAGCCATTCTTTGCTTATCACCAAGCTTCTCTTGTCTTGAGACCCTCTGCTGCATTCCCCCAGCCTCCGTTCACTGTAGTCTCCCAGACACTTAGCAACCTGGTCAAGGTATCTGTTTGGCGTTGGATTATCTTCAGTGTTTCAGCATCTTGAGCCCCTATTCTGTATTCTCAATTCTGAATTTTTTTTTTTTTTTTAATGGTGCTAGGGATGAATCACAGGACTCACACAGCTAAGCAATTCCTCTATCACTGAGTTATACTGATAGCAGGGCTCCAGATCTGAATGTAACTTTATGGAGTCCTGGGAAGTTGTTATGGTTTCATTTAAAGATTATAACACAGGAAAAACAAGAAGTTCATGGTGCAATTTTGCAAAGGGCCATGTAGGATTGTTATAGAAAGTACGGCAGCAGCCTCAGTGTGGACTGGTATCTTCTTCTCCTGGCATTTTTATTAGGCTATAACTACGTGAAGTGGAAAGGATGATATATATTAAATATCTTAATAGGACAGGTTATTTCTAGTTCCAGCATGGGCAATAAAAGAGAGGGTATATACAAATAAAAATAATTACAGTATGTGGTGTCCATTTACAATGTGTAATCAAACCCATGGAACAGTGACTTTCTCTTATTGAATTAAGGTGGACCTTCCGTTCCAATCTATTAGCAACACTCAGAGCCACTGTGATCTTGTCAATGGCATCTTTAATTAAAGACTCTTCCTGAACACTCCAATCACTTCCCATTGTGAGCTCACCTGGGTCCCAAATGTGCTTTGATTTAAAATGATGGCAATTTTTATTTAGGTGTGTTTTTGGACTGGGGGGGTGGTATGAGGTAGAAGGGAAAGCAAAGAGTATGATTTGGGGGAAATTCTTTTCCCCCCATGAAGCAGATATTAAAATGACAATATAAGAATTCTACTTCTGTTTTTCCCTTTCCTTGTTTTTCCACTAATCTTTTTCTCTTACTTTTTGGGGACAATGGCATTATATTCTAACCTAAATGACTGTAAAGAAATCACCATGATTTTACTGGGGAAAAGAGTATAATCTTCCACTAAAGGTGCATTAACCCTTCTAGGTTATTAAGATACTATTTGATAAATTGCCCCTTTTATTACACTGCATAGCAGTAGCCTGAAAGAATTAATGTAAGTCTCAAATGGCAGCAATTTACTCCCTGGCACTAGCAGAATGATTCTTTTTTTGCTTTGTTACATAGGAAGTACCTTTCTTCATTAGTTCCCATACCTGTTATAGAGGTAATTAGTGCCAATATCTTGGAAAGGGTAGGTCTATACCATCAATTTTGTGTGTCCAATAAAACTTTCCAAAACTCACTTGAACAACAAATAGGATTTGGACCCAGGAATGACCACTGAGCAGAAATGGTGACAAGGACAATCCATTCATTTCCATCCCTTACTACCTAACTTGCAAGGAAATCCAGGCAAAGGGGACAGGACAAAGCTGTTCAAGGAGGCCTAAGCTACCTGCCCTGCTCAGGTGGTTATTCATCTACTGATGAAAGGACCAGCCTACTCAGAGTCCACTGTGGGACTCATACAGTAGACCTCTGAAGTATAAATCATAGGCCACTATGCTACGAAAATCAGAGGCAGAGTTAATGGTATTTGAGGAAGTTCTGATTTATAATGAACTGCAAACATGTTTGCTGTAATTGAATGCATCTTTCCTGAATTTAGAATGTGGAAACACTCAAAAGGGAAGAATCCTGTGTCAGAATAGAGCTAAAGTAAACTTCCATTACCTATGTAATTAAAAAAAAAATCATGCCAGGTGTGGTGATGCACAATTCCAGCAGCTTAGGAGCCTGAGGCACGAGGATCACAAGTTCAAAGCCAAAGCCAGCCTCAGCAACTTAGCGAGGCCCTAAGTAACTCAGTGAGACCCTTTCTCTAAATAAAATATGAAAAAGGGCTGGGGATGTGGCTCAGTGGTTAAATGTCCCTGGGTTCGATCCCTGGTACCAAAATAAATAAATAAATAAATAAATAAATAAAATTTAAAAGATAAAAAAAATGAAGAATGAATAAAATACCAAAATGTAACATATAAGTAGCACTTTAGGGACTGGGGATGTAACTCAATGGCAAAGTGCTTGCCTAGTGTGCATAAGGCCCTGGGTTCCATCCACAGAACTAAAAAAAATAAAAATCAATAAAATAAACCTCAGATGATAAAAGCTGAGGTCTGGAGAAAAAGAACATTTGCACAAGGTCATCCAGGCTGCTGGTAGAGCCACCAGAGCCCAAGCCTTCTGGATTCCTGGGCTCTTCTCATTCTATCCTGTCATCTTATTTCCCATAGTTTTCAAATTTCTCCTTGCAAAGCCAATGCTTACGTTGGCATTGAGTTGCTGACAAGTGACATATGTTACCAGTTCATAGAGGCAGTTGGTAGATCCTTCTCTGCAAAGGCAGAGATTTCACCCTGAGTGGAGTGTGCAAGCATATTCTATGTCATGCCCTTTGACAGGTAAGTAGAGCAGCTGTCACGCCCTCTGCCCAGAATCTGGATGCAGGATTTTGATGCAGTGGTTGTCTTTTTGATTCTTGATTATCACTACTGTTTTCCCCTTTTATTCACTTACTCTTTAAAAATTCCATTTTACTTTTCAATGGTTCCCTATCCTTTTTCTTGTAGGTCAAAGTGCTATATTTGATCCCTGAAAGGAAATCCAAAGTTGCTCCCAGGGTAACTATCATCACAAACCCTCAAGTGACCTTCAGCTGGCAAATCTCTTTCTGCTAATTAATCATCAGTTCCCAAGTCAGATTTCTGCGCATTATCTTCAGCTCCTTCATCTCCTTCTCCTGCCACTTTCTCCCCCAAGTCTCTCTCCAAAGTCCCCAATGAAAGTAATGAGAGGATTAGAGGATAGGGTTTAAGACATTCAAGACTAGAGACAAGGACACTCACAAGTAGAGAGACTATAATTCATTGTCCAGATTGACATACTTTTGAGGCAGGAAAGGAACACCATTAATAATTGTGCTCAACAAAACAAGACATATTTTTGCTGTTCTCTCAAGAAGGGTGCTTGCATCCTGAAGGACTGAACTCAGGCAGTGGAGATGAAGCCAGAAATAATCTCTAAAGGGTGAACATGACTAAGTCTCCCAAATGTCCAGTCTCATCAATCTTTACCCATCAAATCTTTACCTGTCAATCTTTACCCATTAGTGTTGGTCTCTCTTAGATATCAAGTGATGCTGCCTAACATAGACCTTATGCTTTAGCCTCTTTGTAACTTTTCCTTGCATATTTTGTTTTACTTTTGCTTAGTTTTCAAAATACACAAGACTATTTATACCTCTGGCTCTTTGCACATCCTACTCCCCTCAACTGCATGTCCTTTATGCTCTTTTAGTTTATAGGTCAACTGATGTTCCAAGATGTTCTCTGAGCCTTTAGATGGGGTTCATTCCTTCATTCCTGGTTATAATATTGGTGCATCTGTCACCACACACACCCCACTACAATGCTGTTGTTAATTTAAGTAAATGGGTTTGCCTATTTGGCTTAATCTATTAGGGTAGTAGATGAGTTTAGTTTTCCTACTTTTCTCTAATAATTGGGTGTGGTAGAGCCACCCGCTAAAGCAGGGTCCCTTAAAGCCATTTCATTTTGCTTCTATAACTTTTCAGTTACATCTATTATTATAATAGTTTATTTGGTTTTTAAGACTCATTTTTGTTAGTATTAAAACTTTTTCATCTGATTTAGAATCCCACCCCTCCTCCCTAATCCCCACGGACATGTTTGCAGGACATTCAGGCATGTGTGCGCATGAAGCTCTGGAGGCTTGGTCAGCAGAAGCGGGAGGGGTTGCTGGTTTCCCAGGCATTCCTTCCTTGAGCTGGTCTCTGTGGCACTGTGTAGGAAGGAAGGAAAGAGAAAACCTATCTTCTCCTTACTTAAATGCCTGTGGCAAGGTGGCCATCTTTTTCTTGGGTGATTTTAAAGATTTTTAACAATAAGACAATCTTTAATGGGTGGTGACTCGAAAAAGTCTCAATGACCTTTGGGTGAGTGCAGTCGACTGGACTGCCAATAGTAAGGAGCTCCTTGTGCATTTCAGTTACACTTGTCAAGTGGCTCTTGGCTGGCAGCAGCCCTAACTTGCAGCATTCTGACTTCCACTGAAGTGGCCCTGACAAGTCTGTGGTTTTCATATTCACCCTGGCCCATTACTCATGGCCAGGGTTCATCTTCTCTACCTCTTTAGAATAGGGAGACTTGGAAATTATGGAAGTGTTCTTTTGGCCCTGCTCTCCTAGGTTTTGCCACCACGCCCTGCCCTGCCCTCTCAGTTTTGTTTTTCTCTGTTCCCTGGTCGCACAGGGAAGCAGAGTCAATACAATGATAAACAATGAGAAAACCAGGTATCAGTGTCCACTTCCTGCAGAGGACCCAAATTTTATGAGTGTTTGTCTTGAGGCTCTTGGTTTTGGGCTTTGGAAAGGGCAGGGAACAGCCATTTTTGGTACTTGCATTCCTCCAAAATGTGACTTCTCTTTCCCTTGAGTCCCACTCTTATATCAATAGAGTGAGAGGGTATGAGAGTGAGTGGGTGGGAGCCTGGTTGCATTAGGATAAAACACTTCTTTGTAGGTTCTGCAGGGAGGTGGGGAATTGATTTTACTATTACAGCTGGAAAATTCCTGACATCTAAATGATGGGGTATTTAGTTTTTTTCCCCTAGTCACCTCTGAACTTTGTCAGTTCCAGGAATCCAGAAGAAGTACACTGGATTCCAAATACACACCCTGTTATATATATATATATATATCCGTAAGTATCTTTTCATCCATTTATCCATCCCACTTTCTCTCCCACCTTCTTTATATGGTATTATATTCTGCTTGGTTTAGAGTAATGGATACAAATAAGTGGTTATTGACTGAATTGAGTGCAAGAAACCAATTGTGGAAACTATTTCACAAGTCTAAAACTTTCTTTGCATTGAGAGGTACAATTTTTCTTTCTTCTTTTTGGAATCGAGAATTGAACCCCAGGGGTGCTTAACCATTGAGCCACATTCCCAGCCCTTTTTATTTTGAGACAGGGTCTCTCTAAATTGCTTAGGGCTTTGCTAAATTGCTAAGGCTGGCTGTGAACTTCTGATTCTCCTGCCTCAGGCTCTCAAGCCATTGGGATTACAGGCATGTGCCATCATGCCCAGCTGAGAAGGTATGATTTTTGTTGTTTTGTTTTTTACCTGAGTAGAGGGATGGTTTGACATACACCCTATCTCCAAGTTTGGGAGGCAAACACAGATGCAAATCAACCATTAAGGGAGACCAGACTTTCTTTCCTGCCACAATGCTGTGACTAATCCCCTAGTATCAGGGCAAAGTCAAAGGCAGGTGTTATTCAGAGCTCAAGAGGCAAAGTTTGATGAGGGACTGCTATGCTTACAGTATAGCCTGGTGGCAGGGGCTTCTTATTTTCTGAGGAATCAGAGTACCAGGAAAAGTTTATTCAGGATGATGAAAAGTTTTATTTTGACCTTAAATATTTTGACATAAAAAATACTTTACTACAAACAGATTCATATAATAAAAACTCCATTTCTATTAATAGAGTGGCCAGCTGGCCAGTCCTTAAATCTTATTGCAAAAAGATGAATTTATACATGATTTCTTTTTACTCTTCTAGAAATGAAGTCCCCCCAATAGTTTACTATGCAATAAATGCCACATGAAGCTATTCCACAGAAGTAGGCTTCACTACTTCCATGAAGTAGTGTTTGTGAGCTCATTGTTGGCAAAGAAATTCTATCTTCTTCATTTTCCAGAGCTACTTTTTCTGTCTTGTAAGTCTAGTATTTAGTTTTATTTTATGCACTGCCTTTAAAATTTTGGTGCCATCTAAGCACCCTTAGAAAAGATAATGCTTATATTATTGAAATCTCTATCTTCCCATTCCTTAATCCAAAATGTTCCCATTGAACAGAACATGCCATTCAATTGGAAAAAAAAAATAGAAGACAAAAGTGGTTGAAATATCCATCTGGACTAAGTCCCAATTCCAAAATGCATGTCATGTTGTAAAATTAGTTACAACATTTCCAATGCTAGTATAAGCATTTGGTCAGGAATATCCACATGACAGTGTAATTGGAAAAAGAAATGAATGTTTGCCTTTGGTTTCATTTTATTGCTTCTCAGAAGCAAACTCCCTGTAATAATTTTCTGGTCTAGTTCTCTACTCTGTAACCTCCGGGTGGGGCGGGCTGTAGAAGAGAGCTTGGAGAGGGGAAAAAAGAAGAGTATGCGATATCCATATCTTCTTCTCACAGTAATATGGGTGGAGGGTCTATGCACTGAGATAGCTAATATTTAAACCCCCTTTTTGGATACTTAATTTCATTTAATAAAAAAATGATTGGTACTTGGTTAAATTAGAAAGGATGAAATTCTGTCCCTCCAAAGATTTCTGAGGAAAGTAAAAACAAAAACAGAAACCACCCAAATCTTTCAAATTAAAATTTGGGAAATGAGACCATTTCTTTCAAGAATCCCTCCTGGATTCCTCACTGCACAGAGGCCTTTAGAAAAGGAGGACACATCTAACACTGACCCAGTCCAAGACTTCTCACCAGCACACACTGCTGGCAGCTCCAATTTCTTGCCACTGCCTTTCTGTGTGGCCTCTACTCCCTGTTCCCGTGATGTCTCTGAGTCCCCTTTGTGACTGTACATGAAACCCAACTCTTTGTGGCAAAGCCTGGGGTGGAGTTGGAAGGAAGCTACTTAAAGTGATGTTTGGGCATGAGAAAGAATTTGAAGCAGAGGCAAACCTCTGGATTTAGCGACTCTTAAAGCACACCCAAACCTGTCGCCCTGTGGAAAGCTATAGAAAATACACCTGGGGAGACAGAAATCATTGGGGTCCTTATACCTCTCTGTCTGGCCAATTTCTTGTCATCTTTTAAGACTGAGCTCAGATGGCATCTCCAGGAACTCTTCCTTCACCTCCTCCTCTTTAAGTCTACTCTTAACAATGCATTAAAAGCCCTATTCTATTTTTCCATTACTTTCTGTGAAATCCACTACTACAGTGGTACAAGCTGAGAATCCCTAATCTGAAAGCCCAAAGTACTCCAAAACCTGAAACTTTTTCAGTGTTGATATGACACCACAGGTAGAAATTGCCACAGTTGACTTCATGTGCCAGGTCATAGTCAAAAGACAGGCACGCTAACACATTGTGTAAAAATATCTTCAGGCCATCTGTATAAAGTATATATGAAAACAAATGAATTTTGCATTTAGATCTGGGTCCTGTCTCCAAGATATACCATTATATATATTAGGAATATGCAAACATTATCAAGGCTTAAAAAACTTAAAATCTGAAATACTTTGGTCCCAGGCATTTTAGATAAAGGATATTTGATTTGTAATTACACTGAATTCCAATGTTATCCTTGTCTTCCCAAATCTTGGCACCCTCTCTGTGCATTTCATGGTATACTCCCATTATTAAGCATAAGCCCTGTCTTCACCTTTCATCAGGAACTCTTTGGGAATAATATGCCTAATTTTGCTGTAAGGTGGAGTATGATTGTTATAGTTTGCATTTGGAATGTCCAAATATTCCAGGATCCTGGATTTAAGGCTTGGCCCTGAGCTGCTGCTGCTATTGGAAGGTGATGGAAACTTTAGAAGTGCAGCCTGGCTGGAGGAAGTAGTTCACTGGGGGTGTGCATTTTCAGGGAATATTGGGATCTTCAGCCTTGCCACAGTCCCAAAGTGATGGGGCCAAGTGACCATGGGTGGAAACCTCTAAAACCATGAGCCCAAGTAAATTTTTCCTCCTGTTAAGTTGATTATCTCAAGTACCATGTCACTACAACCAAAAGCTGTCTAACAGAGGTGTGTAGCATAAGGAACACTTCATTAGAAAATCTTGCTTTGTGTCCAGTCCTGCTATACCCTAAGGCAAACCTACAAGTTTTTCTGATCAAAGCTACAAAATTAGGATGATTATGTTATTATTTTCAAGGTTGATGTGAAGATAAAAATGTTTTATCAATGTATAAAAGTTAACATGCTATATAATCCATATATAAATATATCAATTAGAGTTTTTCTTCCTATCATCTTTAAGAATGCTGTATCACTGTATTGCGATGTTGCATACAATACCCAACATTTCCAAAGTAGGCAAGTACCTACTACTGTTTTTCAGATGAAAAAACCAGAGACACTTAGAGTTGTATTAATTTACCTGTGGTCTAAGCATAGCAGCAGCAAAGCCCAGACCCGCAGGCAGGACCTCTGATGCCTGAGTACACCTACACTCTGCCATGGGGCTCAAATTGTTTCTGAAGATTCAGCCTTGTTCCCAAGCTTTCTTCTATCAATATAATAATTTAACAACAGCAGTTTGCCCCCATAGACTTCTAAGATGTGCTCAATTTGATCCTGACTTGCCTATTACTGGGTGCTATGACAGAGCGATTCCAGAGGCACCTGCTCATAACAGCCAGAATTTGCAATACAATGTCAGAAAGCTGTTTTCTTATTCTCCTAGATTGAGGAAAAGTAGCATAATTTAGTTCATGTGCTTTGGAATTGAAGTTGGACATTCTTGGTTCAAATTCCAGCTTTGATTGGCATGTCCTGGTTAGGCAGTTTAGCTTCTTGGAGTTTCCATTGTTAAGATTTTTTTTTTTTTGGTCTAAAATTTGGTACAAAATTCTCTTCC
This sequence comes from Callospermophilus lateralis, assembly GCF_048772815.1. Classification (NCBI taxonomy): domain Eukaryota; kingdom Metazoa; phylum Chordata; class Mammalia; order Rodentia; family Sciuridae; genus Callospermophilus; species Callospermophilus lateralis. The sequence continues at coordinate 55,551,520 of NC_135308.1, forward strand.
TTAAAATATTACTGTGGAAATTAAATAAGTCTAACGTATATGAGGGTTCTTTATAAATTATATGGAAACAGGTGAAGTAACTTCTTACTTTTCCAAGAATGTAAAGATGGCTTTCAGCAAAACACTATTCACATATATGTACAAAAAGTTAACTGAAATAATTTCTTAAATATTACAATTAGCTCTATAAGTCAGCTTTCTGTCACTGTGACAAAATGCCTGAGATGATTAACGTAAAAGAGGGAAAGTTTATTTTGGCTCATAGTTTGAGAAGATGGTTACTTGGTCCTGTTGCTCGATGGGCCTGTGGAGGAGGCACAGTGCATCATGGTGAGAGCATGGGGTAGAGGAAACTGCTCACCTCCTGGCAGTCAGGAAGCAAAGAGAAATACAGGAAGGGGCTAGATCCCCAAATCCCCTTCTAGGCCTCAGCTTGTTACCAAATTTCCTTCTACTAGGTCCCATCTCCTAAAGTTTCCACCATCTTCCAATAACCCCATAGGCTGATAACCATTCCTTCAACACCTGAGACCTTTAGGAGCATTTCAGATCCAAACTACAGCACTGACCAAAGGCGCAGACTACTGGAGGAAGTTGGAAAGATTCATTATGATAGTCGTTTCCAGTCTGAAAATATAGAAGGCACAGGAATGTTGAAGGGGAAAGTGACACCATTCTTCATAATGCAAAGTACAGAGTGTCCTTTTGGAGGCTCACCAGGAACACAGTTGGATCCCCCAAAAGAGAGAGAGGGTACCTTCAATGCAGACAAAGAACAGCCTCACAGCTTATCAAAATATGAAAACATAGCCACATGAGATAACTTGAATACAGGGGGTTTTTGGTGTCTTTGATTCATGCCACAGAACCATGTCCCTGGGAACCAGGGATGGAATTGGAATTAATTGTATCAGTTACAGTTCCCATAAGTCATTACCTTGCTACACCAGGGATGTAATTCAGAAAGGGGCAATAGAAATGTGTGGTCAAGAGGAAAATGGAGCAGACTTTAATTTAAAGATGTTGCTTGGAAGCATAAAAATGTTGTTTGGAATCCTACTGTATTCTGCGTGTTGGAGGTGATGGAGGGTCAGCAAATCCAATTCTTACACCCATGAAATGAAAGCAAGGGAAAAGTGGTGGCTTTCGAGGCAAAGATGAAAGAAGCAGAGCAATGCATTCCAGCTCTGTGGACTCCAAGAAAAGTTTAGGATGACAGATGGACAGCATGAAATGAAAATAGAGTTTCCAGTGACATTACAAAGAAAAGATGATACAATGGCCTTTTCCTGATTAATCACAAGATTAAAAGCTAAAGAACATAGATCTAAGCAGCTTCTTGGCACAGATGGAAAAAAATTCATCCCAGATTAAAAAAAAAAAAGGGAGGGGGGAAGTAGGAAGGCATTTTCTATTTTTAGTGTTTTTGTAAATACTTTGGTGCCACTCAAAAGGGAATGAGGATTGCCAAGGAAGCCAAATGGCCTGTAGCCCAGAGAATGGCCATTTCCTCAAGAGACAATGTCTGGGAAGCTTTCAGTAAGCTAAAAGGGAATGTGTGCTTCCTGTAATTTCATACTCTAAGAAAATGCACACCTCATTTAAAGTTCTAACTTCTATCCACCTTCCTAGACAGCAGTTATAGACTCAAACCCTAGATAGAGGTGGATAAGCCATATTGGTTAACATGGAATTTCAAAGCTAAAGACGGCCAGGAGAGTGACCCCAGGAGGCCAAGCTATCTCTTTATGTCTTTGGGCTCTGCCAAGCTCTTAAGTATTTCTCAAAATTGCAGGATGTCCCGAGTGATCATTCCTTTCTAATACTTCCAGGACATTTTATTTAAGCTCTTGTATATTTGATGTCTGTTGGAACATTCCAGCTCTGACTTCCTAGGAAGAAGCAGCTTCTAGTTTAGAGACAGGGGTTAACGGAGGTTGTAAACTAGGTGCCTTGTAAAACTGTGAAAGAGCTCTGTGTTGGTTCTCAGGAAATGAGGTAGAAGACGCTAGGAGTGAGTCTGAATGGAAGGAGCTGGACATAGGCTCAGTATGTGGATTAGAATGAAGGAAGGAGGATGCAGCGATAGGCTTGGTAGGGGGGTCATAATTCAGGGAAGGCTGACTGGATTCTACCTTATACAGTTGGCCCTCCAATATCCTTTGGTTCTGTTATCTGCAGATTCAACCTCAGATCAAAAAATATTATTCACTAAAACAATATAGTATAACTGTTTGTATAGCATTCATGTTATATTAGTTATTATAAGTAATACAGAGATGATTTAAAGCACACATAGGAGGATGTGTATAGGTTATGTGGAAATAGTATGCTATTTTACCTGAGGGACTTGAGCATCTATAGGTTTTGGTATCCTTGGAAGTCCTGGAACCAATGCCTTGTGGATGCTGAGGGATGATGGCATTTGAGTTTTGCAGGGCAGAGTATTGAAAAACACATTGTGTAAAGGACAGGATCTCAATTTCAGGCATGTATAATAATTTAAGCAAATCAAGGGATAAAAATGAGGTGACTTCTACACAATGAACTTTAATTTTCCATTTGCTGAACTCTCACCTAAGATTTGGAGAAAACTTAAAACTCTGTGAGTCTCCAGTTTTCCCCATTAATGGAATCATTTAGACACCAGCAGCTTTGGGGGCATATAGGAAACGAATATAGATGTAACAGGACTGAGAAAATAACCTGAGTGCCCAACACAGCCCAGTTACGCACCCCTCAAAGAGCCTCACCAACAACAAACTTGCAAAACCTTCCTTCCGTTCCTCTCAAGTCCCAGAGAGCAGAAACCTGGGGCCACTGGGCTCCTGCAAATCCTTTTACAGAAAGAGCTATCAAAATCTGTTTAAACAATCTATTTCTCTGGTTGTTTTCTTTCCAGTGTTTTTTCTTTCAGGTATTCTTTGCTAACAATCATAACAAAAATATCTATTCTAAAATAACCAAGATGTTATGACTAAAAATGCCAGAGGTATATATCCAGTTTATGAGAGAAATTGCTTTCTAAAGAGGAGTTAGGTTTATCTTCTGTGGAGGAAGGCAACATTTCTACAAATATTATAGTTGCACTAAGAAAATAACCAACTACTTTCATTAAGAGTATGAGACAAGATTTGTATTTGTTCGTGTAATTGAATTTAATGCTACTGAAATTTGTCAGAAAGCTATTGAAGTTTAGACCATATTTTTTACAGTTAGGAATACTGCCTAAGAAGTTGTCTTTCCGTTTATGTAGAGCAGGACGGATGCTGACCTTAAAAGGGTCATGAATCAATCACTGCATGAATTTGCATAATGATGATGGCATCAAAGAGTACCTCCAACAACTCTATTTTTTATTGTATTTACTTATTTATTTTCAGCGCTGGGGATTGAACCCAGGGGCACTTTATTATTGAGCTAAACTCTCAGTCTTCTTTTTTAAAATTTTTTATTTTGAGGGACTCGCTAAGTTGCTCAGGCTACCTTGCACTAATGATTCTCCTGCCTCAAGCCTCCAGGGTCACTGGGACTGCAGACATGTGCCACAATACCTGGCCAATCAACATTTGCCGGTCCTGCTTATGGTCTGCCTACCAATCCACTGTTTGTCATTTGGTGCTCCATGCTTACTTACGTACCAGTGCCCCTAAAATGTAGACTCATGAACGGTTTATGCTTCTGCAACTAGTTTTTCCCTCTCTAGGGCCAAGTGGGTCACTATTTCACCAAAACATCTCCATCTTATTGACTTCAAATTTTCAGAAGAACTTCCATTTCATATTTAAAATATCATGCTTAGTGTTTTTTTGTGGGTTTTTTTTTTTTGGTTGTTGTTGTTGTTGTTTTTTCTCTTATTTTAATGGTATATCCAATTAGGAAAACCTGAAAATAGGGAAACTTATAAAGAACACAGCAACAAACTCCACTGTAATTGTACTAGCCTAAGCCAATAATTATTAACATGTAGGTGTGTTTCCATATAGTCTGTTTTTTTTTTCAATAACTTTTGTTGGGTCTACTTTAAATACCTTTATGTTTATATATCCTAAGTGTCTATTTCAGTGATTTTTCGACTTGTGTGACCACCTTCCAGAAATTTACTGTTAGAACACTGTTCTTATTTCTTTCTGAGGTAAAAATAAACCATACATACATATAAAATAAACCATACATAATTACATATGCAATTGAAGAAGTTTCTTAAACTCACATGCACACACATCTGTGAAATCATCATCAGAATCAAGTTTGTGAACATATCCAACATCAAAAGCTTTCCTATCTCTTAATAATCCCTCCTTCTACCTGGCCTCCTTGGTCCCCAGGTAACCACAATCTGGTCTATATCATTAGAGGTTAGTTTGTATCCATAATTTGTTCCTTGATATTCTTAGTATCTCATTATATAAATAATATACTCTTGTATAAATATAATCAATTCACCTACATAGAGAAATTTTCCTTGTTTCCAGTTTTATCTGTTACAAATAAAGCTGCTATAAACATGTGTACTTTAGTCTTGAATGGACATGTTCTGTTATTTCTCTTGAGAAACTACCTAAGAGTGGAATAGTTGAATCATATGATAGGTGTATATTTAACTTGTTAGAGACACTATCAAACTGTTTTTCAAAGTGGTTACACCATTTTGCATTCCCACCAGCAGTGTAAGAGAGTTGTATTTCCTTCACAACCTTGAGATCATTTGGTATGGTCTGACATTTTAATTTTGACCATATAAATGGGAGTTCAGTGGTATCTTCTTGTAGTTTTCTTTTCATTTCCCCAATAAATGATGCCAAACATCTTTCATGTTTTTATTTGCTATCTACATTATCAACTTTGTTAAAATTTTTCCTTAATTGTTTTCTTTTCCCTCTTGTTAAAATTAATGCACTATAATTATACATAATAGTGGAGTTTGTGGTTACATATTCCTAGATGCATACAGTAAAAGAATATAACATCTATCTCTATCTCTCACCTGGGTTCACCTTGGTTGATGGACATATAAATCTCCCAAGAGTTCTCCTCTGGAATGGCACCATGTGGTATGAGTAAACTCACCCCTAAGACAAAAAATGCAAGAGGTTATTCATAGGTATTCCAATTGTTTTAAAGTACATCACTTAAGTACCTTATAGCTACCCACAACAAAGAGCCTTCTCAAGGCAATTTGTGAAATTCTAATCCTTAGAAGGTTTATAAAGTCCATTGTTTTATAATTGTGACATAGAGAAGGGCATATTATTCCATTGAGTATTCAAATCAGTTTCTTTTCTAACTTTTAAATCTTTCCAACATTGTTTATTTATAAAAGACTGGGTGTCCTAAAACTAGGCACCATCAAACATATCTGGGAATGTTTTATATATATATATATATATATATATATATATATATATATATATATACACACATACACACACATACATATACTTATATTGCTATAATACATATATATAAAATATGTATAGTTTTATATATATATATTAAAAAAAAAACATATCTGAGAATATTGATACATCAGTTGGTCTGCTCCCAAATTTTAAAATGTATTTATCTTGTTTGTATCCACTCACTTCTAGAAATGTACCTGGGATAATGGGCGAGCTAAGATTTGCATGAACCTGTTATGAATGGTGGTACTCAGAGGCCTATGCAGTTTGCCAAGAAAACTAGGAAAAATAAAAGCATCTGATAAAAGCCGAGGAACCTTTTAGGTTATTGTGTAACCAATATGGTCCTAAATTTGCAAACAGAAACTAAAAGAATTAAGCTAAAAGTGACTTAACCACATTCATATTAATGTGAAATTGCAAAAAACCCAGCAGTGTTATGAGTGAAATCACATAATGCAAGGAGGAAAGGCATAGGAAGTCACATCACACTGCATTTTAAATGTCCCCTCTCTTCTCTTGAATGCAGTGAGGAAAATATTTCACTTTGGTCAAGAGAGATGTCTAGGGAGAGCTGAGATTCTTTTTAATGTAGTTTCTTGTTTATAAAAAGAAATGAAATAGAATAATAGTATAATCTTTACAAAATAAAATCTCAGAGCATCCTATTTTTTGAATAATGCATCTCCTCATCTTTTTTTTTCCTCTCTTTCATTAGAGTTAATCACACAAAAAGCTTTCAGGCTGCTGCTGCTAATTTAAATCTAGAGATGGCAACTTTTTTTTTTTTCTTAGCCTTCTACGTGCCTATATTAGCAGCTATACAGTTGAGGAATGCAAGACTCATTGCAAAACAAGTTATTTGTGATTCACATGTATGAGCAATATTTAGTAACATGCTAGTTATCATTAGTATCTTTCAATAGCACAAAGAATGAGGCACATTTAAATCTTGCTCATAGCCTTACAGCAAGGAGACCCATTTATATTCTGGACCTTAACTTCAGTCGTAGGAGAACTCTAACCAACACACTTAGGGACCTCCAATCAGGAAGGTGCCTCCTTGCATTTTCTAGTTTTCCTTAAACAGAGTTGCCAAAAGAAGGGGCCTCCATGATATCCTTTCCTGCTGTTGAACCCAACTTGCAATGCAGAGGATATTCAGTGTGTTTGGTTGTCAACCTGAACATGTCCTAGTTATTGTGCCTTGTCTTAGTTTGACGTAGCACTTTCTCTGCTGCTGCCTTCCTTCAGGCTTTCTAGCCCACGATGACAAAGACACAGGCAACCCCTACTCTTCATAATGCCACATCACATCAACAACACTTAGCAGAATGCCTTGCACAGAGCAGCAACACACTAAACAGGTCATACACATATGAATAAATGAAGAGGATTCAAAATTCCTAGTAAAAACACCAGGCTGTAAGTCTTGTTGTCTGGTGTAGATCATCATGGATTAATGATCTACTTCCAGATCCAAAGAGAAGGAATATGAATGAAGCTATCTGAAAAGGGGCTATTAGGCAGCACATCATGTCTTTGTTCTTTCAAGTCAGCTTAATTCCCTGGGTTTAGATTGAAACATTATTCATGATACTCCTAAATTCAACCAGAATCTACAGGATAATTGGAGCTTTAAACTATTTTTTCTCTTCTTCAATCAGAAATTATATTATTATTATTATTATCTGTCAAACATACTTCCCTCCTCCTACCCAAACATGCAAATTGTATGCAGAGTCTGAAGACAGTCAATCAAGGCAAGGGTTGTAGAGGGAGGGAGTATTGTTGGCAAGTTATATATATTATGAAGAATGAGAGGCACTGGGGGAAAGTTTTATGCCTATGGTTTCTTAAAGAAGTATTCATTTTCAGTATGTCATTCACTAGTTAACTCTGATCAAAGAAAAATATATTCCCCCCCAATTCCACCTGCTACTCTGACAGCCTTTTATTTGATATGACAACAGAACCACCTGTCTGAGTTTCTTGTTTCATATTTTGCATAATAAATCATTTCTAGCATGTGCCATATGACAATTTGGGATGGATGGCATTAGAGCAATCTGATTTCTATGTGTTGCTTTCTTTATCCCCAGGGCATATTCTTCATTTATATCCTGCAAATAACAGGAGATATGTTTCAACTCCCCACATTTATTTTTCCCCAAACACATTCATAGACTCTTGTTCAGTGCTCCTTGTCAAGAACTTTGAAAATTCCCCTTTCACAGAATAGGTGTGTGGGAATCATTGACAGAGCTATCAGAGTTCTTAGTTTTCAACTTGGGTCTTTCTTAAGTCAGAGGGGGAGGAAAAGAAAGCTCTTTGGTTCATCATGATTTAATCTCCTCACTTTCTTTAATGAACATAAAATAAACATAGCTGATGAGTGGGTTGGTCTTGGCATTCCTTCGATATGTGTAGAAGATACATGTGTACATACACACACATACACACACTGTAAAATGACAAAGGGAAGAGAAAGGAGGAGTACTGGCCAACCTATTCAATTCATAACTACTGAGACAATGCCAATCATGAGCTAGGAAGAGGAGATAAGGTGAAAGCACAATGATTCAATGCATGACTTTGTATGAGTTATGATGTGTATATCTTGTACTTTGAGAGGGTAGGGGATGTGTCTTCATTTCTTCATCCAGAACACACCCTTGTAACTTATGAAACCTTACAGGGAGAGTACTTGGTAAATATGGTTGACTGATTCACTCTACATTGAGTCATCAAAAGAAGAGTGACATCATATGCAAACATTTATACACTGATGCTCACACATATTTCAACCAAGATCCTTTCATGTCCAAAAACACTAACCAAGAAAGGTATGGAGGATTGGAATTTTATCCAAACATAATCATTAGGGTGGCATTAGAGGGTTATTTAAAAGAAGTAAAACAGATTTTGAAATGACGTTTAAAGAAAGTAATTAATTTGGGAGAGTACAAACAAGTCAACATTCATCAACTTAAGGAAAAGTTGAGTTTTAAGTTAGTAAACTGTTAGAGAGTTCAGTTAGCTATAACAATAATATTGGACTAGTCCTATTACAGATTTCATTTTATGAGATAAAATTTTGGTTAGCTTTACTTTAGAGAGAAACCTGCCACAGCCTTGAATCTGTGCTAATCTAATGATGCTTGCAGATCCAATGGCCCCATCCCTCTCAGCCAGACACCCTGTGACTCAGCACACTACCCAATTCTCATTGCTTAGGAATCAGGGGACAAAGTGAAATTCTGCCACCCACTTAAGTCCCAGGCTGCAATTCCAAAAACTAATCCACAGCTAGGACATCATTTTAAAAGTGAGCCGAGCTGGGTACCTTACGTGTCCTGCAAAACATCAAGAAAAGCTCCTCTCTTCCAACCCAAAGAAAGAAAGAAAATTCTTGGAAATTAATTGTGCTTACAACACAGCCCAATGACTATTCATCATCGCTCATCATGAAGTAACATGCTTAGCAAGGTCTATGAACACTGAGTGTGTTTATTAGGTCATTTACTGATGAAATGAGACTGTCATTGCATTAAATTATCTACTAGCATATAAGCCATGCAAAGCTATAAACATGGTACTTGTTGTGGTCATGCCAAGGAATGATTTGGGGGCTACCTGATCATGCCCTAGGTAACATATTTCAAAGGGGCTTAAACCCAGGGGACTACCTAGACACTTTCAGCTAATATGGTTACCAACAGGCATTTAAAACTTTCTGAGATAACAACCACAAAGCCTAATCTTAGCCTTGGTCCTGGTGTGCTGTGTAAATCAAGTAGACCGGCAGAGTGGTGGCATTTCTGTTCTGACAAAGGGATGATAAACATCATAAAATGAATCTGACAGGATATAATTATATGAAGTATTTAAACAAACTCTGGAAAGTACACAGGCACACACTTACCACCCACCTGTATTTGGCATTACTAAGCGCCCTCCTAAATGGCCAAAGACACCAGTTGTCCTCAGTTCTGTCCTTGTGGGGAGTGATGCCAGATTTTGGATGTATGGCGTTTTATTTCGGGGATGTATTGTACTAAAGCTGCGGTTGTTTCCATGGGGAAATGTCCCAGAGTGATTCTTGCCGTGGTACTCGGCTCTCTCCGACACTCCCAGAGAAACCATGAATGAGCTCTGCACTTTGACTTTGATGTCCGACAAAGGGTTGAAGAGGGAGGACTCTGTCATGAGTTCCTTGTCCAGCGGGTCCTGTAGACAGATGGGACCACTGTATGTTCGGCTCACTGTCAGGTCTGGTTGCATGGCAGAATTCAGGAGCAGGGAGTTACCTGGTTAAAAAATATATATACTGATCTGTCACTCAGAAACTACGATACCTCCATTACCCTTTTACAGCTGTCTTCTCTAACTGCAGGCCCACCCTGAGAAAGCAGAGTGGCCACAACAGGTTGGTTCTTAGTGACCAACACCTTGAAACTCTGGCCCTTCGTCCAGTCCATTCTTTCAATGCTGCCAGACTAAATCCTTCACCTTCTGAGATCTTTACATGCTTGATTTGGAAAACAAATATTTCTGGCACTCTGGCAAGTAGCTCAGGTATTGTTGTTCATGTGATTTTAACTGGCAAAGAAGAGCTAAAAAAAAAAAAAAAGATGTTTTGCAATCCAGTTCAGAGCAAAAATAACATCTGTTCATTTTAAATGGCAAGAGATGACACAGCTTGGTGACTAGGTAGTGCTGTTTATAATGAAGCTGCCTGGTTTCAGCACATTTTTCGTGGAATTCTGGGCACTTTCTGGAGCTGCAGGAGGACATGATGTGTCCTCAGAGCAAATGGTTCAGGGGACCTCATGAATTGCTTCATGTCTCAGTAGCCAATTCACTTGAACATTGCATATGTCACCGAGAGGAAAACAATATTCCATATGGGGACAAAAAGCAACTCAGATTCTATGTGGGGAGCAGCTCAGAACAGTCTCCTTTCTGTCTGAAAACAAATGAAAAAAAAATAAAAACAATCTTCACAAAAGCATGAGAAATTGGACTTTGTAATCTGTTGGGGAACACCAATTTTTTCTAAGCCAAATATTAAAAAGAAATGCTGTGATATTTTTTTGTGATAAAGTAATCTCATTTATTAGTAAATAACAAAATAACCCTCAGTCCCAAACCTCCCACCCATATCAGTCCGTCAATGTGACATCTCAAATTGAAACCCAAACCATATTAAACAATTTTCCTTTGGGGCCTGACAGAAATGTTTAAAGTATGGTATTTTTGAAAATGTTGCAATTCTAGGCCATATTGTATTAGCCTCTATTGTTTTTCCATTTTCATAATTTGTAACAATGCCAGCAGGAAATCTATAACCCTGACTTTTACCACCTCTTATTCGGATGCTCTAAGATTGCAAAATCACAGAGAAAACCTACAAATGAGATGAAATAATGCTGCAAGATCTAATGTCTCCTTGTGGTGTATCTCTTCCAAGCTTGGAGCTACTGTGCCAAGACAAAGGCCAATCAAGTCTCTGTGTTTTGTAACAGAACCACATTGAGTTCTATAGCTTAGGAACCATGTTCTTGTTTATGGTCTCCCCAGGCAAGAAGTGGGACTGCAGAATGATCCCATGTCTGCAAAGAGTTGGGAACTGACGTTTCCTTGGAGACTTCAAGAATTATATGCCCAAGTCTACCAAGCCCTCACCTACTGAAACTTAAGTTTTGGTTATTCTTGAAAGACTCTCTCAGCTCATGTGAAACAAAGAAATGAAAAATATTTCCTAGAATTAGGTAGCACAGACGTGGAGAATGCTTGATAATAAAAGTACGTACAGGGCAGGGGATGAAGCTCAGTGACAGAGTGCTTGCCTAGCATGCACGAGGTCTTGGGTTCCATCCCCAGCCCTGAAAAAAAAAAAAAGCATATACATATGACACAGTCCACAGTTGAAGAATGAAGTTGGGGTGGGCAGGGGTGAGTGATTGGCCCTGATCAGACTTCAATCTATTCTTTGAAAATCTATTTTCAAGTCCTTAGTCTACTATAAGCATAACATTCTGTTTTGTGGTGCTGGGAACTGAAACCTGGGCCTTGTGCAAGGCAGGCAGGTGCTCTATCACTGAGCTACACCGCCACATACTATGCATATAAGGTGTATCATCACAAGGAGTATAGGGATAGTAGCAGCTACCAAAGGATTCTTTCCTATATCATTAGTTTTGTGAGATTCTTGATCAAAAGTAAACAAGGTGGTCAGACAATTTGGCAAGGTAATGTATTCATTTAGAGAGTGACAATGCACAATTCCCTTTCCTCCCCAAATGTGCATAGACCAGGCAATGACACTTTCACTTGGTGCTCATGAAGCAGGATGGCAGCCTGTACTGAAAGTATCATCTTCCAGAACCATGTTCACTCCATTTATGAGCACTTGCCATCAATTCACCAAGGGATTATATGGGTTATTCTAAACAATTTTATCCTCACAAGAACACTATAAGGTGGATGTTGTTATCCCCATTTCACAGTTATCAAAATTGAGACTCAAGATAAATGAATAGGTTGCAAAGTAGTTTTAGACTAAAATCTGACTTAATTATCTTATTACTTTATTTTTTTATTTATCTGTATACAACAGGGACTGAACCCAGAGGCACTGAGCCCACATCCCCGGCCCTTTTTATTATTTATTTTTCCAGGATCTCTCTAAGTTATTTAGGGCCTCTATAAATTGCTGAGACTGGCTTTTAAATTGTGATTCTCCTGCCTCAGCCTCCCAAGCCACTGGGATTACAGACATGTGCTTCCATGCCCAGCTCAAATCTGATTTTAAAGACTGAGGATTCATACATAAAACTCTCACATAAATGTATTTCCTCTAAATTCATTAAGTGTTATGGTCTAAGATACTGACATTTATTATTTGATGGAAATATATTTCTAGTTTCTGATGTAGTATAAAAATTAATTCTTCACTAGCTGCATTTTTAATTAAATCATATATAATAAACAATATATCCAAATCTAGGGGATGCATTCTCATCAGAGGCCTAACACTGAGGTGCTCAAATATAAATGGCAAGAGGAGTAACTGGACTCTTTGGCCATTTCTCAATTGTTTTTTTTTTTTTTTTGTCCTATCAGGTTTGGGTCTCCCTTTGAGTAGCTGTCTCCTCAATCAATGCTAAACACTGAGACTTTGCAACCTGGGTCACGGGTGGTACTGACACGCAGTAAATATGCATAAAGGGGACAATATGGACCATGAGGGTCAAGATAGAAACCATCATCTTCTGAAGAGTGACAGTTCCATTTTCTTTAAAACAAAAGCCACATATGTCTCATCCCCAAGTCACAGTAAGCAAAATATTTGGTTCATAAAAGAGAATTAACTGACTCTATTTTGAAAGGTAGTATTGGTATGTTTGGCATGCTAGATGTTCCTTCCCCACAACAAAAGAGTTGTTGGACTAGGCTGAGAGCCATTTTGGCTGGTATTTAGTTTGTGTCCCTGGCTAACTGACCCATCCTATATCTTCTGAGGTCTTCTTACTTATTTAAAACAGAAGAAACAAAAATATAGTATAATAAATATGCCAGGGAGGTTGTGGTCTAGGGCTTGGTCCTCAGCCTGGAGTAACAGTATGTTAGTTAACTAAATAAAATTATATCCTCCAATTAGGCTTCTTAGTGGAGAAAGTTGGATAATTTGAGGTAAAATAACTCATTAAATTCACTATATATCAAAGATGGAACTGCCTCATTTAAAAATGTTGCTAATGGTAAACTGAGATCCATTTGTCCTCACTGAAGCTGAGGACCTAAGCAGACCGTCCTGTCAAGCCCGGTGTCCTGTCAAGCCTGGTAGCGGTTCCCAGTGCCAACAGCTACCTTCACACAGGGCCAAGGAGAACACTGGGGGCCCTGTGGGAGTGTAGTCTATGGTCCTGAGGGCGAGGTATTAGGGGACCTGCGCCGCTGACCTTGACGGACTGTTTTGAAGTTGAAGGTCTGGAAGCCACCTGTCAATGCAGAAGAGTCGATGACGTCCACGCCATAGTCACTCTGGCTCCGTCTATAAAGGGTGACACCAATGACCAGGACTGCAACGGCCACAACTGCAGCACCCAGGCCTGAGTACAGGGCAATGTCGCTGGCATTCTCGATGCCTGAAAGACACAAGAGAGACCTTAAGTGGCCAACGTAGGCGCAGAGCCAATGAGCCACGCTGGGATGCAAAATGAAATGCTATTGAATTTTTGGAGCCACTGCTCAGAGAAAATGACATATGTAGCTAGCCACACAGTTGTACTTTCATTCACACAGTAATCATGTTTCTGAAATGCCTTGTATAAATCAAAGTGATGCTAGTCAAATATCTTAACTGCATTAAGGTAGCTTACCATGTAATAGACTCTTGCAGAGAATCAATTTTGCAAAGAACATAATATTTTTATAGTGAACGCAGACAACTCCTTAACTTATTTTAGGAAGTCATATTTACCTGCAAAATACTTTTTATATCTTATTTTTATTTGAGGGAGGACAGACTCATACAAATGACAGAAATAAATGGGTGACTATTCTGCTTATACATGACTTGGGGCACATGCATTTATGGAGAACGGTCTAGGGTAAGAAGCTAACATATGATCTGTGAGTCAAGAAACAGAGGACCAGAGTTCACAAATATTAATTTTAGCTTTGTTACAAATCATTCAGATTCGGAGAACACTGATGACCTCAGTTTAGGGATACACAATCATTATGAGAGATGAAGGTCTTGGTCCAGGGGTTCTATGTCCATGTAAATAATCTCTGACACCAATTAAATGCTAGCTGCTAACACTTCATTGTGGAAGCAGACTGGTCTCTAAGAAGGCACATGCTGTTTCTCCCATACCTCTCCTACTCCATCCTATTGAATGCATGGGCAAAGCAAAAATAAAAGCGTTAGTTTGGATTTAGAATGTGGGTGTCTCCCCACCACCCCCAGAATGTGCTGCCAATGCTTTACAACCTTTTCCAGATGTGCCCTGGGTATGGTTCATCCCTGGAATGAATTCATAGCGGTGGATACAGCATAGATTTATTTCCAACAACATAATCCTAAAAGAGGTGGAACCTCAGAAATTGTGTGGAAATGGAAGGTGGCAAGAGCTACCTACATAATTAATCTTCCCACCGATTATGCGGTAAGTACACTTAATGGGTACCAAAGTAATTACTATGTCACCCTGTGTTGGGCCCAGAGGATGAAGATGAAATAAACCCATCATATATTTACCTTGTAATTGCATGGCACTTACTATGCATTCGCCGCACCCTAATGTGGCACTTATGTTATCAAATGAGTAATACTAACCACACAAGTAAAGTGAATTTATTTTCAACAAAGTTAGTGGACTGTAAAATAAGGTGCTCCCAAATTAAAGAGTGAATAAGGAAATCGAGCAGAACCAGTTCAGTAATAGGGCAGTAAACACATAAAAATAACTTGCAGGGGAAAGCACAACTGTTAAAAATCATAGTATCTAAAAGGTCAGAGGTCTGTCAAACACAGCTAATAACTAGAACAGCATGGTGGGTTCTTGGACCTTGGTTCCAATTTCATGATGGCCCAAATGGGAGGGGTGGGGATAGAGGCCTACTTCTCTGATCACTCAGAAACACAGGCATGTTGAGTAATGTCCACCCTGGAATTCCGAAGTCTGCCTATGTCGTTTGGAGGGAGACGGAAGGTACCCATCAGTCTGCTTGAGTCCCCATCAACTGCTACTCAAGGAAATTCCACAGAGAGAATAAATATACCCAGAGCATGAGGACACAGGACACAATAAAAGCATCAGGCCAGAATACCAGGTCAGGGAGGGAACTGTGGATTCAAACCAATTAGCCTTTTTCTGCCCTTCCCTCTGGTTCCTTGGGCACTGCTGACTGATGACACTACCACCTTAAAAGGTGTATCTAGGGAGAACACACCTGCTCAGCCAATGTGCACGTGCAGAGAAGCAGCCTGGCAGTGCACGGAATGCAGCTGCTTCACTGCTGAGCAGGCAAAGCAGAGACAAAGACACCTTTAGCTTCCGAGGTACTAAAACACGAAGGACCCGAAGCAAGGAGGGTGACCTGGGCAAAATGCCCAAGCTGAAAATGGACATCACGGGGCAGGGACATAATGAGACAGAATGCAGGAGCAGGAGTATGTTGTCACAGTTCCCCTGGATTTCCATTTTGTCCTTACACAGCCATTCTCTTGCTACTCAGGTAACCAGAATTCTCATTCTCTCTCCAGATATAAGCCCTGTTTTTAGGAAAAGACCCTATCTATGCCTTTGCACTGAACTATAAATGTTTGATAAGATTCACTGTGCTTCCTCTCCCAGGAAAAGTTGCAGAATCTATTTGACTTAAGTCCAGAGAAGGAGATGCTAAATGATAAAATTTAAAAAAATGAGTAGAGAGACTTTGGGGGTAGATTAGGGAAAAAAGGGAGAGAGACCTGCATGGTGTGTGCTGGCTCCCCACGAGGCTCCTCTGACCCTGGGAAAAGCCAGGAGCCTGTGGAGAGGGATTTCTGTAGAAAGGTACACAAAGTATTGATTGATTTTACAAGAATATTCTGTTGTGGGAATTACAAAGTTCAGGGCATAATAATTCCATTCATTCAACAAACATTTGTTGAGACCCAATCATGTAATAGAAATAAGGATGCATGGATGAATTCACACATGGTCCACAGTCTCAGTCATTTCTTGTCTAAAAGTCAGATGGTGATGAGACCCTGGCATTCCAGGTATAGCTGTGGAGGTGTGTACAAGTACCCAAAGCCATATTTCTCATCTCAAGAGATGAAATCCAACATCCTTACCCACAGCTCAAGTTCTTCTCAAGTTGAATCACTGTGCTTCTTTCTTCTTTCTCTTGTCTTTCTTCTCATCTCTATCTACCTGCTTGCACTTTACCTCATTCTTTTCTGCTCCTTTCCTGCCCTGGCCCTACTCTTTGCTAATCTGTCTTAAGTGTAGTGTGGCTTTCCCTTTAAAGATTTCTGCATGTGCATAAAAATTGGAGCAGTTCTTTTCTGTGTGTGCTCAGGACTGGTCCCAAGAAGGGCTTGAGGTTTTGTGCCACATTTTCTTTGCCAGGTTCAGGAAACAAGGGAGAACAAGGTATGTGAATGTGTGTATGTGAGGGAGCACACAGATAGTGCCTGTGTGGAGTTACATGCATGTAAACACAGACTGGACTCATGTTAGAAGAATGTCAGACTGGCTGGAGAGAACCACTGTCATTCATACATAGAAGAATTGCTCCACCAACTAGACTGGATCCCATGGTCCCTTCCTAGGGCTTGATAGCTTTTTCTATGTCTGCTACTGTGTTCATGCTTTTAACTCTTTGCTACACTGTCATCCATCCCAAATTCAATTGTAATTAATAAGACTTCCAGGTGGATGCCTCAAGATAAAGGCCCTAGGTGGAGGTTGGTTCAATCCACCACTCTCCACCCCTCTAGGCATCTATCTGTCAAGTGTGAGCCCAAGGTCCCTCTCCCCCAGGGTGGCTCTGTTCTGGCCAGTCCAGCAAATACTATCGACTCATGGTCTTCAGAACTCTTGTTCACTTGGGGTTCCTATAACTCACTTTGGATTGTAGGCTTTATTATTAATTATCTGAATTATAGTGAGTTGGTTCTCCCTAACTACTTGAAGCTCTTTAAAAGCAGTACCAGCTCTATAATTTTCCACAAAATCTTGCAAATCATTGTGCACAGATATGCATCAGCTGCTTGCCTGGCCTCAAACTGTGAGGACAGAAATAATATAGAAACCGTGGTCTCAGGATGGTTTTAGAACTCCTGCTGTAAGGCTTTGCCTTCATTTACATTTGCACACCTGTATGTTATAACCATCAGTTCTCTCAGGTATACACACCCACTACTGATTTGTTTGCTCCAGGTAATTTGAACAAATATATCAACAGATCAGACTATTCTGTTTCTTTTCATGGCTATGGGATACTTTTCTCTGACTTTCTATTTCATAAACAAGGCTTTCCATGTTAATATGTGAGATGTCTTCTCTATTTTCTTCATCCCTATTTTCCTCTATGATAGAGTCACAAAAGCTTCAGGCAAATCCTAGAAGGATTCAATACATAGTAGAAAAAATATTTGCTGCGTAGAATCTACTGCTATACAAAACAAAACAAAACCACCTAAAGAAGTGAATGAGAAGTCTCTTGTACTCTGAATTTGTCATAAACTACTGAGGAATGTGCTCATTGCTGGGAGGAGTACAGATGATCTGCAGAGAAAGGTTGCAGAGATTAATAGACAGTAGGAAACTAGGACCCTGGAGAGGACATGTTTATGTGTTCACTGGGCCTGGAAAAGGGTTGCTGTAAAGTGCTTTTTTGTGATCCTAATGCATAAATGCATTGCTATAAGAAGAGAACAGGTCCGCAGTAGGTGCTCAGTGACCACTAATTTATGAAGGAGCTGGTAACCAACCCTTTCCCATCTCTAGCAATGACTGAAAAGGAGGGCATGGCCTTTTATTACAGCAATTGGAACTCTGGCTAGATATTAAAATGACCTTTTCTACAATGAGGGTTGTTAAAAAATCCAACTGTATTTCTGAGGGAGATTGTGAAACCTCCTTTCAGAAAGTCTCTAAAAACCAGCAGGACTTTATAGGAGTCGGCAATTATTTTATTTTAGTTTTTTGGTCAGAGCTGGTAAGAAGGACTAAGTGACCTTTCAAAGTCCCTTTGAATTTCATAGTTCTAGGAATGGGTATTAACAAGTTTGATGGCTTTATGAATTATATAATCTTCTCCAGTCATTTATAGCAACGAATGTCCCTAAAGGACTCAAGAGAAGGGCTGTTTACTTGATCTGCTTTCTTCGCTTTATACAACTCCCAGGTGAAAGACATCCTAGTGCCTCTTACTAATGGAACTTTAACTCAATTCCTGTGATATGAACTTAGCATATATCAGATTGGAATCTACTTTGTGGGACTCAATAAGCCACAGAGAATCAGCACAGGAGCACACTGGGTACCTTTCAAAACACGATACTCCACTTTATCTCTATTAGAGAGTATAGGACGACTATTGTCCCTTTTAGGAAAAAAAAAAAAAAAAGGCAAACATACTTGAGTTGGTGTATATAAGGCTGGGAATTACTAAGAAATCCACACGATAAATATTCATAAGGACAGGCCTGTGAGAGGCAAAACAAATGCAAAACAGAATAGCTGAGCTGTTGAGGTGGAATCCCACGGAAGGCCAGGTAAGGGCCATCCCCAGAAACACAGTCCACCCAGACAGGGATGTTGATACAAACAGACCTACCAGAATATTTAATTGTATGCTGACATATAATAGAAGGTATTGTTGAAGCTATTGTCAAGAAGCAATAATTTTTTTATTTAACTCATCAGAGGAAAAAAAAAAGCCTTTAAATAATCAGCCTCGGTAAGCAATTTTCATTTATATTTGGAATCTTTGGAATCTTACAACCCCCTTCACCAATCAACATTTCTGCCTTTCCAATTTCCCATCTCTGGAAAGGTCGTTTTTGTTATTGTAGTTGTTTTATTTTAATGAATGGTGACAACAGCCGTGCCTTAAATAGCACTTACTATATTCTGAGCATTGTTTGATTTTATAGATACTAATTTCATTTACTCCATCCAACAATCTTGTAAGAATGTCCTCATTTGGGTGTGTAAACTGAGGCAACAGAATGACTTGCCTTGCCCAAAGCCCAATGGCTGTTAAGCGCCAGTGCTCGGAATCAGTCCCAAGCAGTCTGTCTCCAGAACAGATACTCTAGACCACCCCTTACCCAGCTGTGACTCAGTCTCTCTGATCACACTGCCTGAGGACCTCCCAACAAGAGTAACCCAGTAACATGATTACCCTTATGCTGGGTTCTCTGAGAACTGCAGGTGTGATCTCATCTGCAGATTGCTCATGGCAATCTCTGAGGCAGGCATTGCTTTTCCTATTTTATAGATGATGATAATTAGAAAATGGCAAAGTCAGAGTCTGAACTCATATCTACCTTTAGTCCCAAACTGCTTATCCTGCTGTGTTCCTTCCCAGAATCTCCTCTGTGTTCTTTCCACACCTGCACCTGGGTTAACCTATCTGGCTGGAGGAAGTCACCAAGGACCCTGGCTGGTGTCATTTAAAAACCAGGCACCACACAATCTCACGTGAGCCTGCCCTGTGGCTCGATCATTATTTAATTCCCATTCTCTGGTCAAATGACATTTTTTACCACAATGGTTACCCTGGACTCACTCCCACCGTTCTTTCCCCCTTCTTTAAGACCTGTACTTCTCTCCTGCCCTCTTTCTTGTTGGAAAGATGGAGTCATCCTATGTGAGCTCACTCCTTACAACTCAAAATTCCTCTGTTCCATTGCACATCTCTCTTTTCCTTTCCTCTGTTCCCTGAAGAGTTGCCCTGCTCTGTGTCAGGCCTGCTCTGATCCAACCCTTCCCTACCTCCACAGGGACATGGCCTCATTTATTATTCTTTTGGTCTTGCATCTTCAAGATTTTCCTCCACACCGGAGCCTTGCCCTCTGCCTGCAAATGTAGTTGAGTTTCTCTAATTACCTCTCCCCGAGATCCTTCCCTCAACCTACTCTCTGATCCACTTCTCCAAGATGCAGCCTTCTTTCATTACCTCCGCTGAGTTTTTAGCTCTGTTTAAAAGACTTTTAAGCATTTTTAAACATTAAATATCTCAGTTCATGCTCCATGATCTCTCCAACGATTTAACTATTGCCAGTGTTAAAATCAAAATAAATAAATAAATAAATAAAAGTAACACTTGTACAAGATTAGGAAAAAGTTTTAGGAAGTATAAAAAAGTGACTCTTTGCAAAGAAAAACTTTTTCCTCCAGTTACCACTTCTCCAGGAATAATCACTTGCTTATTATCTTGTGTGACTCCTTTTAGGAAAAACATGCCAATATCCTCCATTAACCTTCCTTTTTTTTTCTTTACCCTAAGAGCTCCATATTATACTTTCTTTATTGTAATTTCTTTGTTGTAATATGTGTGTATATATGTATATATATATGATCATTCCATCCATGCCTACTTCATTCTATATTACATTTGCCTAGTGCACAGCTAAGCTGTATGATAATTTATTTAACTAGTCCCCTTTCCCTTATCATGTGATTCCTTTTACCCTTTCAAGTCTCTCTGCTCAAATCCTATTCCCTCTTGAAGGTCATTTGCAACTGCATCAACAGTAATGTTCTTTGTCTTATTCTTTAGCACTGCTCTGCTGCAATAGACAAGAATAGCCAATCTTCCTTTTAGAAAAAAAAAAAAAAAGTTCCTTCAATTTGATTCTCCTGGTTCTCTGACCTGCTGGTTACTTATTGTTCGGTAACTACCTTTCATTCTCTTAATTCAAAATGCAGGCTTTAAAGTTCAGTTCTTGGCCCTTTCCATTCTCTCCGGTCTCATCTAATTGGATGCTAACTACTGCCCGGACCAGGCCCAGTCTCAAAGTAACATCTCTTCTCATCTTCTCTGAAGATCTGGTGCCATATTTTCTTCCTATTCGCTAGATAAAACCACCTCCATCATGGGCTAATTTCTCAAATTGGTTATCTGATTTGCAGACTGGCCACTTTTACCTCCTTAAATATTTTCTCCTGCTGAATTCTCTTTCTTCTGATATTGATGCCACCAGTGACCAGGCTGGAGATCAAAGACTCATCTTTGTTTGTTGCAGTTGACTTGCTCCCAAAAACACTGACATGCTCACTGATTGTATCTCCAGTGCTCCCCACATCTCGATTTCAAAAAGACAAACTCAGCAATTCCACATCACACAGTCTCCTCTGCCTAGCACACACACTCCCAGTTGTTGAGAATTCTGAACCATTTCCCATGTAAATTTAAAACACTATACTGGTACTGCCACCCAGATACCTCCCAATGACTTGAGTCCATTCTCAGGTGGGTGTTTTATCTTACCTCTCAAGACACTGTATGTTTTCCCTACCCTGGATTTTATGTCCTTTTTCCATTTCTTATCTACTCTCTGGTCAAATCTATAGACTTTTATCTACTTACATTTGCTCTGACTTTTACAGAAAGGCTCTCTCTTTCAACACCTGCTTTAATTCTAATCACCTTCCAAAGCTGGCACTAAAGATTGTGTGTTTTATAAAATATTTCCTGATAATGGTACATTCAGACACATTTTAGTCTTCCTCTTATAGGGCTAACAAATTTAGCAAATCAAAACATAAGTCATGCAGTTTAATGCAAATGTTCAGATCAAAAAAGTGAATAATTTTAGCATAAGTATTTCCCATGCAATATTTGGAACATTTTAACTAAAATTTATTTATTCAGTGTTTTCCTGAAATTCAAACTTAATCAAGGGTCTTGTATTTTATCTGGCAATTCTATCTTTAAATTGCAACAGAAATGTTTTTTTTTTTTTTGTTGTTGTTGTTTTTTGCCCATCAGATAGGGAGAAAAGTTAAAATAGGGCTAGAGTCAAAAAGAACGGGTTTTGAACTATGGTCTTTGAGAAAAATTACTTCACTTTCCTTAATTTCCTATTCTGAAAATGGAAGCTGTAAGTTCTGTGTATAAATTCTGAATTACTATGCATTAGAGAGAGGGGCTTGTGAGTTCATATGCAAAATAAGTACCCTGGGTTATTTGGATACTTAGTTTTGGGGTATTTAATGAACAAAACCCCATTATGTCCATCAACAGTAGAGTCAGTTAAATCATTGAAAATGGTAGTAAGGGAAGGCACACACTTATGATGGGCTAAAAATTCGATAATAAAAAATTGAAAATGGTAAGAAAATCACAAATGTGGCCTGTACATGTGGGCTGAATTGATTCACGGGAGAAATGATTCTGAAGGACAAGGCAAATCATGCGATTTGTGGAAAGTGCTATACTTATGTAATTGAAAATAATCAGCAGGAGATGAAGAAAAATGATGGACAAAATAAGGGGAAAAGTATTTTAGAGTGTGGTTAGAAGATCGCCATCAATGCCAGTGAACTTAGAAGCACCTAGAAGTGTGCTGAGAATTTGCAGGAATGGGCCAAAGACAGTTCTGTGGGTTGAAGGTCCCTGTCACACAGGTTTACACAACCTGAAAGAGAATGTGCACTTTGCAAGTGTGAACCCACATCTGCAGAGCAGTTCCCTAGCTGGTAGAGATCATAAAACACAGGGTCAACATTATTCTACTATATGTGAAGCCCATGTCCTTTGGGAAAAGATGCAGGATGGATTTTTTTTTTTTTCAGTGAAAAGAAGAACATACATATCTAGTCTTCAGACTCTAGGTGTGCTTTCAGGCTATTTGATGAAAATGATTTCTAGATGCATATTAGTGCCTCATATGGAGTAAATGACTGTTCAAGATTGTTCCCTCACCTCTTTTCTCAAATCCCCAATACTCTACATTGTATTGCTTTTGAAGGGAAGGACACACGTATTTTATACATTTATTTTTCCTTTTGCATTTCACTGAGCCACAGCTATTTGTACAGGACTATTTGTACAATAAAATTGATAATATGGAGGCAAAATTCTTGATGGTTCACCTTAACAAGACAAAGTCCAGTTAGTACTTAATAGGAAGACTTAGGTCAAAAACTCAGCAAATATTTATTGAACATCTACTATGATGTAGCTCTGTGGTAACTGTAGCAGTCAGATGGTGAACAAGACTATAGTGAATATGAGATGACCATCTGTTAATGGGGATCCTAGATCAGTATAAGGGCAATAAAATAAGAGTATAAAAAGGTGAAAATAGTTTTAACTTGGGTAAGTTAAAGGGGCAGCTAAACCAGACTTGAGTGGCAGGGGATTGAAGGCCTTTCAGAAAACTGAAGGAAGAATAAATTAAGCAGATTAAGGGTTAGCTTTAGGGAAAGAGTTTTTAGGCAGAAATATTAAGTAGAACATATATGATGCTGAGATGCCAAAATGCACAAGGAGTATTTCAGAGAACCGAGAAGCATTGTTTGCCTCAGGAGTATAGTAATTGAGAGCAAGGAAGAAATCTAGCCAATGAGAAAGGGAGGGAGAAGGGGAATAGCAAGGATGGTGGAAGGAGACCCTCATCATTATACAAAATACATGTATGAAGATGTGAATTGGGTGTCAACATATCTTATATACAAACAGAGATATGATAAATTGTGGTATAAAGGTGTATTAAGAATTGTAATGCAAAAAAAAAATAAGAGAGCTCATGTATAATGGCATAATTTGGCGTGAACATACTTAATATAGAGAGCTACGAAAAAATGCGTTGTGAATGGATAATTATGAATGTAATGCATTCCACTATTGTCATGTATGTCAGAAATAAATTTAAAAAATAATAAAAAAAGAGAAGCTGAAAGGATTAGGAGAAGGAAGCTGGGCACAGATTGTGCATAATTTCTTTGGACTTCATAGTAAGAACAAAGGTGAGCTACTGAAGGGTTTTAAACGGGAAGGTGATAAGAATTAATGTTTTGAAAAGCTCAAACTCTTCTTCTGGGAACAATTTCTTTTCATTTTGGTTGTCTATTACCACTATGGCTGCTGCTGTTACTTTCCTTTCTCCTCTGCAGTGACTTTTGACCTTCTCTATATTTAAGTGTTATTGTCATTCAGGGCTCAGTCCTTAGATCTTTGTATTTTATTCACATTTGGTATCCACCAGTGATCTCATCTAAATGAATGGTTTTAAGTATCATCTGGACACTGACAGGCCCTGGATTTATGTCACCAGCCAGGACAGTCCTCTGCCCTCCAGACTCATATATTCAACTGCCTAGTCAGTCTCTCCATTCAGATGCTTTAATAGGTATCTGAAGCTGAGCTCTTGATTCTGCCTCCAGATTTGCTAAACCAGGTTGTCCCCACATCAATAATGGCAACTCCATCTGTTGTGTGGCCCAAATTTTGGGATTACCCACAACATTTTTCTTTCTCTCATACATTAGGCCCAATTCATCAGCAAATCCTTTTTTGTGTGCCTTCAGAATAGAACACCTTTTTTATAATTCTTATTTCTACCTCTCTGGCTAAAGCCACAATCATCTTGAACCTGGATCATCCTCATAGCCTATACCAGATCATTTTAATAGATCTTCTTGCTTCTTCTTTGGTTCCCTATAGGGTTACCCTCAATGCAGCAGATAGTGTTTATCCTTGAAAATATTAGGTAACATCACTCTGAATAAAAACCCTTGATGGCTTCCTATCTCACTTAGAGTAAAACTCAAGGTCCTTATAATGGACTAAAATACACATGGGGTCTTCCCCCAACCCTATTCTTGGACTTCAGCTATTACTATTCTTCCTCAGCCTGGCCTCCTTGTTGTCCCTCAGAGACTTCAAGTGAGCTCCCACCTCATTGCCTTTGCATCCTGCTGTTTGTTTTGCCCCATATCTTGTCCCCCAGATATCCAGCATGTTTGTTTCCTTGCATTTTTTTCCCCAGGTCTCTTCTCAAGTTTAATTCTATTACATAGATCTTCTATGAACAACTCACACCAAAACCCAACCCTCCCGCCAATGCTGCCTAAGCCCCTCACCCTAGTTCATTTCTCTTTCTAACTATTCACACCATCTCCACAACACTTAGCACTGTGTATTTGCTGCCTTACTTATTTATTCTACCTTCCTTCTCTAAAACTGTGAGCTTCCTGAAAGCTGAAACTGTAGGTGTTGTGATCAGTGCTGATTCTCCATTCCCTAGACCATCTCCTAGCATCCAGTAAGCACTCAATTAAAACTGCTGAATGAATGGAGAGAAGGATTTGAGTAGAATAGAAATGGAGAGCAGTGGATGAACCTGAAATCTGTTTGGGTAGTATTGAGATATTGGTGATTGTTTTTTGGATATTGAGTAACAGAAGAGAAATGAAGACAGATGGGACTAGGAAGCTGTCCAGATTTCCGACCCAGACTACTAAGTTCATTGCAAGCAAGAAGAAGGGAAGTGGGATGGAGGAGAGATAGGTTTCAGAGAAGAATACATTTAATTTGGAGGTTGAGATTAAGGTTATTGTGAGATATCCAGCTGAAGATGTTCTGGAGGTAGCTGACTCTAGAAGTTAACTAGTTGGATTCGGCTTCAGCATTCATCTCCTTTAGCTCTGAAGAAAGGAGGCGTGGTGAGGAGATATAGTGCTCAGGTATTTTCTCAGAGAAAGCTAAATCCCATTAGTTCACCCTGCCAGTGAACTTACGAACCAGACTCCTCAGGAGCTCACAGCTTTTTAGAAAACCACATTCTTCTAGCCTCCAAGGAGTCTCATTGTCTGAGCGAAACCATTTTTCAGTCTGACTCTGGGGGTGCGCGTTTGCCATTCAGAACCTACTATATTTTACTGCACCTCCTGACATTGTTACACAACATTTATTGAAAGCACATTTGATGGTAATGAAGTTTCTATTAACTATGATTAAATCTCATAAAGCACCTGAAGATAATTTAAGATGTGCAGAAGCAGAAAATGAAACATTCGGTTTAGTACATTAGGAAACGTAATTGATTAAATTATCTCATTTACAATAAGTGCTTTCATGAGCTATGCAGTGCACATATTTTCCCCAGTTTGTCATTATGATTTGCCAACAGATATCTTAAGACTTCACTTTCTTTTTACACCTCCCCGCAACTCAAAGCTGGCTCCTCTGCCCGCCTGCTCACGGAGGACTGTGTGCGAAGTTCCAAGTGATGTTTTCTATCCACCAGGCCTTGTGGAGGATCATGTGTACAGCTATATATAGGAACAGGTTGTTTCTCAATTATCTTCATAATTGACTTTGATTTTGCATCAGTGATGATTCATGTAGTCTTAAACTAAGCCCCACTTTCACTGAACGATGCAGCCTGAATTTGTATAATGCACTTCTAACCATGCTGCTTACAGAACCCCGATTGGATTCCTCTGGGAGCCTTTTGCAGTCACATTGATTCTGTTAAAGTTTTATTTTTAGGGAAATCACAAATTAAAACCATTTAAGCGATTCCATTGCAGTATCCAGCAATTAAGCATGGTACTCAGGAGTGAGAACCCCAAGCAAAAACTAATTCAGGATTCCCTAAGGACTAGAAATAGCTTCTGTGGGGTTTATGACTGGAAGTACAGATGTAACCAAATTTGAATGCCACAGTACTCACAAACTGAGCATGAAATTAATTTTAAAAACACACACATGCATTTCTAAGTAACTTTCATCTCGGCCACCACATGGACAGTCACAATCTTGCCTGTGGTATGCACCCAAACCTGCAGATGGCATGCACATAGAACAAAGAGGAAGGTAAGAGTCCTTTCCCTCCAGCTGTCACCCTGAGGACCTTGACACAGCACAGGCCAAATATTCAGTGGCCCATGTCTTTTTCCCTTCCTCATCATGCACACATACCTACATACAAGCCCACACATACATAGCTAGGTTCCCCCAAATTCCATCTTTCTATGCATTCAAAAGCCACTATGCATGATGTCAGAGTGCAGATAACCTAAGTACCAGTGATTCCTGTATGAGCAGATGGCTGCAGAGAAAAAAGTTGAGAAAGTTTATTTTGCTATTTTACAAAGTTTTCTGACTCTGCAAGTAACAACAGCTTTATATCTCTGGCTTGCCTAAAGCAATATAAGGAAGTATGAATGGAATGGCTTTCCTGGATCTTTCTCTCATCTTTCCTGATGGCCTGCCCCAAGGTACCTATTTCTGTCTATCCTCATAGAGTCTTAAGTCTTTCAAAGAAGTCAGCTAATAAAAACTATTAACTCTCCCAAGCTGTTTGAATCTTAATGCTCTAGGATTTAAAAGATCAAAAGTCATTCATTTTATACTAAAATGAAGGAAAGTGGGCCAGGACATTTTTCACAAGCTTTACAAACCAAACCAACTGGGTAGCTGTCTCTCTTCTATTGATAAAAGTTGAACTGCTGATGCCTTTTATCTTGAGGTTTCTTGGGATGCTTTACCTATTTCTGGGTGCATGACGATGACCAGAAGGACATGTTAACATGGAGATACTTAACAGAAACCCCCCACAAGAGATTCTAATTCACTTGTTCTATTCTAAGGTGGGGCTATTTAATAAGTTCCCACCATACCCCAAGATCTGGATGCATTTGATCTCTGACCTTTTTTTTTTTTTTTTTTTTTTTTTTTTTTGAGAACTGTTTTTTTTAGATAGTGGTTCTTAGCCTTTAGATAGTGGTTCTTGCACATTGGAATCACTTGAGGAAGTTTGAAAAAAATGGGGTCTCCTGGGTTTTAACACCCTCCCACCGCAAATACTGACTTCACTGGTACAGTTTTGGAACTGAGATTTTAAAAAGCCCTCTGGGAGATTCCAAAGTACAGTTAAGGTTGAGAACCACAGGGTCAAATGGCAAGCTGCCAAGCATTTAAGCCACATTCCTTTCTCCATAGCTACGGGATGCATAAAATTGAAATAATGCAAAGGCCTCTTTCAGGAAGCATGTCTGCATCTAGGGAGCATGACAGCACCAACACCAACATTCTGAGTTTATAATTATTTCACTGTGGAAATCTGGCTCCTTATCTACCCAGTTGTCATGGATGCCTTCGCAGGTAAGACTCTGGGTTTGCTTCTTCCACCTCCTCTCCTCCTCAGTGGAACAGCTTAGAGACAGGCTTTTGCCTAAAAGACTGCTCTCATGAAAGTGTAGAATGAAAAATATTTATTAATTTTAATGCTATAAATCTCTCCAGAAATAAGAATCCTAGATGACATTTGCAGAGCAATGGACTACAGGCAGAAAGAATCAAGAAGAGAGATTTACTTGTGCTCAGAGGGAGGGAAAGGGTGTGCATATTTCTTTTTGATTTAAACCTCTGATATGCAACTCCAAACTCAATGAGAAGAAGCCCCCAAAGCCCTGGATATTTCATGGGGACTTCAATTCTGCTTGGTTCCTATACAAATACAACAGTAAGGCAGCAAATATGAGAATAAATTATATTCACAAGAGGAAAAATAACTTACTTTGGGGTTTTATTTCATGAAGAGGTTTTTTATCTAAAAGAGAGAGAGAAAAAAAGAAAGTTGCATTTAATAAATTTACATGGAGCAGATATATTTTCTGTATCACTTTATATCTACCTCTATAAATGATACATTTTCTCCATTTCTGCAGACAACACGGATTACATTGTCCGTGTTTTTCTTTTTCATTCCATTTTTTTATTTGCCTCTTTTGAAATATTTTTCCAAGATGATCATTTGATTTTTAAAAATTTATTTTCTCTCCAGTTTGCTAGCATTTTTCTCTGTTGCCTTTCCTAGTTGTTATCAGTTTGGTAGGAGCAGTGAACTTGCTGCCTGTTCCTTTTTATATGCAGTGAGAAGCCTGTTCACGTAAGAGATGCCATTTCACTATATGTGATGATAGAAAAATGAACCAGTGGATAAATATTTAAAGGGATCCTGCCTTGGTTTGCAGTAATCATGGACTGGATAGAAAATTCCAAATTCTGTTTATCTGTGTGTGGGGGTTTGTGGGTTGTGGGTGTGGTATTGTGAGCATGTTAGAGTTTTGTCTTTAAGAAATCACTGTGTGTTTGTTTCATTTCTTCTTTAGCTGTTAAAATGTGTACCACCTCCCCAACTGGAAAAGTTATCATTTTATAATGATATTCAGCAGTGAGCCCATGAGGTAAGATGGATAAAGAGAAAGGACAATCAGCAGGATGTCAGTAGTCAGAGCTCAACTGAGGGAACTTTATCAGCCCCCTGCAAGGCCCTCCATCCTCTTTCCTAGCCCTTCACCAAATAATAGAATCCATGCAGATCACATTGAGACTTGGTGCTGTGGCTTTTTTTTTGTTTTATAACAGAGTCTCTCTCCATTTTTCCTGCCTCTGGTCCAATCTCAGACCAACACAGCTCCACCACAATGCAGAAACTGGAAAGGACTCTCCTTCAATGCCATGCCAAGATTGTGGAAGATCTCATGGTGCTCCCCCCATCCTCATTTCCTTCCTAGAGTTTATGTGGGATACTCTTAGACAAAGGGACCCAGGCTGTTGTTATTCCTCACAGAATCACACAACGGGAAAGGGCCTTGAAAGGTCACCTCTTGTAGTCCCCTTCTCTATCTGCCTGAAGGTGAGCCACCAGGAGTGAGACTGTCATTTTGGATTATGTTTTTAACTGAATCAAATCTAGCACACTACACATTTGAGAACTTCATAAATATTATCTGACTGACTGCACCATATCCCCTTCCAGGCAGATAAACTACTATATCCAGAGGTCTCCATGGAGTTTCTCTTACCCTAACCCATTCCTGCACTTAATACTGACTTTGACAGAAAGCCTTTTCAGTATACAAATGCAGTGTGGTTTAAATATAGCTTTTGTGTATTTTGCCATCTGACAGGTTATGGAAGTAGCTTTTACAAGTTGTGGGTAAACTACACACTTGCAAATGAGCCGTTTTTTTTTAATAGAAGAGGAAATCGAGATGGCTGAGGGTAATTTCTGGCAGAATTTTCTCTAAAATAAAAAATTCCTTTGAAAGATAATAATTTGTGTATGGTGATATGACAGTATGAGTTTCACAGAGTCAGGCTTCTTAAAAACTGAATCCTTGCATTCCCCTTACTGTACCAAATCAACACCACGAAATTTCCCAAGAGCAGGTGGCACCTCCTGACATCCAGATGCTAATACACTCAAGAATTAGAATGAAGTGACTTTGGTGGGTTTAACCTAGCTTCAGATTTTGCTTATTGCAGGATATCTCAAAGCACTTGGCATGGGCACAGTGATGCTGGCAGGCTAGGGCTGAGGTGTCTGAAAGTGATGCATTGCTACAACCACACAAGGAGACATGTAGAACATCTGTTTAGAACTCTGTCTGAGCGTAACAGTATTTTCTTCCTTCTGAACCACAGGAAATGGAGATTATGCCAGGTAGCAAAATAAAACTCCATTAGAAACAGGTGAGATATATAACTGCTCCCCAGAAAAATAAATCAAATAAAGTTAGGCTATGAAAAAATCAGGGTCACGGAGTTTCACTGGGTATAGCTATGAAAGAAGAAAGAGGGAACGGGGCTATAATATCCAGAGACAGAGAAATCAGGCCATAGGGCACACAGGGCAGGAGAGGGGCACTTTCCCCTCTAACCCAGCTCTGGTGCTATGGGTATGAGCACTGTGGTACTGTGCAGTTAGTGCAGACTCTTGGGGTCAGAACTGAATTGAAATCTTGAAGTATCTGCATTTTTCTTGTGAGACCCCAGTGTTCTTTGAAGATAAATGGGAATAAAAATAATCCTTGAGGGCTGATAGTAAGGATGCAGCATAGGGCTAGCACATATTTTGACATTAATAACTGTAATAAATGGAAGCTAATAATATAATTTCAATACCTGAATATCATGATGCTGATTATTAGGATCATCATCTATTCAGAGTGAAAAAATGCCTATTTGTGCTACTGCTATGGACAAGCCAAAACTCCAAATGAGAAATTCTAGCAAGATTTGGGCACACCTGAGTGAAGAAAGTTAAATTTGGGTCTACACCTGGCCTCTGCTTACTGTAAGATCAGGCAAGTCAAAACTTCAGTTTCCTGATATATTTTTTTAAAAAAAAAGGGGGGGGCAGAAACCAGAAGGCCACTAGGGGCTCTGCTGCCTGCACCTACTGTACATCTATCTGTAGGATATCAATCAAAGACACATAGGCCACAAGAATGCATTCAACCACAAGAATGGGATAAAGTTTGGAGTGGGTTGCATTCCGTGTATGTATAATATGTCAAAATACACTCTAGTGTCATGTATATCTGAAAACAACAAAAAAATAAAGAATGCATTTAAAATGATTCCCTGAATCAGAGTAAAAATCATGCAAGAGGCTGCTACTTAGTGCTGAAGTCCAGCATGTCTCTTGTATTAGTGTGCATCCTCTTATGGAAAAGGCTAGAGGCCTCTGGGGCCCAAGACAGCTTTAGTCCCATGGCATCAACATCAAAATTGGGTTCTGCTGCATTTTGTGAAATAACTTTACCTTGACAGCAAGCTGCCACCACAGAGCATTTTCCTAACTAGAAATGTCTGACTTGACATCGGTTTATGGGCACTAGGGAGGACCACCCACTGACCTCTCTAACTTTGCAAGAACTGCCCACTTCACATTCAATGTTCTGTTACTCTGTTTGCATAATCATTTTCTCACAAGGCTCAAGGCCATGCAACAACTTGGCCTTGGTCAACCAAATCCTCTCTGCTTTCATTTTACCTCTATCCAAAGGCCGTATTTAAATGACCCCTTTGTAAATTAGTCCATTAGGGCCATGGTTCTTAATGTTGGCTGCACATTTAGAATTACCTGGGGAGCTTTTAAAATAAATACCCATGGCTGGGCCCCACTCCAAGAGCTCCTGATTAATTGGGGTTTGTGTTTTTGTGATTATTGCCACTTCCTGGCAACAAACCTGGGGCTCTGCATGGTCAAATTCAGTTAGTCTCTGCCTCCCTGGGGCCTTTGGGTATACAGATAGGCCCAGGAGGGCCCCTTTTGTGTCCTGCAGGCAGAGAAATGCTACAATTTTGAGTCCACGGCAGCTGAGCTGTGGTTTGGGAAAATCATAACAATTTTCACCGAGTCTACCTTATATACTGACAGCTACCTTCAGGTAAAGGGAAGTCGATGATCTGTAATTGCAACTTAATCTTATAATCTTTTTTTGTATTTAAAAGTTAAAGATTCAAAAAGTGGCTTTTAATAGTGCTCTAGGTTGTCATTTTTTTCTTTGAGAATTATTTCTATTATTTACATAGTTCCAAGCAGTTATTGAATCCAAAATAAAAAGTACAATCACAAAGACAAAAAAATTTCACCACCAGAAGATAACCATTAAATTATATATATATAAGCCTATATTTTTCCTAATATAAAATATATATTTATATTAGGGAAATATATATATTTATAAGTATGTTTAATCATATATAAATGCTGATAAATATATATCTTGAAACTACATGAAATTGTCAGTTGTTTATTGTTTTTAGCTACAAAAAACATGGAACTGTCATATATTATTCTGCAGTTTGCTTTTGTTGTTTATTGCCGAATGCAAATATCACTTTGTGTGGTATGTGTGTGACAGGGGGAGGTATATATCTATATGAGAGAGAGTGAACAATTTACCTTTTATTTACACTCATGATTCATTTCTTTCTACTTTTGTTTAATTTGGGGCTTCCTTTTTTATACTCGATGTTCCCAAAGCATTTCCATGGCATCCATTGTTCTCAGAAGCTCTTTATAACTGCACCCCTACCCACCCACCTACATCCAGCCTGTACTGGGGAATAAATGTGGCCAGCTGCCTGCAGCCCACATGCTGGGGCCCTAAAGGAGGCCAGAGGAGAGATGGCACATGGGGACAGATGGGTTCAATCTCCAACCCACAGAGTGAGGGGGGAGGTGTTGCTCCTCGAGAGCTGTAGGTTGTGATGATTTGAAATCTGCTCCCATTGGTTTTGAACATGGCACTGATGTATTTGATAAAAAGTATGTGTCATTTTTAAGATTCAGACATGGGGCCACTAAAACTTCCCAGGTAACAATTCAAATCATGTTATTATAGTCAGTGTTTAGCCTTCTTTTCTTTTGTTTCCAAAGACCACTTTTATTATTTCCTTCTTCACAGATCAAATTCTTTGAAACCTTTTCCCATCCCAAAAAGGTATATTTAATTGTTCTATTTGAGTTTATCGTCCACATTCTTTGAACTTTTAAGTTGCTTAGGAGTTAATTCTCAAGTTTGTGGGATTATTCACCTTTTCAGTCCATTCTCTGGCTAGTTCCTTATGTGCTGCAATAATTTTCTAGAATCAGCATGCAAGATGCAAGACTCTACCATGATTCCACACAGTCCTCAAGTCAAGACCAAATGCTTTGCCCATCTTCACCATCCCAAGCAGGACTTAGTTTCCATGCACATGCCTGATAAGTCTATCAATTCTCTAGTCCCAGATAAAAGTTTTTGCCCACCTTGGGATGCCCTTGTCCTTCCAAGTGCTTCATGTCAAAGTTTGCCTCTAAGGCACAGATCAATTTCCAATTCCTTCCTAGAATCTTCAGTGATCACTCCCTTTGCATGAACACTCCCATGTCTGAACGTGAATGTCATTTTATATTTTTTGTACTTTTATAATTACAGGTCCTTAACATGTAAATCATATTTAAATGCTTAATGTGACATTGCAAACACAGAGTCTGAGCAAGAAAAACGAAGAAAATGAAATTAAAATCTTCTTGCTTCTTTATTTGCTGATGGGTAGTAAAGAGGTTGAGATTCTTGATTACCAGTGTGTTTCATTTATTCTTCTTTCCATCTCTGCCTGAAACTAGAAATAATTAAGAGCCAGTATCATGCTATCCAAGGCTACAGGAAACCCAGGGTCTGGCAGGTTGGCCTTGTATTAGTAGTAGAAGATAATTAGACAAACACAAGGACTTCTTTGCATTGGCAACATCACTGTTTCTGAATATGTCAGGCAGACACCCAAGATGATAAGAGTGGATTCTAATCTTTGGGTGTCGAAAATTCATTTAGGCAGTAGAATGTGCACCAGCTTCTGTATATACTCTAAACCTCTCCCAATGATCAAAGACACAGACAAATTGAAAGAGTATAAAACAGCCCATCTTAGTTTTAACTTTTTAGTTTCTTCATTGTGTTTTTCTTTCCTTTTCACTTTTAAAGACTGTGCTCAGAATGACTCTTCAGAGACTCTGTGTATCCCACCTGTTACTAGATTAATGCAATTTCAGCTTCCTCTCTCCCACCTGACTCCCCACCAGCTTTCCAGCCTAAACAGGCATCACAAGAACTAATGCACCTGTTAAAATGTGATCTGAGTGGATGCAGAGAGGACAAATACAGAGAATACGAAGTTTTTAGAGATCCCTCTCAGGGTTTTCCATTTGATGATGTATGCTAGAGAAATCACTGGTTTCCCCAGAGAAATTTGGGTGATTACTAGAATTCCAGGGTTTAATGGAAAAACCACCCACTTGAATAAAACTCATGCACACTTCTAAACGAAAAACAGCTCTATTGACACTCTCTACCTAAGAATTGTGCATGATCCTATCGTGTTAATTAGGTGGAGTCAGGAGGGTACAACAACAGATGGCTCCTGGATGTCACTTCTGATCATAATGACCTTCTGGAATTGCCCTTTGCCAAAGCACATGATTAGTGTATATTTAGAACATGCAGACTTCCCCTTTGTTCTTTCAAATTCTGGATCTCAGTCAAGTAAGTGTATAATGACAATTCTCACAAGTGGTGTTTGCATATTTTATTCTTGAGCCAAATCATTTAAATTTCTGTATATCTTAATGACATTTTAAATTTAAAAAAAAATTTTAATACCAGGGATTGAACCCAGAGGCACTTAACCACTGAGCCACATCCTCAGCACCCCTGCTCCCGCCCCTTTTTGTATTTTATTTAGAGACAGGGTCTTACTGAGTTGCTTAGGGCCTCATCAAGTTGTTGAGGCTGGCTTTGAACTCAAGATCCTCCTGCCTCCACTTCCCAAGCCACTGGGATTACAAGGGTGGGCCATCGCATCTGGCTTGATTTTTATTTTTGATCGACACAAAAAATTGCACATATTTATGCATTGCAATATCATGTTTCAATAAATGTACACATTGTATAATAATGAAATCAGGAAATCAGTGTGTCCATTACCTTAATTAAGCATTTATCATTTCTTTGTGATAACATTTCAAAATTCTCTCTTCTTGCTAATTTTAAATATACAATACATCAGGTATAGTCACTCCACTGTACAACAGAACAGCAGAATCTATTTCTCCTCTCTCACTAAACATTGTATTCTGTGATCAACCTCTCCCCTTCCTCCTTGTTCCTTACTTTCCCCAGCCTCTGGTAACCACTATTCTGTGATGTGTATGTGTGTGTAAAGCTATAAAAAAAAAAAAAAAAGATGAAAGTTCTGTCATTAGCAATAACATAGATGGAACTGGAGCCTCTATTCAGGGAAATAAGCCAGACACCACCAGACAAGTACCACAGGATCGCACACATATGTAGAAACACACTAAATTTTTATAATCTCTTATCCATTACCATGGATTCTGTGTTTTAGTTTATTTTTGTGATGGATACCCAGAATAAAACAAGTTCCTGCGTGGCTGCAAACACTTTTAAGCATATGTCTGCAAGACTTTCTTATCAGCAGTTGGCCTCAAAGTGATAAAATACAATGGTTCCAACTATGCTTTAAGGGAATATACATATTAAAATCCTTTTTCTAGTGTATGAACTCTTTTGCTTTGATTCCTTAGCTTTCATCTGCAATGGAAATATATACGTATTCAAAATCGAACAAAAGTGTCCAGAGTCCATAATTTAGGCTTAAAGGAATCATTTATTGGTTACTGTCATGTTGATCACTTACTTTTAAGGCAAAAGTATTATTCAAAATTATTCAAAAACATCATATCAAAACAAAGTATATACAGAAGAGATATCTACACTCCCATGGTCATTTCAGTATTATTCAAAATGACCAAGATATGGAATAACATATATATGTGTGTATATATATATATATCAATATATATATAACATTATATATAATATATAAACATTTATATATATAAATATGCACATATATAAACATTATGATAAGTGAAATAAGCCAACTGCAGGAAGAAAATATTGCATTTTCTCACTTATATATCTAAAATTAGCACGCTCACAGACACAGAATAAAATGGCGGTTGCCAAGGGTTTAGGGGTGGAGTAGGGGATATGGGGAGGTATTGATCAAGGGGTATAGTTTCAGTTATGCAAGACAGAGAAGTTCTGGGGATCTAATGTACAATGATGTGATTAGAGTTCATCATTTTATATTTAGCATTTGAAGTTTGCTAAGAGGGTAGATCTTAAATGTTCTCACTATATATTCAAATAAAATGGAGGCAATGTCAAGGGATGGATTTGCTAATTAAGTTGTGATGAGTATTTCACAAGTTGACATATATGAAGCCACAAAGTTGTACGATATGCAACTTTCAGCAGTCAACTACATCTCAGTAAAGTTGGTAAAAATAATCCTCCCCAAAAGTTCCAACCTTGACGTAGGGCCACAGTATCTTCCTGCGGTGCCAAGGATTGCCCTGTTACTTGCTGGAAAAAAGGAGGTCTGAGTAGGGAATGGATGGTAGGGGTGAGTGAAGTTGTTATAATGACTATTTACCAATGGTTAAGGAAATAATTAACAACTGCCACAGGCAGTCTGTTAAGCCTGCTTATAAAAACTGCCCAAGGAGAAATTGTGAAATGAGGACTCTTGACTCCCAGCCTGTTCTTCATGCTTCTTCAGTGCACATGCCAGTCACAAATCACCTTCCATTACAGACAGAGCCATGAGTATGTACAGTCCATCGGGCTTCCCTATCCCATCACCTAGAACAGTGCATGGACCATAGCAGACACTCGGTAAATATCTGTCAAATGGATCACTGCTGCTCAGCCTCATATGTTATTTCTATCTCAGGCAGTATGAAGGCAGGTCTGTAAGTTTCCTATGTATTTCCTAGGACACACTGGCTTCACATTGAAGGGTCTGTAGCAGCAGTCCCTTAAGGAGGATCTGATGAGTCAATACCCAGGTGAGGCTGGCCACCTCCTTTGTTGGGGTCGGACGATTTGTTTCCTATCTAAAAGTTGCCCCTCACTCTGTGTAATGATCTCTCAAATGGCTCATTTCAGTTGTGAGTGAATTAGATAAGCTTCTCAGAACTGACTAAAAAGAACATTATCTGAAAGCATTGGTATTATTATATATGTATATATTGTAAATATATCGGATTATTTTCATATTATATATTTATCATGTATATATATATATATTCCATGTGTGAAAGCATATGTGTGTATACACATATATGAGAGCTACATTGAAGATATAAAATTATGAATTCAAGTTTTTAAGCAGGGATGAGTCTGAAAGGTCATCATGCTTACATTCCTCATTTTACAGATATGGACACAAAGTATAGTACCACCTGATTTGCTCAAGGTCATGTGTTGGTTAATGAAACCCATGAACTGGGGTCTTAGGACTCATAACACCTAGTTCAGAGCTCTTTTTCCTGTCCTATGATAGCTTTCTACATAAGCTTGGCAATTTTCTGAACACAGAACACTCACATCGTCCTGTACCAAACACATGTAAGCAAGGTTATTATAATGCCATCATTCTAGAGAACTAGGAAGACAGGGTTAATGCAGTGAATGATAATGTCTATCGATGAAGTTAATATCTCCACTTACGTATCACCTTTCTCACTGATCTTGAAGAGACATGTGTATTTAATTTGTAATTTAAGGAGAAAAGGTGAAATCAAAACAAAGAGCTTTCCTCTATCTCTATTAATTCGCTTTGCTCAGCACACCCCAGAGGCCACTGAATTTTTTACAAGAGTAGATTACTCAGTTTTAAATCACTTCCCTGATTGGGTTCTTGCCATTTCTTTTACAGCCCAACCAGTCTATGATCTCAGACATTAAATCTTTCTCTAGTCTAGACTAATATTTCTTACCCAGAGTTTTGTATAGTTGAATCCTGAGCTAATTACACCTCCAGTGTAGAATTTGTGATTCACAGAACTAATTCTTTATATGATGAATCTAAATTCTGAAAACTTCCTGACTACAAGGGACCTTGGCTATCAGCAGCTACTGACAGCTAAATCTTTGAACTGACAAAATATGCCAATATTGTTAATTTGGGGATCTTAAAATGTGGAATAAGAAAGCTGGGAAAGATGATTCCCAGCCTGTATTCCAGGCTACTCTGAGGATGAGGCAGGTGAATTGCAAATGCAAGGCCAACCTGGGCAACAAAGCAAGACACTATTTCAAACTAAAACAGAAAGTGCTGGGGGATATAGCTTAATGACAGAGCACTTGCCTAGCATGCATGAGGTCCCAGGTCTAATCTCCAGCAACACACACACACACACACACACACACACACACACACACACACACACACACAATGTGGAATGAGAACAGTTCTGGGTATGCTACAACTCAGTATTCCAGAATCAGAGCAGCAGCACGATGATTCTCTGATCTGTAGATTGCTGTACAGTCTAGTAGTTTGTGTGTTTTGGGGTTTGCTACCCATCCACTCCAGGAAGAGAGAATTTTTGCATAGAAATTGACAAATTAGAGTTTGCTTTATAAAAAGTACTTTCTGTCACAGGTTGTTAGAAAACACTTTTCCTTATGAATGAGGGAAATCTGTGTGTTCCACTGTTGATGGTCTGAGGACTGATTTTCTCACCTGTGGATCATCCAGGCCCATATGGAAATTCTTTTTCCCTCTCCTGAGCTTTCCTCTTGAGTTATTTTTAACTATTAGTAAGAATCAAAGAATTTTAGAACTGTTTGGTACCCTATAGATCACCTGCTGTCTCTTGCTAAGGACCAAATCCTTACCTGTTGGACAAAGGAAGGCTGGGAAATTGAGAGCTGTTCATTCAGCTACTTGCTGGAAATGCTAGGGAAGAATTTGAACCTTTAGTGTGACAGTAAATTTTAAGAATCCTCATGGGACTAGGCTTGATGGCACATGCCTGTAATTCCAGTGACTCAGGAGGCTGAGACAGGAGGATCAAAAGTTCAAAGCCAATCTGAGCAATGGTGAGGTGCTAAGCAACTCAGTGAGACCCTGTCTCTAAATAAAATACAAATAGGATGGGGAGAGTGGCTTAGTGGCTGAGTGCCCGAATTCAATCCCCAGCACACCCCCCCCCACCAAAAAAAAAAAAAAAAAAACAAACAAAAAAAGAATCCTCATGAATGGTTAGGGTTCTCTTATTTTTTTTTTCTTACAGTTGGCAGTATTTCTCAAATTACTGCTCAGAATTGGTTTGCATAAAAATATAATTTGTGTCTCATTTATTTTAATGACAAGTACATTTTATTACATTAGAAACACTGTATTAATCGGATCTATCAGGAAATATTTTAACAAAATATCTAAAGTTTCACATGCTGATACTTTTCAAGGTGTGGAAAACATATATATAACTATATCTATATATGTATATATAGATATATAGGGATAAAAATATTTTTTTTCTGCCATAAAATTCCCTTTATTAGAGAGGCCAGGCACAGCGGCACATGCCAATAAATCCCAGCTCCTCAGAAGACTAAAGCAAGAGGATCAGAAGTTTGAGGCCAGCCTCAGCAACTTCATGAAACCCTGCCTCAAAATTAAAAATGAAAAGGGCGGAGGGGGGGGTAGCTTAGTGGTAGAGCTCCCCTGGGTTAAATTCCCAGTTAAAAAAAGATATCTTGTTATTAGAAAACATACACACATACTATTGTTATTATTATCATTTATTCACACAAATGGAGTGCATATTATGGATGCTAAGTGCTTCGAATGAACTGGTTCATCTTCTCAAAAAAAAAAAAAAAAGAAAGAAAAACCACCAATAATACATATTATTATTAAGAATTCTACTTTACAGATGAGCAAATTTAGGCTTAAAAATTAAATTTGTTCAGGATATTCCTGCTCATAGTATTGTCTTCATAATGAAAACTCAAGCAATCTGATCACAGAGCCCAGATTATTCAACCTGTCTTTTATCTATGCAGTTTATTTCAAGTCTAGTTGGCTCCAATCATTCCTTTATCCTAATTCTAGGTACACGTCCCTTTCTGATCTTTCAAAAAGAGAGTAATCAGGTTCAACTCAGAGACCAGGGGAACCTGGAAGGCTACGTATGTACGTAGCCTCACTTCTGAATGCTAAATCAACCCAGGCCCAGCCTCATGGACACTTGAGCTCCACACATCCCTGGTTTAGAGTCAATACCTATCTTTGGTTTTGTCCTTTTCCCAACTCATAAGAAATGAAGATACAGCACCTTGTTCTCCAGTTCCCTCAATTCCTGTTCAGGGTCCTCCCTATTTACAGTGGAGCTTTGATTTTGATTCCTCTCATAAAATGAACAAAGCTAACCAGATGTGCCTGAGAAATAACCTTCCAGAGATGGTTTTTAAAACAAAGCATAGCATTTCCTGTTTAATGCCACCCAAAGAACACAAGTAGAGTAGAAAAAGACACTGAAACATGTTGGGGACAAAAAAGTAAATAGAAGGAGAGGAAGTGAAGAGGCAGGCAGCACAACTGCCTTGATTTCTATTACTTAAGAAGGCAATCATCACCTAGGTTACTCTGTGGTGACTACGTACCTGTAGCACAGATCCATGAGGAAATAAAGAGTAGACCTGACAAAGGGAAAATGTCCTGCATGACAAAAGGCATTTTAAGTGTTTCAGAGCTGGTTGATAAGAAGGCCATAGACTTTTAAGAGCTTATGAAATACATATCAATCATGGCCCAATGGATGGAAGCCAATGTTTATTTGGAAGGGGGATAATGTTCAAAAAACAATCAGACATCTTTATGTTTTCATTAAAAAGGGCCTACAAATAGAAAAGTCTATAGTGGGCGGATAACAAAGGGGATGAATTTTAAGGTGATTTGTTGTATATGGTTTATTCTCTACCCTCTTTATCCTCAATTCTCCCCTGGATATGTCACTCTAGTGCAAGTCTTCTTATCATAAGGAAGAAACAGTTTTATTAGCTTTGTAGAATTTACAAGAATGCTTTCATTAAGACATCTGAGTATTGCCATCACTCTGCTTTATTTTCTTTTGTAATTAAGCACAATGGAACCTGGAGTCTGGGAGCCACTCCACTCTGTCTTATTAAAGCTTGTTACTCACTGGCCTTCTTATGGGCTCCCATAGTGGGAAAGCATTTACTGGGGCATGGGGAAGAGACTGTTGCTAAGCTGCTAATGACTTCATACAGGTCCACGTCTACATTCTTATTACTCCCGTGGGTCTGCAATATTATATCCACATTTGCTATGCGGTATACTTGAGAACAACTCTGAATTAATCCATTGATTATTATGCAGAAAGGCAAGCTATTGTGTATTTCTAGGAAAAAAACTTTACATATGAAGGAGCACCTACTATGTACTATAAATGGAATGGGAATGGGATTTTAATAATGAAACCACACTTGGGAGAATTAGCAAGCGGTAAGATACTTGGTGACAATAGGAATGCACTGTGTGAGCATGTTATCTTATTGATGACATTTCCATTTCTTTACTGTGTAGCATTTATGGTATAATTAGTCGATTGTGCAATTGAACTGGGTCTAAAATATGAACTTATCTTAAACTAAAAGTTTAAAAATAGGTCAAGTATGAATTTCTGAATCTTTGTCCAAAGAAAAGAATTGATGGTTTTATTCTGATGAAGGGGTATCTATCTATTAGGATCCTCTCTGCAAAATCAGTATCCATAAAACCACTGGCAAAAAAAAAAAAAAAAAAAAAAAAAAAAGTGGAAGAGTTGTTTCAGATACTCTGAGTTATCTCCAGTATAAAATTTCTCTTTCTCAGTACCCTAGAAAATATAGGGAAGGGACTCAGGTAATTATGGTAATAGATAACAATGAGGCTTAGATTGGTCCAGGAGAAAATGCTTAACAAAGCAGCCATTATTTTCGTGTGATTATAGGTTCACCTTTTCAGTTGCTTCCTCTAGGTCATTTAAGTAGGTCTTTCAACAGACAATGTGGTGAGATTATTAGAGGTAGCTTGGGAATGTTTACTTGAACTTGCTATTGTATAGATGCCTTTATCCTTGATGTGGTTTCCCAGACTGTCACTTCAAACTTTTCTTATCAATGTTCCCATCAGAAATGAAAACAAACCACCCTTTAACTGATATTTCAGTTTCTGAACTGTCAATGTTGAACTGACCTCTGCTGTATCTTGACAAGCAGGACAGATGAGCTCTCAGGTAGCTCAGCCTTGAAGACTGCCTCTCTGCAGTCCCTGTGGCATTTCTCTGGCTTTAGCCAAGCTACACATCTAGGCACTAATCCCTTCTGAGGCAGATCCATTTCATCTTCTCAAGCCAAATCCCTTAGTTTTATTTCTACTGGAATAAAGAGAGAGGGAGAAGGCTTCTCTTATTCCTGAGGATCAAACTAAACACCCCATCATTTTCATCTTTCTGTTCCTGTCAGCGAGACACGTGCAGGTTATTCAGCTCTGGCTATGATTCTCAGGGCACAGAAGCTGCTCTGCTCAGCAGGTAGAAGGGACCTGCTCTGCTCAGGTCAGAAAGCTACTGAGTCCGGTGTTTACACTCAGAGAACTTGGATCCACAAATTCTTGTTTCTTGACAAGCACACTCCATAATTATCTTCATTCTCTGGAAAATCAATGTTCTAGCATAAAGGGATCAGAGGTTTACTTTATGCTTGCAGTTTGGACCCATAGACTCACTGCTACTGGCCAGAATGGTGCTGTTTTATTTTCACCAGTCTTGGGGCATTTGTTTTCTTGTTGAGAGCACTTAGGTGTGGCCATCTGTGATAGCATGACACTAAGGTTCTGTGCTTCAGTCACAACTGACCAAGCAACAATCACACCCAAATATTAAAGTGATCATTCAGAGCTGGCAGCTCCATCTTTAGGAGAAATTCAGCCCTCAGGGACAGCAAAAGAAACCCAGACACTCTGTTGAAGGCTAAACAAAATCAAAGAATTGTAGGTCATCCAAGAGCCAAGCAATGTCATTGTCAAACCTCCAAGAGAA
Organism: Callospermophilus lateralis; assembly: GCF_048772815.1. Lineage (NCBI taxonomy): Eukaryota > Metazoa > Chordata > Mammalia > Rodentia > Sciuridae > Callospermophilus > Callospermophilus lateralis. Next base: position 55,594,717 of record NC_135308.1, read on the forward strand.
AGTGGAAATTGAGGAATTGCTTTAAGGTCATGTTGGTATTTTAAAGGGAAAAAAATTAGGATGAAGTAAATTCCCAAATTGTAACCTGACCTAGATCCTTCAATAAAGCCACTGTTCCATAAAGCTGTTGCCAAATGCTATTTTAATCAAAGCCATCCTTTGCTGGAGCTCTATCCTGAAAGTGCAGCTATTTTCATCAAGAGAACTCTGACAGCGTACCCAGGAGGAACACACAGTGTTGCTGGCATCATTTAACTGGATTGTTGTTTGGTGCTTCTACAGATAGTAAAATGTTACTCATTTTTGTTGATGTTGGTGGCCACTTTCTGTCTAGAAAGACATACTACATCCTGGTATTGGGATCTTATAAATGTACTCTGTTCCCACTGATATGCAAACAGATCTCATTCACATTTATGATCACATAGACTTTCTCCCTCAAGAAAGTTAAGTCACTATAGCTCTTAAAATTTTGAAACATGTTTGATAGATAGCCTCATATGCATACTATACAGGCAAGGAAACTGGAAAAAGCATGTTTATGTGGAAAAGAGAATTATGAATGAATAGATAGCTTGAATAGGAAAAGAAAAAGAAGAAGAAGAAGGCTCCTATAGCATTTTCAACTTGAGAGGAATGAATTTAGGAAAGATTGTACCTCCAATGATGAATACATTCCAAACCTCACTGTCCTCCTAAATATTTCCACTATGGGAAAACACCAACAGAATATTCAAGAAAGTACTTGTGTGATTAAAACCATACATGGCCAATACCCAAAGGAGAGGTCCATTCAGTAAATCAATGAATTACTTAAAGCTATGCCTGAACTAGGGACATGAGTAGCTTCATGGAAAAACTAAGCTTCCTGAATTTCACAAGAACATATGCATTGATGATGGTTAATTTTATGTGTCAACTTGAGTGATCCATGGAGTGCCCAGATATTTGGTCATACATTATCTTCTCAGTATTTCTGTGAGAGTATTCCATTTTCATTCGAAGACTGAGTAATACAGTTTGGCCTCTAGAGGTGAATGGGCTTCAGTCAGTCAGTTGAAGACCATCATAGAATAGAAGGCTGGCTCCACCCTGAGTGACACAGAATTCTCTCTGACAGTCTCTGAACTGGCATATCTGCTTTTCTCATATGACAGCCTCTAAGTTGGGACATCAGGTCTTCCTGGTTCTACTTTGGACTTGACCTGGAATACTGTTTCTGCATTTTTGGACTTGCTGGACTTCATAAATGTATGAGCCAATTTCTTATAATAAATCTCTCTCCACTGTGCACTATCTCGGGTTTTCTTTGTAGACTGGTGGTTCTGTTTGTCTGTAGAACCCTAATTAGTTTGTCACCTAGGATTTTCAAGTAGGATGAACACTTGCCAATAAATTCTCAGTGCTGGCCACAATAGTAAAAATACAGTAAGTAGTAAAAAAAATCAGTCCTATCTCAGAGGTGTATTTATAGAAAAATCTAATGGTATTGAAGGATTGTCAGAAACACATTTCCTTAAACATCTTGCTGTTTAGTTGGTGTTCATTTTCTTTCTATACAGGACAGGGGAAGGCATTTTGAAGAAGACAAATGCTCATATGAATCTGTTGGTGAGCACGGCTCTATCGTCACTGGAACTGGTGGCTGTGTTGTCTTCTGTCACAGCCCCTTGCACTGTGTCTGACACGTGCAGGGTAGTTAGTGCTTTCACTAGCAAATAAAGGCATTGTGGGTTATTAATAAGTGCTTGGGAGAATAACAGAGTAGAAGAAGATTAAGAGGGAAGAAGTAGGGAAGGGCATGGGGAAGTACCGGGGAACAAAATCTACAAAAGTATGCTATGTCCATGTGTGAACATACTACAATGAATCCTGCTTGTATATATAATTATTATACACTAATTATGATACACTTACTACTACTACTACTACTACTACTACTACTAATAATAATAATAATAATAACACATGGGAGCAATGGATAGAGCAAGTAGATCAGGGGGAGGAAGAAAGGGAAAAAAAAGGACGGGAAGGGAGAGTGAGATTGATCAAATGTGCATGAATGAGTATGGCATAATAAATTCCAGTACTATGCATGATTGTAATACACCAATAAAAATTGTTAAAGAGGAAAAAAATTAATGAACTATAAAAAGTACTCGTTTCAATGTTCTAACCATTTTAAACGATGAATAACCCATTCAGATTTATTCTGAACACACAAAACAGTTAGCATGTGCTTGCCTTCAATGGTACCCAGTCATATGGATGCACAAAAAGAAATTCAACATACTGTCATTTTCCCTAATAAAAAGTGACATATATTCCTGAAAAGATCTCAAACTACTGAGCTATATTTTTTTCTAGATATCACCCCATGAGTTTTCCAAGAAGGGAAACTAGCTCCAGCAAATATGTATGTTCCCAGTCTTCTTCTTTTTTTTTTTTTTTTTAAAGGATCCAAGTAAAATCAACATACCTCAGCTCATCCAAGTGGGAAATGGAGGAGGGGTTAATATTTACTGAGCACCAACTTGGTGCCATAAAAGATGTCAATATATCTTTTTCTCATTTTGCCTTGATAGTAATTGAAAGTGGCTATCATCACTTTTGGTACTTATAGTCACGGAAGTTAAGTGGCTTGGTTAGGGCCACGAAAAAACAAACAAACAAAAAACCCCTGACTCTCCTTGAATATATTTTTTCCTCCCTTTTAACCCAGGCATACAGTCACTTGGAGATGAAAACAGTTTGCTCTTGGGAATAAAGCAAAGGCTTAGAAGTTTTGAAACAATCATGCCATTTTCTACCCTGTCTGATGAATGGGACATGAAGCTACACACCTCTAGAGGTCTCCCTATCCCCCACCATTTGTAAGATACAGTTGCAACACACATTCTTCACCAAGGAATCCTGGCCTCTGAACACTTCAATGCTTTATAGTGCTGCAAAATTCTTGGAGAACTCTAAGCACACAGTGGTCAGTACCAGAATTTCACCAAACACAAGTGGTAGCTACTGATAGTCTTAAATGTTTTCTATCTGATTAGATTATGATAAAAATTAAAAATCGCCCCATGTTAGTATGCTTTCTACCTATTTGCTTTTTTGTGCCTGGTTATCTGGCTTCCTGCTGACTATTTTAACCCAGTTAATGGTTGTGTCATCCTTTCTTGAAATATGTGAATATATGGACATCATGCACCAAACACCGAAGACGTTAAACAGAAGGTGTTACCTAGCGTGCAGAGACCATCTGTGCAGTTTTCAGATTCCTGGCTGAGACCTTCACAGAATTTGCCCCCATTTCTCGGGGGTGGTGCTGAGCATTCCCGGATCCGGAGATGCTCACAGTCTGGACTGCAGACGGACCATTCGCTCCATACTTCCCAGCTTCCGTCCACTTCAAAAGGAAAAGAACGGAAACCATCATTAGAAGGAAGCAGCTGTCAGGAGACTCCCTCCAGGGTTGCTGCTGCTGTCCTTAGCACTGGATTTTAAAGAAATCACCACCAAAATAACAATAAATCCACAGATAAGTGTATCCTCTCTCTCTGTTTTTTTTCCTAAAAAAAAATGCAGTGATATAATTCTCTTACTATTTCAGGATGAGATAAGTTATTGAATTTAGGCAAGCAGCTGAATGACCAGTATCTTTGGGTTGGCTAATAAGGACATTATCTATTCTTTCCCAGTCTTTTATGTTCAAGTGCATCTTAGATGGACAGGTGAACTATGCAGTAGCCCTTGGTAACCAGCTACTGCCTTGTGGGTTGACAGTTGAGAACAGAGGGTAAAATAAAAATAAACTATCTTCTATCCCTAAATGTCCCTATACTATTAAAAAATTAAACCCAAATATACTGATACTTTAAACTAAAACAGGTCAGTCAAACCCCAAGATGCCAGGACCTACATAAATAGAATTTCTTGGGTCATGGATTGCTGCTGCATGTAGAAATGAACAAACTAAACTTAATTCCATTAAAAATCAACCCTAGAGATTAGGGCAGATGTTTGAGACAATTGCCCCATTACCTCCTAGGAATAGTCTAACCATGCTTATTTGGGTTATGGTAGCACAATTTTTAATCTAAAGCAATTAGTCAAGAGTAGAGTAAGATTAAAAAACAGTGAACTTGAGGCAAAATTTCTGAGTCCCTGAGTTGGTTGTACCAATTTATAAGTGATGCAACACTGGGCAATCATATGGGTACAATGACCAGTCTATCAGCTGGAGATAATAAAACTCACAACACAGAGTTAAATGACATTACATAGAAAAATATTCTGCGCAGTACGTGGCACATAGTAAGCACTCAATAAATGTTTATTGAACATGAGTCCAAAAGGAAACTCCAAGAATATTCTGCTGGTGAGAGCCTCAACTTAGCTTTGGGTGCAACTAAGTTTGAAATTTTAGGCTCTGGTCCCGTGTCCTTGGAGTTAATATTCTGTAGTGCATATGAGATGCAGGATCAATTTATTTCTCAGTGGGAGGATATGCTTTCCATAAAGAAAGCCATCTTCCATTTCATCTACTTTTCATTGTATGAATTGGGTTACAGCCAGGAAGAGGAGAACAGAACTGATAAAAGACACATTTGGTAAATGAGGTTTCTCTTTTCAGAAAGAAAGGCAAACACCTACCCAAGGTAAAATATAAACTGCTGTGAGAAGTGTATGATCCCTGCCAATTGTATTATAAATAAATACAAAGCCAAAATTGATAAAAGGTCAAGTGTTTGGTACCTGATCCTTTGTGCTTGAAGAAAACAAACTAGTCCCTGCTTACTGTTATACAAAGACATGCCACAAAGAGGGAGAACCCAAGGAGAGAAGGGGGTGGCTTAGCCCAACCAAACAATGGTAGTATAAATGCTTCAAAGAGCATTTGGCTTACTGATAATGAGTGTATGAAGTCATCTGAGTATTAAAAAAAAATGCCCTAAAACACTGAACAGGGGTATTGAATTGACAATGTTGCCATTACAATGAGTCCCTCATTAGACAAAGGCTCTATCCTTAGAACCTGGGAAAGGGTGACTTTGGAAAGGAAGGTTACATTGATTGCTTCACACCAGCTTAATAGTGTTGGTGGATCAGAAGGGAAAGGGAATCTGCGTATATCTCACCAGGACAAAGAGAAGTGCAGGTTATTTTCTGCACTGACATTCCCTCACAAAAGGCCCCACCATTGAGAGGAGCTGGGTTGGTGCAGGTCCGGGAACGTTTCTGCCATCCTCTACCACAGCGAACATTGCAGGCTGACCACTCTGTCCAGGAAGACCAGCCTCCATTCACTGAGAGACAAAAATGGGGAGGGGAGAAAAAAAAGGAGAGAGGTTTTTACTGATTGCCTACTATGTGCAAGCCACTGTGCCAGGTGTTGTGAGCTGGGCATCTGGGGACCAAGAGACTGGTGTGGCAGCCTGGGCCTCACCTCTGCTACCCCTCAATCTACTCATCTGTTTTAGGCAGGATCTAGAGAGTGTGCTTTGTGGGGGGAAATTATGAAAAATAGAAAGACTTCATCAAAAGATCTCTAAAGCACTTGAAAATCCAAAGTATAAGAAGAAAATATCAGCATTTGAATTTCTATTACTTTAAGTGCTTTGAATATAAATCCCAAGGCTCTTCTATTATGGAAGGGAATGCCTTTAGTTAAACATCTGGGAACTTCTTTTCTATAATACCTGAGATAGTCAGCAAATAGTAATGTTTGTTTTTGGTGATTTCATATGCCAGGAGAGAAAGTGACTGGCAGAGGGAATGGGTGGGGGGGGTGGACGCCGGGTTTGGGAATGGAGAGAAGCAGAAGCTGCCCATTAGGCTTTTAAACTATAAGCAAAATGGAAGAAAACAAACAACTTTTATTATTATTTTTAAAGGAGAGAGACTGGAAATGTCACTATCTAATTGAAGTCCAATATTGGGCAGAACAGCAAGCACATCAATAGCAAGAGGGAGGTTTCCTCACCTGCCAAGTGGGGGAGGCAGGACAGAGGACTGGAGTGAAGAGCCCCCCAGGTCCTTTCAGCTCTAAGCAGGGAAACGTTTAGTGAAATACACATCTCTCTACTTTTCTGCCTTCTGCCCTCCCTATCCATTCCTGGCCTTTGGGCTGGTCTTACCATAGACCACCACGGTGGCTGACAGGCTCCTCCTCTTGGCTACTATGTTGGCTGCCATGCAAGTATAATTCCCTGAGTCAGAGAGTCGTGCCTGCCTGATGATCAGGTTATGGTCAGCCCTGGTGTCAATGTTCTCATCTTGTTCTGAGTCAATGGGTTCTTCATTTTTCAGCCATTCCACCTACAGGAAGGAAAGGTTTATAAGTTATTTTTTTTAAAAAAAATAATAACTCTTCTGCAATCAGAAGGTGATTAGTTCTGGTGTGCAGAAAAGGGATGTACCTAACTCATAGTATAATTACGACTTTTTTCTTTATTCCATATCTTATTCTTTTTATTTAGTAAATCTTGTTCTATTCAGGAAATGGATACTCAATAAACTGAAAGTAGGAAAAGAACACAAATAGTCTACTGACTTTGACCCATTTTTCTAAAAACACAATGGAAGAGAGAAAAGAGGTGACTGCAATTAGGTCATTTCATTTTATTTCATTACAATACTGCTGCTGCTGCTGTTGCCGCTGCTGCTATTTCAATAACTGGTCCAAAATCGAGCTCAGAGAACCAACACACATGCTGAATTTATACTTTGTTTTGAGAGGCCATTTATTGAACAAAATTTTAAGGCAATATGTTTGTATTTAAACAAGTTTTAAAAAAGGTGTGAGACTGTATAAAGGCCAAAGTAATCCAGATTTGAGTAATGATAGGCACATAAATCAAATTCAAATCCTAGTGTTCTCCAGATTTGAAGATCCATTTCTCGATGATTAGTTACACTGTTCCTCCAGTGATTCAGCAGACATTTGAGCTCTGGGTTATGCACCTTATCATGTAAGGCCCAGTCTCTCTGCTGGAGGAGACCATCTCCTCCATTCTCTGAGCAGAGGCTAGTTCTTGATTTATTTCAATCTCTAGAGCTTGTTCCTGGAGAACCTATTGCACTCTCTCCAGCTCCATCTGGATCCTACCCTTACTAAGTTTCTCTCTCCTTAGACACCTTTGGAAGAGTCAGATGGGAGTCTTCTGCTCCCCAAATCGTCATTCTTGGTCAAGTAAACTTAGCACCCATTTCATGAAGCACGTCAACCTCCTGTGTGTGATCTTTGTTCCTTCCCTGTTTGTCCTTTGCTTCCAAATCTAGGTAACATTGCAACTCTCCAGTGCCATCTTGGCAGCACCGGATATTTCTTCTTTGGCCATGACCGCTTAGCTTTAGTTATCAGAATGTGTAAGCCACAATAGTTTAACAGACGTGTAAAGACTAATTTATCATAGCATGCAATGACAGTGACTACTCCAAACAGATCTCATATAAAAACATAAGCACCAGGGGGCATTTTGTCACATGCTGCCCAATAGGTATGCTAATAGAATAGGATGCTTCATTTCATTTTGTATTTAAATGTAAAAAAAAAAAATCTAATTTACCACCAGTAAACAAGTGGCATCTGTTATAATAACAGTTTGTTATAATGATGGCCTGTTGGTCTTTATAAAAAGGAATTTACTTATCACAAGAAAATCTATCATGATCCTTCAATACTTACCCCACATACCACTTCATTCATGAGTTTAGATACCTAAACTCATCACCCTCCAAATTTACCCAGGGAAAGTCAACTTGAGAAAAAGGAAATAATGTCAAATAGTCAGAAGAGGAGATCTGAGGCCTCCAGGAGAACACAAAAGAGAGCTATAAAAGCCAAGTGGTACAGGACCATGAAACAGAAAAGCATATCTCCCTAGAAGCAACCAGAATCGCTGTGGACATCAGTATGTTCCAACTTGGAGGGGCAGCTACTAATAATGGCATGGAGTCCAGAAGCACAGCTATCTGGAGAAGACAGGGCAGTGGAACAGATTACAGTCCACAGCCGACCCACCTCTGTGACACAATGTCCTCCATTCTCATGACCATTACATATTTCAGAGTCATTCCTTTAGTTATTGACAAATATGTGAATTCTTTGACTATCAGAGGTTGTATTGAGTGCTGTGTAAAGTGATGTGAACAAAACCAAAATGCCCCCTTCTCTCCTAGATCTGACATTTAATAAGTAAATCCATGTCTTCACCAGAAAATAACACCATCACCAGCCTCTAAGATGAAAATTTTCCTGTAAGGCCAGTAGAATTAGATTCTGAAGTCAGCACCACGCCCAGGTCACTGGACAGAACAACCAGGTCTAAACCACACAGGTCTGAGGGCTGTCGCTTCACCTGTATTCTCCTCCGGCTCACAAATCCAGGCGGGAATTGCTAATTGTTCATTCCCGAGATTTGCTATTTGTAGCATTTATAAGGCTCTCCCCGTCCTCTTGCCATTCTTCTTTATTCTTCCCAAACAACTGGCCAGGAAGTAGGGGAAGTCTGACACTGGTCCACAGATAAATTATTCATAGAGAGTAGACAGGCAGAGAGTCCTGTGGGAAGTGGCCTTGGGAACTGAAAGGAAGACAGTCCCAGTACCTAGGAAGGAGAGAAAGCATTCCTAACGGAATCTGGGTCCAGGGGTGATTAAAGCCACAGTCACCAGCAGAGATTTGGCTTCGGATTGAAAACTTACAGAAAAATAAACCATGCATGAAGCAAACTAGGCCAGGAAACTAGGAAAGCATGTGCCAGAAATTTGATAAATAACAGATTCACACAAGTGATATATATGATAAGAATAATATGAATGTTTGAAACACTCATTTAACTTGACAAAATCCCATCCCAGTAAACATGAATATACACTTCATTAAAAATAACAACAAAACTACATGACAATTAAATAACTGAATAGTATTCTACACCACTAACAACAGAAAAGCTAAACAACATCCTAGAGGTGCTTCCTAAGAAAAAAGCAAAGGGTATACTAGGTCGCTACCACCCCTCTCCACACTTTCTTGTTTTCCTAGTTTGATTTTTTCTTGGAGAGAAGACAAAGGCTATTTCAGCTACTGCTGCACTACCATTATGTCTTTACTAACGGATCTGTCTGTGGCTTCCATTCCACACCCAATTCACCACCAAGGGATCCAGGAATGCCACTTTCTAGCTAGAAATCCTTCAATGGACTCAAACTCTTCCCAAGCCTCATTAAAGTCCTTTGTGTACAGACCCACTCCCTATCAGATGTCCACCTCAGATCCTTCTAGGAACTCCAGGCACACTCCAGTGAAGCCCTACATACCGGATTCCTTTCTCTTCAAGAAAATTCAACGCAAGTTCCAACCTCAGGGCCTTGATACCTGCTGATCTCTTTGCCCAGAAGACCTTTCCCATGGGCATTCCCCAGGCTTCTCCCACTTCCTACTCAGGGCTCAGATCAGAGATGGAGCCCTTTCTAGAAAAGGAAGCCCCTTCTACTCACCCACTTTGCTTTCACAGTTTTCCTAATACTTATCTCCACCTTAAAGATAGTAATACCTATTACATCACTATACCTATTACTTATCATATTTTTTGTGACTAGGAACTTAGGAATTTACCAAAAGAAAGTAGTAGAAATGCAAATGAGGATTTAACCAAATTCAATTATTTGGGGTAGGAAAGGAGAAAGGAAGGGAGGGAGGAAGAAAGGAAAAAGGAAAGGAAGAAAACAAATGAAGCATGTCAAAGTGGCATGCCAAAGAATAAAGTTTTGTTTCAGTAATTCACAATTTATCAATATGATAGCATTATACAGGCATTAAAATTATGATTTCAACAAGTGAAAACACAGAAAATGCTGATAAAACACAAGAGTCAAAATATAAAATTGTATGTTTAGTGTGATCTCAAATTTGTAAAACAAAATACGATCACAAACACATACATGCTTAAAAGATAGGAAGAAACACATTATGTTCACAGAGGTCATAAGTAGAGCTAACTGTTCTTCCAAGTAGGTAATTGTGGCACTTTTAAGGAAAAGCTTTTTTTTTTTAATTGATTTTATTTTTTTAAATACCTGACAGCAGAATGCATTACAATTCTTATTACATATATAGAGCACAATTTTTAAGGAAAAGCTTTTGTAATCTGAAACAAACAAACAAAAACAAACAAAAAACAAAATACCCCACCCCAACCCCCCCAAAAAAAACACCCTTTTATTTCTCATGTAGTACAGGAATTTTCAAATTTATATTTAGCCATTGAAAGTTTCTTAAATTCAAAACTTATCTGAAAGCCCCAAATGAAAAATGAATAAATAAGGAAAGACTTTAAGCCTGATGCAGTTATGAGGCTTTCTGAGCTGCAGATGGGAGGGACCAAAGCTGCCTAAGCTGGGCCACTCCAGGGTACCCAGTTTGTGTAACTCCAGAGAAGAGGAGGCACACCTTCTCTGCATATATCTGATGCCCGTAGAGATGCTCAGTTCACAGCCTATGCTGCTATGTGAGCCGGCTCTGCTCTACAGCCTGCCCCTCTCTCATCCACAATACTATGGGCACACCCTGTGGTTTGCTACTAGGTTTCCATATTATATTCCGGTATACGTGGTGTTCATAATGTCACAACTGAGGTCCATCAACCCAATGATGTCTACAAACAATCAGCACATTAGTAGAGTCCTAACTATGGAGCTGTTTTTTATTTTAACCTAATAGTTTATCCATTTAACTGATGGCAGGATCTTTATGAGGAAATCAGTTTGGTATTTTCAGAGCTTATAAAAGTGACAAATTGTACTTAGATTTATGCTTTTGTCACTTAGAGAATCTTTAAAACATTTCTGATGAGCTAAGTGCTCCTAATGTAGAATAGTGTAATAAATAAGACACACACACAGACATGCACACACACCTGTGTGTGTATGTGTGTGTGTGTGTGTGTGTGTATTCATGCTCACATTCTCTACACCAGAAGTTGCAAATTGTAGTATTCCTGATGGCCAGGAAGGTAATATAAATTAGTGAGGTGGCACAGTGTGCAAGATAGCCATGTGCATTGTCTGCATATTAAAGACAAGAGACTATTCTTCATTTCCACAGAGGAATGAACTCATACTCATTTTTCTTAAAAAAGCATGGCACTTTCTGTCTCCTTTTGCATTCCCACTTTAGACAGAGACATAGGTCTTTCTTTAAAAAAATAGCACACAATGAAAAATGACAATGAACTCATTTTTGCTCAAAAATCATTTTGGTTTTTAATGCATCATACTGGTCTTCAAATTTATGAAATACTTAGCCTCAGTGTCAGGAATTATGGGAGAGGGGTGACTTAGGCAAAATGTAGACCGTAAGACCTGTGAACATGTGTTAGCACTGGTCAGAGAACAAGTGTCGTCACCATGGGAAAGTGCAGGTCCGGTGGGGCCAGAGTTTCTATTTTTCACAAGAAGCCAAAGGTGTGTGTTTTTAATGTAATATTTCTCAATTCAAGCATGATGGCTCGGGTCTTATAAAATATAATGTGAGGACCAAATAAAGCATGTTCATGAGTCAGATGTTGATTTGCCCGCCTTCTCCATAAAAACCATTGTGCAGCAGCTTTCTGTTCCCTCATGAACACAATCACCAAGAGAATCTCAATGCCCTTCCCTGAAGTTAATTCATTTCCATTATTGGGATCACCCATTTCAGAATGTTCTGGTTCAGAGGTGTTATTGATTACCCTCATGTCTTTCTCATGGAAGTGACTAGCAGGCATCAGGCAACTTTTGACCTGTACACAGTATTCTGCAAGTATTATAAGAGTGTGCATAGACGCTGCATTCAGAAATTATTTTACAAGAGGGTGCCAACACTGGAAATCCCTAATTAAGCTCTTAACAAAAGCAATACAAATTTTCTAATTAGCATTATGGGATCAATACATTGACCACATTGAGGCTAACAGACCTCTGTATCACTGCTCCAAATGACCTCAGGCTAATGGGTCCCCTCTCCTGACAGAGAAGAAGAATGTTTCTGAAGGTTGTTGGAGACATTCACCCCTCAGAGAAACAATTCTTCATCAAGATTCCCTATGCTGGGCTCGGATGGATAATCACAGTTAGGTATAGTGAAGAAACTAGTTACTTTGAGGTAATGAGTTTATGCATTTTCAGGATGCCTGCATCATTAGCATAGTGTTATGTACAGATGGTCTGCAATTTGTAGATTTTTCCAGTTTATAAACAAATCTGGAAACACAGAACTATCAAAGACAATTAGATTTCAAGCCAGATAGCAGGTTCCTGATCAGTCATTCTGGTTAACTGGGCACAGACGGTATGTAATTGATGAGCTAGAGGTTTTCCTCAGCAACAGGCAGCACCATGTCATGAGATGGGGAGGAGATTCCTTTGGAAGGAGCAGAGAGATAGGTGCTTTGAGAGAGATCATCTTACTTGAGACCAGGGTTACCTATGGGTAGTTAGCATATGGGTAGTTAGCAGTGTGGTAACTGTGCTTCACTCATTCTGACCTTTGATCAATCACATCTACAGATGAACGTACATAAACACTACACCTAAATGTTTGCTGCTATGATAGCATGCCAGAGTTCTCATACGGTGGCACATGCCTGTAATCCCAGCAACCCTAGAGGCTAAAACAGGAGGATCCCAAGTTTGTAGCCAGTCTCAGCAACTTAGCAAGACTCTGTCTCAAAATAAAAAAAAAAAAACTAAAAGGGCTAGGGGTGTATTTCAGCTGTGGAGTGGCCATGGGTTAAATCCACAGTATCCCCACCCCCCACAACAAAGACTTCTCATGTTCCTGTTCTAATTCTTAATATTCTATAAGAGAATGAAAAAGGTAGTTGTATTATTAAGCCTTATAAATGGAAAAAAAAATTAAAAAAACAGCAAACATGAAACCATTCAGTTTAGAAGGAAGAGAAAGCCAATTAATAGGCCAGCTCTCCTCCCATGCAGAATTCCAAGCCCTGGACCTTTGAATTCTAGATAGTATCAACCTTTGGGTCCCATAGAAAATGCCTATATGGACCATGCATTGATGTTATATACTTTAGTGCTCCTATCCCTCAATTTCAGTTCCTCTTTCTTGGAATCTGCCAGACTCAAGGTCAAATGGAATTGCTTAGATGGATTACAGATGCAATCTCAGCATTATGACTTTTGAAGCTTCAAAATTCTTATACTCATTGTGATCCTTTTCTTACTGCCTTACTCATTGACAAGCCCCTTCAGAACATGAACAAAAAATCTTGCTTGCAGGCCAAGGGAGGGGGATATATTATTTGCTTTAGGTCACAGAGTTAAGCATACCAAGATGTGATCTGAAAGAGTGACACTTGTAGTATAATCATTTTAAATACAGATATGACCTAGCGGAGTGATGTTTGTTGTCTAGTTATTCTTAAATGCATTCTGGAAACTGCTAGTGTATCATAATAGCCACATGTGGATTTGAATTTCTAATAAAATTTCATTTATTCACTCAAAATATAAGAGGAAAAAATTTTTTTTCCACACACCACTGTCAAGGATGACTTGGGAAAGCAGCCGTGTTTCCTGGGACAGGGTAGAGATACAAGGCCACATAGGTGTGGCCAGGAGACCTCAGCAGTCCACAATGTGGTCACTTCTCACACTACCTCTCAAACCTCTTGTGAGGTTACAATGTTGCCAAGATCAAGTATGATGGGACTTATTTAGAGGAACAGAGGGCAGGTTAACATATCACTCTGGCTCTTGGGCATCTAAACTGAGATGCACTCAGGGATACAGGGGTAGGGGCAGAGTGGGCCAAGCTGCGTTAAGACAGGATACCACAGGAACTGAGAGGGATCCTCTGACCTTCCACACCCTAGGACAATTTATCATTTACCTTAAGTCACACTGTGAGTTTTGATCAAATGGATCGATTCCCAGTCTGATGACAGTAAGATCTGGCATTTCTTGAGTGTTTACCACATGCCAGGTATTCTTTAAAGCACTGCATGAGCTAACTGATTTGAGTGTTAAAATATCTCCATGAGTATCTACCATTAATAACACTCCCAATTTACAGATAAATAGTGAGAGATTTAAGTACTTTGACCAAAGTCAAATATATATAGAGATATGTATATATGATATGTATAATGTGTGTATAATATATATATTAGTATGCATATATATATGTGTGTGTGTGTGTGTGTGTGTGTGTGTGTGTATGTATATGTGTATTTTTTTAATAGGAGAGACAGAATTTGGATCCAAAGCTAAGTCTTGTTCTTCCTCTTAACCATTATCCTTAGTCACAGTATCGACTGCCAGGTTTGGGTGGTGACCACACACTCTTTGCAGAATTACACTGAAATACAGAGGTTTATCACCATTGAAGAAATTCTAAAAATATAGTTTTGACTTTTATGATGATTCCTAAGGAACAATGGAAAAAATCCTCCCTGACAAAAGCAACATGGTAGAACAAGCGTATTGTCTCATATGATACATTAGAGGACAGCTCTCAACTGAACACGAACCTTGTAGTTGGGGTATACTAACGTGACAGGAAGTTCAGAAGGTGACTGAATTATCCTGACATTAAAACACTACTCAAATGCAACATGTGTCCGTGCAGTGCTCGTAAAACATCACGCCAGCCTTCTCAAAGTTATGCAGTAGTTTATTTTGCCTTTCTGGCAATGAGGAGAAATGAGGGGAGCAAATGGTCCATGAGATTTTGCTGTGAAGATACAGCCTGCAGTCCTAAAATATTTCACAAGACAAACTGTATCCAAGTCAAGGGGGTGACTTAAAAGAATGCATTGCTCTTTTCAGAAAATGGACAAATATTTCTGTTCTTCTGTTGGTTTTGGATATAAATGCAATTCTGAAGATGTGGAAGCCATTTTGTTAGCATGAGGAAAAGATAAAGAAACAGCAGAGATAACTTGTCACTATCTTTAGCCTTGCAAGTAGACACATCAGTATCTATACCTTCTTGTCTGATCCTCACAACAAAGTAGGCAAAAAAACCCCTATTTTTCCCAATTTATGCATGACATGATTTACCTAAGGCTACATGAGTGGGGAATGGTAGTTGGGGAATTAGGAGCCTTCAAATATCTTTTCTACCAGGAGGCCTTAGTCATTTTCTTAAGCCTCCTAGTGACCACACAAAGTGCTGCCCCTCAGCCATTCCCATGATTTGACTTGGCATTGTCACATGTACCTTAACCAGGACTTAACTGTCACATGGAGTGACACTCCTCTGCTCATAATGAAGCACATTATCTTCTAATGTTAATTTAGGTTGTTACTTGCTCTGCCAGTTTCAGAGTAGATGTCACCTGTCCTCCCTTCTCTCCTGGATAATATTTCCTTCGGGTTATTTATAACAGCATTATCGTGTTTCCCCTTTCATCGGCTTTTCTTTCTCGACTGTATGGATTGATTTTAAAGCCACCTACACTGCAGTTTTCTTCAATTTAGCTCCACTTATCTGATTATGCATCACAAAAGGAAGCAGGAATTCAGCTTAATTGTGAAGCCACCACAGCAGAACCAGGCAAGTGGTAGAAACCTGATGATCACAGGCAGAATCGCACACTCCCTGGTGCTGAATGAGATGACAGACAGGAGTAACTCCGAGCAAGCCTGAATCCTGACTGTGGAACACGACGTTCTGACGCGGTGTGCCTCTCCTCAGATCAGGGTTGTCCTTTAACTTCCCTGCTTCAGTTATGAAAGTCAGGTGCAGCCTCATGCTATCTTTTAAAATTTATTTTGACAAGTAAATGGGCTCTGGGAAAGTGAACATCCTCATCTACTGTTTCCCGAGACTGTAACGTTGTCACGAGTGAAGAATGAAACGTGTTTACTGTAATGTACAGCGTTCCCAAGAATGATGATCAGAGGAGAGGAGAACATTAGACAGACGAAGCACAAATACGAGAATGGGGAGAGATGCGCAATCAAAAGACGATGTGTAAGGCAGAGGAGAGGCTGTCATCTGCTTTTTGGCTGTGTTTCCCAAACTGTGACAGATCTTGCTTTTCAGCTAATTCTACCTTTGCTCGTTCCCATCTGTGAGGGAGGAAAGAATTCTGCTTTTGAATCTCTGATGAAGCAGCCCTCAGGATGATGCTTCCCAGGCTTCATGTCCTGAATGCTCCAAACATGCCATTCCATTCAAAGCATTGTTTCTGGGTGGGAGGAACTCTAGTAAGACTCCATGACTAGCTTTCAGAGGC
This sequence comes from Callospermophilus lateralis, assembly GCF_048772815.1. NCBI lineage: Eukaryota > Metazoa > Chordata > Mammalia > Rodentia > Sciuridae > Callospermophilus > Callospermophilus lateralis. Next base: position 55,610,961 of record NC_135308.1, read on the forward strand.
ATTCTGTAGTTTGGAGGGACTGGGGATTGAACCAGGGCTTTGCCCAGGCTAGGCGAGCACTCCACCACTGGGCTAGACCCCAGCCCCCTCAGAGGGACTCAGATCTGTTTCTATACTAACATTTGCCCCATCATCTCAGGTACATAAATAAGGTTTTGAAGTGGTGGTGAGGGGATATTAATTAACAGTTACCATTTTTTTTTTGTTGCTTGTTACCATACAATATATATTCAAGTGCTGAGAAAATAGCCATTTTACTCAGGATTAAAGCATTAAGGGTTCCAAACATTCTTACGAAAGCCAGTTTTCAAAGCTGACTTCTACGTTTCACACAATTAGATAATGAAACGCGGACATGTATCACTTACACAGAGATATACACACCATCTGAGAAATCAAATAAGAAAGAATAAGAATGTCTCCATCAGCCACAGTGAAAGGCTAATCATGTAATGATCTACCAGGAAAATGCAGGGACAGATATGGATTAGCTCGGCTTCCATATATTGGGTGGCTAGGAAGAAATTAGCATAATTATAAATTTGTTCCAATTACAGAAGGCAATTATCAGAGACCAGCTTACAGCATTATCCAAATGAAATCAGCAAAGTGCATCTGCATTCCAGGTACATGCCTCCGAGTTAATGGTGCTTTAAAAAAAAAAAAAAGGCTGTCTTCTCATTCTTTTTCCTTCCCTTTGATTACTGTACACACCATACAAGGTTCCTTTCAGATCACAGACACAAAGCCACCATGAAAGAAGAAAAAAATATACACTGTAAAGAAAGAAAAAATAATCATGCTTGATATAGTAACACAACTTCAAAACAATCCTGTTCGGACTCTAAAGTCTTGTATGGATAATTTCTCTGTATCCGTGGTTCAGAGTCCTCTTAAATTTTACACAGGAGCTCACAGAGCCTTTTGTGTTGTCTCCAAAATATTGATTAGGAATAACAGTGTGACTAAGACTGTCATTACTTGCTCCAAATGAAAGTTCTTTGTGTAGACACACAGGGCATCTCGAAAAGGCATGCTCGCTGCCCGTTTCCCCGGCCTTCCCTATTTCAGATAAAACCTGATGCCTCATTAACTGCCCCTGTGTGACAAGGGCCAGGTGATGCTAAACATGTTTTCTAAAGCAGGTGACAGATCTGCTCTCAAATTGTTGAACTGAAAATGCACTTCTATTTAATTAGCTAAGATAATACTATATAATCTAATACATACATAGTAGAATTTGCCCAGCATCCAAGGAAACAACTATAAGAGATACTGAACACATTAAAGACTAGCAAGAGACACAAAAGCATACTTCTATGGAGGCCAAAGGAAATGGTTTTACTCTTAAAAAGGATGGTAGGCTCCCTGGAACTGTGGTAGGGAAACAGGAGAAAGGAAGAAAGGGAAAGAGACCCATATTTTATTTATAGTGGTGGCCCACTGTGTGTCAGAATACTCTAGGCCTTTTCTCATCTTCAACTGCTTGATGAGGTGGACATCATTAACTATGCGATTTATAGTTAAGAACATAACTAAGCATTAAATAAACTAAATATTCAAACATGTTAAAAATCATGCCATCTTAAAAAAATAAGCTACATGAAATTCCTCTTTCCCCTTCATTGTCAGAGATCTTGAATTCTTCACTGAATAGTGGCCTCTCTCACCATATTTTAATATGGCGTCCACTCCATCAGTTCACGGACATGGTGAGGTCAAGTTGTCCTTGGTGAGGCCAAGTCCTACTTGACTTTGGGGCGTAATAAGTGAGTGTGCTCCAAATGGTTCTTGTCCTGTTTGTACATACCAACAACTCTGTCCTGCTCTCTGGCCTTTTTCTGCTCTCTTTCGCTGGCTCCTTTTCTCCTGTGGAAACATCAACTGTTCCACTTCTGCAGGTCTCTGGGACAGCCCCTTCTTCACAGCTCAGCCCACAATGTCTTCCTGCATGATCTCATCCAGACTTGGGTGTCTACTACAGAACATTCCCACACTGACGTCTTTAGTTCACTGACTCTCCTGAGCTTCCACCTCTTCTATGAAGATGCTGACTCAATATCTACTTTTGTGTCCTTCAGAGGTACTTCAAACTTAGCATGTCAGACTGGACTTGGAGTCTCCCCCACCCCCGACCCCCACCAAACCTCCAGAAATAAGAAGAGATAACTTTCTTACCTTTCGGACATGAAAGCATTTGAAACCTCATGTGAGAAGAGTGTGCTTAAAAAAATTAAAGAATTGTGGACAATAATTTAGGGAGGAGCAGGCAAAGCTAGTAGCAGACTAGGACAATAATTCAGAGGGGAAATTAAGGTGAGTTGAACTGGAAGGTTTAGGATGTATATGCAGTAAAGAACTGTGGCAAGAAGATGAGGATGAAGCAGGATGAACAGAAATTCATGACTAATCTTGATATAAAATTTAAGGAATGGGGAATAATATCTTGCATCCATATTTTGGAATTAGACAAGGAATAGAGTGAAAACTAGGCAAAATAGGCAGTTTGGGATGCTGTACTGATATTTACTGAATGATTATCACCTTGGTCCCTCATATACAAAGAGCATCCTGAAATCAACAGAAGAAAGAGGGAAGGAGGAATTAGGGAAGTAGATAAAAAATTGAACAGAGCAACAGAAAACTTGGCTAAATATATATACCTCATGAACTCCAGACCCATAGAGTAAACCACTTTGGAGATATATTTATTCACGTCTTAGGCATAAATTATACCTAAAGCTGGAGGCATAAGTAAAACCATGCAAAAAGCACAAGATGCAGAAACAAGAACTCTGAAAAATGTCATCATTTTTAGACCAGGAAAAGAAAGAGGAAGCTACAAGAATTTTGCTAATCATGAAGAAAGAGCTAAATCATAAACTTGTGTGTTATGTAAACAAAAAAAAAAAAGAAAAAGAAAAAAGAAAGAAAGAAAAATAGAACCATTTTAAGTACAGAAAATCATTACCAAAGTCAAAAGTGAATTCAGATAAATCTCAGATTTCATTTCAACATGAAGCTCCTTCTACAGTATATCACAATTAGTTTCAAGGAGTCCAAAAAGTGATTTTTAATGAGAATAATAAGCTACACCTCAACCCTGTATTATTTTTCCTTAAGGCTGTAGTCCCTCCACCCCCATCCCACTTACCAGAGGTGTCACTTTCCATAGCTTTGGCTACTTGTCCAAAAACACTGCATGAAAACTTCCAGGAAAAAAAAATAAGTTTTAAATTATGAACCCTCCTGAGTTGTGTGATGAGAGCTATTGCCATCTGGCTCTGTGTGCCCTGAGCATGAACCATCTAACTCAAGTGTTCTTGAGTAAATATATCCCCAAAGTGACTTACTGTTCAGGTCTGGAGCTCATGAGATATCTACATGGTATTTTAAGCTTAACTATATGCTTCACTGAATTAATTATTCACATACTTAGTACATTTTTGTTTTTCCATTATATCCGTTCTGTATACACTACCTGCCTTTAGTCACTTAGTAGCTGTCTTGGTTGTCAGACCAACTGTCCCAATAGTGACAGTGCTTGTATACAGGATTCAGTACTGTCTGTCATTTCAGGCATCTACTGGGAGTCTTGGAAAATATCTCCCATGGATGGGGGGACAAGCACATTCACTATAATTACTCCAGAGTCAGCAAAACAAACCAGAGGCAGACAAAATATTAAACTATAATAAATGAAGCCACTAAAGTACCATAAGAAAGCATGGGTGAACATTTTTGTAATATTGAATGTGGGATGATTTCCTGCGTGGCATAAAAGTCAAAAGTCATAAAGACTGAATTAAAATTAAAATTTTAACATCCAATAGAGCAAAAGATGCCACAAACAAGGATAAATACAAAATACGTTTACAAAATACTTGCATCACAACAAAGTGTTTTGATATTAAAATGAAAGGAGAATTTGAATATATTTTACACTTAACAGAAATAGATGCTGGTCAACATGCAGTATCAATGTGAACTGACTCAACTATCAAGACTAGTTCTTAACATACAAAGAACACGCTGAAATCAATGAGGGATCAACATTCCAAAGAAAAATGATCAAGGTACTAGAGTGGATTATGGAAAACTAACCTAGGAAAAGTCACTCAACCCCACCCACAATGAAAATTAACATGAGATATTACTACTGCCTATTAAAATGGAAAATACTGAAATCTTTGTAATGTTTTGAATAACCAATAAAAAAATAAAAAATAAATAAATAAATTTAAAAAAAATAAAATATTTAAAACTAAAAATACAAAAAAAATAAAATGGAAAATACTGAATCTATTTAGAGTTGGCAAAGGCATAAAGAAATAGAAGTTTTCATTCACTTGAAGTGGTAAGATTAAGTTAGTACATTCTGCGTGTAGAATACCTTGCAATTTTTACAAGAACTAAAATATTTATATAATGTCATGTAAAATTCCACTGGTTTTAAGTAGAATAATCATTCGTAAAAACCACTAGATATGGGCTAAGATGTTCATCACAACTTTGTTTATAGTAGTGAAGTAACTGTAAAAGCCTAATTTGCTGATTGATTAAATAAATTATGGTATGAAACCTAATGCAACCACCAAAGAGAGTGATACATTTTTATTTTAAGAGAATGGGAAAGAGCTCCTTTAGCCAACATTTAGGGGTAAAAAGCAAGTATAAATCTGTGTTTACAACCTCTAGGTTCAAACAAAAGCATCTGGAAGGCAGCTTACTAAATATTTGAAATTTTCCCCCAATACACTGGTAGATTACTGTAATTTTACATATGAGTGATTCACCAAATATTTCTGGCTCTCTGTTTTAAAGGTCTGATTGTACTTCCATGTCCCTTTGTACTTAGGTAGTGTTATGTGACTAATTCTCACCAATGAACTGTCAGGGACTTCTTAGTACTAGGACAGAGTATCTATTTCTTGCATTACACTATTCCAGACTTCACTTCTTTCTCCTCTGCCATGAGAGCTCACAGATTTGGGTGGAATAACTGCTCCAGCTGCTTTTGGTAAGCCAAGCACCTAGTTGATAAATGACAACCACATAGCAGGAAAGAGAAATTGATACTTGTTGCTGTCGGGCGCTGAGATTTCCAGGTTGTTACTTCATCATCATCTGGCCTATCCTATTTTCTACAATCTATGTTTATAAGCAGGGGGAAAAGCCATTTTCATTAAGCAAAGAATATAAAGACCCAAGTTTGAAAAAAAAAAAAGTATACTTTTACTCCTGATCTCTAAAAAGTAAACCAATTACCTTAAATGACATATCTTTCTCTTCTATAAACTAATACATTAAGTAGGAAACCATTCATTTCTCGAGAGCTAGCAGGCTGATAGTCCCCCATCTCATCTCATCTTCATAGAGATGCTTACCTGGCTATTTCAGACAACTCCTTGAGTTTTACATAGTCTTACACAGGGTAGATGGCACAATGAGCCGCTGGGTCAGAACTATATAGGCTCTACATTGTGCAGGGAAATTTAAGCGACATTACACTACTTTACAAGTCATATGGGCTTCAGGTGACCATGCCATTTCATCAACAAGAGTAAGCTTTTCATTTTTGTTTTCATTATTTAAATAACACAGGCAGTTTCATGGGTTACAAACATTCCAACAGGAATCTAAAAAGATGTGACTTTGCATATCCAACATTTTCTCATTGAGGACCATGTTTACGTTTCTCATTTTAATCAGCCTGGTCAATTAAATTGGACAGTTTCCTATTTGTTTCCATCCAGTTTACCCTCCTCCTCTTTGCTTTCTGTTTTTTATGAACTATCTCAGAGCTGCTGTTTGAGCTTCACAACACTATAGGGAATGTTTAAAAAATAAACTAAATTGCCTTCGTGATTTTCTTTTTCTTTTTTTTTTTAACTTGCTGAAAATGAGATTTCTCAACAGCCTCTACTCCACAGGCCCCTCCTTCCTTTTTAATTTAAATTTTGGTACTGAAATGAGTTTACAATATTCCATTAATATCACTAGGGGAGATACTTGTTTCCCATGCAATGCACAGATTATTCTACAATTCTCCTCACTCCTATCCTTCTGTATTATATGACTTCACTGTTGCCCATAATAAATAAATAAATATATATATATATATATATATATATATATATATATATATATATATATTTAAACATTTAGTAGTTCATTTGCTTTAAAAAAATCCACCTTTCTGTAATGCTCATTTCTTTAGAAGCATACATTTATAAAAAAATAAAATAAAAAAATAAAATTCCCATACAACTCTCTCTCCACCGTGAACAATTATTTGGATGTGATGATGATTACAGATTTACCTCAGGGCTGTTGGAGAGTTGACTCAGTCCCCAATAAACCACTTAATACAGGAAAACCATGATCAAAATTGTCACACAAAAAAGTAAAGCACAGTCAACTTTAGAATTAAACATTTATTCATTTAATGAAAAATAAATGTACATGTGCGTATGTTAAATGACTATATGGTCCATAAAGAATCAACTTAATATAGTGAAAACATTAATGTACTAGAGTATAAAGGAATACATTACATTCTCCACCAATAATTCACAAATCGTACAATTTACATAGAGGTCACTGAGAGTTGATTCTGCCTAGTAGTGGCCTATTAAGTTACAATGGAATCTGCACTCTCTTCTTTCTCCATAAATTGAGAAAAATGCCACCCTCTCTCCCCTACATCATGGACCTCTTAGGAAGTTGAGACTGAAACTGGGCCCAAATTCCTCTGTAGAAGTGTAAAGTTATTGATGAGGTAGCAGGCTCCAGGAACCTGCGTTCTCAGAGGGCTTCACTTTGGATGCAATGTCAATAGATCAAAGAGAGGAAGACAGAACAATAGCCATTGGTGGGCCCTGCATGCCACTCAAAGAGTCTGAACCACCTTGAAGACAACAAGGAGCCAGGGAAATATGTCACCCAAGGGGTGACCAATAGAGCTCCTCTTAAGACATCATTCTGACAAAGTGGATGGTGACAGTGACACTAGGGATTGAAAAGGCCAGATAAGTATGTCAGGCAGGACATGGCCTTTGACTGATCCTCTAGAGGGGAAGATGATAACCATCACCACCCACTGAGAAACAGGATTTCTAGACTTTCTGAGTATAGGGAATCCAGGCTGGGGTCCAGGTGCGATGGAGGAGGGGGGCTAATAAAGGTTTTTCTCCTTTGAAAAAAAAAAAAGAAAAGAAAAGGCCAGATAAAAAGTCATTCCTTCTATAAAGAGAAAAATAATAGTGATATGACTAGCACCATGTGATTAAGATAGACAATAGATAATAGAATATCTAAAATGTATAATACAGTTGCTAACTGGTGATATAATTAAACATGACCAAAGGTTTAGGGAAAGACCCTGAAGAAATAAGCATGACTTAAAAGTTCCTGGCTCAGGCAATTTAAGATAAAGGGATCTATATCCCTTTCATTTCTTTCATCTGTCTAATTGCTCTGGCCGTGTTTCAAGAACTATGTTAAATAGAATTGGTGATTTGCTGATGATATGATTCTATACCTAGAAGACCCAAAACACTCCACCAGAAAACTTTTAGAACTAGTAAATTAATTCAGCAAAGTAGCAGGATACAAAATCAACACCCATAACTCAAAGGTATTTCTGCATATCAGTGACAAATCCTCTATAAGAGAAACAAGGAAAACTACCCCATTTACAATAGCATTAAAAAAAAATGAAATACTTGGGAATCAACCTAACAAAAGAGGTGAAAGACCTCTACAACAAAAACTACAGAATGCCAAAGAAAGAAATTAAAGAAGACCTTAGAAAATGAAAAAAAAAATCTACTTTGTTCTTGGATAGGCAGAATTAATATTGCCAAAATGACCATACTACCAGAAGCACTATACAGATTTAATGCAATTCCAATCAAAATCCCAATGACATTCTTCATAGAAATAGAAAAATCAGTCATAAAATTCATCTGGAAAAATACTCTTATTTTTAATACCCTGAATAGCTAAAGCAATACCAGACCTTAAAGTATACTACAGAGCAATAGTAACAAAATTAGCATGGTATTGGCACCAAAATAGACTTGTAGACTAATGGTACAGAATAGAGGACAAATATTTTATAATTGACAAAGGTGCCAAAAATATACATTGAAGAAAAGATAGTCTCTTCAACAAATGGTGCTGGGAAAATTGGAAATCCATACGCAACAAAATGAAATTAAACCTCTATCTCTCACTATGCGCAAAACTCAACACAAAGTGAATCAAGGACCTAGAAATTGAACCAGAGACTCTGCATCTATTAGAAGAAAAAGTAGGCCCAAATCTCCCTCAAGTTGGATTAGACCCCAACTTCCTTAATAAGACTTCTATAGCATAAGAATTAAGATTAAGAATCAATAAATGGGATGGATTCAAACTAAAAAGTTTCTTCTCAGCAAAAGAAAAAATCAGTGAGGTGAATAGAAAGTCTACTTATTGGGAACAAATTCTTACCACACACACATCAGATACAGCAGTAATCTCTAGAATATATAAAGAACTCAAAAATCTAAACACCAAAAAAAAAAAAAAAAAAAAAAAAAAAAACCACCACCAACAACAAATAACCCAATCAATAAATGGACCAAGGAACTGAACAGACACTTCTCAGAAGATGATATACAATCAATCAACAAATATATGAAAAAATGTTCAACATCTCTAGCAATTAGAGAAATGCAAATCCAAACTACTCTAGAATTTCATCTCACTCAAGTCAGAATGGCAGCTATTATGAAGACAAACAGTAATAAGTGTTGGAGAGAATGTGGGGAAAAAGGTACACTCATACATTGCTGATGGGACTGCAAATTCATGCAGCCAATATGGAAAGCAGTATGGAGAATCCTTGGAAAATTGGGAATGGAACCACCATTTGACCCAGCTATTCTACTCCTTGGTCTATACCCAAAGGACTTCAAAACAGCACACTATAGGGACACAGTCACATCAATGTTTATAGCAGCACAATTCACGATAGCTAAACTGTGGAATCAATCTAGATGTCCTTCAGTAGATGAATGGATAAAGAAAATGTGGCATATATACACAGTGGAATATTATTCAGCATTAAAAGAGAATAAAATCATGGCATTTGCAAGTAGATGGATGGAGCTGGAAAATATAATCCTAAGTGAAATTAGTTAATCCCAAAAACCAAATGCCAAATGATTTCTCTGATTTAAGGATGCTGATCCATAATATGCTATGGGGGAGGGGGTGGATGGGAGGATTAAATGAACTCTAGATAGGGTGAAGGGGAAGGGGAAGGGAAAGGGAGGAGGCATAGGGGTAGGAAAGACAGTGGAATGTGATAGTCATCATTATCCTAGTATATGTATGAAGACACAAAGGATGTGACTCTACTTTGTGTAGAACCAGAAATATGAAAAATTGTGTAGTATGAATTGTAATGCATTCTGTTGTCATATATAAAAACTGAAATATTTTCAAAATTCAAAATACAAAAAATGATAAAAAAAGAGGATCCAGATTTTTTCAAGGCCAAATGCCTTTTGTATACATGTTCTTGTTGAAGCAGGGGGGATCATTTCAAAGAATTGATCATTGACTTAGATGAGTGGACTCACCCAACCTAAAATAGACACTCAAGCAAGGTGCAGCTAACAATGTCTCTGGTTTGAGAATAAAGCACACTTTACACCAGGAGGGGGATCATCAATGACAACAGTGCTTGTTTGTGAGCTTCAGGTGGGTGGTGATGATTTTATAGGTCAAACTACAAGATAACTTTGTAGTTCTTGAGTTAGGATGAGGCTATTTTGTCCTTTAGGGAGATCTGATTTTCCATTGTGGTCAATAAGTGGAGTACACAAACATCACAAGCATCTCATCCAGAACGTCAGCACTCCTGCACAAGAGCAATCAATCATCTCTGGATGCAAGATAAAACTGTACCTGCTTAATATTGAAAAAAAAAAAAAAGGTCAACATCTGGCTGGCGGTCACAACTCATTTGTTTATATCCTATTCTTTTCAGTTTATAAGCCATGCTTTTGTTAAATATTAAAATTTGTAAGAGGCTTTTTACTTTGTATTTTCAAACCCACCACCTTTCATCTGCATTTTCTGATGCAAAAAGGGCACATCAAAATAAACAGCCTCTCAATGCTGCTTTTAATCATTTTATGAAGTACAAGGTACTTGGGATAGAAATGAGGGCATCATGTTTGGGGATAATTATCATCAAATTCTTTCTCCTATATTGTAAAACATTCTCTCCTTCTGCCTTTCTCTCCCATAGTTTCTCTCTCCCGCACTTAAACAATCCACACAGTGAGAACTGCACACCCCTCTGATCAACAATACCATGACCAGCACTCCAGTGTGTCAGACTTGCAAACAAGGTTCCAAGGTACCTCCCTTATCTTCCTATAGATTTTTTATTTTGTTATGAATATTCACATTACCTTTAGGACAAAAGGCTATAATCATCCAATGTGCCACAACGCCACTGTAATCAATGGTATAGCCTTGCCTGGTGCCTGAGACCAGAAGGAATGTTAGCTTACTGGGTCTGTTTTTAAGGTTCAACAAATTGGAATAAAGATAGAAAGGATGCTTGGCCAGGAAGTGCTAAAAAGATTGGATAATCATTTTCTACCTGGCTTTGGCTGCCTAAAGTCTCGGGACTTGTCATCTCTATTCCTTCAGTTTGAGCAATGTATCTGTCATATATCAGTAGCTCCTGCAGTCCATCCCTCATTGGTGCATCTGCTCACACTGGCCAGTAATAAGCAATTCTCTTTCATGATGCCCTATAGGAAATGCATGGGAAAAGCCTTGCATCTGCTGCAAACTTGCAACTGCAGATTGACTTTTTGTGACTTCTTTCCCATTTTAGAGCTGTTCATTTACAGCCTACATTTGCTTACATAAAAATATTAGCAGGGGTGTGATAAATTTACCAAGGGAGGACTTGGTATTTCCTGCTCTGGGTCCTGCATCTTTCTCTTCCCTTTCAGATCCTGGAGCTCTGTGATCCTTTCCCTTCCCCTGCAAATGTTGATTTTGCTTTAAACAAAGACTCGTCTCTTCAAGCTCATATTTTTTACACAAATCACAGAGTGAGAGTTGTTGCTCACTTTCTCATCCACACATTGCAATCCCTATCAACCTTGGCAGTAATGCAATATCACCAGAGGGCATCACCTGCTTTATGAACTACTGCAACTTCAATAAAGCACAGGCCTGCCTGTACTATTCCAGTATAGTTTGTAAGTCTAACTACAGATGGGCTGCCAGACCGCATCTTATTATAGAACCAGATTTCCCTTAAATCAGTCTAAAAGACTGTGCACAGTTTTTTCAAAAGCTTTTGTTTTGTTCCCTTTTGATTCTATTAAACACAAGAGATGTGAAGACACATACTTCCAATGTGTTTGCTTCATACAGGGAAAATGCTGGAATTAATACATGCTCATAAGAGTAATCAGCTTTGGCAGCAGAAAATGTGTTTTTCAACCCATTATCTTTTTTCCCTATGAGAAGACGATATTGGCAAAATGACGCTATGTCCACAGCCACAGGATCTGGAGGGGCCAGAGTGGTATCATGAAACAGGAAATCAGTGGAATGTACCAGGATAGTCTCATGATTCATTGATGGGATCCATTTAGGATCTCTAGATAAGCAACCTGCACAGTGAGAAAATTAGAAAATAACTAACTACATATATTTTATTTCAATTATTAAGTAATCTGCACTTCACCCATGACTGAGGGTAGTTGTAGGAAAGTGGTGAAATGTTGTGAGCCAGGGACAGATAGTTAGATTTCAGCTGGTCTCTGGGCTGACATGAAAGCTGATGTATTTATTGTGCAGATTGATTCAGGGCTCTTCAGATGTCCCCTGTTCTGTATGGGATCATTTGGCAGATGGATCAATCTAGAAGAGGGGGCTAAGGAACCTGAGTAGTAAGTCTAAATGGTAGAAGGTCAGGAAAGAAAGCTAATCATTGCATAGGTAAATGTAAAACCAATGGATTTCTCTTTTTCTGTAATTTCTTTCCTTCAAACTCTACTGACATGGGTCCCATTCCTCTCTAAGTCCCTCTTATGAATACCAACCTAAATGAAACCAGAAGCAGCTAAGACATCAGCATCAACTTGCCTAATCCAAAACATGGATTCAAAGTCAACCTGGATATTCTCTATTCTCACAAAAGAAGGTCTCATCATTTCAACCATAAGAAATGAGCAATGGATCTCCTATGTCAGTAGCCTTTCTCTACACCAATGAATCTCATAAACATTTCTTGTTTGAGGTGACTCTTGTTTGAGGGACAGACAGCACTGTGCCTTTCAGTATTTAGGCTAAAAGGAATGGCATAGAAATTGACTACTCATGTTGCTGTTGTTCCTATTTACCTAGGACCATCACCTAGTGATTAGAACTCCTAAATACTCACTTTAGGCCTAGAGACTTGTGGGAGTGGGGTGGGAATGGAGGTTTGCTCTAAGCCCGGATAATGGAGAAAGAAAAATTAGAACCCAGCAGAGTGGGCCACTGGGGGTTGGCTGTTGTCAGCCAGAGTTTGCTATAAATAGATAGTCCCAAGGGGAGGGATTCCATTTATTCTCACACCTCCTCCCTAGCTGACTAGTCTCATGGCATGATTTTATCTAGATGGATTACCACACATGTGCAACCTGGCTCCCTTCTGGCTCCCTTCCTTCCCATTTCCCTTGTATTACAACACAAACCAACTCCCAGCAGAATCAGAGTGATGAAGGAGGATCTTCAGTTCTGCATACATTACAGGGATCACTACTAAATGCTTGGGTGATAAACTCCACTGGAGAGCACAGAATGCTCCAGGAGAAAACGATCTTTAATGGAGATACTCTTAAAAGTATCTGCATGGGGTAATGCTAAATATCATGAAGTCTCGGTTACAGATCACAGACCTCAAATACATGAATATTAAAGAAGAAAACATCAGCGAAGCAACCAAAAGTGAGTGCAAGAAGCTACTGGAGAAAATTACTTTTGTTGTCTCCTTTATCGGGCCAGTTCCAGGTAAAACCATGATAGATAAAACCTTCTCTTTAAGATTCATCATCATACCTTTTCACCCTTCTCAGGCAGCTTAATCATTCCATTTCTATCATGTTCTTCCAACAGTGAAAAGATCTGACAATAATTATTTTAAGTGTATGTGTATGAAAGTGATGCTGGATATTTGCATTTTAATTGGAAAAAAAAAGATTTAATGTAAGGAGTGACTCTTCAACAGTGGAATTTCAGGTAAAAATGAGAAAATGAAGACTAGGTGAAGTTTTGGTTTATAAAATCTTTAAAAAGTACCTACATATGGTTTTCTTTATTCATGCATTTCTCTTCTTCAAGGCTAATCCAACTCTAAGTCTCTTTCCTCTCTGAGAATGGGTACTGTTGACTGGGGGAAATGGGGCTACTCATAATGTACATATATCAAGCCTTTTAACTATTTACCCTGGAAAACTTTGGTTACTACCCACACTCTTCCACATGCAATCTCCATAGCTTCTGCAATGACCTCAGCCATATGGAGATGCCATTTAGATGACATTCTCATTGAACATGCTATGGGGCACAACACATTTGAGATGCTGTCACTTTCCAGATGCAACAAGAACTCATGCCTCTGCTGCTGCGTATGCATGTGGGTGGGTGTGTGCAAGACACATGCTTGCAACATGAAATTTCAAGTTAAAAAATAAACGGAGGAGCATAACTGAGTTGCTATAAGACAGAAGCCACCAGAAAATATAACACACATGATTAATCTAAACAAACCTCCATGGTTTTCATACCATATCACTTGGTTACGAGTTCCATCTTGTTCAAGTTTGATTCTGTGATCATATTGTTGTGTCATCAGAATAATAAAAGACATAAATCTTCATTTCATGAAATTGATCACAAACCTAAGCAAAGAGGAGGTCACTTTACCTGCTGTATTGTCTAAACAAATCTATTGAGGGATCTTGAGTCGTTTAATCATAGTGCTGTCATTTGGTTTGGGTAAGCATATTTTCCCTTCATTAGATTTAATATATAATCTCATTATAGAAATCTGACACTCTGCACTGACTCTCAACTCATAAATCAGCCTCTACTTATATTCCTAAGGCCAAGAAGGAAAAAAATAGCAACCAAGTGTGATAATAAAATGCACAGTATAACATTATTCCTTGCCATTCCACTCCTTATCCTCATTGTTGATTTATCTAGTACTATTGCCACAAGGAATATCATGCTGACTTCCAGTTTTATATGTAATCAGACATTTAAAAATATGTCACTCATGAATCATTCCAAAATACTACCTAACTTTTCCCCATCTAATCATATCAGCTATTTTTTCCCTGTATAACATCATCCAACATCTGGGTGCTCATGGGCTATCAATATATCCATTTATGGAGTACCTAAAACATGTCTTGTATTTTGTATTTTTGAGTATCATTGATCTATTGAAGCCATATAATAAAGGCTTTAGATCCAAAGAGAAAATGAAACTAACCAAAGAGGATATGAGTTTATTACAAATAAGAAAGATATTAAAATGCACTTGTTAGTTCTCATGTAGTAAGAGCTCACATGTGATGCCTTCTAGCATAACATGGATACAGTCATGCTTTTGGTGGAAGGGAGTTATAGAGCAATTTCTTTAAAACCTTTCCCTCTGGCTGCCTAACTTTGTTAAGCTTCATTTAAATTTTCATTTTACTTAGGACATTATAATTGTGTGCCTGGTTGATCCAATAATTCCTTAAAGATTAAAAACTTCCTCCTCTAGATTTCAAATTTGTAGATGATCTGTGGATATTCAGTCACAATACCATGTCAGGCAAAGTCCTGGCAATGCTCAAGAGTTAAAACTAGAACTTAGCCCCTCAGATTTTTTGGCCACAGGGATGCTAAATCTTCATATTACCCTCTGTGAAAATGGAGATTAGTGTAAATACACATTGTCCCTAAGAATCTGGTCTGGCCCATGGGTAAAAAACAAATAAGCAAAAACAATAACAAGAAGAATTGACCAGCAATTTCAAATTTTCAGCCAGGTCCTGGTGTAGATGAAAATGGTTCACAAAGAGTAAATGGTTTTATTATTTAAAAAAAAAAATGTGTGTGTGTGTGTGTGTGTGTGTGTGTGTATCATGAAAAAGTGATGAATATGGTTCCACACAACTATGTCAGAAAATTAATAATACTTATTTTGCAAGAGATCTGTGTACATATGTGTATATTATTTGAAAAACTGCTGGAAGGCCAAGCAAGGCAGTGTGTCTGTAGTCCCAGCTACTAGGGAGGCAGGAAGATTGGTTAAACCCAGTAGTTTGAGACTTAAATACTGAATTACATAGCAAGATTCTATATAAAGAACAAAAATGAAACAAACAAACAAAAAATAAGCAAACAAAAAAAATATGGAAACAAAAAAATTGCTGGAAGATAGAAAGAATGAGAACATATATGGGCATTTAATGCTTTTATAAAGACTGAAAAACTATAGCATCAAATTCCACTCTGAAATGTGCTACCAAAGCTTCTCTGGGTGTGCTCTACAATAATGTATGTTCTGCTGTTGGTATTTATGTTTCTGAGACTGCAAAAATAAGGAGAGAGAGAATGAGTCCTGATTAAGATCACACCCTACAGTGAGAGGTGCAGCCCCAACAAAAGGATTAAGGTTGGCACTATGGAGGTTTAAAGGAAATGGCTGACCCTGTAGTCTGATCAGAGTTCAGGGAGGAAGAGAACAAAGGAAAAACAGGAAAGACAGGAAGTGGTGCACATTCAGGGGGAGAACTTGGGAAGTGTTCAACTCTTAATACTTTTCCCTAGAATAATGGGGGATATCATGTTTGATCCATATGGTAAATTTTTGCTTTGTATGCTGGATCACTCTTTTTATAAAGTGTCAACTTCTCAGTAAAACTTGATATACTTAAAGCATTGTCTGTTTGTATTGGTTAGGAATAAAGTTGAAGGCAATAGAATGAAGAGGTCCTGCTACCTACGCCCTCCCGCCCCCCCACTGAGATTCTGTGCACTGTAGCAGTTCCAATAGGTCAGGAGCAAAGCAAACAAACCCATAGTCTGTGCTGGAGAAGGGAATGGAGAGAAGCACATGGCACCGCCAATCAGCTGAGAGGCAGATGGCTCAGACATGGATGTGAGCCAGATTCCGTGTTCTCAAATAAAGAAAGAGAAGGTGACTCTGGAGCAGGATGGATGATGCTTGAATCACATAAGCAAAACTGAAAACTAACATGTTCTTTTTGGTGAACACAGAATGGTTTAATATCAGTAGAACCTAAGCTGAGAATTACTCGATGCAAACTCACACAGTGTTTTATATAAATTTATGACCAAAGTTTGGCCTAGGTTTATACTATTCCACTTTAGAATATAAAATCACATCTAGTAAAATTGGTGAATTCTAGACAAAAGCTTGCACATTAAACAATTTTATTATTATTTGACTGTTGGTATAATTCCTTCTCTTCCATGTACCATACTGTCTAAAAGGACTACCCTCCTAATAATTTATTTGTGTCTATTTTACCTTCCTTCTTAACATTTTTAAACACTATCTATACCATAAATCTGAGATTTATTATCTTCTCTCTTCTGTTATTAAATCTCTTACATAAATTCTGTCCTCTCAACTGCATTGAAAATTCTTTAAAAGAATGACATCTATCTCTGGGGAACTCTAATGGTTACCTAGGTTTATCAGAAAACATTCACTATTAAAATGATTACCATATTGCTTTTCCTTATGCATAAATGCAGTAATGCTCAATGTCACTCTCATAGAGCAATGAAAATACAAAATGCATTAGTTATAAAGCCTCTTATCTCTATGTATGACTCCTTAGATACCAATTAAAAGAAATGGGTATTTGCCCCAATGTCACTGTTATGATTTGGGTATAAGATATGCCCCCAAAGCTTTTGTTAATACAGGAATATTCATAGGTATATTATGAGAGCTATAACCTCTTAAGTCCATCCTAATTTGAATGTAGGCAGTTGGGGCATGACTGGAGAAGGTGGATCACTGGGAGTGTACCCTGGAATGGTTGATCTTTTGGTGTTCAATGGTTTCTTTTCCCTCCCTCCCTCCCCCCCTCTCTATCTCTATCTCTCCCCCCCCCACACCCCTTCTCCATCCTGACACTCTTTAAACTGAGCAGTTCACCTCTATTGGGCCCTTAACCCATGATGAACCACCCCATCTTGGGTCCAGAGCAATAGAGTTAATTGTCTATGGACTAAGATCTCTAAAAACATAAACCCAAAATAAAAATTTTCTTCTCTAAGTGTTTGTTGTCAGGTATTCCAGTCACAGTGATAAAAAGCTAACAACAACAGAAGTTGGTACCAGGAGTAGCAGGGTGACTAACCTTTGGAGTTGGCTGGCAGGAGGAATTTGGAAAAGTTTAATATGCAAGCTGGAAAAGTTTTAGAATGTTACAAGCCGAGCTTACTGGGTGAATCTGGCCGGAGCTCAGAAGACCAGAAAGTGGACAGAATGCGGATAGTGCTCATGAGGGAAGTAAGACTCTACTGGGAAGTGGATTAGAGGCCACTCACATTCTTGCAATGAACCTGGCTACATTTTACCCACATTCTGAGACTTCATGTGAATTTAAAAGTGATGCACTAATTAATCTGGTGGAGGAAAAAAATTTTAGTCAGGAGAGCATTAAGGCAGGGGCTTAGATACTCCTGGAAGCTTTTAGCCAGATTTACTATGAGAATTGGGAGGAGAAAACAGAGCTAAAGGATCTTAAAAACTTGCAGTTTGTCCAGAAAAGTATATGTAAACCTGGGGCCAAGGAAGAGGTGCTTGTTGGAGAAATTACAGCCTTATAGATATTAAACACTTTGCATGGAGACAATAGTAAAGATTCCTGGATAGCATCTCAGGAATATGTAAGACTACACCAACTACAGGCTCAAGGGTATAGAGAAGAGAAAATTCCTTTGGAAAGAGATCCTGGGGGTGTCCTAGTCATACCAGGGGGCCTAGGAAGTTGTTCCATCATGCTGAATAATGAAGGCATTCAGAGGCCAGTGCAGCCGAGATTCCAGCAGGCCAGGTATTGGGTGAGCTAGCACCAGACCTTGGCCTCATCTACATAGTGTTCAGCAAGAATGCAGAATGCTGGAGTTATGGTGTCATGGAGACTGCCACTGTGATTTCAAAGAAAGGTCTGGGAGACTAGCCAAAGCTATGGGTTGAAGTCCCTGCAGGCTGCTCTTGAGAGGACACTGCATGGAGCTGTGAAGGTGAAGATAAAGCTAGAGTGGAGGCTTTGAGAAATTAAGAGATGCCAGTAACATGGACTTTCTGCTGAGAATGCTGGCTGTAGAGAGAGCCAGGCCAAGAGAGAGGTCCCAGTGGTGGAGCTATACAAGTCCTCTGGAGGTCACATTATGATGCCGTGTCCCATAGATGCTGAATGTGGCATAATAGGTGGAGTTTGGGAACCTGCTTGCCCAGCGAGGTTTCAGTCTTGCTTTGACTCCATCCCTACTTTCTATGCCCCATTTCTCCCTTTCGGAATAGAAATGTTTACTCTGTGTCACTCTCTACTGGATATACATTATTTGCTTTTGATATTTTACAGGGGCTCACAGCTAAGATTTTTCCTTGGGTCTCAGAGAAGACTAAAGTTGGATTTTTGGGTAATGCTGAAATGGTTACAACTATGAAACTTAGATTGATGAACTGAAATCATTTTGCATTTTGATACAGACATGAGTTTTGGGGGACCCGGGGTGGAATATTATGGTTTGTATATAAGGTGTCCCCCAAAAGCTCCTGTTAATGTAGGCATATTCAGAAGTAAATAATTAGATTATGAGAGCTGCAACCTAATTAGTCCAGTCTAGTTTGAATGCAGTGACTATGTGGTTACTGTAGGCAGGCAGGGCATGGCCAAAGGAGATGGGTCACTGGGGATGTTCCCTGGAAGGCTGGCTTTTCCTGCAGCCCCTTCCTCTCTCTCCTTCTCTCTTCACTTCCTGATACCATCATGAGCTGAGCAACTTTCCTCCACTGGGTCCTTACCCCAAGAAGTGCTGCCTTATCCTGGGCACAGGGCAATGGAGTTGGCTATCTATGGACTGATACTTCTGAAACCGTGAACCTCAAATAAAATTTTCCTCTTCTGAGGTCTTCTTGTCAGTATTTTGTTCACAGTGATGAAAAGCTAACTAAAACATCCACCAATTGAGAAGTCAATGGATATGAATACTTATTTAACTAGGAGAATTTCGGCACAATAAGAGAAGATGACAATATTTTGGGCAAACATCCATGTGATAATTGACTAAGACTAGAAGACTGAAAAACAATGATAGAGAGAATGATGGCTTGAACATTTTTAGAATTAATGTGAAGCAATTTGTAATGCTATAAACACTAAAATAAAATCCTCTCTGATGCAGGTTGGAAGAAAGTTTTGTATTATGATTATTACTTTTTATTAGGAAAATGAAAGCTTGAATAGTTGAATTTCATGAACAAGTATATTACACATGGTCACTCAATTTTGCTGAATATCCTACTACATCCAGTAGCTTAATCTAACTTCTGCCTTAAAAAGTAGGTCTTGGGCATCATTTTTATTACCATCAAGTTACAGAGATGGAAGGAACCTATGATTCCTCTAGCTGAGTCCTCTTGGTTTTGATTTGAGAAAGCTCGGGTGAGAAGTGTTATGTTTGGATCTGAAATGTCCCTCAAAGGCTCATATGTTGAAAACTTGGTCTATAGCTGATGGCAAGTATTGGGAGATGACAGACACTCTAGGAGCTGGGGCCTAGTTGGAGGAAGTAGGTCACAGGATCATGACTCTGTCCCTGTCCTCTGGCCCTCTCTCTTCTCCCCTGTCCCTATGAGTTAAGTTTTCCCACCACACACTCCCCGCCGTGATGTTCCACCTCACCAGAAATGCACAGAAATGATTTTGGAAATAAAAGCAGATTAGGTGTACAGAAAAATCTTTTTACTTTTGTACTAAAACTAAAAACCCCAGATAAACATATAAAACTTTTAATGTGGCTAGGCTGGTGATAAATTAAAACTATTAGAGGCCTGACATCTCAAGGAGTTATCTGGATCAGTGAGCAGGAATTTTCCACTGGGATGCTGTCCAATCCTCAGAGCAGTGTGTCATGGACACAGAACGGGGGACAAGCAGAGGGGGAGATCAGACAAGAGACCCCTGCACCAAGCAGGTACCAACAAAGGACAATAACTCACAGAAGATGGGCTAAAAAATGATCTTTGGAAAGCCTACTTTTTCTTGAAGTTGATATAAAGTAGAGCAGAGAAAATAAAACTCTCTCAAAAGTACCTCACCTGAAGTTCATCCTCTAAAAAGTAAGGTTAGAATTCATATAATAGGTAAAATTCCAGGGAAAAATTTAAAGTATCAAATGAGTAGTGCCCCTAAGTACCTAGCAGAAACAATTTACAAAGGAGTTTCTCCAGCAAAATTGATTCTAAGCTTAGGTTGTAAAGATTTTTGCAAATGAATTTCAATAAACATGAAGCTCAATATTAAAATAAATTTATTGGGGCTGGGGTTGTGGCTCAGTGGTAAGAGTGCTTGCCTACCATGTGGAGTCACTGGGTTCGATTCTCAGCACCACATATAAACAAATTAAAGTCCATCAAATATATATATATATATATATATATATATATATATATATATATATATATATAAATTAACCAAATATTTAAAGAAATATGTGCTTTGAATAAGTATTTATAGGAAAAAGGAACAAATATCACATTAACAAATACTGATGACATTATAATTAACAGGTACAGGACACTATATACTTTCAACATATTTAAGTAAAAAATGTATGTAAGCATAACACATTAAAATTGGCCAGGAAAGACTAAAGCAGAATTTACAGAAATGAAGAGTATCTAATTTAAAACACAAATGAGTAAAATTCAAATATAAAATTTGATATAATTGAAAAGTCTGTGAACACACAAATATCAAGAAGTTACACCCAAAGTAGCACTGAAAGAAAAAAAGATGGCACACATGAATGAATGGTAAGAGGCAGGAGAAAGTAGAGTGAGAACACCTAATACAGTTTAGTCCAAACATGGTCTACAAATCAATAGCATAGGTTCATATTTCTTAGTATACAACAACAACTGAAGAGAATATATGAATTTGTGCTATAAGGAGTTCACTGGCTGATTGCTTTGTAGCATAAAATTTGAGAAGCATTGGTTAGTATATATCTAATCTTAATTCTAATAAAAATATATAATTATTGGAGCAGTAACACTGGAAAAAATAACAGCTGAAAATTTTTAATGAGTAATGACACCAATCCTCCAAATCAAGAAGTTCTATGGTTCCCAAATAGATAAACAAAAAGAAATAGAGTGAAAATAAAGAACACCAAAGAAAAAAAGAAGATCTTAAGACATTTAGAAAAGAAATTCAAGTTAGGATCATGAGAATTCCCAAGAAGACAGACTAGTCTAGAGAGAAATCAGTCCAGAAAAAGCACATGAGAATAGTAAAGAATGGATTTAAGATGACAACCTGCACTGAACACTTAACATCTAACACACTTGAATGTATAAAGGGAACATTTTCATATCTGACAAATTTTTTAGAGATTGAATGGGTGATTAGGACAAACCAAAACTAAACACAGAAAACAATATAAGGGGGAGAAATGAATTACAGTAGAGGGGGTAGAGAGAGAAGAGGGGAGGGGAGGGGGGAGGGGGGATAGTAGAGGATAGGAAAGGCAGCAGAATACAACAGACACCAGAATGGCAATATGTAAATCAATGGTTGTGCAACTGATGTGATTCTGCAATCTGTATATGGGGTAAAAATGGGAGCGCATATCCCACTTGAATCAAAGTGTGAAATATGATATATCAAGAACTATGTAATGTTTTGAACAACCTACAATAAAAATTAATTTAAAAAAAAAATAAACACAGAAAACAGAACTCAGAAAAACAAAATCTACAACTCTCCAGGTAAAATAAAATATAACGTAATAAAAGGAATCATGCTACACCTTCTCATCTGTGAATAACCTTTATATTGTTATGCTAATGTAAAAATCATATAATGATCTAGCAAGAGTACAACATGATGGGTGTGGTAGTTTAGGCCTGTACTTCCAGCTACTTGGAAGGCTGAGGCAGGAGAGGTGACAAGTTTGAGGCCATCCTGGGCAATTTAGTAAGGCTGGGGGATATAGCTAAATAGTAGAATGTGAGTGCCTCTAGGTTAAATTCCCAATATCAAAACAACAATGCAAGATAACCATTTAGAGATGGGGGGCTGGGAAATTTGCATGTTGTATTGAAGGACCAAGGAATGAGACAGTAAATTCTCATTTTCTCTGAGAGCCACACTAAGGAATGACTCAGTTTGAGAAATCAAGATGCAGCTATTGAAGCACAGATGGAAATGCTCCCACCCTCATTTTGTGTTGTTGTTAACAATAATTCTAAGTAGTTGCCTCTGAGAAATAATGTATAATTTAATTTTTGTAGCACGCTTCCTTGAACTAGTTGACTTTTTAAATGCAAGCATACGAAACATTCATAAAATATCATTTTACCCCCCTTTTCCCTGGTGAGAAGTTAAACATTTGAAAGTAGTTTGAAGTGTTGCTGAGCAGGAGAGGCCATGGATCAGTTAGTACTAAGGAGAGTGTGCTTTCCTTATTACCAGTTTTAAAATGCATTTGGCATTGCAAGGTCAAGATGGGTGTTGAAACTCTTATCTAGTATATTCTTCTGTGTGTTCCCTAGAGCCACCTCTGTACCAGATAACATGAGTAAGGATGGAGAGGCCAGCATTGCTGCATAGGTCTACAGACTAGATATACATCCAAGGTTCACAAGTAGAATAAAGGATACATACTCTTTGATATAGTCACATAGCAAAAACCATACAATTGGAAACATGAATGAATCAGAATTACACACATCAGCTTGGTTGAATCTCATACATACATATCTAGTTGCATGAAATACACAAGACATAGGGGAGTACCATCGCACTAATCTAAAACTTCAAGCCACTCAAAAATAAATAACATATTGTTTAGGGATACATCATATGTAGCAAAGGGGTACAGGAGTATAGAAACAATCAGCTCAAGTTTCTAAATGGAGTTGATCTATAGTGGGAGAGAGAGGAGCTAAGGGTGAGGGCGTCATATAGCAGGGTTTTATTTCCTTAACTGGTGAAGTTTTCTTTCTTTTTTTTTTTTCGCTTAAAGCTGAAAATAGAAGCTATGTATACTCTTTTGTACTTCCTATTTGAAAAAATTAAAGCATAGCCTGGTACATATTCCAAATTTGTGATTTTGTCAGCTATCTGATCTCAGCCTCTTGTTGCTCCATACTTCTTTTGAATTTAAAGTTGTGTACTAGAAATCATAATGATAATTTGAGACGGGATTCAACTGTGTGCCTTTGAAGAATGATATTTTTTGAAGAAGGCTAAATCTCTCCTACACTCTCCAGTCAGTGGGTACAGGTGAAACCTGCATTCAGTTCTTGTGGACACATAATTTGTGTATTATACACAGATGTGCATCTCTGTCTAACTATATACAACATTTTATCCAGATTTTATCATTGTAATCTGAGAGAATGTTAGTTCAACAAGCTAATTTACCACTATTGCAAATCAAAACCTGGTGTTTCCTTAATTCTTTTCATGTTTTTTGTCTGATTAGGTTTGTTTATTTATTTTCCATGTCTCTTTGAAAACTAGTTTTAAAAAAAATTTCATGACACATAATTATTGTGTTTATGGGCTAGATGGTGATGATTTGATAAATATATATAATATGTGATGACCAAATTAGGGTAATTAGTATTTCTGTCTGTCTTCTTTAACAATTATCATTTCTTTATGTTGGGAGCTTTCAAACTCTTCAGTGCTTCTTCACAAAATACATAATCAACTGTTGTAAGGTACAGTCACTCTAAGAACTTTGCATCTGTACAGAACACATAGACCTTTATTTCTTGTCACTAAACAATACAGTATAACAACTATTTATGCAGCACTTAGATTTAAAGTATAAGGGAAGAAATGTGCAGGTTTTATGCAAAAACTAACACCTTTTATATCAGGGACTTGGATTTTGTTATCCTGGGTGGGGGATCGGGGCAGATACCAAGGGATAGCTGTATACAGATAGAGGAGAAAGAAATGCTGCCTGTCTTTACCTGTCACCTAAGGCCATCTCCTGCAAACCTCACTGACTCAGTGGTATCACATACCAGAATAGGGTGTGTGTGTGTCAAACACATGAAACCCTAGCATCTTTGATAGATACGTAAGGACCATTCTGTGGGAGAGCCTGGCACATGACCATTGAGCCAAACACCTGTCAGGCCACTGAGAATACACAACTTTGAAGGTATTTAAAGGGACAGATAAAATATGCCTGTTTCTTAACAAGCTATCTGATTCTCATTACTAATCATTGTCATCTGCAAAATGTTCATCACAAGCAGCAATACAAATTCCAGTTTCTTGGATTCCTGGAGGTCACTACTGGCCTAGTGCTCCATCAAAAGGATGGCAGTTCTACTCTACAGTGTTTCCACTTTGTAATCCAGGGTAGTGATCATTAAAGAAGAGTAAAATGTGTCCACTTGGTACAATCTATCATATCAGAAACTGCTTTATCAGGGCAAATGGAGGCTCCTGACACAGTAAGTTGATATTGCCTCAGAGAGGAAGAAATAAGAACAGGAAGGGTGAGATGCCCATAAGATGCATGCCACTCTCCACTCCACATTCCTGGTACTTTGAAATTATATTTCAGACATGGGTTAAATGCTTGCTTTCCTTAACCTCAGCCTTCATGGTCTCAGTTGAAGATTTACAGCTTCCCTTGCCTGTTCCCCATAATAATTCCTTTATATATTATTTTGAGAAATTCCCCCCATTCCAGAAATGTCCTCATTCAACAAGTTTGAAAATCTGATTTACAAATGTGATTATGGAAATGTGACAAGATTCTTTCACTTTTTCCTTTCTGTAAGAATATAAACTCAAAGACAAGTTAAATCTCAATAAGCGGCAAAACCACAATATTGTCTCCTCTGATTACTTTTGTTCTTGACATTATATTGCCTTGCTAGATCCTATATGGTTGCTTGTACTTTTTATAGATGCCTAAATCAGTGTTATGTATTTCAGATTATAATCTCTGCATTGTAGAGTGAGCATTTACCTTGTCCAATAGACTTCCTCTGTACAACATCATACCAAAGCATAATAAAGTGCATTTGTCAATGACATGACTACATTATCAGACCCCAACTCAAATATTGCCCAGATTTACCACTTGACCCCTTATTCTCTGCAACCTTTCTCACTATTGACTGTAAAGGGACCTGAAGATATTTAATTTCTTCAAGCATTCAGGCCTGTGAGCATATTGTGAGAGCAGTACCTCTGTCCCAGTTGTTAATGATGTTAACAATTATAAGACTGATATTATTGCAAGGAATGGGGTTCAGATTTTAGACACAAGCCACATAATTATGTAATTATTTTATACTTTAAAGATGAGTTAAAATGGGTAATGAAAGACCACGTTCTGGAAAGAAGGACTATTTTCTTTTCCTGTTTTAATTGGAACACCCACTCATTCTTTGCTGATGCTGGACTATGATTCACTGTTTGCAGAAGGACTCTAGATTATCCAGTAGGTATATATGATACACTTTGATATATAGAGATCAGTTGACTTCAATTATTTTCTGGTAAGAAATAACTGACCTGACTATTGCTGAAACTCTGAATCCCTTGATAACAGTCTGTGAGAATGAGAGCAGCAAATTACCTGAGTTGTCTCTTGAATACTGCTCTATTTTGCTAACTTGGGAAAGTAAAGATGTAGAGAAATGCTCAGGCTTGTTTTCTACAATGCCTTGCCAGCGGATTTCTCTAATCTAGATCAAAAGATAAAAGACGTTCAAAACCATTGTCCATACTTATTTCTGGTTTGTCTTCATTTATAATTAACCAGGAAGTGCCTTCACTTTGCCAATAGATACAGTATGCAAAGGAAATTATAGATAAGACTATGGGTGATTGTATTTTTATATAAAGTACTAAGATAGAATTTGTGTCTACAGCACTCATTTCAAAGATTGGAATCGAGGCAATAATTGTAGAAAACTAATGATATAAACCAATAAACTCCTTCTCACACAGCTCTATTCCCTGATATGAAAATTAAGCATTAGAAAAACTGAATATAATTAATAAATACTTGCATAATGTTGAAGTTTACTAAAGACATAATAGTACACAAGCACACGTATGCACAATATGTGCATGCACACACACATGCACAAGCTCAAGATCAGATTTTTAATGGTAACAAAACATCTTGATAAATGTACCATGGGCTTGAAGAAATACATTGTTTTCTGCTGCTGGCTTGCATGGTCCTTATTCTTGATTACAGCAGCTTCTTGAATATTTCTGCATAGTGTGTAAAAGTAACTGAGCCTATATGTGATTGTGTTTAGAGTTACAGCTAACCAGGAAGGCTGTGATACAAGACGTTTTCTTTTGATAAATAGTTACTATCGTATGGTACACTTTTTGCTTGCTTATTTATAAGATGCAGGTGGAGTCAAACAGATAGAAACATCATTAAGATCTGCTAATGAATCATCCTCTTATTTGCACTGGGAATAAGTGTTTGAACTCAATGCTGCATCTGTGTTTGAAGAAATACAATTATTGGTTAACAAATGTGTTACATTTAGGTGGTATGGTTGGGTGAATACTAACTACAGGCAAGCAAGCACTGGGTCTGTTTTGCTAGAAAAATACAGTATATCAATGGCAACATTCCATTTTCACCTAAGCAAATACACATTCATATTGTTATGCTAAATACATTTATCAAGTCAGAATTAGTCTTTTAAAATTAACAATGCTCTTTCTCACTGATAATATTTATTGTAAAAAATGTGGACAATAAAGAACAAATAATAATTACCAATGTTCCCATCTTTCAAGGGTAACTGCTGTTGTAATTTCAGCATCTATACACTCTCTCTTTTATTATAGATACACAAATTTATTTATATGAACACATTCGGCCCTATCTGGAGCATAGGCAGCGGTACATGTCCATAGGAACATATTAGCTTTATGAACCATGGACCTGTCATTTAAATTTTCCCCTATAACATTACTGACAAATATCAACCCTGACATAGAAGCTCATGGTTTTTTAATCCTGAGAACAGGTTGAGCATCACTGATTTGCGAATCCAAAATCTATGCCATCCTGAGTGCCCACGCTCAAAAAGTTTCAGATTTTGGAACATTTCACATTTTCAGAGTAAAGATGCTTAACTGGTAGTCCATGCAAATATCCCCAAATCCTAAAAGCTTAAATCTGAAACAACCCTGCTTGCAACCATTTTGGATAAGGGATATTCAACATGTACCTCAGGACGGGGTTGAAGCGAGGTAGTGGAAATGATGTCCAAACTTAAGATGACACCAGGAACACACATAGATAGGCAAGGTGAACTGATTTAAATTGGTTCATGACTGCTTTCCCATGTATCCCTGGAGCCCAACTTCATAGTCTTTTGATTCAGATTGCTTCTGACATGTTACCGCTTTTGTAAGGCATGTTCTAACCCTAAAGAAAAAGGGTAATATGTTTCCCTTTGATTTCTCCTGCCTGAAAAGGTAAGTTCTGTTTCTCAACTTCAGTTTCCACTTAAAACATGCTAATATAAAGCAGAGATTATACTTTTCCTACTTTCCTCAAACCTAGTGTAATGCCTGGTACATAATAACTGTTCTGAAAGTATTACTTTACAAAATTATAATTCAGTGCCCTGTATTTATACTAATTGATAATGCTCTAGTCTTATTTTTTTTTCAGCATTTTTGTGCTATTTACATAATTTTCTGAGTCAATAGTGTCTGCAGAACTCAACAGACATAAGTATATTAGTTTATTTGGGGAATGCATAATACATAATCTTTTGAGTAATAGAGTGTTAATATATATAGTCCTCAACTTATAATGGTACAATATATGATGTTTTGATTTTTTTTATATAGAGCTGTATGCTTTCAATAAAAATCATACTTCACATTTTGAATTTCACTCTTTCTCTTGGCAGCAGTATGCAGGATCCTTTCTTGTGGTTCTAGGAATTAGTAGCCAGCCATAGCTCCCAGTTAGCCACATGATCATGAAAAAATGTGGACAATAATGAACAAATAATAATTACCAATGTTCCCATCTTTCAAGGATAACTGACAATGTACTGGACTCTACAGTGTTTTGCATTCAATAAACTGCACAAGACAATAAATGTTTTATCATGGATTAGGCTTTGAGTTACATGATTTTGCCCATGTGTAGACTAATGTAAGTGTCCTCAGAATGTTGAAGGTAGGCTAGGCTAAGCTATATGTTTGGTAGTTTAGGTGATTTAAATCCATTTCCAATTTATGATCTTTCCAATTTATAATGGATTTATCAGGAAGTTATCCCATCATTAGTCAAGGGTTATCATGACTCAAGAATCATCTGTGTGCATGTGTATGAATTCTGCTAAAAAAGAAAATACAGCTATCTTTCTTATCAAGGACCACTGGGCTCAAGACAAAGGTTCATTGTCCAGGTCTTATCATACTTTGATGTGCACATCTTATGCATCTTGACCTTAGCCAGCAAGAGCTTGAGAGGGCAGAAAAGAGAAGAAAAATACCAACATAATAATGTAATTCCTTTGCCTTGACATTTTGGATTCTCCGAAGCATTTCCCTATCTACTTGAGAGTGTTCTAGTTCAAAGGCCCTTATATGGCAGTAGTAACTGCCAGGAAGCAAGGCTCCAATTTTCTACCAGGGAAAACACTTTACTTAGATTACATATGCTGTAAAGAAAAGCAGAAGTATTAGAAACAAGTGAGAATTCACTTGAAAGTAATTATTTTGGTAGAGACATGCTGCAGTGGGTTCCAAGAATCTTACGATTCGCATGCATTTTTTTTTTCTCTAGTTTTTTTCATTACTTGTTAAAGGGTCATCTGGAGGCTAAAACTGCAAACCAGGCAGCATGTATGCATCTTCCTAACAGAACACAAGCACACCCAATGGGCTCGGTAATTGATTAATTAGGGAGACCAGACTGCTGCTTCAGCTTCCTCAAAAACAGCAAATTACAGGCCAAACAAGGGGTCTGTCATCTATCCAGAGGAAAGTCCCCTGTGCATCTAGATTTGGAACATCTAGTTTTAGGCTCCAAAGTATCCGAAAAAGTCACCTATATTAAGACAGCACAATCAGACCCATGAGGAAAGAAGAGATGTGCAGATGGCCAGGTAACAGTGTGTGTGTGCATGCGTGTGTGTGTGTACTCTCAAAGTGGCAGAGGTAGGAGGCATTAAACACATCTAGGAGTTATTGCATCTCCCCAGCCCTAAAGCCATTCTGATTACCTGGATGCTTAGACTGCTCAAATCAGATGGGTGGCAAGGAGAAACAAAAGAGCTCTGTTTAGGGTCTCTAGGTATTATTATATTTACATCAGCTGTGCTGAAGTGAACCGATCCTGAAATCCCACCAGTGACCAACAAACTGCTCCAAGTCCCACTGCTTGGTATAGGTCTATGTCAGTGGGACATCCCAGTCCTAAGACATTTCACCATTTCAGTGACTTCACGTGGTCTTCTTTTGAACTGGGTGCAAATGGGATGAGCCGCAACCCTCCAAGATGGTAGAGAACTTCTGTATAGAGGAGGAAGATGTTACATATTCTGGCAGTATCAACTCAAATGCTCTTTATGGATTAGGACATTGTAGGCTTGGGAAAAGTGGATGTTGTGCAAGAGGGTGAGAACGTTAACAGTCTTAGTGCTCAGTTGTTCTCAGTCTGATGTGATTAGCCCAGGGATCTTTAAAACAGATCAAAGTGGTGTTAGACTGTGGACTCGGGAACTGGGTGTGATGACAGGTTTTCTGTCCTAAGGATGAATTCTCAAGGGCATATGAATATTCGGGAGCCTAGAGGAAGAGGGAATATATTGAGTCTGCAGAAATCAACATAGCTATAGTGAAGACAAACTTCTCGGTCCCCCACTGATGGACCAATGACATCAGCTGTGTTAATGAGAAACCAGGGTGTTCTTTGAATGCTGCAGGCATGCCCATAGGCTTAGCTGCCAGTGCCCAATGGGAATTCCTGTTTTTCCATTTCTCTGTTGACTAATTATATCTCAATCCTTTCTATCCTTCCTCACTCAAAAAGCTCAGGAGATCAAAAGCTCCAACTCTAAAAGCCCTAATTTCAACTGAGCAGAGCCTGAATTTTGAACAATTTGGTAGCAATTTCAAGTGTTCGTGATATGCTGTGATGTATAATCTTAGAGAGAGATGCATTTGAAATGTGCATAGTGACGCTGTGAGCAGGAGTGAAACATTACACTGGTGAGAAACATGGCAGAGAGCTCAATACCTCGTGCAGCTTTATTTTTCTCAGTCTTACTTCCTGTAGGTATTCTGAGGGAAATGAGGGGCTTCATTTGAGTTTATGGAATGATGATGGTCTCAGATCATTGGCCTAATGAAGATGAGGGCTTTGTTCTTTATCACATTTCCACTACGATTTTCTGCAAACACAGCTGACTTGTGACCATAATGCAACCCCTCTGGATGTCAGTCTCTGCTCCATTCTCTTTCTAGAGCCATTAGACTCCTAAGACAGGGGAACATTTAGGGGTCACTAGGTGATTTTGAAGTCATGGAAGGAGCAATCTGACTTGTAAATCTCAAGTGTAGAACTTTTGAAACAAAGGTGAGCTGCCCAGTGGAGGGGCAGAGGTGAGGACAGGATGATTCTGCCTTCCAGGAGACGCTGGAAATCCCTGGAGACATTTTTGTGAGTCAAAATCAGAAGATATTGCTAGTGGCACCAAGTAGGCATAGGCCAGGAATGCTACTAAAATCTACAGTGCAGAGGTCAGCCTCCCTCAGTGAACACTTATCTGGGCCCAGATGTCAGTAGTACAGAAGCTGAGAAATCCTGAGTCAGAGACTCAACACTCCCATTTCTCCTTGAGATATGAAATAACAGAGCCTGTGGTTGTGGCTCCGTGGCAGAGCACTTGCCTGAAACATGTGAGGCACTGGGTTCAAATCTCAGTACCACATAAAAATAAACAAAAATAAGGATATTGTGTGCACCTATAACTAAAAAAAGTTAAAAAAAAAAAAAAGAAATAACAGGATGAACACAAGCTATTCTGACCTTTTGTCAAGTATATCTTTTTCTACTGTTTCTAAAGCTGAGAAATTGAGCTCCTCAGTGGATATTAGCATTGTTCAATAAGGATTCCTACCTACCAGATTTGAGAAGGGTAGGAAGTAGGGGGAAAATAATTCCTTGTAACTAAAGATGTGGGGAAGCATTTTGTAATTATCGCAAAAAATGTATCTTCATTGTGCTTAGTGCATCATTAAAATGTCTTATAGGTGCTTAATGTCTCATTAAAATTTAATCTGTACCTGCCAAAAAACAGGACTTCCCAGTAATCTTTGGAGTATGTACTAATTAAATTTAGCAAATGCCTTAAGATTAGCCAGGAACCCAGCTAGGAAAGCAAGCTGTTGATATATTTCCTCTCGATTAATTTGACAAGTACTCTGAACTGACTCTAACTTACCAGGGGTTCAGAAGGCTCTATTAATCAGTACCCTTTGGTTTATCAGGAAGATATAAATCTACTAGTTAAAGGCTGCATCTAAATCTGAATGGAAACTATGGTGTGTTCAAATGCCCATACTTGGGCAAGAGAGAAGTCAGGAAAATCTCCAAAAATATATTCCCTTATATTGTTTCTACTACTTCTGTAATAAGATCCTTGATAAATTCAAGAATAATGACTCCAAATATACTATAAGTAAAATATGAGAAACGCAAAGGGAATAGTTTAAAAAAAATAAGACAGCTCTCTTGGACTGGGGACCTGGGATCAAGCCATGGCTTTCATTAGCATCCAGGACCCACAGATAATGTGGCTAATTTAACTGCTTTGGAAGGAGGTGAGAAGCACAGTACTCTGTTAATTCTTTTCATATTAATGTGAGAACACTGCTTTAGGATTTGCCATTTTCATTGATCAGCAAGTGTAAAATAAACTGTAGGAATTGGGCCAGAGTCTTGCCCAGAGAAGTGAGCTCTGAGGTTGGTGAGCATGTGAAAAGTATTTAAGTCTCATTCTGAAAATGCAAAATGACCACCAGGGGCATCATACAGAAGCGTTCTAGCTCCTAGTTCTTGAGAACTTCTTAAGATTCTGCAATTTCCACAGTATTTAGTTGTGAGCTATTACTACTACCATATGCTCATAGGCAGGAACCTGGTAAAACATGGACCCTATGAAACTGTACCAGCCCCATATATTTACATTACAAAATTATTAAAATGACTCATGGAGATGAGATCAGCATGCCCAGAAATTTGAAATGAATGTTATTTTCAAGGCGAATCTAGTTAGAGGGCCTGCACTCCAATTTTCCCAAGACTCCTTTAAATAGTATTTTTGCAAAGGCTCTGTGAATTTGCATCCCAGCATCTCCTTGCCTTTATTTCCATCCATGAAATGATGCAGAATGGGAATCATTTCATTTTTTATGACTGATGGATATCATACTCATATTTGATGGCTGTCATCAAATATTAAAAATTGTAGAATATGACTCAATCTCTAATGAAGGCTAACATTGCTTTTTAAATCAAGGCCATATGTGTTCTCACTAGATAATTATGCCCCTGCAGGCCACCCATCAAAATAGTTACAAAGATCTGATCATGCCTTCCATTCCAGTGACCTCTGACTCCTCAATTATGTAGTATTTTTTTCCTGGTTGGCATTTAGATATATAGTAGAGCCACAATTATTTTAGTTTAAAACTGAAAAGAAACTGAATGATTAGAAGCTTTTGGCAGCTCTAAGATATTGCTTAATAGATTTGCCTTTGTATCACATAAGGAGATGCATATTAATACAGAAAAAAAATTCTGTCATCAATCATATCCATATACATATAAAACTTCCAGAAGTGGGAGATAACTTGTCTCTTTAGAAAACTTTCTAAACCCTAACCTATATTTTGTGAATGTCTCTATTAACTAAATTACAGTTCTAGGCTTTCACTGGGCCCAAATTGAATCTAATTTCTTCTCCCAAAAAAGCTAACTTATAAATGGAGAGAATCCAAGAGAAAGGACATGCTTGAGGAAGTAAAAGTTACATTTAAGAAATGAGATGAGGAGGGGGAATTAAAGAGGAAGAAGAGGAGTGAAGAGAAAAGAGAGGGACAAAGACTTATGTTTAAGGAAGTAAAAAAAAAGTAACAGGAATTTATTTTTCTAAAATAATCTGTTTCCCAGAAAATACTCCTTTTGCCCATATAGATATACTTGGACATAATTTTAACTTTATGGTATATTAAGTAGGAAATACTAAACATATCAGAATTCAAAAGACATGAATGTTAACATTATGAGTGTAAAAAGCATCTCTGAGTTTTCAGAAATTTTTAGGTTTCGGAAGACAATTATTTGGAATCAGTACAGAAATTTTACTTTAACCTTCAACTGCAATACCCTTCCAGGTGACCTCTCTCAAAGTAGGTCTGTGAGAACGGGAGATGCTCATGATTCCTAACACCATAGCTTCTTGCTCACATAGCCAGTCATGACAGTGTTATGTCATGCCCTAAAGATCAAATTCCAGACTCTCAGTTTAAATCCACAGCACATCTGGAAACAGAAATAAGGCTGACCACATGCTAATATCAAGTTACATTCTTTTGGGTACATGGATTCCTACAAGGCTGTGCACATTCACTCCACAATGGTGAATGGAAAAATTATAATTGAATCTGGATGTGAAAAATCCAAGGCCCTCTATTTTGTGTAACTGAGGAACTTTAGGAAGAGGTAAATATTTGGCCTAGCTTAAGTTTAACCTCGTTACATATAAAATAAGAATTAGTGTTAAATAAAACTGGCCTTTGACAATCAATAGAAACCACTCCTTTCACTGTCTTTGATTTTTAAAAATTTTATGAAGACCTATAGGAGACATTTTAAATATTCTTCAAATGAATTAAAAGAACCTTGTCCATTACATAATTTAAAAAGTCAGAAGATTTTATATGAATTGTAATGAAAAGATAGTTCCCCTTCCCTCGCTCCTTCCTGCTTTTGGGTTTTATCTTCCAGAATTTATATTAATATTTTAAAATAATATGATTTTAAGACTACTAATTGAATTTGGGGTTTTAGCAATTATTTATCTCTCATAGTAAGGATGAAGAATCAGTAATAGAATCAGTAATACACCACTCCTCACTAACACATTTCCCTATTACCATCCTACAAATAGAATAAATATATTATACATATGATTAAATTAATACTCAAGATTTATAGTGTTATGATGATTTAGCATTATTTGCATTTAAATTACTCATTTTCCTATGATTACCTTCCTTTCTTGACCACTTTTTATTTTCCTATAATTAATGATTGCATTTTTTTTTTTTTTTTTAGTAAAGCAATTTTTCTACCAAATCTCCAAAAGAACAGTGAACCTCTCAGTATGAACAAATATGTGAGGTGACCTACCCGTTCCACATCCTCTTTGAGACATCCCTTCTGGATGCCCCCACACCTCAGTTCCCATCAAGGCTGCCTGCTCTCCAGGTTTTTGCTCAGCCAGGACATAGGGGCTCATTCCCATGGTTCCTGGAATTCCATTCATTTCTCTCTTCTATTGTATCCAATAATGATTGAAAATGTTTTATTATCCCTTACACTCCAGGTTTGCTTTCAGCATACAATTCAAAGTGGAAAAGATATATTTACCATGGTATCTGTAGCACTTTTGAAACAGGCCTACAAGAAACTTAGCAGTTGTTAGTTTAAAAAAAATGAAAGGAACCAAAGTCATATTAGTGATCTGCCTTTGATTGCCTTTGCTAAAGCTTTAACTAAGTCTCAACATTACTTAATAACCATTCATCTTAGTTTCCTTAATACTGTAAATGAGGCCAGTCTTAGGATAAATTAAATTTTATTTCTTCCCTTATTAGAAGACAAGCATACATTAAAAAATAATAAAAATGAGATGTAAATGCTTTAGCCCATTCTTCAACTTGTCATTCATTTAGTCAAGCTGGAATCTCTATTAAGTGCAAGATGTGTTACAGGCATGAATTCTTTTTTCAGGGAATGACTTCTGGACCTAAACATGTCTCACGTGTATACACTGCACCAATTTTAGTTGGTTCTCATTATCATCCTTCTTAAAGTGTAGTCTTTAAGCTACTATGCATTGTGATTTTAATTACTATGAGACAAGTGTTTGTTCTAAAAAAAAAAAAAAAGCGTGTGCAGAAAATGTAGGTAAAATGTCTCCTCTCTCTGCTGTGAATTAAGCAAACAAATAATTACAAATAATTGTCTTTTCTTAAAGATGCAAAAAATGTGAAAAAGCCTTTAATTGGTACACATGTAGCTCTTGAAGTAAAATACATCATAAAAAGATTTTTTAAGAGACTATGCCACAGGGTTTTCCATTTTTTTGTTTCCTGTCCTTCTCAAGACATAGGGAATATTCTCTCAGAGAGATGTCTGCTCTGTGCCAGGACTGAGAGTGACAGTTAAGTCTGGAATCAGAAGCACAATAGGCTGACCTGGTCTTTCCTGTTGTCCCTTGGCTGCTGCATGGGGACTATAAAGCAAGGTCAGTGAAACTCACAGTTCAAAAAGCAGCTCCTGAATAATACCAGAGGCTGAGTGTCTCTTGAAAGCATACTCATTACCAGGCAAGCATGAAGAAGCCCTCTCCTGGAAATGGAGCAGGAACACACACCATTTTTCCCCTTTGTGAAAAAATTCCAATTAGCACCAAGAAACACCAACACCAACACAGTGGGCTAAATTCTCTTGTTAGGATAATCAACAAGGTTTAACATAATACTGTCTAACCCAGATGATCAGATCCCCAGACCAATTAGAGACCTGTGAAAATGTAAATTCCATTGCCCAAGTCCACCCTAAAATGGGCTCATTATTAATTTAACAGATGCATGATAAAGACAAGTACTTTGGAGATTTTAAATGGAAAAGAAAGTAGAACTCTATATAATTTATCCTATGCACCTGGGAAGCATAGCTTCTATGGATACTAAAAACAGAATGCTGTATAACTGAACATGGTTGAGCCACAGCATGCATATAATCCAATTGCAAGCAATGTGACCATAGAAAAGGACAAAAGATGCAAATCCCCTCATGTTTACAAACTTGTTTATGAATTGGACCTGTAAATAACTAACAATTAGAACTCCTTTAGGAAATCAGTATTGGACTTCTACTTGGAAAACTCATAGCAATTAATATCACTATGTGATCTGACATGATTAGATAGAAACTCTATTTTCTATGTTTCTATCTTCAAGTATTCAGGTTTCCCTTACTGGGAAAATTAGCAAGGTTTTATTAGAGTTATTCAGCAGAATTCAGAACACCTACAAGAGCAGACTTTAGGAAGGCATGAAGCCCTGGTCTCACTAGGGAACACAGTCTGTACAGCTGACTTTTGATTTTGCCACTGTTAGAGTAAAGAGTAATATTGCTAGGGTCATTCTGAATGCTACCAGGGCCACTCACATCTATTGACGTAGCAGGAATAAAGCCAGATTGTCCAAAAAATGGGCAAGGTACAAAGTCCTCACAAGAACAGGGGGGAAGGACATGTTGCTGATATCTGATGGGAGAACGCACCATCAGGCATTTTCCTTGGCAGATGGACTCCTTCACTGGGACTGAACTCACCAGGTCATATTCTGTGTTGTGCACTGCATTGAGGCAGTCAGTGTGCAGGTAAGTTCTCAAACTCTACCTCAATCAATGGTTATGCCTCCAGTTTAGGGGGATCATGTGTCAATGTCTTTAGAAACAGTTCAAGAAGCATCAAGTGGCAGAGGGGACAGGGATGCTGCTAAACATCCTACAACTCCCAAGACAGTCCCATGATTGAAGGAATTATTGGGTCCCATTTGTCATTTGTGCTGGGGTCGAGACAACCTGACCCAAATTAAAGAAGGTTTCCTTTTCTTGTCCGATTTTACATCCCTCACCATCTCCTTTGTAACAGAAGCTCAGTTACTAAAAACAACTGGTAGGTATCAAACCCACTGCTAGACTCTGTTTGTTTTTTTATTTTCTTCCTCTCTATGAAATTGATTGACACAAATGAGAGTAGAACAAATCAATAGTTCCTGCATAATCCCAGACAAGTGTATTATAGAATTGGGCAATAGGTAATCAGAACTCTAAATGATTAGGAAAATATGATCACTCTGTGGTCTTGCTTATTCTGTGACCTTCCTTCTATACCTCCCTTCTGCAAAAAAAAAAAAAAAAAAAAAAAACAGAAAAAGATCTTCCAAGATTTCTTCTTTCTAAATATTGTTTCCTCCCCTGTTTCCACCATCATTTTCCTTATTTGATTTCTGTGAGGGATGAATTGCGTGTTTCCTCTTGAGCACACCTCAGTGAGCCTAGAGGAGGGAGGCTACAACATAATCTGCTTTCATTGCCTTGATAAGGAGGGACAAACTGCAAACATAACTCTTCCCCTTTCTCCTTTCCATATGATTTTTGGTCTTCAATTTCTACATACATTACAACCTTATTGTATATGTGTCTTCTATTGTTAGCCAGCTCAGATCCTTTTGTGCAAGCAGGCAGGATATAAATTACAAATAAATAAATGCCACACAGAAGAACCGTTTACTACATGCATCATGTGCTATTTATAGCAGGTGTCACATAGCCTCCATCAATGAACTGCCACCAGTCAGTGTTGTTAAAATGATTTCTTACAACTAAGGAGCATTATCATGTTTTCCAAGCAGGCGAGGCAATGAGTTATTATAACTTCTGCTCAACTTCTTATTAAGAGCTGAACTGCCTCCGTGCTGGAACTGGTTTCCTGGGTAGGAAAGAGACCTTGGATGAGTGACAAGAAAAGAAGACAAACACTTGCTGGGTTAAGAGGAAACGTGCATCCCTTTCAAAGTCAAAAGATTTTTTCATCTATGGGTATGCTGGGAAATAACGTCAGACATATAATTCTACAGAAGTAGTGCCAAACCCCAAAGGG
This sequence comes from Callospermophilus lateralis, assembly GCF_048772815.1. Lineage (NCBI taxonomy): Eukaryota > Metazoa > Chordata > Mammalia > Rodentia > Sciuridae > Callospermophilus > Callospermophilus lateralis. Next base: position 55,649,317 of record NC_135308.1, read on the forward strand.
GTTCAAAGTGAGACACAGAAACTGTGGAGGAGATGAACATGAGAGAAAGAGAATGGGGAACAGAGTCTCCCCAAAATGCAATTCATATTATGGGGTCAAAGGAAAAAAATATATGCATGTTCCCATTGTGTGTGTGTATAATATATATGTGTGTGTGTGTGTGTGTGTGTGTGTATACATATATGCACATACACATATATATGCACATATATACATATATGCATATATATGTGTATATATACATATATTTTATAATATATGTATAATATGTATATAAATGTATATACATATTATGTATACATTTATATACATATTATACATATATTATATAATATTTATATATATGTATATATATATATATATTTAGAGAGAGAGAGAGAGAGAGAAATAGTGGATTTTTCTAAGTAGTTAAGTAGTTATTATTTGATTTATATAACTTTGTGGAAAAACCCAGAGGGAGAAAAATAACCATAAAAATTGTTTCCCTATTTACTTTACAATTGCTCAAAAAGCACCTCAAATCAGTAGATGCCATCACATGATCTGGTTATTTTCCCCCATAGCAGTATTTATAATTTTTCAAAATGAAGTAACTTGTCTGTTTCTCTGAGCCTTAGAACTCAGTGTACTTCTAAATGTTCTTAATTCTATCAAATAGATCCAGTCAGGTCACCATAGGCCCCGGAAATGAATTTGCAGAGCTCTAACCAGAGCTGTCTGCTCAGCCAGTATGCCTTGCCATGCAGATCTTTCTCCTTTGAGCACTCCCACAGGTAGACGTGCTTGGCCCCATGTCTCTGTTCTGTAACCTTTGCTGCTCCTTTATGTATTTATTGTCTTGCTTAGTTTACACTTTAACAGAACTAAAAATGTGCAAGCTTCCTGAGCATCTGGGAAAACGTGCCATGCTCACTTGCCTTGACTGAGGGTGAATTCTATGCGATTCTAGAAAATGTTTAAGAGCACATCACAGAATAGCCATCAATTCCATTGCACTTAGGATTTTATAAAGTGTTTTCCAAAGAATCCTCATTTTAAGTTTTAACAGCCCCTTAGAGAGATAGATATTATCTGGACTGAGATTCACAAACCTTAAAATCACATAGGTCAGTGAGTGGCAGAGTTAAAATCAAATGCCAGTTCTTTTGTGCACGGTGTTGTTTTGACTACAAGACTTGTGTTCTTTTGTATAAATTCTAATGGATGACATGTTTGGTCAAGCCACTGGGTAGTGATTTGGCTTCTTGCCTAACTTCTACCTTTCACATGACCTTTCTGGGTTTTACTATCTTTGACTATTTCCACTTTCTGTGTAACTTGGGCTCTGTAACATCACATCCCCTGACTGGACCTATTGCTCTGAGCCTCCATGGGACTGGAAATTTGTATTTGACCCTGGAAACTACAGGTCTAGTCATTTTGGTCAGACATTATAAGTATACCTTATAATAAAAGATCCAAGCAGAAAAGGATTTTTCATCTCAGGGAACAAAAAGAGGCTGAAAGAAATTGCTTTGATATTAGACTGGAAGGTATATATGGCTCTAAAATTATTGGCTCTGGTGTAGAAAAGATTGTTGCAAATCAGGAAACAATTGGACATGAAGGAACTCCTCCCAGGGAGTGTTTTGAGTTTTAACAGGGCAGCAAGTTAACAAGCACAGGAGAATAAGCTTCTAACTGACTGACTTAAACACTGTGAAGCTGTAGTCACAACTTTCTACACATAGCATCATAACCTAAGCAAGCATAGGATTTCAAGAAGCACTGAGTATACCTGAGGGCTCCATTGTCCATGGCTCTGCTGGAGGCAGGCAGAGAGCCTATGGAAGGGACTCCAAGTATATTGATATGGAGAGAACTGGGGTCAGCCCTCTATCTGTGGGTTCGACATCCACAGAATGAATCATGGATTGAAACTCTTAAAAATAAAACTGCATCTGTATTTCACATGTCCCAAAACAATATAGTATAACAAGTATTTACATGGCATTTACACTATATCATGTATTCTGAGTGATCCAGAGATGATTTAAATTTTATAGGAGGATGTGCATAGGTTCTATGAAAATATCCCACCATCACATACAAGGGGCTGGTGCATCCTCAGATTTTGGTATCCTTAGGGAAGTCCTAGAACAAATTCCCCACAAATACTGAGGGACATGAAAATACCTGGGATCTAGATTACTGGAACTATAACCTTCTACCCAACAACCAACTTCTCTTCTGTAAGGAGGGAGCTGACTATTGTAGTTTGAGCCTAAAAGAGGTGATAACCCATGGACAGGCTATTTGTAGAAAAGCGGGATGTCAAGGGTGTTTGAATTAAGAAAGGGCCTCCAAAGAAACCACAGTCAGTAGCTAAACCACAGTCAGAGATGGTTGACTGAGGACGCTGGACCACATGTGTTTCTTGAGTCAACCCAGATTGCTTGCTTGGGCCTATAAGGTGAAAACAGCTGAGAAAAGTTCAAAGCTGCTGAGAGTCTGGGTAACAAGAGCAAGGTCAATGACTGACCTTGGATTGACTAGGTGCACTGTCCTGTGATGGACAGAAAAGAGGAATGAGTCCTGGCTTCAGGGATTGATCTTCAGGGCAGAGTCTCATTTCCCCCTTTACCTCTGAATAGAGCAAGAGTCTTTTATTCCTTTAGAAAAGAGATGACCTGGACCAGAAGGCAATTAAATAGACTTGATGACAAATGAGACTGAAGCTTCAGGAATCCTAGGTCCCCTTCCTTAGCCTTCATAGCCATGGTGATCATTGTGGTTATAAAGCAGATTTCTATCCCATGTAATTAATTTAATGGAAGTAGCTCATCTTTTAGTTCCAGGTTATGGAGGGAATCAATCCCTTGTTAAAGAGAAGCATTTTCCAAATACTGCAAGATTTCCTGAATCCTATCTTAAAACATAGGAGCATGAATGGAAAGGGAGCCTGAATTTCACCCAGATAGGGAAAGAGACTCCTGTGCCCCCACATGAATTCAGATCCAATCACAGCAGGGTCATAAATTTGACCCTGGCTTCATGTCATATATGCAGATGTTCACAGTTCAGCTATAGCTGGTTGGCCTTAAGCGCAAGGAGACTCTGATTGCTCTGTGGGAATGCAGCAGATTTTTGTGCCTGAGAAGGGGAAGAATGGCAAAGCTTTTACCGGGAGCCTGATGGATAGCGGGGAACACAAGACACAGCTGAGTGCAAATGCCTATGTGGACCCCAGTTAGAAATTCATCTTGTCATCTGGGTTTTGGATAAATGATACAGTGGATTTATTTACCTGGCAAATATAAAATCATACTAAATAACAAAATAAGTAGGTCAAAGTAAGGTTAAAACAGGCTTTGGAAAAAAAGGGCAAGATGTGTGCAATGCAGATGACAAAGCTCGGTAAACACCTGTCAGTAATTCCTATACATAATCATTTATCAGGCTTAAGGATTATCATGGTAAATGTCCTCATATGACAGGTGAAGAAACTGAGTTCAGGACAGGCAATGTGTATTGCATAGAGCTATATGCAAGATCAGATTAAGATGCTTATTCATGTGCCCTGTTCAGACTACTTACTGCAGGAGTGAACATCTCAGGCCTTTTTCTGCTTCAATGAACTCTAATTCCCCTTGTCTGTACATGTGCTGAAGTGACAAAGACAAAAGGGGTTTGACACCTAAGGATGTGAGAGGACTGGGTCAACAACTTTCTCACAATGGACAGTGAAGCTGCCCCGCAGTGCATGGTGCAACAGAAAGGAGTCAGAAGAGCTGTGTTGAGCTGTGTGACTTTGGGCAAATTATTTGGCATCTCTGGAATTCATTTCACCCCCCATAAATGGAGCAAGCAGACCAAACTACTTCCTTCCACCTCAAACACTCTGTGTTTTTACAAAGTGGAGGCCACAGACCCACCAACCACAGAATCTGCTTTCATTCTCAAATGATGATCTCTGTGCCTAGAGACATCGTTGTTGATTATCTTGAAGCCTTGGAGCCCCCCACATGATGCCCTTGCAAGTCCAGCTTAAACTAAGAAGGAAGTTTGCAGCCTCCTAGAAGACATTTTTCCTATGCTAAGTTGCTGAGGTGGGCCTCAAACTTGTGATCTTAATGCCTCTGCCTCCTGAGTTGTAAGCCTTAATTTCTCAGATCAGACGGCTCAGAATCTAAATGAGTGCCTAATAATACCTGATAATATAGACTGGTCATACAAAGGAAGCAGGAAAAAACAATGTGTATCAATGGATAAAAGAGTATTTATACGTGGTCCAAGTTGTTGAAATATAACCTTTGCCAACTAATTCTACTCTCATAATCACATTTCCTATAAAAACTAGATAGAGGTCAGCATAAATATCCCAGAGTTCATCTGTTTCCTGTGAAGCAATTTATTGAATTTATCTCATGGATTAATCAATTAAGGTTCAGAAAAATAAGTGACCAAAGGAGGGTCTTTATCACATGTAAATATCCATGAATATTTTTCATGGTAATATAAAAAAGAAGTTGTCATGCAAGAAAGGATTATAAATGAATAGTTTTTAAAAGTGGGGGAGAGCTGAAAAAGCTGGCCACACAAATATTTTCTAAGTGGCTACTCTAGAAATCTCCAATTGCTATATCATTGAGCATGTCTCATACCATGACAGGCTTTAAAGCCAGCTCCTCACAGAGTCTTTGATATCAAGCTTTTCCTTCACCCCCTTCCTTCTTGCAGAATCTATAAAACTTATCTAGGATTATCTGCTGCCTACTAATTGATTACCCAATCATATCGAAAAACATTAATTTCAGAATAATTTTTAAAAGTCATTTGCTTGCTGAGTTGTAAAGTTTTATGTCTCCATACTAAGGAAAAGAGTAGAAATGAAAAGTGTAAAAACCACATATATTCTCTGATTCTAAAGTATACACGTCCACTTTTCCCATTAACATCTTTGAAAACAGATTTTTTAAAAAGTGGATGACATATTAAAATTAAAAGGAGGATTTTATAAAGTCATATATAAAATGATGTTCTTACAATTGACATCATCTTAAAGTCTATGAAGCTTGTCATTATCTGTCACATGCAAACCAATGCACACCTTTGTTGGAAAAAAATATAAAAGAAAAGTATAAATATAAAAGTAAGAGTCTTAGTCTTTTTTTTAAATAAAGTACTGACGGTCCTTTAAACTGGAGAATGGTATTTGAAATTTTCTGTACTGATGAATATTTGAAAATCCTGGGTCATTTGCCACAGAAACAAAAGGGCTGAATTTTGCTAAGTAAAGCTGTCTGCATTCTCAGACAGAAGAAGACCCACATGCTATGAATTATTTACCAGGACAAAAGACTGCATGGCTGCTATGAAGGGAACAGTGACAAATTAATACAACAATGATGCCTTGACCGTGCTAAGAATCTGCAGCCCCCTACCAGATGATGAATCAAACAAATTAGGGAAGAAATTACGAGGTTAATTAAGCCAGGTGATTTTTGTCTGAACATTACTGTTCAGAACTTGTAATTCTTCCTTAAAGGTCACTGGGTTTTACTCTAGGGAGTGCTGATAAGAAGGAGCGGGGAAGAAGAGGCTCACATGGTGGAACCCATAGAAAGGTTTTCCTCACTTCTTCCCTGGTCTAATTTTAAAAATCCACAAATATGTTGCTATTCACATGTGTATTAAGTTCAGTGAGATTAATGAAGCTGTTGCTTCTTAACCCTTTCCTAACAGGCCAGTGTTGGTGGAATCAGATTTTTTTTTTGTGTGTAGAGAAGGGGGAACGAGGGATAGAACTCAAGGGCACTAAACCACTAAGCCATATCCTCAGCTCTTATTATTATTATTATTATTTTTAAATTTTGAGACAGGGTCTTGCTAAATCGCTTATGGTCTTGCTAAATGGCTGATGCTGGCTTTGAACTTGCAGTCCTCCTGCCTCATCCCTGGAGCTGCTGGGATTATTGGTGTGAGCCACCATGCCTGACTTGGAATCAGTTTTAATGGTCAAAGAGTTAGCACATACTACGTCATGAATATTGAGTGTTAGATAAACAGTTCCTCTTGGGGGCAGTAAGTATTTCCATAATGATGGTGGCATCACAGATTTTTCACTAAGTAGATATAGTTCCAGTACCAACGAGTTGGATGTCTGGGAGAAAGCATAAGAAACCACATATCAGCAAGGCAGTTGCATAAACAGATTTGGGCAGTACATGTGAACGTAGGTGTTTGCCTGGCAATATTATCCAGATAATGTTTGAACTCATACAAAGAAATCCTGAAAGATCTCTTGCTAGAACACTAAGGATGGCTGGAAAATGCATATTCCCAGCCTGTGCTCCAGGGAAAGTAACTGCAACACAGCAAGTGGAAACTGTACCTTGCTAGCTCAGCTTTAATCATTTTCAAGCACTCTTTCCTGCAGACGGCTTTGAACCCAAATGAGCTGAAGGCTATGTGTGCCCTGCTATAAACGCAACACCTTACAGAATCTAATTAATCACTTTCATTCATTTCTAGCCTAGGAGCATGGTTTCCATGGTTTACCAAGCACCGCAATCACATATATGCATTCGGCTAATCAGAGAGTTAAATTCCAAGGGGAGGCTATATTTTAATCTTTTGGTTATAATTACAATTTGAAACTAAGTCCTATACAAAACATAGGTGGATATTTTAAGGGTTTTTAAGATACCACGATTATTACTTTAGCATTTGTAAGACACGTTGAGAGTGTAGAGTTTATACACTGACACTTCCTTAGACAGTAAGATTTCTCCCTTTCTTTGCATTAAAAAAATAATAATAATCTGAGTTGTCCCAAGGAAAAAAAATCCATGTGGTATTTTGCAGACACATGGAACATGAGGTCAGCTGCCCCTTTACTGCGTACAATTCCCATTAGTATTAATGAGAATGCTACACATACATCAAGAGGAAAAAAAGAGGCCACAGGTTCTAAACCACTGCTGAAAGACAGCCCTGCTATCTGCCAAGGAGCAATTTAATTAAACTCTTATTTATTGCTACTCCCTCCAGTTTCACGGGTTTCAGAGAGCAGCAACGACACCCGTGTTTGCTTATTGCAAAACCAGTCTTGCTTACTCTCAGCAGGGTTTTTAGATCAATAATCATTGAGACATATATTGCAAACTCTGACTCGAGCACTGAAGTTGGTGTGTCTTAAATGAAAAATGAAACACACTTATTGTATTTGTAACTAATGTTCCTTAAAAGTAAAGCAAATATTGATATTCCAGGCACACATAAAAACCAAGATCTATAACTAAGTGTGTAAAATGCACACTGCACGCATTTAATAATCATACTCCATTTTCAATAACGGGCAACAAGGTACAATGACTGCAGTAATTCACCAGCCCCTTTTTTTTCTCCGGCAAGCAGCACATTGTTTTATTACAATATAGCAATCCTGCCACATTACATTTTACAGTATGTGTACAAGAACCATAAATACACTAGCCCATCTAAAATATGCAGCAATGACTCTCCCGGTTTCAGTGATACTTGCAACTTTGCGTTTTATGTGAATTTCACATTTTGTTGATGTGTTTGCAATGAAATCAGTACTGCCCAGAAGAGAAATTATTTTACATTTCCATTAAAAGCTACAGTAGTAAATAAACCATCAGAGTTTATGTAGATACCCACCAGAACATCGAGGGGAGCCCATTAAAGTGCCAAACCCTGTGTTAAACATTTGATAAAAGAGTACCTATAAGGCACATTTCTAACATTTTTTTTCAAGTGTTAGAGTTTTAAAGATATTTTATAATGCTGTACCAACCTCTGCAGAACACTCAAAAATCAAGCCAAGTTTATGTTTGTCAGTAAAGCAGCTGTACAGCTCATCACAATGGAATGCCCTGTCAGGGACCAAAATGAAATGGTGATATTGGAAAACAGATAAAAGCCTGGCTGATACCGTGGAGGTCCGTGGGATACTGGCTTCAAACACATCTACACGTGAGCATGCCCACGCATTCAGAATAAGCATGGAATAGTGACAATGATTAAGGGGTGATAAATAATAATTAACATCCCTGTACCTGAAAAGGCCTTATTTTAAAGAATAAATTAACAGGGAAGTATATATAGTCAATTACATGGGTGGTGCGTGACTCCACACAGGTGCCTGGGAAGAGGGGAAAAATCATAGCTATATTTTAATTTAGAGAGAGACTGGATGATTTTGAGATGTTTGTTTCGATTTTCCATTAAAAATATAGTTACAGTTAAATGAAAGGGAGTAAGGAAAGGGTTTTTAGCCAATGAGGCTGTGTCAAGCAGTGTTCCAAGGAGTCTCATATACCTGCTTTCACTGAAATCTTAGAAGACTCCAGAGAGTGGATGGTATTGTCACTGTGATTTCTGTAAATGAGGAAATCAGCATGGAGGGAAGAACCTGTCCACGATCACAGAGCCAATGGATGCCAGAGGCAGGGTTTGGATTCCTGTCTGTTGATTCCAAAGCTCAGGGCTTTTTAGCATGAATGTGTATGTTAAATATAGATCTATAATGATCATCAGGGGCCATGGATGTTGTGAATGAATGATAAGCAACATCAAATTATTTGGTATTTGGGGGGATTGAACCCAGGGGTGTTTTACCACTGAGCTACATCCCTAGCCCTTTTTATTCTTTTTTAAATTTTGAGATAAGACAGGGTCTCACTAAGTTGCTAATGGTCTAAGTTACTGAGACTGGCCTCCAACTTGTGATCCTCCTGCCTCAGCCTCCTGAGTAGAACAACATCAATGGTAAAGACCAATCATTTTCACCCATGCAGCACAAATTTTTAACACAGGTTTTGGCATTTTAATGGACTTCTTCCACGTTCAACTGGATGACTCCATACACTTGAAAGGTTTATTTACTACTGTAACTTTTAAGGGAAATGTAAAACAATCTTTCCTCTTGGCAGTACTGATTTCATTGCAAACACATGATCCAAGTGTGAGGAAAGCTTTTTCTGAAAATTAGAATTATGCATAGGAACTGATTAAAGAACTAAAGAGATTGCTACTTCTAGTCTAGATGCCAGACAACACTATTCTTATCTCTATTCCACTAGTGTTGTGCGAGTGAAAATGATAGATCTTTAAATCTGATGTCCTGCATCATTCATTTGCAACATCTGCTATGACAGTTTTAGTTTTGTGGAAAAATTAGACAATGAATTTATTATGAAGCTGAATTTTAAAAAATTAAATTTGTAATTCTGAGACTCTAACTTGTTAATGTCCTATTTTTAATTTTTTCTTTATTATTTTTGCATTACAATTCTTAATACACCATTATATTTAAGTGAAATAATATTTATGAAAGATGGTTATTTTTATATCTCATTGTTGCTTTCCTGAAAAAAAAAAAAAGGTGGCCACACTTCAATAGTCCCTTCTTTTAGGAAAAAGAGAAAGGGAAGTAATTTTACTGGTTTGTGAAGTCCAGAAATCTGGGAGCCATTCACTACATTGAAGGAGAAATGCCAAGCAATAGCATAAGCTTACTTCTGCACAGCTGGAACAAATAAATGGAGAAGCCAAAGAAGAGGATGCTAAAGAAAAAAAGGAAGGGAGCAAAACAATTTTGGCAAAAACTCTGGCATAAGGGAATAATGAAGTCATCACAAAAAATAATAAAAATAAAATAAAATGTATGCCTCGGGTGTTCATAGCACATTCTCTGTTCCTGAGCCCAAAGTAATAGAGATTTTACTCAGCCAAAGAAAGTAATAAGGAGAACAAACAAACATAAAAATGACTCAGAGCTCAACACACTGGATGTATTGACCAAGCGCTTCCCAGCTCTGCTGGCGATTGGTCTGACAGCCGCTGCGGGGAACACAAGGATGGCTATTGGGTCAGACAGGGAGAAGAAATTACCATCCGAGAAGCACGGGGAAAGTGATAATTTATCCTTTTTGCTGACTCTATCCCTGGACCTGGGGTCCATTAGTCATATTGATCCTAGATCTTCCACCTTAACTAGTACAGAGCATTTCCAATGACAAAATCAAGTTGTTCACATCCTTCATTGTTTTACTTTGAAAGTAAATGGATTTGTCACTGAGAAAACATGACTCCAACAGTGGCTACATCCCCCAAACAGGGAGAGATCGTGATCGCTTGTAAAGAAGGCATTAGCCCTGACTGGAATATGATGAGCCATTACAGGTTAAGTGAGGCAGGTATGACGTTGGACCCAATGAGGTGAGGAAGAGGAATAAGGGATGCAGACTTCAACAGCACAGTGCCAGCAAGAAGAGCATGGGGGCAGAGATATTCCCGGGGGAATGCTCTGGACAAACAGTGAGAGCAAGAGAAAGCTTGGGGTTGGGGCAGCGGGTACAGCTCAGAGGTAGAGTACTTGCCCAGCATGCATGAGGCCCTGCCTCAGTCCCACCCCTGCCTGCTCCAGAGAAAGACAGAAGAGAACCTTAATGGACTCTATTATCTGATACTGCAAACATTTGGTGTGCTAAGAACTAAGGAAAGTGTTACAAAGACATCCATCTCATTTCAACTATCCTTTCCCACATCCTTATGAGGCATCCTTATCCCATTTTTCATTTGAAGACTTAAGTTCAGAACAGTTTCAGCCTTAGCCCAAGATCACACAGCTAATAAAAGCAGGAGCTTAAATTGTACCGCATCTGTTTGACTTATGGCCTGACTTTCAATTGCAAGATCCATTCCCCTCTTCTTCTTCTTCTTTTTTTTTCTTTTTGATACAGCATCTTGCTGTATTGCCCAGGCTGGTCTCCTACCACTGGCTCAAGTGATCTTTGTACCTAAGCCTCCTAAGCAGCGAGGACTAGGTGCATGTCACAGCACCTGGTTGAAGATCCATGCTCTTATACATGTTTGTGATAAATAATGCCTCTCTAGGGGTTTAAGGAGACCTCATCAAATAGTCTTTTGTGGCTCCTGTCTTTTAAATCTCTCTGTTAAGGGCTTTTTACTTTCCTAGTTCTTAGGTTACAGAAGGGATTTGAAACCCAGGTCTCCTTCCTTTATCATGTCACATGTCCTCTACAGTCTTGACAAGCAGAGCCATTGGATATCTCTGTTTATCTTAGGCTTGTAAGGGAACACCTGGGTGAAGTTTGAAGCGTGTGCTCCAGAATATGCCCACCGTCTACCTGTGAGCCTCTCAAAGCAGGTCCTCTACTTGAAGATGACTTCCTCAGCAGGGGAGTGGTCTGGTGTAAATCACATTATAAGTATATTGTTCAAGAGCATTTTGACCCGCCAGTTTAAAGACGGGGTTATAGTTACAGTCTACAGCTGTACAATGCGGAGTTCTGCTTTTCAATTTAATGCGAAGACACTGGGCCACCTGGGGAGTAGAGGCCAAGTGCAGACAATGACCATGGTCTGGGGAATGAAACTTATACCTTCTCAACACACCACAAGTCTAGCTCCTGCCTACCCAATCCACAGAAGTCTTTGAAGAACCAGCAAACCTAACATCCTCATTTCTATTTGAGTTCTCTGCCTCATGTTTTCATTTATCCATTCCTTTAACATATATTTTTCTCAATGCCAGGTATTCTGCTAAAGTCTATGGGCTGCCTATAAAGAGATGAATATGGCATTGATAGGCATGTCTTCTTTTTGGGGGCATGGTACTGGGGATTGAACTCAGGGACACATGACCAATGAGCCAAATTTTCTATTTTATTTAGAGACAGGGTCTCACTGAGTTGCTTAGCACCTCAGTTTTTCTGAGGCTGGCTTTGAACTTGTGATCCTCTTGTATCAGCCTCCAGAGCCGCTGAGATTACAGGTGTGTGCCACTGTGCACTAGGCTGATACCATGTCTTTATAGTGTTCACAGGCAAGTGGGCATGTGGCTAACAACTACTAGTTGATAACAGGCTTGATTCAACAAAATGTGAACACCTGCTCTAAGGCAGTCCCTGTGTTAGGCACAGTGTTCAGCATCTTGCCGAGACTCCCAACTTCCTGAGAACAAGAGTCTATGGCAGGATCTCAACCAATCTGCACATAAGTTTGACTATCACTGGGGAGGGTACGGGAGGGGCCAACAGCATCTAACAGGTAGAAGCCAAGGATGGCACAAATACCTTACCTCGAACAGGACAGCCCCCCACAGCAAAGGAGCACCTGACCCCAAATGTCCACATGGTATTGAGGCTGGCAATCCCATCTTACGCTCCTGCAAACCTCAGTCAGTGACAAATGTTGATTGACCAGTGGCAGAAAGAGGAAGATTATCTTTGATACAAGCTGTCTTTAATTGCCTCAGGAATCCACACTGCTTTTGACTGTCAGGGAGACAATAAAAACCAGGAACCTGAAGAATGGAATCCTAATAATAAGAGCATGCATAGGCCCAGGTATGAAAGTTAAATAGAGCTAAATTTCACAGTTTAGCACAGGCCAATGAAAAGAATAACAGAACCAGTGCTTAATGGCAGATGGTAAGTGCCAGAGACTCCACTGAATCAACCTAACTGAACACATGCTCACAGGATGAAAGCAAACACAAGGGCTAAGTGAGACAGTGGGGTAAAGGTCTGATGTGAGCAGAAACTCACTTCACACGGAGTCACAGAGGTGACTGGGGTAAACACAAAAGCTCCTTCTATGACTGTGATACCCAAACACTTAGGTAAGGCTATCCACTCCCTCTGGGATGAAAGGGTCCTGTGCTTGGAAACAATAAGGACAACCATCCACTGTCCTTTGTCGGCCCTGAGCGCAGGCTGTCAGTGAAATCACCTGACAACTTGATGCAGCCCTAGAAGCCAGTTTAACACAGGCCCCTGATGGGATCAAAGTCACTGATAAATGGGAGGAACTCTGTGTGTTTCAAGGAGAACACGGAGCAAGTACAGAAGAGGGAAAGGGAACCTTCAAAGGCTTTGTCAGATCATTCTGGGATTCCATGTTGAATACAGAGGTGAAGGGCCAGTGCAGGGGCATCTAATGACATAAAGATCGTGGGCCCCTCTCATCAGCTGCTCCTTTTGTTCTGCATCAGGGAATAGGCAGAGTAAAGTGGAGAAGTCAGCTCAGAGGCACGGTGGTGGCGGGGCTAGGGCTGGGTCATGAAGCGTCTACACTGTCTACATGACCTTTCATCTGCACAGCAGACGTAACAGGAGTACAGGGAAAGACAGATGTTCTTGCTGGAGCTAGGGAGGCTGGGAGGTTGGTCACAGCATTTTGCATGGCCCTTTTACAAAGAAGATATTGGATTCAGGCCTCTGGTTATTTAATTTTATTATCATTCTTGAGACCTGTGTGAAAACTTGGAAATTATTTACAAGTAAATGGTTTTCTAATATGTGTGTTCTCACAGTGGTACAGAGACATACATACTTATTTAAAACTTCCTACTGCCTTTCTACCTGTATTCTAACTCTAAGGTAATTGAAATAAAAAAATTCTATGTACATGAAACAGACAGACAAATAAATCTAGCTATCACTTCCTCGATGCAAATTTTTTAGTAGCTTCCTATCACTTATGAATGCAAAATTCAAGTTTTTTAGGATGACAGATAAGATCCTCTATGATCTGGCCCCTGTTTATTCCTGAAAGTCTTGTCTCCAGTAATTCTCCCACTTGTTCTTCAGATTTTCTCAAAATGAAGCAGACAAAATTAATAGTACTGCCTGGCCAAGTGTGCTACTTCCTACCTGCAATGCTTTGACCATGATGGTCTCACCCCCTAAGCCTTCACACAATGATCTCTTATTTGTCCTTCAAAATCTGTTGGAATGATAGTCTGTGAAGTCCTGGCTGCCCACCTGGACAACAGAAAGAATCACGTCCTTTCTCTTATATTGTTGTTATTATTACAGGTGGTGCACTCCCTGTTAGACACTTACTTACATATTTATTTTCTTTATTAGATGCTTGAACTCATCAGGAGTAAAGACCATCTCTCATTTATTACTTATGTTTTGAGGCAAGACAGTTATTTATTAAGAAAATTGAAATCTGTAATAATAAGAGATTAAAACTGCAGTAGATCAAGCAATATACTGACCATGAATTATCTTCGAAGCATGCTCTGATACGGGGTACAACATCAAAGGGCAGGTGGTTGATAAAACAGAAAGAACCAGATAATGGAATCAGATATGTCCTTGCTTGAATCTCTCTTCAATTACCAACTTCACAGTCTGGAGCAAGTAACCAGTCAGTGTCAGGCAGCTTCAAGAATTGGGCTTGGAAATCAAACAGAATTAGACCTCCTATAAATCTTTTAAGGGTCTTTTTAGAAGTTTTTTAACCTCAACCTCAATTGTCCCAGGCTCTAACATGGAAAACGGTGACAGTACCTAACCTGGCAGAGAGGATGCCATAGGATGACACAAGGGTAAGTGCCTGGTCCTCACCATGTGGTAACTAACAGTGATGATCATTAATGAGGACTCTGTCATTTTGGTGGATTGCCAGACTGACCGAAATGACCAATCAACAAGTCCAGCTTCATCAGCTTCCCTCTCTACTTTGAAGACTTTTCTCCCTACTCTGTTATTCTTTGTCTTTATCTGTCATTACCATTATTCCTCTCTGGCACCAATTATTGCTGCTTATTATTTGAGCGGGTTAATTAAAAATTAAAACTGAGTTCCCAAAAGAGAAAAACTTTTCCACTCAAAGGTTTAAGTGTCCATTCCCATGTCATAATCTACTTCTTCTAAAAACACCCAGATTTTGTAGCCCTGGCATTTCACACAGCACAGAGGTGATAACATTGAAAGGGAAGATTAAACTAACCACCTAGCCCCACGTATAATTGGCAAACTGGAGGTGACTGCTCCAGCCAAACTTTAGTGGTGTTTTGCTTCCTCACAGTGGACACCAGAGATGTCCTGCAAAGGTGATCTTCAATGAAACTATGGAGCCAGCATGTGCATCATCAGCCTGATGTTTCTTGCACACAGAAATCAAGTTTTATGCTGTCACTTGTAAACAGCAAGGGCCAGTGCTGACAGCCCCCAGAGGATCAGGAATATTGTGCATGATTAATAAATACATCTATAGAGAGAATCTGTTGGGAGGATTGACAGCCAGATATGTAAGCCAATACTGAATCAACAATTAAAAGAACAGTTCCAATTCAGTTAAGCCAAAGCCAAGAGAGACTCAGTTATATTTAAATCAAAATTCACCACAGCAGGGGATTATCAGCTGTTCAGCTTTGAATGTTGGATGTTTTTCTTGGAAGCTTAACTGATAAAACCAAGTGAATCTGAGTTATGTGCGATGTTGAGCTGTGCAGCTGCTAAGCTGGGGTGGTGTGCCTGTAATCTGTGGGGTGGAAGCCACTGCAATTTGCACAAACCAAAGCTCTGGGACTTTCAGTGAGTCACTCTTTCACTCGATGTACTTACTGCACTGAATCTTAGGTGGCTTCCAGGGAAGATCACAGCAGCTCTTTAAGATTTGACAGAGGCAAGAAGCATGAAGAATAGCAAGTGCAATGAAAGAGGCCATGCAGAATTCCTTCAGTGGGCACAGATTCTGGAACTGAAGCTAAACTGCAATAAGATCAGCTGGGTGTATCTCAATAGCACCTGTAGGCAGGTGCTTATTCCGCAGGTCTCTAGACCACCCATGAAGGAAAAACAGGCATGCTCTATTGTACTAGCAGTTATGTGAAAAATTGTCCATGGGGCCAGTGTGCCTTATAGTCACCTATCATTAAGTAACTCAACACAAAAGGCATTACCAGAAGGTGTCACTTCTTCCCAACTGGACTGCAAAGAGCAATCAGCATTTGGGGATCAAGGCAAGGGATTACCAGGAGATGCTGTTGCTGGAGTGGTTGTGGTTGTGGTTTATTTCCATTTTGATAAGCTCTGCCTGAAAAACAAAGGCAGACTGCATTTGCTAAGCAAACCAGGATGGCGTGTGGTGTGCTTCCTAGAAACATTAAAATCCATGCTGTCTCAGCAGGATTAGGATGGAGTTCTTGATTCACACCCATGGAACATTACAGCTGAGTTACAGATCTGCAGCTCTGTGTGCGGAGGCCTCCCAGGCTGCTTTTACTTCTGCATAATTCAAGATATAAAGACTGTTTATTGCTCTAAACTGTTTAAGAAGGCATAGGACGGGAAAATAGCTCTATGCCTTCATTATGTTAATTTAGAAACCATACGTTTCCTTTCCTTATGGGTAGGTTTTTAAGAATATTTTTTTCTTTTTTTCTTAAATCTTTTTTTTTTCTATTGATTGCTGGCCTCCTGATTTTTCCTCCAAATCACCTTCCCTCTTGATCCATTTGTGGCTTCTCTGAATTTGAGAAACCTTAAGTACAAAATGCAAATTTTATATTTTTGAAAAATGTTACAGGATAAAGGATGTAACTTTCTATGAGGAAAAATAATTGGAAAGGAGAGAGAGGAGGATAAAGAGAGATTCTGTCAACAGTGTTTCTCCATCCCATCAAAGCCTGCTCAACATGATCCCTGGCACTAAGCAGTCCTGCCACACTATCTCTAGAATCGGAATGCAGTGCACATTCCAATGCCATCAAATTACAGAGATTGATTGCAACTGGGTAGGAATAAGACTCAGACCTGGATCACAGACATAAGCAGCAAAAAGAAGGAATGTATGTGTGTTGTGGGGGAGGGGTGGTGGGAATGAAACCCAAGACCTCCTGCATATTAGGCAAGTCCTCTTTCATTGAGCTATACTCCCAGCCCAGATAAATGGAGGAAAAGCATTAGGCACACATGCATACACACACAAACCTGGGGTTTCACTTTCCATAATTTTAATTACTCACAATTGACTGTGGTATAAAAATACTAAATAGAAAAGCCAGAAATAAATAATTCCTAAGTTTTAAACTGTGTACATTTCTGATTAGACCTCACAAATTTCTGCCTTATCCCACCTGGTAGGTAAATCATACCTTTTCCAGTGGATCCACGCTATATATACTATCTACACATTAGTCACTCCGTAACCAGCTGAGTTATCAGATCAACTGTGATGGTATAGTAGTATTTGTGTTCAAGTGACCCTTACTTACTTAATAATAGTCTCAAACTACAAGAATAGTGATGGCAGCAATTTGGATATACTAAAGAAAAGCCATAATGTGCTTACTTTAAGTGAAAAGATAAATAGTTTCTATTTAATAAGGAAAGAAAAAATTATCTATGGTTGAATAGTATGAGAAAGAGAGAAGATAACTGCATAACTTTCATATAGCACATTGTTGTAATTGTTCTATTTAACTATTAGTTTTTGTTAATCTCTTACTGTGCCTAATTTAAAAGTTCATCTTTATCATAGGTAAATACTTAGGAAATAAACCATTTTGGTACTATCTGTAGTTTCAGGCTGCTACTGGGGGTCTTGGAACACATCCTGCATGATAAGGGTAGGCAAATATATGCTGTTATTATAGCTTAATGTGCTTAGCTGTGTAACTCTGAAATAAGATGGTGATCTAGTTAAGGACAGACATGCTATCCCAGCTGACACTTAGAATGCAATATCTGACACATGAAGGGGCTTTGTCAGAATTTAAGAGAACACACTCTGAAGTCAGGCTGTCTGGATTCAAATATTGGCTCATTTCCTCCATAACTGTGTCTCTAAGTAAACTGCTTACCCTTTCCCCATCTACGTTTCGTTTCCTCATTTATTAAACTGGCAACTCCCTATCTGAGAGAGTTGTTGGGAGGATTCAATGAACAGTGCCTGGTGCACAGCAAGCAGGCAATAAACAGTAAATAGTAGTTTCTCAATGAACACTTAGGTTAAAACATTCCTAGTCCAACTATCCAAAATCAGAAATGCTCTTTTACAATTTTTTTGAGTGCTGACATGACACTCCAAGTAGAAAATCCATGCAAAAAATTATCAAAATTATTGTATAAAAGTTCCTTCAAGATATAGTATACAAATTCTATCTGGAACATAAATGAATTTCCTGTTTAGACTTGGGTTCCATCCCCCAGATATCTCATTATGTATATGCAAATCTTCCCAAATTTAAAAAATCTGAAGCACTCCTGGTTATAAGCATTTGGATAAGGGATATTGAGCCCGTATATATTAAATAAATGATTCTATAAAACAGAGATATTGCTATTTATGCCTACTTATGAAAGGTAGCTTTAAGGATCAAATGACTCAACACATGTAAAAATCATTGAGTTATGAAATGATATTCAAATTTAAAAGTTTATTACTATGTATTCACAGCAGTTGTGTAAATATTCATCCACTTAACCACATATGCTTCCCAGAGAGCTATTTTTTTTTTTTTTTTTTGCAGGTGCATTTGTGTTATCTACTGGGATGGGAGGGGACACTGAGAAGGATAATTTGCATTTCCCATCCTGAAGGGAATTACCTGCAGGAAATATTATATACAATCATGAAAAATTAAACATAAAAATCAGAAAAAGATAATCAAAGAAATATGCTAAAAAAACTTTTAAAGGAAAGAAGAAAATGCTGTCTCTGGAGCAGTCCTCACCAGTTAAATGAGGTATTTCTAAGAGAGAGATTGGAATGGGCAGGGAAGAACTGAGTCTAGGTGGGTTAGAGTAGATCCCACAAGACTGTATAAAACACAGACAGAAGAAGACAAGGATCTTGCAAGCAAGGAGACATGAGGAGGACACAGACAGAGCATGGCCCCTAACACTGTCAGAGGTGGTACTTGGAGAGAGAGAAGGCTGCCTCCCTGGAGCAAAAGGAAGTGGAAGGCAAAGACCAGCTCACCAGCACCAGGCAAGTTCCTAATCTCACCTTAGGTTCTCCCCTTGGCTTGAAAAACTGTAATTCTAACTTTAGTGCTTCAGGTATTCCAGGAATCCAGAACAAGAGGAAAAGGAAAACAGATGCAAATCAGCAAGCTTCAGTGGTCCTCTCTCCTTTTCTTCCTCTTAAGGAAAGAGAGTTTCCCAGCTGAGGATGTGGCACAAGTCAGTCCATTAATAAGATTTACTTAAGGACCTGTATTAATGATGAGGGTATTTGGGCTGCAGACATTCACTTTTTAAATAACTTATATTAACCTCATTTCCTCATCTCTCCCTATGATAGCAATTTTTTTTTTCAGGAATGTTTTCAGAGAAGTAATTTGCTGGCACTTAATTACTAGTATTTAACCAATTCAACATTCCCTTTTCTTTAGAGTCCATTAGGTTTCTATTACAATATTATACATTCTAATCAAATGTGGTTTTCTGCAAAGGTCCTCATTGTCAGTCTCCTCAAAGCAAAGTTTATCTGGACTATTAGACATTCTCTCTGCTTTGGCTGCACCAAATTAGATTAATTATTTATACCTGAGGCCCACTGCTTCAGAACTTGGGCACCTCACTTAACATTTCTCTAGTGAATTATTAAGAGTCCTATTTTTTAAATAAAATCCTCATTTCATAGTCTGTTTGATTGAGGTTAAACACAATAGTCTAGTGGTTCTTGTATTAAACAGCCCAGTGTCATAAGATTCCCTCCTGGGTTTTATGCCAATAAGCACATTGGAAACAAATGAACCTTTCATTAAGAATACCCTCATGAGGGAGAAGGGCAAAGTGCTTCGGACTTGAAAACTGCAAAGTACCAGTCTAGGCAGAATTATTAAAACAACGGTCAAGTCAGAGACAGTATGCAGATTCTCTTGCTTATGCATCAGGCATAATGAGAGAGATGAAAGAGACTTTGGAGGCTTTCTCTTCCCCCTCCTTTATTTTATAGACAAAGGAAGAGAGATTAATATCTTATAAATAGCCTTTAGCTCATGGTGACTTGCTTTGTTCCAAAGACCACTTTTAGATACTCCTCAAGGCATTCTAAAAGTAAGGCATGGCATGTATGCTAAAATGATCAGGGTCCTTCAGTGAAAACAAACTGTTTTTATGTGGGGAAGGACTTCATCAAAGAATGGTAGTAGTACTGGGTGTGGTGGTGCTGACCTGTGTTCCCAGCAACTCAGGAGGCTGAGCCTAGATGATGACTAGTTCAAGGCCAGTTTTAGCCATGTGGATCCTGTCTCAATAACAGCAACATGTCTAGGCTCAGTAGTAGAGCATCCTTGGGTTCAATCCCCCATACTGAAAAAATACCCACACATATCTATATACATATGAAGTATTGCCTAGAACTTTCAGAAGGTCCAAGAGCCATACTAGGCTCCTAAGTAGTCAGAAACAATGTCCAATCACACCATGGGAAAATGTGCACTTGGCAACACCCAAGCAGGGTAAAGGCACAACCAGAAGGTCACAACCAGAAGATGGGAGAGAGGACCATTTTGGGGGGTGCCCAAAGAGCTGCGTGCCTCCAAGATTAAGACTGTCCTATCCATAGGAAGATTTCCACATAAACACCTACCCGTTTGCTCAAGTACCCCTCCCATCTGGTATGGGAACACATGAGTGCAAAGATCTGACTGCAGAGATGACTAGATAAGTCACTTTGGTTTTCTTTCTAGCTTTGATTTTAGATATGTGAGACTTAAAGTGAGACCTCAAATATCAGGAAAAGTGATAAATGTCTGACCGAATTAAGGGGGGCTTCTTAAAATACCCTTGATTTCCAGATGGGCATACAGACGGGAAACAAGAACAACAATCTCTTTCTCTAGACACTGACCCTCACCTCATCACCCCATAACTTGGTTTCAAATTCTTGTTTGACTTTGCCACACTTTATCATCCAGAAAATATATTCTTTCATTCTGTTTCTAATGATCAGTTATTGACAAAAATGACTTTGTGCTGAGCAGAAAGAAGAGAACCTTCTCCTTAGCCACACTGCATCAACTAAGGCCCTTGACCTTGAGTTTTCTAATTCCATCAACAGTCTGACTCCTTGATGAGGTTAAAAACAAGGATAGTGACTGGCATGCAATGGCTCAAGGCAAGAATCTGTCCATTGTTTAGCTCTAGGGCCTTAATTCTCAAAGACATTGAATTATTTCAAGCAGGCTGTTTACCTTGATGTGAGCAGAATTAGCCTTAGACACTAAGCCTTTATGGCAAGTTTTATTGTCCAAGGCAAATATAACCTGTTAAGATTTACAGGCTTTATTAACAGCAATAACCATTTTATAGCCAACATCAGTAAATCAGGGTTTATTGAGAACTCTACAATTTTAATCTGTGGAAAACCATTAAAATGTCGGATTTTCATTGGACATAATTTCTAACTTTTATGAAAGATAGATTTTCCATTTAATTGGGGAGTATAAAAAAGTGCAGTGTGGGATAATGAATTGTTTTGAAAAGAGCAAATTGGTTTTAGCTAAACAACAAGTGTCAAACACTAAACTTGCTACCTCTACTTAGAACGGCCCAAGGTTAAGGTTAAATGTAGCAGCAGAGGCGACTGTGTTCTAGCACATCCAGCTGTGAGGAGAAGCTCTTGGGATTTAAGAAGGCTTGGGTTATCATCAATCCATAGTTCAGGTATTTTGCAAAAAATATGTATGACCTATTATTTCACCCAAACCAGTGTGTAATAAGTCTAGTGACAACTTTGAGGTTCATATCACATTTTCCTTAAGTGTACTGTAACAATAATATTCATAAGACACTTCCATGGTGGTAAGTAAGAGTCACCAGCATATGTCAATAACTAATTCTTCCATGTGATAAATTACAAAAGATAAAAGCGGGAAGCTATTGGGGTATTTCTGCTCTTTGAAGTAGGTAAGACAAGACTGGAGGGGAGGGCTAGAGCTCAAGGCAGTCTGGAGGGAGGGGGTTGTAGCAGCTTCCTCCTTCTTCTTAGGGCTGTAAACATGTTAGATATTACAAGACTTCACTTTTTTTTTCCTCTGGTTCTCCAGTCATAACAGGGCCTTGCCTCTTTCTGAGAGATTGAAAGCTTCATGAAGCTTTAAAATCAAAGAACAACAACAGAAATCAGCAATGTGTGCCATTTATTTGGTGTTAGAAACTAGGTTGTTCTTCATATTTTTATTGATTTTTTCCTCTTTGTCTCAGAGGAATCCTACAAGGAATATGTCTCCCATATTCAGATGAGGAAACTAAGGTTTAGGGTTGCTGGTAGGTTGCCATAGGTAACAGCTTTAGGAAATCCTTGTCTGGGTGGGATACTGAGTCTGCATGACTCCAAAGCTTTACCACATCATGTTACAGTGACAGACACTGGTTCTGCTCCTACAAGGTCCACATCCTTCTGATAGATACTGGAGAAATAACTCCATGGTACCGACAGCACTCTGAACTCATCAGAATAAATCTGGACCTTCCTGACAAAGTGATCTGTCAGGGACATGGCCAAACAGGAAAATTTGGAATGAGGGAAGATATTACTCTTGGTCCTATTACTTCCCTTTTATATGTTCCTTTTTCTTCTCAACATGGCCTCCTATATGTAACTTTGAGCATCTGATTCCCTCCTGCTTTATAGAAGAACATCAAATCTAATCTCCTTGTCCTTGGAAGGAGAGAAGACTCCAAAGACATCCAGCCTGTCCCAGAAATCAACTCCCAAAGCCTGTCCTCTGTTGTTAGTTTTATTCTCAGGTTCCCTTTTATTCAAAAAAGGACCCATAGAATATAATGCAAATCTATAACTTCTATGGATGGAATTTGGGCATCAACAACAGGCAGGTATGCTATCACTTGACCTAGGGGTTCATGAGCTTCTAAAAGGCTTGGATAAACTAACTAAATCCAGTCTTATTAAAAAACAAAAACAAAACAAAACCCAAAACCCCCAATCAATTAAAGAAAGAAAAAAAAATCTGAACTTTTAAGTTAAGTTGGTTTAACGCCAAGATCCAAGACGCCTGGTAGTCAGAGAGCCTAGGCAAAGTGATCTGAGAGTTTATACAAGTTCTCATAAGACAGATTTGCAAATCCCAATAGCTTTCCAGCATTTCATAGCATTCTGAAAATTAAGTAAAATAACACAGAGAAACCACTTACCATAATGCCTGGCATGTAAGGGCATTCCATAAGTGGCAGCTTTATTTTCTTATTATGCAAATTATTTTTTTGGACATATGTATGGTTTGGTTGCCAAGGCTATCTTTCTGGGAGAAGGTAATTGTATATATGTTGTAAAACAAGATTAGGACTTGTCTACAAGGTGACTTTTAATATGTGAAGTGGGAACTGCCTATTGCACTGAGGGACAAAGCCAGCTGATAGCGTTGGCTTTAAATGCACATTTCCTTCCAGTGATGACACCATGACCCTCTCAGGAGGAGAAGGGAACCAAGTAATGGTGTAAAAAGGATGAAATGTGGCCTGCAAAGGGTAGATAGATAGCTGACAATATTTCACAGTGGCAAATACTTGACTGACCATTTCCAAACACAGTCCCCAGTGAATGCCATACTGGAAAGTCATCAACTACAGGGCCCTCCTGCCACTGTGAAGTCACCCAGCAGAAAGATAAATTTTCAGTGACCTGAAGACCACACAACAGGCACTGGCAGACATCTCCACTCTGAGGAGAGACCCCAGTCATGTAGCCATGTGAAGATTTTATTATCCTTCTCCATCTCTGCCTTCTTTTAGTTTTCTTCTCTCATTCTGTCTTTCCTTCAAGAAAAACACAAGTGGTGAAGGTAATAACTTACTGCACAGGCTGCTGCTGTAAGCAAAAGTACTGTTAAATATTTGCACACAGATACAGATAGAATCCACCTCATAAAGAAGTAGAATTCCAAAACAATTCAAGTGTTTGGAAATGGGCTACTTTCCTATATTAAGATGATGCTGTGAATGTCTCTTAGAGCCTTATAATGGTCTACTTAACCCACCATGTAGGAGAAAACTTTCCATATCCGTCTATAATACAAAATTGGGAAAACAAAGTTTGTCCCCCGACTTAGTTCAGAATTTGCTTTAAACCCTCCTTAGACCCACCTATTTCTTGAATTAGATGTCTATTTAATTTTAGCTGTCCAAGCTCTGTAATTTCTTTTTTTCTTAATTTTTTAGTTGTAGTTGGACACAATACCTTTATTTTATTTATTTGTTTTTATGTGATGCTGAGGATCCAACTGAGGGCCTCACACGTGTTAGGCAAGCACTCTACTGCTGAGCCACAACCCCAACCCCTGTAATTTCTTCCTAAAAACGAATAGATTGTTAAAATAAAATGTGATATGATATAAAAGGTAGAATAAGAATTGAACAGGGCTAAGATGATACCCTACCCCCCCCAAATTAATGTATACCTGAACCTGTAAATGAGGCTTTATTTGGAAATTGGGTCTTTGCAGATGTTGGTGAACCAGAATATTAAGATGAGGCCATATTGGAATGGTGCGAACTATACCCCATAGCTGGTATCATATTAAGAAGGAGAAAAGTCAGACATGCATAAATGGAGAGAGGAAAATGACATGTGCAGGAGGAGGTAGAGGCTGGAGTGATGTGATTGGAAGCCAAGGGAAGCCAAGGATTGCCAACCACCACCAGAAGGTAGGAAAGAAGCATGGAGCAGATTCTCTTTCAAAGCTCCCAGAAGGAAGGAAGCCGACGACACCTTGGTTTAAGACATTTAAGCTCCAGAATGGTGAAAAATAAATTCCTATGGTTATAAGAATCCCAGTTCATGGTAATTTGTTACAGTATCCCTAGGAAATAAATTTAGGAAATAAGTACCTGGTTTGTCAATGTGTCAGAAAGTAGATACCAGAAAATGCGCTTTCTTTCTGATATGGCTGTATTGAGTTCTCTCCTTGTTAATTAACTCTCCCAAATGTTTCTTCACAGACATTGGATTATCCTGCTTTGTTTCTCACAGTTACTCCTAAAAGGCACCATCAGAAGCAAATGAAGGAAGAAAATGGACTGAGCCAATGGATAGAACTCATCTGCTTTGACAGACAGAATGTTGGGCAAGGAAAAAGGAGGAATGTGAACAAAGTTGCTTCTGAGCTTCGGATGCTTCTAAGCAGTTGAACAGAGAGCTGGGTGTTTATTTCCCAGTGGCTCTTCCATTATTCACAGGAATGCCTCCACCTGCCACAGTCTGTTTTGGAAGATGCTTCAATGTATGTGCACATGTGTGCATTTCTGTGTTGGAGTGACGTGCCTGCATTCACATTGACTTTCATGGATGCATTTTTGTTTTAATTTTTTTTTTTTAGATATACATGACAGAGTGTATTTTGACAAATTACACAGACATAAAGTATAATGTATTCTTGACATTGTACATGATGTGGAGTTTCAGTGGTCATGTATTTATATATAAACATAGAAAGTTAGGCCTGATTCATTCTACCGTCTTTCCTATTCTCATCCCACTCTTTTCCCTTCATTATCTTTTGTCTAATCCAATAAACTTCTATTCTCTGCCCCTCTTGTTATATGTGAGCAACCATATCAAAGAGAACATTTGACTTTTGGGTTTCTAGGATTGTCTTATTTCACTTAACATAAGATTCTCCAGATCCATCCATTTACCAGCAAAAGTCCTAAAGTCATTCTTTTTATGGTTGAGTAATATTCTGTTCTGTATATATACACTATATTTTCTTTATCCATTCACATGGATGCATTTTTGGCCAAGGACTGTTTTTACTGTTGGGTATTACTGTACCATACTATACATTCTTTACTCTTTCCTTTGTAAAATTTATGTCTTCAAAGAGCAGGTGGGAAAAGTTCTCCTCACTGGCTTTTATCCAGTAATGAGAGAAAAACAAATAAAAAATAATCATATCAGAAATCTAGTAAATTTCACAATTTTTATAATGGGCTAATTCTGATACAACATCAATGATTCATCAACAAATTTAGAAAACTAGTTTTCATTCATAATCAAAAAATATTATTGATATGTGTGGACTTTAAATGTTATTAGATATTTATAAATTGCTCTCCTAAAAGACTGCCTAAATTTGAAGTTTCATTATTAGTGTTTAAGAACAGAACTTGGTAAATATCTGTTCAATATATATGAGAATGAGTACCTATTTCTTCATGTTCTTGTCAACAATAACCATTACTGAATTTTAAGATGTTTATCTGGTAGATGAAAAGTGATACATTATTGCTTTAATTTGAACATCTGTAATTGTGAGTGATGTTGAACACTTTGATTTTACTTATTTGCTGGTCATTTACATTTTATTTTCTAAAAAACTGTCTTTTGTGTCCATTGTCCATTTTCTATTGAGTGATTTGTGTTTTCTTATAAATTTTTTATGGGCTGTGCCATAGACTGAATATTTATTTCTCTACTACTACTACTACTACTATTATTATTATTATTATTATTATTATTATTATTATTATTATTATTATTGGTGTCCTTATTAAAGAGACTCCAAAGTGTTTATACCTTCTGCCATGAGGTTATGGTAGAAGATAGCTGTCCATAATCAGAAAATGGACCACTAGACACTGAATCTGCAGGCTTCTTGACCTTGGATTTGCAGCCTGCAGAAATGTGAGAAAAAAAAGAATTTCTGTTGTTGACAAGATACTCAGTTTATGCTATTCTGTTGCAGCAGTATAAACTGATTAAGACAGCTTACAAAAAAATTATTTTTAGAGCATTTCAATGTTAGAAGTACTTTCACATTTTTAAAATTTAATTCCTATTTTAATTGATAATGATATATATTTATTGTGTACAACATGTTTTTAAATATGTAAAACTGTGGAATGGCAAAATTGAGCTAATTAATATATGCATTGCTTCACACACTTATCCTTTCTTGTGGAAAGAACACTTAAAAGCTACTCTATCAATTTTCAAGCACGATTATTGATATTAACTACAGTCACCATGTTGTACGACAGATCTCTTGAACTTATTTCTTATAACTAAAATGTTGTGTCCTTAGACCTTACCCGAGTATTCTACTCTTTGCTTCTCTGATGTTAACTCTCCAGATTGCACAGATAAATTATATCACATGGCATTTGTCATTGTTTCACTTTATATAATGTCCTAGTTCATAGATGTTGTCACAAATGAAAGAATTTCATCCTTTTCTAAGGTTAAACAGTATTCTGTCATGTATACACTATTGTTTTCTTCATCCATCTGTCATTGAAAACCTAGGGTGATTCCCTGTCTTGGCTGTTGTGATTAACATTGCAAGGAACATAAGAATTTCCTTAAATATACACCTGTAAGTGGTATGGCTATTTTTTAAATTTTGAGGAATCTCCACACTGTTTTCCATAATGCCTATACTAATTTACATTCCCACCAACAGCGCGCAAAATTCTCTCTTCTCCGCATCCTCGCCAGCACTTGTTATCTTTTATCCTTTTGATAAAAGTCTGGAGAGGCAGTGTTTTATGTTCTGGAATTGTAGAGATGAACAAAAGAAACAAAAATTCCCCTTGTGGAAACTAAATTCCAGTGGGAAGACAGAAAGTCAGCAATGTAAATATAGTATGTTTGTGATAAGTGATAAAAAGAAAATACAAAGCAAGGGAAAGGGCTCAGGAGTAGAGGTTGTGGAGTGGGAAGTGACGTTTTCAACAGGGTCCAGGAGAGGCCTCACCAAGCAAGCCCAGAGACTTGCACATTTGGTTACATCCTTCTGAGACACATCACACCTGAAGCCGACTGAGAGCCCAGTGTGGCTGTAGTGACTCAGGTGAAAAGCAGCAGAAGGTAAGATCACAGCAAGCCAGACTGTGAGGGCCTTTTATAAGGTTCCCAAACCAACTTTTTCTATGAATGGCTACAATACATTGGGAGAATTCAAAACAAAGAAACAGAGTTCTTTAAGTAGTTGCAAGACCTTTAGTAGGACATTGATCCGAACATCAGTTTTTCAGCCCCTTAAATACAAAGGTAGAACCAGGTAAATATCTAAGCTTTCCTCCAGCTATAAAAATCAATTCTAGACATCTAGAGTATGTGAGGTTCCCATAAGCAAATTGCTAATAAAAAAAAAAAATTAGCTTCCTCCCCGCTCATCCTTCTCTGTGGCTGTGAAAGTCAACGATGGCGACCCAGCACAGAATTGGAAGGAAACCTGAGTGGACCAGGGGACTGTCTACGTGGGAGGTGTGACAGTAACTGCACATTACTGTGCAAGAACCACTTATAAATTGAGACATTGAGAGATGGGCAGTGATAGTGCAGACTTACTGATAAGTTAAGTCGACTCCCAGGAGCATGGGGTATGTCCTAAAACAGATTAAAATATTTACCTGAAGAATAACACCCTGCCTGGGAAAACAGGGCTCACTCTTTGTAGGCATAAAAAGACAGTAAAAGAAGATCAATATATTTTTGCTCCACATTAAATAAAAACCTAAAAATAAGCATTTTCCTTTCTAATCATTTCATACCACACATGGTGTGCACTTTAATTTTCAAGTCCGTTTACTTCATTTCTATGAACCATTTGAGCTTTGAATAGTGTCCACCCAGCATGATTTCTGTCTAAATGTGCAAGTGTGTGTTTTTCATTCCCTCTTTCCTTTGTCTTCCCAATTGCAACATCCCATATCTATTTTAGCTAAAACGCGACAAAGTCTGTTTTGTTTTGATTTTTAAATATATCTACTTCTCAGTGACTAAACTATAGCCCCAGACACAGCTTTTTAGTTTCACACAAAAGAATTGCAACTGGACCATTTACTGCTAAACTCAAGCCAATGTTTATAAATTATGTAATTTCTACAAAGCATGCTTTGCTTCTTCGTCCCCTCCCCCAACAATAATGAGATTACTAGTCTATGAAAACATCTTTCAGTAGTGGCTAAAAGATTTAGAAAGCCTTCACTGCTCTCATAGTGTATTTTTTGTCACCACTGTATTTTAACAATATAGAAGAAGTTCTATAAAACATGCCAGGAGTAAAAAAACAGTGACCCTGTATTCCAGATGCCTCACTGTGAAGGAAGGACACCAGATCAGAGACCTGTGACTTCATCACATTTTTTGTCCCTAACGCCAGTATGGTGTTGCAATGTAAAACGTGCTCATATGGGTTCTTGTTCTATGAACAAGTGATGACGGAGCAGCCCCCCAGTGAGGCACAAGAGTAGGGGATTACCACCTCCCCTTTGCACTTTTCACATGGTTTTGCCTGTCGAAGATCAAATATAATCCATAAGCTGATGTGCAGATGAGGGTGCCCTGGCTGGGGACACAGGATAATACCTGCATCAACTTAAGCAACTGGGGGCAAGAGTGCAGATCAGATGCTTCCTACACTGCCTACCAAGAACTTTATATCAATAAGAGAATGGATGGGAGACTACCACTTGCTTCTCTATCTTCTTCAGTTTCTTAATCATCTCCTGCAACTGGGTTCAGGCAGGAAGAATACCAGATACAGCAGACTCTACTACTGAACTTACTATGGTCACACAAATCTCTGGCGTCCCTCCTAGGAACAGCCTGGTTCTGAGAGCCCCTCTTACCTCGGCAGCAGGGACGCCCTCCGGCGGACGGCAGTGCAGCACTATCATGCCTTCAATGGGAACCTCCCTTCCTTGTGGATCTTGTTCAAAGTTTTTCCGTAAATCTGCGAAGAAGTATGAGAGATATGATGATTTTCTCTAGGCTGATATTATTCACATTTGTTCTAACTACATGAATCATTGAGCTTAATGTCACATCTTAGATGCCCAGAAACAAGTCACTTGTCCAGGTGTTCCAGAACAAGAGCATAGTTTCTAAATACTGAGAAACACGTTGGAAAAACACCTTAATAAAACTGCTCCTAATGTTCTATATCCATGTGAAAGACAAATAAAATTACTGGGGGACAGGGAAAAGAGAACCTCAGCATTTCATGAATCTTTGCCAGCATTATCTGCTTAGCATCTGATGAGACGCTTGGCCTAATAAATTGCCATCCACAGCCATTATACAGTTGAGATGCACATGATGTTTTTTATTAACTAAAGAATGCGTTATTAATCTGTAACCTCTGTCATTCCCATAAACCTCGAGGGGGCTCAGGAAGATGGTAATAGAGTGAGATCACCTATTAGTTGTTTTATTTGTAACCAGGGAGAAGGGGCAACACTCAGCCACAACAAAATCTATAACCTAGCCAACCAAACATATAATTAAAAAATACAATACCCTTCAGTCAAATAGCAATGCTGGGTATTTGGGTAGTACCCTTCACAGAGGGCTTGAGGCACTTTGCAAACAAGCTGCACTATTAACCTTTTACACACGGAAGGGTGACGCTTGAAGAGGTTAATTAGCTTGCCAGTGGTCACAAAGAGCATCAATGCCAGGGAGAGAAAAAAAAAAAAAATCCACTAAGCTTCCTGACACCCAGTCTGACTGTCAACCAGCAAAGCCTCCTAAAGGGAAAGCACACACAGGGACAGCTCAGCCAGAGACAGCTTCATTTGCATTGCTCTCTCCTTGAGCATATGCTTCATTAAAAAAGGTAGGGAGTTGGCCTTTGCTTCCTGGAAGGTGTCACACTAACACACTCATCATCTTCCGGTATAAAGGTAATTCCTGCTGTCACCTGAATGCATGGGACAGTGGAGCCAAGACAGGTTGTTTACAAGTCTTCCTCGAGTAAAAAGCTTTCCCCCTCCCTCCCTGACAATATATTTTTCTTCAAATTGAGTATCTCAAATTACGGGCTGTGGATTTATTGATTTAATTTTCTTCAGTGCTTACAATAACATGAAATATGTTCCCTTTAAGGAGCAGAGCTCCAGAATCAGTTACATCTTTATAAATTGTATAAATACATTAAACTCGCTTTTAGCAAGTCAAAAACACTCAATGAATAACAAGCACCGCAATCCTCGAATTCACTTTCCTCAGAGTTTTACTCTTAATGGTTTTCCTCCCAGAGGCAACTGATGTCTTTAGTCAGTAGCAGGGCCATATATTCAGAGGACTTCATGAGCATATTGATGGCAAAAGATCTCAAAAGGACTCAAATTGCAACCAGGTGACAAGATCCATCCTCACATTTCTCTGCTGTCCCCTGAGTTGCAGAGCCAACTTGTATCCAAATTCTGTAGCTAATTTCCTCAGCCCATTATGATCTAGGACTTCTGACTCCAAGTGTGAAGAATTCCTGCAACTCACAACAAAACCTGACTGACGGTACTGTGAGTAAACCTAAGAATTAGAAATCCTGCACTTCCTACAGGTAGGATTTGACCACTGATCCTCCTCTGCTGTCCAATGAGGGATATCTCAGTCAAAACTCTCTTCTCCATAGGACCTGGTCACTTATCAGAACTATATCAAATCTATCAGAGAGAGAGTGATTGTAACATATGAGATATCTGTTTGCTAATGGAAGGATTTGTCGTGTGTGTCTGTGTGTGTGTGTGTGAGAGAGAGAGAGAGAGAGAGAGTGTGATTTTTATTTTGTGTGTGTGTGTGTGTGTGTATGTGTGAGAGCGATGTTTTGTTTTCCCTTTTTTTTTTTCCTTCTTGTTTTGGTCACTGTGTTTTCATTCGGTGCTGCTAAAATGATGGTTGAAGTTTTGAAAAATAATCTGTATCAACCAGGTGAAGTATATAAAATTAATAGTGGAAATTTCTATTTATTGTCTAATTCTGTTTCGTTTTTTTGCACAATAGAAACAGAAAGTGTAATAAATGCTTAGTTTCTGGTTTTCTCCACACTTAACTACATTGGTGGGTGAAAAGAAAACAAGCCATTTATCTTTCCCATTCCTAGGAGATAGATAATTAAATACGCATATAAAAAGGGGAAAACCCTGAATTGACACTGGGACCCAGTGCTGAGGGCCATACAGACTCGGGCGTGGCTCTCAGCAACCCAGGAAAGGGAATACCTATAAAGGAGGCCCTTGGAGGAATTTCTGGTAAATCTCATGCAGGAAAGATCACTCTGAAAAAAGGACTAAGCCAACCTGCTATGCTATTGCAGGGACATTCAAACTCATGCGAAGAAAAGATTTCCAACAGGGAAGCACACACTTACTTTCCAATGTGCAGATAAAAAGATTACAGATTAAAGGCAATGAAGGAGGGTCATAGAACAGGAGGGATGTCATATATGCCTGAAGATATGATAGAGGATTAACCTCATAAGTGATGATGGGCAGCTGATCAGGCACTGGGCAATCACATTGGGTGAGAAACTCAACAATCGCTGCCTACACCTGATCCTTGTGTGGTGTCACTGACTCCTGAGGTGGACCAACACCTGAGTGCTAAGAAGGGTCAACCTAGAGACAAACTCTAGCTAGGTACTAATTATGCCAAAACTAAAACTTGGGGAAATCAACTTTTGGACTTGGGCAAATGCTTCCAGCTCTACCCATGATTGTCACCACAGGTCCCTCAACCTAATTAGTTTCTGAATAGGCATTCTAAACACTGTTATCACCTATGTTCCTTCCAAGGCTTGAAAGACTCAGACAGGAGCCTGTGTATTTTCTAATAGTAGAGAAAACATTCCTAGCTATGTGAAAAAGAACTACACTACAAAAAAAGAAGACATCATAAAATTGAAATTAAATATCTTCCTCTAAGAAGACAAGAAGACAGACTCATTTTTTTTGGACAATTTCTAATTCAATTTCTTTAAAGTTAAAAGGCAACAGCAACTGAGAAGCAAGAGTGGGGAATTATGAGAGGGATAATATCTGAGATCAATAAACTGCCAATATGAAGAAAAGAAACATAACTGCTGAATTAGAAACAGACACAAACACACATATTTAGGTTAGGGATTTATGCATTTCTGTTTATATATAACATGAGTAACATACAATATGTGTATCGCATTGCAAAACACAGAACAGATGAAATAGAAGCCAGGTCTGTCAGTCAGGATTCATCCAGTAAAACAGAAAGGACACTAGTTGGTTTTTTTTTTTTTTTTTTTTTTTTTTTTGGTTGTTCAAAACATTACAAAGCTCTTGACATATCATATTTCATACATTAGATTCAAGTGGGTTATGGACACTAGTTGTTTTAACAGATATTATGGACACAAGAAACTGGAGGACCAACAAGGAAAGGGAGAATATCAGGAAGCAGATCCCATTTGGGGGATGGGGGTGGGAGGACACATAGAAAAAGCCAGAGATATTAAACTCTGAAGCTTAAAGGGCATCCAAACTCCCATGAAGAGGACACGGGGCAGCTGGTGCTCAGGGACTTGGGTAGAGGAACTGAGGAGTGGAGACTCACACTCAAAGCTTGCTGCACCCAAAGCCTGCTGCTAGCATCTCTAAGGAGCACAAGGCAGCTGGCTCTCGGAGGAGAGTTTTGTAAAAACCAGCTGGAATCAAGAAGCAACTTGCACTTCCAGGATGAAGAAACTCTGCTGAGGTGATGCTGACAGGGAGAGAAAATGAACAGCACATGTTCTTTCTCCCTCTTCCTCATGTTCAGCCCTTGCTGCTGCCTTTTTGGTAGAACTTTAATGGGAGCCAGAATCTAGCACAGGAGTCCCAGGCCCAGCTCCAGAAATCATAGGTCAGCAGGAGTAGAGACGGGCATTCATTGTGTCAGGAAGCAACTGGATACTGTCTAAGAAATGTCCTCTAGCAAGGCACTTATAATGACATGCTCCATATCTGTTTCCTTGTTATGTTAGATCATCAGTTCTGTGAAGGTGAGTTCTATGTGTGAGAAGCTCTTCCCTTTATTTTTAGTGTCTCTTGCAAAATCTGATACAGAGAATAAATACACAATAAATACATGAGAAATACATGAGGCAAGAGGAGGTGATAAAGTGTTAATGACACTGCCAGAAAAAGGATGAAATAAATGACAAAGATAATGTGCAGATAGAGCAGTACAGTATTATGCATAATAGGGATTTTTAAAAGGGCACAACAAGCTGAGAAAAAAATCAATTTAATAATGATAATAATTCTCTGAGCTGGAAAAGGACTTGCGTTTCCAGAAGGGATCATAGGATACAAAGAAAAAAATAGCATTTAAAAGAAAAAAAAAAAAACTTCCATATATCCCTAGTTGACACTTTGAATTTTAATAAATTAATACAATTGTGAAAGTAATAATTTCACAAGTATTTTTTTCAAAAAATAAGTAAAAAAAGTAATTAATAATGTAGTAAAAACCAGGATATGCCATGATTTCCTTGTATCACTATATATCAGATTTCAATTCATCACATTCCTTGTTCTGGTTTTAGAAAATAAGCTTAGGCGTTAATTTTCTATTTCTAAACATGTTATGATTCATGAGTAAAATAATAAAAACATAGTGTCAGAGACAACATAGGGCCAAGAAATTATGATCCCTCTTATATATCCTTTCTGAAAAGGAAACATTACCTTCTCCAATAATCTATCAGAAAACAAGTCAAAGTAAGAGATTGAGTATTTAGAAGTTACAGTTTTAAAAAACTTGGCAGCAGGCAATACCATTTAAAAGTTTTAAATATAAATACTTTAAAAATATAATTAATAAAAATCCAACAAATCTGGAAATAGAAATGTACAATACATCATAAACATGTGTAATAACTAATAATGTGGAATTAAACTGCTGTATCAGATGTTCCAGACCTCATGAGCAACTGAGGAAGGTGGTTAGGCACTAGAGCCTGTTTATCTGTTTGAATTCTGAGAATGCCACTCATTAGAACCTCGACACATTTCTTTTTCTGAGTCAGATTTTTAATGTGAAGCATAAGACTTTGATATGCAAATATATTTAATATTTGTATTTATTATTTTATTTATTTGTTTGTTTTAGATATACATGGCAGTAGAATGTATTTTGGCATATGATAAATACATGGAGTACAACTTCCCATTTTTGTGGTTTTACATGATGTGGAGTTACACTGGTCATGTATTCACATACAAACATTAGGGAGTTACATCTAATTCATTCTACTGTCCCTTCCCTTCATTCCCCTTAGCACTTTGACTCTTAATTATCTTTAATCTCCCTTTGTCTCAGTTTCCTCATCTGTAATGTAAGGAGAATAAATCCACTAACTTACTTACGTTCTTCTAAAAGCATTGCTTGTGTAACAGGGCTTAATAAAGATCACATATATTACTAAATTCTATTATAGAGTTGTGATAATTAAAATGGAGTAATGGAGTGGTTTGTCATAAATCAGACACAAATTAATTATGAACTAGAGCATTTTACAGAGATATTCAAATAAAAAATGATTTGGTGTTATGATAAAAGTGACTGAAATTAAGTGGGGAAAGGTATTAAGATGATTAATTACTTTTCCGCATAAAAATAAAATTAGATGTATGTTTTATTTATACCAAAATAGATCCCATAAAAGAAATATTTTTACATAAAGCCACATCAATAATAAAATAAAATATCTACTGGATCTTAACAAGATGGTAATATAAACTTAAAATTGAAGTACAAACCATTAAGGAAATGATTGGTAGATATTGTTTTGTCAAAATTTAAAAAAATTATCTAAAAAATCATAGGCCAAAATGCTGGGCTGAATATTAACAGTGTTAATATATAAAAAGTCTGTAGGAAGCAAAAAAAAAAATCATAAATGTCATAAAGTAAAATAGCCAGACACAACTGGATACAGGTATCTAAAAGGGCGTGTAGTCCAAATTATTTAAGAAATGTCAATTTTAAAACTGTTGATGAATCTCTTTCTTCTTTTAAACAGGCTACATGTTTGTTTGTTTTTTAAAATATTTTTTAGTTGTTGATGTACCTTTTTGTTTTATTTATATGTGGTGCTGAGAATCGAACTCAGTGCCTCACACATGCTAAGCAAGTGTTCTGCCACTGAGCCAAACCCCAACCCCAGTTTTGTTTTGTTTTGTGTTTTGTTTTTTTAATCACAGTCACCAGCATTAAAAATAGTATGGAAAATTAAATTATGTCAAGACACTGCTAAAAATGAAAACAGGTGCATATGAAGTTGTTAAATGTACCAAAATTACTACAAAAGTTCATCGATGGGGGCATTATCTGATGAATGGATAAATAACATGCATATCCATGGGATATTATTTTGCAATAAATTATAAATGAATCTTAAAAACATAACGTTAAGTGAAATAAACCATTCAGAAAGACTATGTATTTTATTTCCAATTTATATGAAATTTCCACTATACATAATTCCAAATAGCCAAAAAATGGATTTGTTGTTGCTTGAGCTGAAATTAAATGAAGGTGAAAGATGATAGTGAATCCTTTTCTTTCAGGTTTTGAAAATATTTTAAAATGGACTCTAGGATTGCAAAACTTTATGTACATCCTAAAAACTACTGAATTCTGTACATTAATAAGTGAATTTCATGGTATATGAATATTTCAATAAGGCTATTATTTAAAGGATCCTAGAAGTGAATTACATGGTATGTGGATACCTCAATTAAACTATTATTTAACAGGGTTCATTTATATGATTCAATAATTCCACTTCTATAGTTTTCTAGGAAAATTATTAGAGAACCACACAGAAAAAATTTTGCTTGGTGTTACTATTCAAATTATCATTTAGTGAACAAATGCTGCAATCTAAATATTTAACAATAAAGGAATGGTTAACTTCCTATATTTGGTGTATTCATAAAATGGAATACTATATAGACATTTAAAATGATAAGCTCAAACTACTGAAGACTGTAGATTAATATTCAATAAAATGTTAAATAATGGGCATTAATTATTTCTAGTGTGTGTGTGTGTGTGTGTGTGTGTGTGTGACTAATATAGAGAGATATGTTGGTAGGTAAAAATCATTTTCCAAATGTAGTAACTATACTGTTATCAGTACATCAACTTCTCTATTAAATAGATACAGATGCATTACATACTTATTTTGGTGGCAGTCCTTCTTGTTATATGCCTTCAGGGACTCAGTAAATGTGCAACAATCTCCTTCATTCATTCACACTTTTGATCATGAACCAGACACTGTGACACACAGTAGAGGAGACACGTTATTGAACATGACACAAGCCATCCCAGCCCTTCCACAATATACGTTCAAACAGCAAGAATAGACACAAGACGAATAATTAAGCGGTACGAGGATGAGTGATGAGAAAGTAGTAGTAAGTTCCTTACAGGTACAGCACAGTGAGACTTAATCTAGAAATGGTAAGAAAGTTTATCAGAGAAACAGCCAAGTTGAGGCAGAGCAACTCACACACCTATGGAATACACCCAAGTCCTCATCTGTAGTTTTAGATTTATGCTGGCTTGAAGCATAACCCCCATTCCTATTTTTTTTTCTTCAAAAATGCTCTCTTATTTCTTTCTTCCAACTCTGCAAAATGCTTGCCTGGCCACCTCTCTTTCCGTAAGCTACATCACATAAGGACACTCCTATATTAGACTTGTCTTCTATTTATATATATTGAGAGGGTGGAGCATAAATATATTTCCACCCTCTGATCTCACTCTGAATCATGGACAGACACATGGTCTATGGGAAGAAGTAAAACAATAGCTTTCACATTATTCTCCATGAAGGAAATGAATCAACCTGCATAAAACCTGAGTATTTTAAAATGTGGTTTAAAAATAGAAAACTCTCCCATCTGAAAATTGAAAATTACTATATGTGTAATAGGAAAAACCTTGAAAAGAAGTGTTTAACATTTCAAAGTTTTGTTGTGGGACAATTACGGATATATTAATTGTCAACTTCATTTGTTTCTGCCTCTTTCAAAATTTCTGCTATCAACATGGATTACTTTTGTGCAACCACAAAAAAAAGTCCCCCCAAAATAATCCCTCTACTTTATGAGATGTCAAGAACCTATGTACTAAACCAAACTGTATCAGAAGTCAGGGGAGAAGTAGATTTTGTTTCACTTTATTGTGTCAAGTTTTACCTCTACCAGGTATATCAAAGAAGAAAACAAAAATAAACATATCCTTTAAACTTTAGGGAACAGTGAATTCTAAAACATTCTTCTCTAATTACATCTTAGTCCCGGGACATGAGGGCAAAACCTTTCATCAGTTTTATTTGTTGTCATACCTGTGGTAACTGGACAGGTATACAGTAGTCACTTCATAAGTACTCCTTGAATAAAGGATTGAGCAGATATAAATTCCCACTCCAACTCATGAATAATTATTTATGGACTAATATGGAACTAGATTTCTGTTAAGATGGCTAGAAAAAGAAAAGCATGCATACATAAATGCAATAGACACTGTGTGCGTGTGTGTGTGTGTGTGTGTGTGTGTGTGTGTGTGTGTGAATGCTATGAACCATCATTGGCACTGACCAATTTGGTGCACTACGCTACTTCTGCTCCTTCTTCACTTTGTCACCCTCCATAGTTCTACAGCAGAATGCCAATAGGGCCCCAAGTGACGAGTAACAAAGCAGTAGAGAAGATGAGGAAGAGGAGTAGGAGCCAGACACGTAGCTAACCTGCACATCATAATCAGCAAGAGCATCTTCCAGAGTCAGCAGTCCCTGCCAATAAGTAGGGCACCTGACGCTGGGCCACAGGAAGCAGCTGGTTCCCCTTCCTCACCCCATGCCCTATTTGGCCTTTTTCTCATTTTCCTTTCATGCTACTATGTTAGAAAAGTCATTGTAGCACAAGAAAATCAATAAAAATTCAATTCCGAATAATAGTTCTTCGCAGCTCGGCAACACCAGGGAGTTATCGGCTCATTCAATGTTCTGGCAGTTAATGCAATGAAATAAAAATAATTTACTCATTCAAACCAAATCAGCCAGTGAAAAATCATAGACATTTTTTTTAATAGTCATAGTCATAGCCATTTGTTAAGACCGTGGGAGGATGGTACCATGTTCCATTAGTTGTCCAACTATATAGATATTGAAACCAGCTTTGCATCTTTCCCACCATATTTTTCTGAAGGAACAATAAGCCACATTTGTCATACATTAAAAAGGATTTGTAACTTGGCCAAATACAGATCATTTGTTGTAATAAAAGGGCTGGTTCAAATGCATAACAGATGTCCACCAGCAAAATGGAAGTCAAGGCCTGGTGCCTTCATTTGGTTTTGCCTCACTCCTCCAGCCATAAACAGTTACAGCCTGAGAAGTTAGCTACTGGCTCCAGTTCCCAGGAGAAACTTGTGGAAGACTTCCTGTCAGGAAAATTCCTCACTCCTTTTGATGGTGTTCTGCATTTGGCACATTGTGTATGTTTCTCTTGCCAGCCTGGCTAAAAGCCCTCTGCTTGAATGTATAGATATTGCACGTTTCTTGGGTACAAGATCCACTCTAATATCAGGCTGCTCCTAACTTTTATCATGCATTTTTTACCTTGGATCTTCCAGTTCCGATTGCAACCACATCTCCTTAAAAGACATCTGACTTGAAAACAAAATCCCACATAGAAATTCCTATATTCCAAGAACACAGAGATGATACCCTTTCTTTTCTAGAGTCCCTGAATATTACAATCATAACCCTTGCTATGTAAACCCTGCAGCAATAGTGAAGAAGGGACCCATCTGGCCAGAGGTGAATCACCATGGGACTGACTCTCCAGGTTTCTTCCCCCCAGCGGGCCAGGCAATGAGCTGTCTCTGCTTACCAGGACATCAAGGCATTTGGCTGATACAAGGGGTCCTGTCACACAGAAGCTTTTGAAGGCTGTTTCCAGGACCATAAAATGACTTTAGGGCTTTGTGAGGTCCCCTGTGCTCTGCAAACCCTCTGCTTGTAAATTACTATTATCAATAACACATTTGATAACTAGCACTGTGTATCATTGCCCTGTTCACAAGGAGCACAGTTTATTAGTGGTGGTATTGCCAAGGGAGTAGCTCCAGTTTTACCAGCAGTAGTGGGGCAGAGACAGCTGCAGCTTTCCAAAAGTGCCTTGAGAATGAACTTAACCTGTTCTTAATTGAGCTGCTCCCAATACAATGAATTTCATTGTGCTTGGCCTCTTTTGCTTAAAAGGACAACAACAAAGATTCATTCAGATTCCATCAAGAAATTGAGAGTTTACTGAAAATCAGGAAGACAAAAATCTTAATTACCAGTCTAGGATTGATAGGAAAACAAGAAAGATCACAAGACCTGACTTCAATCAAAGAATCAGGGTCACCATAGACTGTGTCTTAAAGAGGCTATAACACAGTCAAACAAGGGGCTAGAGAGATCGGGTGTAATTCCAATACCTGGGTGATTTCACAGTCCTCTTAGCACACGTACTCTCTTATTTTGCACCCCATTCCCTCTCACTCTGTCTTAATGAATCCAACTTATCCATGGCTGGCGGCTCACCATGGCCTCTGGCTTCTCAGGACCATTGCTGTCTGCTTGTTTTTTGTGTGCCTTTCACCTCATCTTTTCACTACCCACTTTTGATTTTTCTTTCTGGGTCAGGTTATCCTCAGACAAGAAAGAAGTGACAAGTATTGGATCACTTTAATACTGAAATGATCTCTCATACAGAGTCAGCTCATGCAGGTAGCCTGCCCAGGTGTCCATTCTTGATCCAATGGACAAGACAGACAAGACAGCATGTATGCATGGTTTACAACATAACCACCTACACCTAAGAAGCCACTCGGTGCCACTTCCCTCAGCAAGGGACTACAGGTGGGAATCCTGCATGAGAAGATCATGCCTACAGAAGGGTTTCTGTTTGTTTTTCCTCCAAGTTCCATAAGAGGCACTTTCCACCTATTGACTGTATTGATTTGGCTGGGTCAATACATAAAGGACAGGTGAAGTTTGACCTAAGGAGCAGATCTTAACAATCTTTGACAATCTTCAATAGTAAATCTCAACAATCTTCAAAACTCATTAGGTAAAAATACAGTAGTTCCCTGATCCCTTGTTTTTAAGGCACTAAACATATTGAGGACACATTTTTTGTATCTGTTCATCATATTTTATAGAATGCAATAGGGACAAAATATACATAAATTCTGCATTCCATATGTCTGCGAGTACTATTGCTCTTGTAGTGCTAATGGAAAAATTGAGTCTTAGGTGAAGGCAGAAACAGCCATTGAATCAAAGTGTTTTTGAAAGAAAAAAGAAAAGACAAAAAGTACAGTGCCAAGAACCATTAACTGCACTCGGCTGCTCAGTTCCCAAGCAGTATATGGAAAAGTTATGCTGTTCATCTTAACACTGTCAGGGTTCCCTGTCTGGATGTTGCTTTATTCTCACATCTTCTACAAGCAGTTGGCTTGCAGCTCAGCATCCTGATGAACACGGTCGATGGAACCAACTTTTAAGAACAGCAGAGATGTGAAGAATCATCCTTGATTTTCCTGAGTGACCTCCCAGCCCTCCACAGGAAATTAGAGGGCTATGAACTAGCAATGAGTTTAAAAAGAAATGACCTAAAAATAACCTCAAGCTTTCAATGCTCACCACCTCATTATAATTCAATACTGTTACTGCAGAGGGATGGAAGGGGGAGAAGGGAGAGGAAAGAGACAGAGAAGGAAAAAGCCAACCCAGAGGCAAGAAAAAGATATATTTTAACTGCATTGTTAGTTGTTTGATTTTTCCCTCACCCCAGGTCTCCCTGAGACCAGGAAGGTCAACCAGGACAAGATGCAGCTACCACTATCATGAGCACATAAGTATTGGAATGTGCCACCAAATACCCAGTCCCTCCTACCTCCAGCCACCACTCCACTGACTGGGATGAAGGCAACTACAACTTCCTTTACCCTAAACCAACCTAACCAGAACAGGATCCAAAAGATCCCTGAAGTAATTCATTTTGTTTTCATCCAAATTCCTATTTTATATGAAATCTTATAAGGAGACCG
Source organism: Callospermophilus lateralis (assembly GCF_048772815.1). Lineage (NCBI taxonomy): Eukaryota > Metazoa > Chordata > Mammalia > Rodentia > Sciuridae > Callospermophilus > Callospermophilus lateralis. Next base: position 55,690,981 of record NC_135308.1, read on the forward strand.
AAAAATGCAATGGAATTGGAGCCACCAAGAAAGAGACAACCACTTGATCTGTGGGATGCTTTTCAGGCAAAGAGAAAAATAAAAGGCCATGAAACAGGAACAGTCATAGGAGTTTGAGGAAGACTAGAAGTCACTGGGACTGCAATAGTAGTAGGAAGCATCCTGAGTTAGGGGAAAATGAGGGGACGGCTGCTGAATTTGTGCTGGAGTCAGTAGCAAGGAGTTTACAAAACCATTAGGAGAAGTTGAGCTATGGAAAGGGCACAATCTCATTTGCATTTTTTAACAACATAAGCATTCCCGGCTACTGGGTGGAGAATGGATTTGTAGGCTGCAAGAACAGGGGCAGAGAAGGGGCTCTCGCAGTTGAGAAACAGTAATTGCTTATACCAGGTGGAGAGGTCAGAGCCAGTATACATTTTTGAAGGAAGATCTGGCCAGACTTGTTGCTGGGTGGGATGTGACTGAAGAGAAGAAAGAAGTCAAGATTGACAGGCAGTCTCATTAAGGTCCCCTCTCAGATCACTACTGAAAGAGGAAAGACTGGGGAATCAACACAGCTTTCCAACAGTGTTGGTGGGGATTTCACCCACAATGAGTTCCTTTTGGGACATGTTAAGTTTGGAATGCCTACTGTCCAAGTAGACGGGTCACCCAGGCAGTAGACAAAGAAGTTGAGAGAAGAGGTACAACATTATGTCTGAGAGTATTTGTCATCTGCATAGTATTGAAACCATGGAGAATCTGTAGCTTCAGGAGGGAAGAGGCTCCAAGATAGAGACCTACAACACGACAATATTCAGAGGTGGGAAGAGAAGAAAAAGGCACAGAGATTTTGACCATGATTAGTCGGAAGGAGGAAAAAATAAAAGACAGCAAAGTCACGAAAGTAATCCTGGGCCCTGCTCCCAGATTGTGTAATTCCAAATGTCTTTTGTCCTAGCAATCTTACTTTTAAAAAGAAAGTTACCATGTAGTCCTCAGAGAGCGGCTTTCAGGAATTGCTGTTAGAGTACACAGCTAGTCAGCTGAGCCCAGAACTCCAATCCAGCTCCTTTGACTTTTCTTCTCTCTTTCATCACTCCTTGTCCTTCTCTACAAAGGTTTAAACTATGAGCCCACCTGATCTTCAGGATTGCATCAAATTGCCATGTAGACCTGAAATGCTTACCTACAACTATTGTTCCAGCTCTTCTCTTTTTTAGTTGAATTGAACTTTTGGAAAGACTTGTCCATAGGCTCCCCACTTTCTTCTGTATGGAATCTCATGTCACCTCTTTCATTACCAGGTGCATGGAGGCCTTTGTGTGGTCAAAACGAATGACATTTCTCAATTCTTTTGTAACTTTTGATACCGTTTATTTGTTCATAAGTACCTCCATTCCCTTGTTGGATCTCCTAATGCTTCTTCCACTTTTGTTTTGGTCCATCTCCTTCCTGGGTCCTCTCCTCTTCACTCCTTAAACAATTACAGAATTTCACTCATGACCTGTTATTCTTTCTTTCCTCACCTGCAGATTGAGAGCTGGTGCATTATGGGCAGAGAAGGTACAGTATTAAAACAAACAAACAAAAAAAAAAACTTAGGTATTTCTGATAAAACTTGCTTCTCCTATCTTCTTGTTAGGAACCTATCCTAACTATCACTTATTTGCCCATGATTCTCAAATTTGTTCTTTTGATACTGGTCTTATATGCCTCAGTTTCAGGCTCATCAATACAAATGCATGATGAAGACAGTCCACTGAATATCCCATGGGCCATGAATATTTTCACATAATATAATCAAAAACTGAAGTCAGTATCTGGTTTTACAAGCTAGATTTTTTGTGGTCATTATTTCACTTAATGGAATCACTATCAATTCAGTCACTTACTCAGAAACCTAGAAAGTCCAAAATGCTGAAAGAGCTCTAAAACTCTTCCCTTTCATCCCCTTAGCTCCATGTTTAAGTAGCTGAAAACTCTTTGTTAATTTTACCTTCCTGGAACCTCAAATTTACCTACCCCTGCAAAAGTCCAGATGCCAGCAGCAACCACAGGTTGTTACCAAGCTCTCTTTAAATCCCTCTGACCACAGTGAATGGAAGGGTTGGGGATTTTGAAAACAGGATACCACCACTGTCCTGAAAGACATCTTAGTCACTCAAATAACATCCTGAATTAATCTCAACTTTCAGCGGGGAATCCAAATACCTCCATAATCTGAACAATCTACTATTATCTGGTATCAATATCTCTTGCCATTTTGTATTTTATTTGCTGTAAGCCTGAACCAAGCATCTCTAATGCCAACACCTGGTGCTCAAAAAGATTCAAAGTTTGGAGCACTGTGAAGTTTAGATGCTCAGATCAGGGATGCTCAGTGAGTAAAGTCTATGTAAATATTCTCAAATCTAAAATCTATATATATATATGGCCATTTGAAACTCTCCTGGTTCTAGGCATTTCAGAAAGGCATACCAAACCTCTATGTGCACCTAAAACCCACCTGGGCCAGGTACTTCCATCCTTCTGTGCTCTCACACAAGGTCCTTTTTAACCTGAATTGCATATTTTTTAAAATTGTCAATCCTCCTCCTTCCTCAAATATTACCTCAGATTATTAACTCAGGAAGTGTATCTTGGGCCTCTAGGATCAACAGATTGTTCCTGTGGTAGGGGGATGTAAACCCTACCTGAGAAAATCAGAGTCCTCGAAGATTACAAAAGTGAGTCTCTGGATTTTGTTGTTTATCAGCTGTTGTTATTATCTGTCAGAAACTTTCCTTAATAGAAAAAGTCAAAATTGAATTAAAATCTACATTATCTTCCTGATAAACTGTTACTGAAGTTTGTTTTGTTTTGTTTTAATAACATAAATGCTATTTTTCAGGAACATTAAGGTAAAATTCAACCATAAGAAAGACAGATTGAATTAATCTGTGATACACTACAGAAGTGGTGGGTATGGTTCTGCAAATTCTTCTGGGTACAATAATAGCTGGCAATGAATATAATGAAGGAATATTACTTGGGGAAATTTTCCTTTTCACATCCACAGCAAACTATATTGTAAACTTATATACTTCTGCCTTAGTTGTCCTCATCTTTAAGGTTGTTTTTCTCAGATGCACGCATGTTAAGCAAAAATAGCAGAGTTCATATGAATTTTGTACAAATTGTTCTACCCTATTCATAGACCACAGTTTGTTTCTTTCTTTTGTTGCTGGAAGTTCAACCCAGGGCCTCACGCATGCTGGACAAGCACTCTGCCACTGAGCTATATACCCAGCCTTCCACAGTTTCTTATAGTTCAGTTTTTCTCACACTTCCTGTTGAAGAACTTACTGGCAGAGAAGAAAAATTCATATTCCCAGGCCATCTGCAGGTGGAATGTAAAAAGATGTGGCATGCACAAAGCAACTTTGAAATTTCAAGTTGCATCTTCAAAATTCATCCAAATGTTGCTTTTTACTCCATACCAAATTCATGTTTATTTTTACTGACCTAAAGGGGAATATATTCAACACCCAATCTCTGTAGGCTCTATGATCCAACCAACCTCAGACTGAAAATATTTTTTAAAATGTTTTCTATGCCAAATACATGCAGATATTTTCTTGTCATTATTCTCTAACCAATACAGTATAATGACAATTTACACACCATTACATTGTATAAATTGAACGTCTCTAATCCCAAATCAAAAATGTCCCTAAATGGGATACTCAAAAATTTGGGGATTTTGGAGCATTTTTGATTTTTGATACTTGTACTCAACTGATTATATCTAGTCAAATATTCTGAAGTCTGAAAGATTCTAAAATTGAGTCTGAAGCATTTTGGATATGGGATACTCAGTGAGTATTAGTATTATAAGCAATCTAGAGATGACTTTAAGGATAGAGGAAGATATGCACAGGTTATTTGGAAATAATTTGGTATTGTAGGTAAGAGACTTGAGCATTTCTGGATTCTGGCATTCATGTCATGGGGTCCTAGATCCAATCCTCCATGGAAACTGAGGGCTTCTGAAAGATGTGCATTGTATATTTTTGGCATCTTACACCTTCAGGATGCCACAATAGTGTCCTAAAGGCAGAAAGTATTTTTGTGAAAATCAGTAGTTAAGAATGACCATTACTGGGCTGGGGGTTGTGGTTCAGTGGTAGAGCACTTGACTCACATGAGTGAGGCACTGGGTTTGATTCTCAGCATCGTGTAGAAATAAATGAAGGTCCATCAACAACTATTTTTTTTAAATGACCATTGCATAAAATGTTCCTTAATGTAGCTTGCCCACAGTATTAGCTAAATACATTGTAAAAGCTATCTATGCTAAGCCCAAGGCCAACATCATTCTAAACGGAGAAAAATTGAAAGCATTCCCTCTAAAAACTGGAACAAGACAGGGATGCCCTATTTCACCATTTCTATTTAATATAGTTTTTGACACTCTAGCCAGAGCAATTAGACAAACGAAAGAAATTAAAGGGATATGGATAAGTAAAGAAGAACTCAAACATCACTATTTGCCAATGACATGATTCTATACTTAGAGGATCCAAACAATTCCACCAGAAAATATCTAGAACTAAAAAATGAATTCAGCAAACTAGTAGGATATAAAATCAACACTCATAAATCAAAGGTATTTCTATATATCAGTATCAAATCCTCTGAAAGAGAAACTAGGAGAACCACCCCCATTTACAATAGCCTAAAAAAAACCAAAATACTTGGGAATCAACAGATTACATACTTTTAGATCGAATAACATTGAATTGATGTAGTCTTCCCAGTTTGTCCCATCAAAAGACATATTATGGCTTTGTCTTACTGCCAGTGATATTGACTGATTATGTGATAAAGGTGGTATATGACAAGATTTTCAACTACAAATTTACTAGTACATTATTAGGAAGTATTTCATGAATAGTTTGATATTAAGTCAAAGTCTAGCTACTCCTGAAAGTTCCACCAGCTAGTTTTACACTCCATAATACTATTTGTCTGAATCAATATTAGGATAGATCTATATCCTACAGTAAGGAAGAGCTCTCCCTCTCCTCTATTTACATCCATGTGTTCCCTTTTTGCAAAGATCAGCGTGAATTCTTATTTAATGAGTTACAATCCTTTCTTGTAACTTATTTTTATGTTGAAATTGCTTGAGAAAGCCCCTTCTAAAGGCTTCAGTTTCTTTTACATTTAAATTGAGGGACATTATACCAAATAACAGACCTTTGCTCTTCAAAGTCAATGTCACAAAAAGATAAAAGAAGAATAAGGAATTATCTGGATTAAGGTAGATGCTGATTGTAGCATATGAGCTAAGATTCTGTTTGTAATTAAAAAACATTTATGACGTATTATACATATATGGAATATAACTTATTCTAATTGAAATCCCGTTCCTGTGGTTGTACATGATGTGGAGTTTTACTGACCATGTACTCATACATGAACATAGGAAGGTTATGTCCAATTCATTACACTGTCTTTCCTATGTTGGGGACCACAAATCAAGTCAAGATGGCACCTGGCAGTTTGCCAGGAAGAGTGGTTTGTGAAGCAATGCCACTGAGCCATTAAGATGATGAGGATTCCTTATTGGCTGACTGCTGTATCTAGATGATACTAATTGAGTCAAGCTGTGTGTAATCAGGTATATATACCTCTGCTGTTCCGCAATAAAGCGGTGCCTGCTACCTTGGGTGCCCGCTACCTTGGGTGCCCACTACCTTGAGTTCCCGCTCAGTTCCCGCTGAGTTCCTCCGTAATAAAGCAGTTCCCGCTTCAACCTTCAAGTTGCTTGTCACCTCCTGGTTATTTTGCCCAGCCAGACTGCAGCATTCCTACTCCTATATCAACCTCTGTTCCCTTTATTTCCCTTTTTCTGTATCAAAATATATTCTACTGTCATGTATATCTAAAAAAATAAATTTTAAAAAATCATTTTCTCTTTTTATGGATCTTTCAATTGAGCACAAAGTTGATTTGTTTTCATTATTTTTTACTTTCTGATAAATGTATTTTTCATGTATGAAGTTGCCTCTATGCACTGAATTGGACTCAAGAATCTGGTGTGTAGTCATTTTATTGTAACTTAGTTTAAAAAATTTTATATTTCCTTCTCTGTTTTAGTATATATAAGTTAGGCTATTTTTATTATTTTTAGCTTCTACGAAAATTTTACTTTCTTTATATTTTAGATTTATGATACTCTGTAGAATGCTCACTTATTAAAATTATTTGGATTCCTTTCAATGTTTTACATGTTCTCAAATACCACCTTTGTTCTCTGCTATATACACAAAGTTTTATGTGTGTGTGTGTGTGTGTGTATGTAAAATGCATATAATGTCTTTAAATGTGTGTATTGTTAATGTATATACTCTAATATATATGCATATATGTATATGATATCCATAAGAACTTTTGTTTGTATATTACTGATTGACTACTTGCAACATACATAATAATCTCTTTTATACAAGTAAAAAGAAATATATTTCTGGACAACTATTAAAACATGAATAAAGCCCTTAGATTATGTAATAGAACTGCATCCATATTAACTTCTTGATAATTATATCATGGTTATGTTGAAAAATATACCTGGTGTTAAAAAAAAAAAAAATCCAGTATCACTTTTAGGTGGAGGCGGCCATCATATCTACAACTAAAACAATGAAGGAAAAAGAAAAAAATCCAGTATCACTTTTAGGAGGAGGCGGCCATCATATCTACAACTAAAACAATGAAGGAAAAAGGTCCCACATAATCATTGCATATAAATATACTGTCATGTGCTGTATATTTTTATCAACAATGGAATTTGTATACATTCGATATAATTATAAAGGAGCTGTAAAAATTCCTATTGTCTGATGATATCATAGCTGTTGTAACCTCATGGCTGAAAGCATTCCTCAGGTGTTTGTGGTGATGGTGGGATAAACAAACCTACTGCTCTGCCAGTCATGTGAATAAATAGTGCATTTATTACATATAGTACCTAATATTTGATGATAACAAATGAATATGTACTTTTTGATTTATGTATCTACCAAACTACAACATTTATCATTATTATATACTTCTAATTATTAAAGTTTAATATAGAACAGCTTGCCAGCTCAGGACAGCAGCAGCCTCATACATCTGGGGTTTACCATGTCCTATAAGTGCATCAAGAGGCCACACTGAGTGACTCATGTAGACTTAGATATCTGCACAATGTCAAAATTGCCTAACAGTGTATTTTTTGGAACATATTCCATCATTAAGGGGTGCATGACTGTACCAATAAACACAAAAATAATGACTATGCTAAAGCAATATGGTAAGATGTTAACATCAGAAGATTCTCAGAAAGATTTAAGGAAATTCTTTGTATTATATTGCAACTTTTCCAAAAGTCTGATGTTATATCAAAATTTTTAAAAATATAATAGTTCACGCTTCACTTACGTATCTAATGAAGTAATTCCTTGTCCATTATCACAACCCATCATACCTCCCTTGCTTACCTATGTACAGAGAGCTGTAGCCACAGGAAGAACACTCCATCACTGGGCGTGTATACTTGCGAGTTTTATCCCAAACAGGCTTCTACCATACTGCCTCTGGGTTTCCAGTAACATAGAATAACCCTGTCCCTGGATTTGCATGGGAATATCTGAATGTCTTCCTACGTTTTCTAGGCCAATTATTTCCTGTATATATAACTATTACATGTACTAGGTGATTTCTCAGAGCCAACTTCACAGGTGTGTGTCTCATGCAGTTGCTTGGGGCTCCATGCTTGATTTCATTACTTGTTGCTGAAGGCTCAAAGCTCTTACTTTTTAAACAAGGGACCTCACATTTTCATTTTGCACTGGAACCTACAAATTATTTACCCTATTCTATTACCTCAAGCAGATTTCACACCTATATATGTAAACTAGACACCAATAAGCACCCATGTTGGCTAGAAACAAGCTCCTATTTGCCAGGAAAAATTAGTCCCTTCATACAGGGGGATGAATCACATTCCAGGGTGTGCAACTAGGTTAGCAGAGTGAGAGCTGTCTTTCAGTACTCATTCCCTTCTTTGACTAGATACTCCTGGATAATGTACAACACTATCCAGAAGCCAGGAGTCTCATATCTTTCAATAATATTTCCATAAATTAACTTCAGTCTACAGGAAAGGACTGACCTTACTTTGGCAGAGTAGTATAGCATTGTCTCTTGACTTCTTGCATGGGAAGGGAAAACAGGGTTTCAGGTTTTTGTGTGATTTATACCAAATGCTGATAACAGGTTTTAACAATAGTTTCTACAACATGAGAAAGCATTTCAGGTTCTGAACAGAGATGAATAGAGTAACAATAGTAGTGTTTGCAGTCCATAGCTCTCTCAGAAGTGTATACCACATGTCACCATTGAACAGTTCTAATGCTTCATTACTTCCATTTTCCTTTTTGATCTCTTCTTTACTGCACTACTGAGTATTAGGAGTAGTGCACAAATTAAGGAGGACAAAAATGATTCCCACATGTCCACAGGAGCTTTGGATTTGCTAAGAAGACAGGTGCTATGCAAGCATCATGGCATAATCATGATGTACAGCTAATAACTACCTTTTCATGGAGTCGTAATCTGCATAGGTGGGATTGCTTTCCAACCAAACATACATTCATAATTCAGAGACAATATTCAAGGCTCTGCATTAGGAGTCAAGAAAATGAGGGGAATAATGGGTTGAATCTTGAAGCAGTTTATAATTTAGTGAGAGAAATAAGTCCATAAATAACTTTGAAACAACTATGATTATTAAGCATCACGGGAGAAGTACTAAATAAATGCTATGAGAACTTAGAGATGGACAATTGACAACTTAGGGAATTTTGAACCTGGCAATGCTGGAGAGAAAACTTTCCAATGGCTTAATTGCTATCTGAGGTTGCTAAGGTCAATAGGGTTAAAAGTTTATTTGTTCACATATTTTGTGAAGAAATAGCAAGTCGGGGGGCACTGGATATAGGAATTAGGGAGGAAGATATGGGTGAGAGATGGGATTGTGGACATGCTCCAGGGAGGAAAAAATATTGGTAAAGCAAGGAAGGGCAAAGCAAGCCCCACATTCCAGAATCTAAACAATTCTGCTGTGCCACTCAGGTGGAACACAGCACACATGTAAAGATGTCATAGGAGAGGAGTCTGAAAGGGTAGGTTAAGGCTGAATCTGAATGCCAATAGATGTACCTATATTTGTTCATTTTTATATTTAATTTTCAGGATGGAGGAGTGGACCACTGGCAGTTCTTAGCAGATAAAATTTGTTACCAAGTCTATGAACCTGAGATCTAAAAGCAAAGCTTTATCGGATGCTTTTCTTTCTACATTTTGAAAGACTCTACCCTAAAAACAAGCAAATGAAAATAATCCTGCTTTTTACTATGGGCCTGTAAAAGTAGGAAGTTTCAAAGCTTTTAAATGAGACTCTCTTCTAATTTCTTCATTCATTCTTGGCACAACTGCATGGATATTTTAGGAGTATCTCAAATAAGAAGCATATTTAAATTTTATTCAGCATGTATCAAATTTTATAGTTTTTTTAATCAACAAAGTAGTGGTTTCCTGCTGTGTTTTCTTGCAAGTGGCCAACTTGCTATAACTGGCTTGACTGCAAGACACAAAGCCTCCTTCCAGTCCCAACTTCCATAGTAGAGAAAAAATAAATAAAAAGTCCAGTGTCAAGAAGGGTTGGATTATCCAAGGGTTTATGATTCACAAAGAACATTTTATAAGCAGATAAAGAAGAGAGGAAAAAGAAAAAAAAAAGCGGGGGGGGGGGGGTAAAAGAAAGGGCTAAGCCGCCAAATGTTCATCCATGAAAATAAACAACTACGAATAACTGAAAATTCCTGGTTTTGACAAGCACCCAGCAGCAGAAGTAGCAGATGCCATAGCATGCCTGTCTACCTCCAGCTCAGCCGAACCAGACAAACGGGAGTGGGCCCGTGGGAGTCGTTCCCTGGAGACAGACTTCTGCCAGCTTTGTGGGGGTAATGTGGCCTGGCATTATTTATTTATTTTTACCTTTATAAAACCATTTTTGAAACTGGGCTTCAAGCTATTCCCAGCCCAGGACAGTTGGATGGGAAGACAACCTCTTTATGATATAGGGTAGAATAATTAAGGAAAAAAGTTAAAATGGCAGGCACTTTGGCTCCTAAAACAAAGTGTTTATACACACATTAGAACTTGACCATGAGGAAGAATGCAATTGACTCTTAAAATAAGAAAACAATCCATGCTTTCCTAAAAAAAAAAAAAAAAAAAAAAAAAAAAAAAAAAAAACACTTAAAAGCATGTGAACTTTTATACTATGGTTCTCAAACTCCCATTTAACAGAAAAAAATCCACAAGGCTCAGTAGCAAAAGCACTCAAAGGGGGTGTGGTGCAAGGACAGATACGGTTCCAATGTCTGCCATTAGCTAGGTAACCCCTCTGGACAGGTCACCTAATTTTTTGAAACATGTCAAATGACAAACACATATAATATGATGATAAATGGGTTAAATCAACATTTCCCAAATAGTGCTTCTTAGAGGTATTCTGGGATGTTGTTACTCAAAGTATGGTGCATGGACCAACCAGCAACATCTCTAACCAAAGAGTTCATTAGAAATACAAATATTGCTGACCTTAAGTAGACCTCTTGAGTTATTTTTTTAATATTTATTTTTTAGTTGTAGTTGGACATAATACCTTTGTTTTATTTATTTATTTTTATGTGGTGCTGAGGATCAGACCCAGGGCCTTGCACACACTAGGCAAGCACTCTACTGCTGAACCACAACCCCAGCCTCTCCTGAGTTATTTTAACTGAATCATCAGTAGTTTTTTTTGTTTTTGTTTTTGTTTTTAGGAACCCAGTAAATTTGTATGCATGTTTTAGTTTGAGAAAAACTGCTTCTAGCCCAGACATTCCAGAGACAGCCGATCACAGAATCACCTGGTTAACTGAATACAAACAGCCTTCCTGGCCCTTCCTCCAGAGTTTGATCCAAAAGGTCTGGGGTGGAAGTCAGAACTCTATATTTAACTAGTACCCCAGGGGTGTCCATTGCAATGAATAAATGAGTCATATAAAATAAGTAATTTTGTTTGTACAGCTTCTCTTTAAAATGAAATCATTTCTAAGGGACACCATCCAGTAAGCTTCCTGGTGTTTTCATAAATTCACAAACGTGATCATGTCAAGACACTCATGTCAACACATCCTTCAGCTGAATGTACCAGTTGCCATGGAGGTTTTGCCCACTGCAATTTTCAAATTGTTAAATTCTTAATGGATCATTGGTTAGATGTAGGAAGCATAAGGAGCTCTAATGTTGAGCAAGAATAATTTAATGAGGAATATAAAAATGAGACTAATTTTGAAAAGTCCCCTCAAGATAATTGTCACCAGATTCATAAGCTACATTCATCTATCAAAATCCTTATTTAGCATATTAAGTTGTCTGTAGAATTAAAAAAAAAAACACAATTTAATATGAAGAACCATAGTGACAATTATATCCAAGTCAGCTTTTCATTACTGGGAGTAAAAACTACCCACATATACAGTGTGCTATTTTCTGGAAATGCTTACAAATAAGTGCTAGTAATCTTCTCTCTTATGCTAATAAAACATAAAAATTATGCTTTTTTAAAGTGGATGGTTTTTTTTTTTTTTTTTTTCTGTAAGCAAAGAAAAAAATTTTCAAGTAAGGTCCTGAAGGCAGGTTCCCCCTCCCAACTTTTGATGCCATTACTCTAGTTAAATTTCAATTTACATTTTAATGTACATTGGTCCTCAAGTCAAATGCAATATTTAATAACAAATCATGTCTTGACTTGCATAAATAATTTTAAATAAATTAAAAAACCTCTCATTTGCTACATAGGAAGAAATTAAAAACATTTTGCAAAGGTTATTTGAGAATACATTAAGTGAATGCACAATATAGGCTTTAATAATATTCTGATAAATACTTTACTTAAAACTTGCATCTCTATCATACACATATGTTTATATTATATACAAGAATGACAAAATGATTTTTTTAATCTTTGGAGAGATTTGCGAAATCTTGTCATGAAAGTATTTCGCAACTCTAAAAGTGTGGAAAGTGATAGAATAACAAATGCATTTTCCATCCTTAGCATTCTTTGATTCTACCATGCCTGGAAGACTGGAATACCAAGAGCTGATCTAGAATGGATTTTTGTAAATATCTATAATCTGAAGAAAAAGTATGAAGGCACTAAAATTTTCATTCAATTACAGCAAGGATTCACACAGTTTCAGGTGAAAGATGTTGATTCTATGGAGAATCAGACATATCATAAAACAGCCCCAATGAGAATGAGTGCTAGCTCTCTGCTAGGCACAGTTTTAAACACTTTAATTACCAACACCTTTAACTCTTGCAATGACTATGAAGTAGGCACACATTCATGAATGAAGACACAGGGAAAATACAATAGGGTAAAATAAAATGTGGATCACAACAGAACAAAAAAGCAGCAAAGCTGCCAATAGAAACCAACAGGACTCAAGTCATCTCCTTGCCATCATGTAAACACCCATGTGAAACCGGAGACCCCAGGAGGGAAGTCACATGTCAGCCAGTTGAAAGTGACATGCAGAACACTGGATTTGTAAGGACAAAGTATAGTATATACAAAATCATAGGAAAAAGAGGTAGGTTGAACCATTCTCTGCCAATCTTTGTAAGCAAAAATAAAGTTTTCCCCTGAGAAAACTCCTGGCAGTTTCTAGCAAGCATGTAACAATTAAGAACTAAGGAAGCAAGTACAAAGGAAGAAGAGACCAGAGGCAGACAGACCAGGCTATTTATAGTAGTTCAAAGAATAGGTGACAGGTCATGTGGGCCTCAGAGAAGCAAAATAAAACAACAACAACAACAAAAAAAAAAAAAAAATAGAAAAGGAAAATTAAGGCTAAGAATAAAGAAACTGAGGAAACCTATGTTGAAACCCCTCAAGCTGCTTCACCTCCTCTGTTTGGAGAGAGCCCAGTGAGTATCTGCTTTGGCCTGATTAAAACTGAATGCCTTGGCTGTCCTGACTGAGACCATGTTGGGGGAGCTCAGACTTGGACTTGTTATGGGAAAGTAAATGCAAACCTATGCCTTCTCTCAGCTGACCTGCTACTTTAAAGCCATAAAATATTGGTTGGCTGAAGTCAAGTAACTAAATAACTATAGGAAAAATATTCCCTATGGTTCTCATTTAGAAAGCAGATTAGGAGGTGACCTCTCTTCCTTTTGTAACCGAAAATAAAGTTTTCTCCTGAGAAAATAAAATTTAAAAAATATAAAGTTTTCCTCTGTGGCCCAGCCAACATCCAGGAGAGACCTTCTAAATTGCCAGCACAATGAAGGTGATGCCTATTTTTAAGAGGAAGCTTTCATTTCCCAGGACATGTAAATGTCTCTGCAAATAGCAATCCACTCCTCTTCTTAATCTCTAAACCATCAACATCTGTTATGAAGAATTCCTTGAGTTCTCAGATAAATCCCTCTTGTCCTGTATTCTCTTTAGTACTCTCAAAAGACGGCATTTGAATAAAACAACAATCATCTCTGTCCTCCACTGCCCCGTTTCTTTCTGAAAGGGCTTTTCTATTACTGGGCAAACAGTGTTGGTTTATGGGGATCCAAAGAGGTGGGATAATGGGACTGTGGGGGTTGAAGACATTTTAAAGAAGGAGAAAAGAAGATTGCATATTTATAAATCTTTTTTTTTTTTTTTTTTTTAGATTATAAAAACACTGATGGTGAAATATGACAAAGAAATCTTGGACTCTCCTGGACTCTCATTTTTCTTTCTTTCTTATGTATTATTTTTCAAGTGTGCATTTTTCTTTCTTTCTTTGCTTTTTTTTAGACCTACTTGGGTCAAATAAATGCAGTTTCAAGACCCATTTCCATGTTTTAAGATTCAGAGAGAAGAGATTTAACAGTAGGCTATAAAAATCCCTTAATGTCTTTAATGTCTTATCTTTGCAGATTTGCTGGAAAGCACAGTAAACAGTCATTGCTCAACTTTTCCCATCAATGCCCTCTGAACTTTGTCATTGATGGCGAGCAGCAGAATCCATTTGCGTGGGTTTCTCTCAGGAAGAGTTTTTCCTGGCATTGTTGAGACACCTGCATTCTGACGATTGAGGCAGAATGTCTTAGACAAACTGATTTTGCTGATTGTCCTCTGGAGGAAATAATCAAATATTTAAAATACAAATTTAAAACAGTAAATTTAGAAGAGATAAAGACAGTTCCAATGGTTTCTTGTGTCCCCTGATTTATATTCTGTAGAAGCATGTAATATCTCCAAAGCCCTCTGAGCTCTATTTAACTCCTGTCCATGTTCCTACAGGACAAGGTCAAACAGAATATACTTACAGGCTATGCGCACAGAGGCCTTCCTGCTCTTGGAGGTACCCAGGTGGCTCCATGCCACACACTGGCACCAGTAGTCCTCTGGCCCATGGAAGTCCTCCACCTGCTGCCTGGTGACATTGATGAACACCTCCCGGACCTTCAATCCTGATGGGGGAGAGAGAGAGACTATCAGCTGAGGCTACTGTGTTTCTCAAATGGAAAGTTAAGGTTAGCCAAACCTTTCCTTTTTAATTAAACAATTCTGTTTTTAATCAAGGCAAGGTTTTAATTACTTTGACAATAATATATTACTGCTAATTAAATTCCACCAGCTGAGTAGGCTGTAAGCACAAGTGTAAAGTATTATCAATGTGGCTCCAGTATAATGCAGTAGTTTTCATAGTACCTTGACTTAGTGCTTTGTCTTTGTCTTTCATGGTATAAAATCTACCATGAAGAACAGAGAACCAAAGTTAATTGCTAGAATTATAGAATCTAAAGAGGTCGCAACACACCAATCTCAGACACAACAGTTTCAGGTTCCTCTAAACAACATACCCCAGGGTTTGGCAGTTTGGTGTGCTACTGTAACAGTGTGGCTTTAGAAGAAAGAGAATAAGAACATGTGCAGGATGAGGTGAACAGGAAGGGGGTTCAAGGAAGGGCCAGAACACTGGCTTCAAAAGTTCAGGACAACTGAGCCAATGGGATCCAAAGAAAGGTTAGGCAGAAACGCAAACCAGAAAAGGTGAAGTATGTCTTATATCACTGAAAGGAGAACCCAGGAAAACCCTCATCTCAATGATATGAAGGGGCAAAGAGAGAATTTTATAAAAAAGGCACTATAGCTACATCTACAAACTGGGAAGAGCTATTAAGACCTTAACCTTTTAATGGGATTTTTATGATTTTGCTTTCTAATTCAAATAGTTAGAAAATTTGCTTGGTATATTTCTAACTGGGTAGTGAAGCATCTTCCATAACTCTGACAAAGGTCTATCAGCCTTCCTTTCTTTGGGAAGAATGGTCACCTTCATTGATCACCAAGGATGAAAGAGAACATTCCTCTTCATCACCAACAAGGTAGCTGACTTTACAGTGAATGTGTCCTTTCTGTCCAGAAGAGATTCACTGTTCCTGTGCCCGGCTCTAGGATGGGCAGCATGGGAGAAGAGTAGCCAGGCTTACTGCACTCTGTGTAAGTGCCCAGTGTCCTGCTCAGTTAAAACCTCTTCACTTACATTTCCATAACACAGAGCCAGTGAATGCTACTGTGAACCTATGCAGCAGATGAGAGCACCCTGACTTTGGCCGAGTCCTCTGTCCACACTCATAGCTTGTAACTGGAGGACCTGGTGTTTAACCCTGCTTCTGCCTTCCACCGGATTGGCCCTATGTTCAGGTGGCTCTACACAATTCAATGCTATATCTTTATTTTAAATACTTCTTCTTAATTATGGAAGTAAGACTAACACATGAAATATTTAAAGAAAAATTAACCCATTAATTTCCAAGTTTTCCATTCTGTGACTATGTCCATGAAATTGACATAGGTGTTTTAATTTATATACCATATATATTTGTTTCATATGGATGAAAATACATTTTTTCAAATGTTTTACTCATTTACCCACTAGTTTTCTTAAGCAAATATACCTTTAAAAACATGAATTGTTTCAAACATATTGTTAACATAAGTGGCATATGCATTGCTCAATTTAAGTTTTTATAGGTGTTCCACATGGCATTTGTTCCATCTGGCATTATGGAACAGAATGGCTTAAGAAGGTTAAGTAGCTATTATGTTTTGGATCTGAAATGTTACCCAAAGGCTCATGTGTTGAAGGCTTGGTCCCCAGTGCAGCAAAGTTCAGAATGGAGCTCTTGGAAAATGATTGGATTATGAGGGCCCTAACCTTATCAATGGAGTAAGCCATTGATGTGTTAATAATTTGATGACATAATTAGGAGGTAGTGGAAACTGTAAAAGGTGGAACTGAGTTGAGGAAGTAGGTCTCAGGTGGGGAGTGGCGGGTAGCAAGGGAGGTGTGCTCTGGAAGAATATGTTGTCCACGAACCACCCCCCACCCTGCCTCTGTTTCCTGGTTGGTATAAGCTGAGCAGCTTTCCTGGGACACACCCTTGCACTCTGATGTTCAGTATCACCTCAGGACCAATGCAGTCAGTCAACCATGGACTGAAAACTCTGGAACTGTGAGCCAAAATAAAACTTGCCTTCTCTAAGTTGTTTATCTCAGGTGTTTTGAAGTAGTGACAAAAAGCTGTCAAACATATCGCCTATACTTTCTCCTTAAGTGTCAAAAAGATGCAGGGGCCAGAAGCATCAATATGATCAAAATTAGTCAAGGACTCCCAGTGGAAGAGGTGAAACATGATCTTGTCTTGGGTATTAAAGAACAAGAATGGATTAGTCAGGCAGGGGAAACAGCCTTTCCATCCAACCAATAATATGCTATTCATAGTGTGTGATTAGAGACAGTTATGGCCATGTAAATCACCATGTACGATTTGAGGTAAACTTTCTATATTTGTAGGAGGTACCCACACACAGAAACTCATCCTGATGGCCACTTGATAATTCTCATTTTCCCTCTTTGAAATGGAAAGTGCACAAGTACTGCATTTTCCTCGTCAGAGATATGACAGTTTTGAAAGCCGTTTCCTCCACTGAAAAGGAGGAAAGAACCTTTGGAGGTGATGCTGTTATTGTTGTTGCTGCTGCTTTTTTATTTCCTTGCACTCAAAGAGCTGTGGGTGTAGCTCAGTATTAAAATGCTTGCCTAGCATGCACAAAACCATGGGCTTAGTATCTAGCAAAAAAAAAAAAAGAAAGAAAGAAAGAAAAAAGAAAGTGGAGGGCAAAGACACTTGGCCACATCTGCAGGACAGGGAGACCTTTGAGACAGAATATATCAACACTTTGGGAAGCAAGGTCTACCCAAAGAAGTGTGCTATAATCTTGAAAGGACAAAAATGGGCTCAAGCTAATGAAGAACCCTCCTTTTATTTATTTTTTTTCATTTTCCGTCTTATATTTAAGCTATCAATTTCCTCTAAGTTGGAAATGAAAACAAATATACCACCTCAAAATGGCTCAGAGAGTTCCCTACGGGATCAGAAAACAAAATGAATAAAACAACTGCTCTCAAGCTTGGTATATATTTTGCTATCAGTAGCATCAAGATGGTAGGCTGCAAGCAACATGACCATCCTATAAAAAGTATATCATCTGTCTGGATTAGGCCTTCTTCTAACATGAGGTCTTTAGTTTTGTCACTGGCCCTTTTAGAACACTTGGAAAATTATGAATACTTTGTATCTATTATATTTTCATTAATATAACACAAGAAATATTAGAATAAGTTGACATTTTTTTGGAAAACGTTACGTTCGTTCTTATATTCTCATTTCCCTTATTAGAAACACTCACACAAATACTTACATATGTATGTGAGTGTATATGTACATACACATAGGTAGGTTTGTATATGTCCATAACCACACAGGAGAAACAGCTAAGAAAACCACCTCTATTTAAAGAAAGCACTCCCCCGTCCTCTCCCCCACTCCACTGAAGTTTATCCTCCCTTGCTGCAAGCAGAGACAGTCATCTACTTCTCCACCTCCATAGATGGCAGCTAACTTGTTCTAGGAAATGCTATAGCGGCACAAAAATTCCAAGCAAATAAAAAATGGCATCTCATAAATAAGAGTTGCATTGTACCCGATAACTTGCATAACTTTAATAAGCATGGAAAAGTCCAACCCTTTAAATTATTGTGCAAATTATACCCATCAGCTTTTGTTATGGAGTAGAGTCTTACAGAATATAAAAATATGACTATGGTACTGATATGCTAATAAGCTTTCTACGCTGTTGGATGGTTTAGTTGTAGATAGACTAATGTTGGCAGCCGATGAATAATTGCTCTGCATGTACTAAACATAACAGAGCAGCACAGAACTTCATCATTTGTCAGCTTTATTTGTTTAAATGAGAAAAATGCTGACAGCAGTTATTGCTGTAATCCCCTTATTTATCAGATAGAAAACACTAGTTACTCTTAGCAGGTCTAATCCTGTTGGGAGACTCAAAGTTAGAGAATTTTCCAACTAATTGAAGGTAGATGGGTCACTGTTCAAAAGAGAGAAATGCAAAAGTCAGGAGAAAAGTAACGGAGAGGGAAGAAAATTAAAATATTTTTTTTCCTGGTTAACATTTAATAAAAGGGCCACATAGTCTCCTTGTAAAATCTGAACTTGTTCTGTTGCTAATAAAAAATTCTGGAATTGTATTTAACATTCAGTACCATGCCCACCCCAGCCTGGTGTCTACTAACAGCTGTCCCCACACCTCTTATCTACAGCTCATTATCACACTTCCACAAAGCCCATCAGTAACATCCTACGGTGGTTATTGTTGCCAACCAGTTCTCAGATACACCTGGCGATGGGTACTTGGGGAGGGATTTGACACGGTTCTCAGATGTTTACCTCCCCTCACAGCTTTATGTTCTTCAACCATTTGGAGGTTTTCTATAGTAGGATGCTCAGCTTACTAAACTGAATAAATACATTCGAGAAGGAAGAGAGAGTTCCTTTCTCCTCTCAGAGGTTTTTCATACCTCAAGCCACTGGAAACAGCAGGAGCCTGGCCATGTAGGTTTTACTTGAATTGTTTTATCACCTCCGTCTCTGTGCCTGCTTTCCTGGGCGTTTTTAGCTCAGTGTTTCACGTGCCCTGTGCCTCACTTTCTGCATTGTAATGTTTCATAACTGGAAACTTATCCAAAAGAATAGTTATCTAACTTTTTGTGGACCAAGCTCCAAAGAATCCTTTCTGTGCTGTATCATCAGTAACACTTGCTCAGTTCTTGAGGAAAAGAAAAAAATCAAACTCCCTGTGAAAAAAAACATCAGACTGTAGTGTTTAAGAGGCTTTACTTCTGGACTATTGATCCTTAGTATCTCAGCCCCTCTGCTGCCCAGATTTGGCTGAGGTGGTCCCTCCTTGTACTGCTTCCTGATTGAACAGAAAACAGCTCATTTGGCTGGAAGAAGTTGAGTCCACCATTTATATAAGGCAATGTTTTCCACTTATCTCTTAGGAGTCCAGGAATAGAGCCCAGAAAACATGCTTGAACAATGAGAAGTTTCCCCATATTCTGAATAATCATATATTGTCATTATAATATTTGTATGACCCTTTACTTTGCTTAATACTGTCATGTACCTTATCTTATTTCATCCTAAAACGTGTGTTACTATTATTTATGGTTTTATGATTGTAATTTTGCTCCAGTTCCCATTACATAAGATAGCGTCAAAGGTGTTACAAATTTTGTGACACATATTTGTTTGGAAAAAAATATGCATTGAATGCTTCATTTGTGCCTACTCCTGTGCTAAGTGGTGAGAATACCACAGTAAGCCGACTATGAAGATTCCTGACCTCAAGGAGCATCTAGACTAAATGAGAAGACACTTCAACACTCCCCAACCATGTGGAACAACACTGCAGAAAGCACAAAGAGGCCACAGGATCACACCAAGGCAGCTCCTAAGTTCTCTATGGGTAAGAAAAAGCTTCTTGGTTGGGTTCCATTCTGCCTAAAATTTGAGGGCTCTGAAGTCATCAATATGTAGTAGCTTGGTATCTAGGGCAAATCTCTGGGGGCTCTTGATTCTGGTAAGGACACATGAATATCACAAATACCTGAAACTTCAAAACTCTGGAAAGAATTATCAAGGAAGTGCACCTCCCTATCTTGAGGGAGTTTAGATGTCTTCAGGCCAACATGCTACTGAAAATAGTAAATTAAATATAGATAATTAAAAGGTAGAACTATATTTCATTTTTCTGGCAGATGATTAATTAGGGCTAAATGTCTTTTCCTTCTTCATCCTAGCAACAAGATTAAAATGTATTCTGACAAAAAAAAAAGTCATCCTTTGAATGTGCATGTGCACTATGTTTAATGAATACTCTTTAGTTTCCCCAGGATAATAAGCACTTCACGTAGTCTTCAGAAGCACCACAAGTTCAGACTTAAGTACAGAAACGAAGAATACACCCAAGCGTTCTCTTTTCTTCCACACCAGAGATTAGAATTAATCAGCTCAGAGATGTCTGGCAGAGGGAAGTAAATTAGCTGGATATTGTTGTCTGATGACAGCAAGAAGCAGAACTTCAGAGGGAAAAGTGGACATGGGAGTATCATTTAGAGAACAGCATCCAGGGAGTCACTCATTTCTGTGTCAGAGGACAACATGGGAGACATGGTCATACTTTCCAACCCTGTGGCCTAGGCAGTGGCTTTGCATTCCTGTAGTCACTGAAATCACCTTCTTCTAGGCAGGTCATGGCCTGAGGTCAGTGCAGGTACCATACAGTGTGGGTCATGCACAGATACCATGGGCTTCGGGAATGGCATCAAGACTGAATGCACACTGAATGGACAAATCATAGACAACAATAAAATGAAGGCCAGTTAGCTGTTAATAATGTTGGCCTTCTTTATCTTTTTGGAATTGTGAAAGTGTACAATGATGAAGGATTTGTCTTCTGAATCATCATCAACAGCCACTTGCCTCGTTCCAAAAACAAAATAGCAGACTTATCATTTTGAAGGCTAACCTTGAATGGGTATTATGTAAACATAATAGTGAGGACAGATACATTTTACACATGGAGAAACTGAGGTAAAAGGAAGTTAAGTGACATACTTGTAAAAAATGCCTAAATAGAGAGCTATATTTCATGTCACCATCTAACACTAATACCCATGCTCTGAAGCACTAGGCAATCTTCAGGGTATTTGTTTCATTTTGTTTCACAGCTTCATAATTCCTACTTCAGACACCTAAACATACACCTGGTATTCTAGGAACAGAAAAGAACACAAGAAAATCCAAAAACATTACTCAAGAATTTAGGATTTGGAACAAATCTCTGTTCAATATTGGGAATTGTTATAAAACTGATGAGCTGCTTCCAGTCACTGCTAAGATGGAATGAGAGTAAGTGGTCTCCAGATTTTTTTGATGTTGTTGTAAGGAAGGTTAAATTAGACCCGAGAGACATGGCTTTCATACTCTGCCTCAGGATATGGAGGGATTCATAATATTTAGCTGCAAACCTTTTAAGAATTTGTCAGTCTTCTCTGAGAGGCAGAGTGATGAACAAGATGAAACTCAGGGTGGAGAGAGGAAGTTTCTATAAAAGTGAGTTTTAAACCCACAAACTGTCAATGGAACACTTGAGAGATTGATTCTCTCTATGTTCTATGGTCTAAAATATATGCTTCCCAAATGTGCCTTGGTGATTTGTGAATCACTGAAGGCAACTTCAAATTAATGGTTTTCTGGAAGATACTATATTCAAATCCTCATCACCAGCACAGCAAAGTTCTCAGATGCTAACTTTAAAGATTTAATACATTTTTATTTCCATTCTTCTCTCTTTTCTCAACACAATCCATTAACCTTTTATCCCCAGAGAGAGGATCCAGTTGTTTAAAAAGGAAATCACACACAATAGAGTCCCTGAAATGATATTTTTTAAAAAGAAAAAAAAAATATTAGTTTACCAGAGTTGAGACTTTTCCCATAACAGGTTGAAATATACATTATTTCACTCATTAGTGTTGGATACCTCTGAGATAAAATAAGATAAAAGCATGAAGCATTGTTAAGGGAACTCTCATTTTTATTGAACAATAAAGAACTGGTTTAGCTTATTGATAATTCAAGCTTCCCACAGGCAACATCATCTTGATTGTCAAGATAGGTTTGGCTTCTTGTTGTTTTTTGTTGCTTTTTTTTGTCATTTGCTGTTGTTGTATATGAACACGTGTGTGTCTGCCTGTTATATTAAAGCTCTTGATTTCCATGTTACTGAATACACCACCCTTTTCACAGGGGCATGGTTCCTGGGTTGGGATAACCTCTAAATTCTAAGCTTCCAGATGTTAACAGAAGCAAAACCTAGGAAAGAAGAGTTCCCATATTTCCACATGAAATGAGGCAGAACAAATGAAAGAGGATCCCTTGGCTTCTGCAGAGAACTGAAAGTGTACATTACTAAGAGGTATAGCCATGTCTGTGCAAACACAGTAACTCATGTCAAATAAATTGTACTTTTTGCAGGAAAGAACTCTAGCTCAGGGTTTTCCAAGCTAAATTGCATGAAAACACACAATCCTTTTTCTTCTTATTTGAACTGTTAGATGACGGGGCCAAATTACCAAAAAGACCAAAGGCAGTTTGCAGCCTTTAACAACTGAAAGGACTTATTGCTTCCAATTTGGAAATACAAAAGATTCTGTGTCTACGCCAAACCCTCCCAGGTCCCATGCATTTCCCATTAGATCTGTGAAGAAAGCAAGTGCATCAGTTAAAAAAAAAAATAAAATAAAATAAAAAAATAAAAAAAACCTATATCAAATATCCCTTATATTTCAGAAATGGAGAATATATTGTCCAAGATATGTAAGGAGTTACTTCCAACAGGACTTAAAATATATATAGAGAAAATACTTTTCTCTGGCCAAATGTGGTCCTGCTGTCCTTGGCTTCTTAGTGTCATTCAGTCCTGGACTAGCAGGAATTATTTTACAGATCCAATCAAAAGCCATTAAGTCTGTAAAGGTAGTCAAGCACTATTCTCCAGCTCCACACTGGAGAACCCAAGGGAGGTAATGCATCTATTTTTCAATACCTGAGGCCATTTTGTTTCCAACCTTAATTGCACTTATGTATTGGTTTGGGGTAAAATATCTCCACTTATCTTGCTCCTGTTTCCACTATTCCACTATTAATACAGAGCTTAGGAAACATAATTGCAGTGTGCAGTAGACAGCGATTTTCATTAACTACACAGAAGAAAACTGTTTAGGGAGAGACATTTCTTTCTTATTGATTCAATCAAAATGACTTGGAAG
The DNA here is from genome assembly GCF_048772815.1 of Callospermophilus lateralis. Classification (NCBI taxonomy): domain Eukaryota; kingdom Metazoa; phylum Chordata; class Mammalia; order Rodentia; family Sciuridae; genus Callospermophilus; species Callospermophilus lateralis. The sequence continues at coordinate 55,714,377 of NC_135308.1, forward strand.
AAAAGGGTGTGCTTATTAAATTCTTTTCAAAAGGTAACTGTTAAAATTTAAAATCTTTTTCAACAGCATTTAAAAAACTGGTATATAATCTCTTCTGATTGTCATTTATGAATTTTTGTTCTGCCCAGTTCCTTTGAAATATGTAACTTTTATTGGCCTTAAAAATAACAAAATAAAAAAAAAAGAAATAGAGAAGGGGAGATTTTTACTTGGAAGTAGAGAATGTAATCAACAATGCTCTCTGCAAGACATGGAGTTGCCTAGCAATGCTATGGGAATTAAAAGGGGGAAATAATAACAAAACAGAATGTTGTGAAGTTACAAGAGAGTGTACTGTTAAATCAGCTTGCAATACTTATCTAGAGGCCTTTAATTGAGAATGATATAATAAGATTTTCTAGCAATGGTATAAAAATATGGGTGATAATTTTTCAATATTCTTCCTTTCATTTAGAGCAGTTTACCCAATGGGATTTGCTATTTTGAGTTCATGATTAGGCAAAATCTAGGACAGACATTTGAGAATCAATCATAGGGCCCCTTGGAGCCAGTGGTATGTGTGTCTTTTCCGGTTGGGCTAAATGAATATAAGATACATCAACCTTTCATATTCTCCCATTGTTGTGTAGGCTACTCTTTATGTAGTTGATTCTGTTCCCTTTGTTATGCTATCCCAAGTTTCAGAGTCCTCCAGTCAATTTTTCAAGCTGAGATCGGTGATGGTGAGACTACTATTGTTTCCAACTCAACTTCTCCCACAAACAAGTTTAATCATCCAGGTGCATCCCAGATTCCAACTATGGAGCCTGAAGTCAGAAACCTGTCTGACCCTAAGACTCAGTTGGTTTTCTTCTTTTTCTTTGATTATGTCAAATCTTTTCAAGAAGAAAACGGTTCCTGCAATCCTGGAAATGTCTCTACACCTTTGAATAGAATAAGTTTTTATCTAACAGTGCCAGAAAAATGACACAGAATACAGAATAAGGAATTGGCCCTTACAGAGATGGCAGAAACAGGAATAAAGATATCCCAATGAATACATGCAGCGCTACACCCTTGGAAGACTGAAACCCTAAACAGATTCATGATGGTTCATGTACAGAAATCCAAATTTACATGAGGAAAAGTACTTGCGGGTGTTTTGATTAGGAAGAAGAACATACTAATTTGTAGGGAAAAGTTGTTTGTAGTGTCAAAAAATGTACCTGAAGTCAACAGAAGCAACTGTGGCTTCTAGACACAGCTACCCCAAGAACTAGTTATACCTTGTGGATCACAGAATTTTTAATGTATAAAATAGGACTGCCAGATTATCACTAGGATCTCTTGTAATTCTCAGAGTTGGATTCCAAGATTCTAAGCAAGCTGGGGTCTGAAGAACAATATCTCTAAGACAGGTACCTTTGTAAATTCCTCACACAACTCTAGTTCCAATCTGGAAATGAATGGGGGGATTGAGATAGGGCTTTTATCTTCAAACATTTGCATTTCTACTGCAATCCCAAATTAGCTCAAAACTGTATAATGATTAGCACTATGTGTGTATATAAATAAGTATAAAATGTCTAGTTCTCTACCCTTTCCTTCACTGACTTCTAGGCAGAGATAGACTGTAACCTAAATATGATTTTGAACAGTTTTTCCTTGCTCTGGAACTCACCCTACCCTGAGTTCCTTCTTCACTGGATACAGATGTTCCTCTCCCTTTCTCATGAAGAACTGTGTCTAGTTGCTTTTCCTTTTCATATCAGCCTTTCTCTTGTAACAGCTCCTCATCTCCCTGTCTTCTTTCTATACTGATGATTACCAAATGCATTCTTCTGTCTGCTCTGAAGTCTGCCAATTTCTACAACTGTTATCTCTCTTGAGATTCCATAAGCATTTGAAACTCAGATAGTCCAAACAAAGATCTCAGATTTTTTTTCTTGCTGATGTAATTATTCCTATTAATTGCACTACCATTCTAGTAATAAGTTTTATTCCTCTACTGTCTTTATTCATTTGGTCAGCTGTAACATTCTATGTTATTAAATAGTCCTCTATCAACCAGATATCTACTTCTTACCATTATTCTAGAAAAGATCTCCTTTCTTCTCACCTGAGCTATCTGTGTCTAACTTCCTCATTCTTTTTACCATCCCAGACACTTCTGCCAAATTCAGCCTTTGAAGCACAACTCCACCCATTATACTCTCACAAAACAACACAATCAATCTCTGCCACCACTAGCACATCCATAAAATTAAATAAAGAACTCCTCACTCTGGCATTGGAGGCTTTCCATGCTATTAATTAAACTAAATTTTCTAGCTGTCAGCTGCTATTCTCCTACATTAATTTTATATTTCAACCAAACCCAATTTCTTGCTGAAGACACACTCAGTTTCCTCTCATTAGTTAATGTTTGTGGCCTTCAAATCCTTCAAACCACTGGAACTCTTCTCCCCACCACACAGTGTAGCACCAGTTATGCCTATTTGGATACCTCATTCATCAATGTCCCTTTCAAATGCACTTTCACAACACCCTTCCTAACATTTCTGGTTAGATGTGATCTTTTCTTTTAATCCTCTGCAGAACCACATACTTCTATTCAGACATTTATTTGCTTTACTCTTTCCATAGCTATAAAGTATACCTACAGGAGCTACATCTTGACTCTCTTTGAATTCTCTGAAAGGCCTAGCCTCATACATCGGAACTTATTGGTATGTTGTTACTACATTGAGCTCACCTGAGGCTTTCTAATTATACTAAGGATTTCTGACTTATTCAAAGTCTAACATCTAGTGAGCTGGCCAAATAGAACTAATAAAATCAATAATCTAGGGTGTGACTAGACTCTATCTATTTTGAAGAACCGAGGTGCAAAAGTATATATTATTTCTGCTACAGATTAAGCTCTAAAAAATATGAATTTGAAGGGTTTTAGTCAAATGATCTTACACTAAGATATAGCACAAGCACTTAATTTACTTAAATCCTGGTTTCTCTGTATGTAAGAAGGTAATAATTGCATTAGCCTAATAGGCTGCAATAAGGACTGAGCAATGCCCACCAAATGCTTAGATAAGGCCTAGTATATTGTGACTACTCAATAAGCATAAACCAGTGTAATCATAATTCCATCATCATTATTTATCACTCAAACTATTAATAAAGATGGTTCTGAAAGTCTTTCATGTAAGAGAACCTGCTAGAATACAGTGATCTAATTTGGGATCCGTCAATACACAGTAATCAAAAAATCTTCAAGAGTACTCCAAAGCCACCAACTGTGGAGAATAAAGTACACAAGAATAATATATAGGAGGAAGTGTTAAAAGAAATTCAAATAATGGTTCTTAAAATGTGTTTGATGAAAGATTTAATATTTGTCTCAAAATATTTAGAATTCAGAAAATAAAAACAGCAACTGAAGTTAATATTCCAAGAAGAATGATTTCCAAAGAGAATATGAACTTCCATCCAGGGTTAAATGCTGAAAGCTATATAGACCAAGAAAAATGCCTCTGCAGCATATTAGAATAGCTATCAAAGGAGCTGTGGAGTCAACTACATCTTCAATGTCTGGGATAATGTTAATATAAACTCATTTAAATAAAGGATGGCAGGTGGTTTCTAGTCTTTCCCATACATAACGCAGTCGGGGGTAGGTGGGGAGCTGCCATGGGGTCAGCAGACTGCTCTGCACTCTTACCTGAACTCTCATCCAGGCTCTCCTCAGAGACGTGCTCATTTTGATGGACCCACTCGCCATTGCACTTGAAGAATATCTGCATGGCTGGCCTTGCTTTGCACCTGAGTGCAATAGGGTTACTTTTGATGATGTAAGCATCGTCTGGTTCCTCTATGAAATGAGGCAGTGTCCCAGGAGCTGATGGAATGGAATCAGGAAGAACTTCACTGTTGTCGGTTCCTATGAAATTGAAGAGAACATCAGAACACAGCTTAAATTGAAAGTTCATAAGTGAGAACAAAATACTGAACTCACACCATCTTTAGGAACATAGGCTGGAAAACTCATCATGTTAGTATGATATGCCTGAAAGACTGGCACAGATGAAAATCTTCTAGAAGCTCAGCTAGCATAATATAGTATCTTCGGGTATACACACCTTGAGTCTGTTAGGTAAATGAAAATAATGAATATGAGAACTATAAAACTTGAGTTTTGAATCTGAGTGTTGTGGGATAAATATTTGTGGGGTTGGTCTGATCTCAAGTTCACTTTGGCAAGTCATCATCTCAGAAGAGTCAACAAAGACAGCAAACTGCCTCAAAATCTTAAAAAAAAAAAAATGAGGAGAATTGATATTGTCCTCCCACATCTGAGTGAACAGGGGTGATCATGGTGAAAGGTACTCAGTCAGAAGATAGCTCCCCAAATTCAAAACTGTTCCCCATCCCCATTTTTTTAAAACCTATGAAACTGGATTATCTGGCATCCTACCTTAGATAACTCACCAACTAACTATCTCTTCAAAATGAATGTGGGTTAATTCTCCTTGCCTTCAGCCCACTCTCTGCCACCAGCACTTCACCATGACACACTAGGAATTGCACTAATCAAGGCTGAGAATTAAAACACAGCAGTAAAATAGCTCTGACCATGTAGTTAGCAGCTATGATAACATCTGTTCAAAGGGAAGGCACAGATAGTGCTCTCCCTTAACCTCAGGGAAGTGATGAAGCATTATTAAAAAGAAAAAGCTAGAGCCAAGATTTTGCTTCCTGCCTCTTCTCTACATTCAGCAAGGACTTAAATCCTGGGAAACACCACAAGATCAGGGATACAGGTGTGTGAGTGGTGAGCATCGAGGAGATAGCCAGGACAGGTATCCTGTGGCTTTCAAAAGCCATCCCACTAGAAGAGTAAAGAAAGCAAAGATTTCAATACCAAGGTCAACTAAGCTGTTGGATAGGCCTTCAGACCAAACCAGTGTTCAAACCTATAATGAGAAAAGTCACCTAGTGAACTACTTGAAAAACAATTACACCCACCAGATCCAACTCCCAGGAGAGAGCCTGTGATCTAGCTTGGCTTTCAGCATGCCATCAATTACATTTGGGATGGAATGTCTTATTATTCACACTTAAGTCAACAACTTAAATTAGAAAGCATTGTCAAAGGTAATTCATTAATTTTAGGGGTAATGTTCTACTTTAAGAACATTTAGGAAAAATTCTCAATTACTAAGAAACAGGGAGAGCAGGGACTTTAACAGGTATTTTATATAACGAAGAAAATAAAAGACACTGATTTTTAAAAACAAGTCTCCTTACCACAGGGAACACACAAGCAAGATTTGCTACTGCAATGAATTAAACATAATAATAGCTTGATTGTCCCAAACAAGATTTTCTCCCTATTAAATACGTGTTAAGGAGAAAAAACAACCTCAAATTCAAAAGAGCTTAAGGGACTATAAGCCTTCCATTTGCAATAGAAAAAATAACTCATGTGTAAGCAATTGGAAGCATCAAAAAAAATCATTATAAAGCAAGTACTCTCAAAGCTAAGGACAAAGAGTTTATTTTATGAAATTACAATAAAGTCACTCAGAAAATAAAATGTGTATAGGTCATAGGAAGTAAGAGCGATTTCATCATAGAATTATAGGGGGGGTGTTTTAATACATTAAATTTATTTACAATGGACTTTGTAAAATATTTATTAATTTATTTTATTACTGATGCTCATGCCAATTTCCACCTTCAATAAATACCAAGTCCTTGCAGGATTTTGTAAACCCATGCATTAGAGGAAATGACAAAGGTATTAAAAGATTTTATATGGGCATCAAATGCTCACACACCCACCAGGGGCTTGAGCTATGGCCAAAGTAATTCATTGTTGCATTAAAGGGTCACCTGATAAAGCATACACAGCATATCCAAACCTAGAGAGCTAGCCTGAGTGAGCAGACATACATTTTGATAGATGCATTTTTGCTGAACAGGTAGGAATGCATATGAATGTGTCTGAAAAGTAACAATCTGAAAAGGGAGGGGGATGAGAAAGGGGTCAGAGCTCTAAGTTAATAACAAGAGCACATTTATCCAATATAAATAAAAATGTCAAAAAAACATAGGCAGTAGATTACATAATAAATCAAGTTTTAACTATTAACTCACAAAACATAGATCTAAAAGCAATTAGTTTACCCTCTTGCCATTTTCTTAATGCCTTTTAGATAAAGTATGCAGGAGAGAGGAATGAAGAAATCTGAGGGTAAGTGTCCTGGCTGTCCAAGGACCTTCCTTAAGAGTCAATCAATCTTAATGTTCAGAGGAGAGAAAGAAAAAATAATAGAATGGAACATTTTATCTTAATTATTACTGAAGCAATGTCAAAACCATGCATACATCAAAGGCTAGGATCCATGAAAACAAGAAACAATGGAAAATGATTTATTAGAATGCAGGGGAAGGTGAGAGATTGTACACACACATATACATTTTTATATGTATTATCATTTAACTGCATCCTTCCAACAAATAAAGGAAGTAAGTGGAAAAGGTGCACAAGATTTTTTTCTGTCTTTGCTTTGCATAGTGAAGTGTTGGAGTGATATTTATCTAATGCTGTCTATCCAGGGAAGGTCCCTTCTCCCCACTCACCCATGGGGTCAGGCTCTAATCATGGGTCAGCAACACCCTGCCTGAGGTTGGATTCCTGACAGCCAGGAGTCTGGATCCCTCTGTAAGCAGCCTCTCCGGGATACTCCTTCCTGACTCCATAGCACCAGAACACCTTCCTCTGGCTCACCCCATCCATGCCCATCATGCTCAGCCCTACCTAATGGTTTGGAACTGAATTCTTCAGGAAATTCTTAGGGGATTCTTTAAGGAAAGAGAAGGGAAGAAAACAGAGGAATAGAAGCTGAAGTGGGAACCATTTTAGAGGCTTAAATTTGCTCACAGAGTGTGTCGATCAGAAAGGAGTCGACGTGGGGGAAGGTCATTTACTTTAATAAATACTTTTGTAGGAGACTGCAAGAATATTTTTCTGCTTTCAGGAAAACTGTCATCTTAATACATTTACAATTACTTTATAATTCAGAGAAAAGTTTTAAGATCTTGTATGACAAATGCTAGTGACAAAGGCCACCCAACTGTGTTCTTCCACATCACTTCTACAGAAGAGGCTGGAAAAGTCAGGACTCAGGTGACATCCTTGGGGGTGGGCATGGTAAAGTGTCACTCATCTAGCCACTGAGTCATAAAAGAGACACTTGCATAAAAGCTCTTATTTCCCTGATTAAAGGTGTGGGTGGTACTGTCCTCCCTATGTTCCTTAACTAGGGAAGATTATGAGGAAAAGTACAGAAGGAACAATCCAGTCCCTGACTGTGGGAAGTCCCACAGTGACATGGCTAAGAGCCAGAAGCAACACCAGGAGACACCCATCCCAGGTATTAGTGGATGGCTTTTAACAAATCCCTATTTGCTTAAAATGTCTGATTGTCAAGATTTTTCTGTTACTTGTGGCAAACGATATTCCCCATGGATGCAGCTGGATCTTTCTCCTTGAAAACAAAAAGCCAGAACTCTAAGCTTTGTTTTATAAATGCCAATGCCAACAGCATATAAGAGAAGAGTTTTGGTAAGCTAAGGAATGTGAAAACTCAGCCAGCAGGAAATAAAAGTAAAAACTGCCACTTACTGATTGGTACAGGTCACGCAATATCCCTCTACCTGGACTCAATACACTCCCAGGCCAGTACTGCAAATATCCCCTTTTGCATTTGAGGAAATGCTTGGATTGTATGTCTAGTCTAAGGCCATATAGCCAGTAAAGGGTGGACTCAGAATTTGAATACAGGTATCTGACTAACCAGCTCACAATGCCATTTCAGTTCAGGTGACAAAAACTGCAAGCCTGCTACTGTGATTTAGTGAGTGTCTGCTTGCAGTTCATAAAACCAAAAAGATGAAATAAAAGGACACATTATCTGCATGGCATCTCACCATTTCCATTAAATATGACATTTGTCTTAAAGATCATGTAGTTACCCTGTCAGCTAGCCTATGAAGACAGGCCAGGATGGCTGTTATGGACACATTCCAAAGATTTTGAAAAATAAATATTTCTAAAGAACAAGTACTCAACCAACTCTACTCAAATTAAGAGGCATCCTCACCAAAGTTAGAAATAAATTCAGGGAATGGAGTATAGCTCAGTGGTAGACTGCTTGCTTCACATGCTTAAGGTCCTGAGTTTAATTAAAAAAAAAAAAAAAGAAGAAGTCAAAGAAGAGTCATTGTTTGAGAAGAAAATAATGAAGATTTTTCTACGTATCATTTGGAAATCCATATGCCTTTTTAAGCAGGAATATTGAACAAACACACGTTCAACTAAAACACAGGACTATTAACAGAAGACAGTGTACCTCTGCAAGAAGAAAGGGAGGGGACGGAGACATTGTCATTCCATCCCTTTTAACCACAAAAAAACTGTGGATATTGACAACTTGATGTATTAAATTAGTAATGAAAATGCACACAATGCATGTCACAGTCACCCCAAATCAGGATTCATGACAGCCTGGACTACCACCCATGGGGTGATATGATGAGTGAAGTTGAGCTTCAACAGGTTTTGAATAATTCTAAGTTATACTTTTTTTTTTTTCTTGAGAGGCCATAACATTTAAATACACTTTAAAAAAAAATCTCCTGTCTCTAGAGTATGCTTGTATTTTTATCATAATGGCATTTGTTTAAAATTGCAATCAGCAACCACAAAATAATGCAAACACTCAATCTGGTGCCACAGAAGAACTTTAGAATCAAATCCCCAGACCAAGTCTAGTTTACTGTGACCTTGCATTTGGCAGTTGACCCCAAGGGCCTGTTTTTCTTACCCATAAAAATAGATGATTAAAATCTAGTATTTTGTGATATTAAATAGAGATATTTAACAAATGTAGTCAATGATTAAATGCTACATAAATATCATGCGCCACCATTACTACCACTTTCATCATAAACTATAGCATAAATAGGAAAAAAGACTTATAATTCGAATCCCTATGATTTCAATTCCCAAACTTCTTAAGACTTACATTTCAATTTTGTGCTTACTATTATCATATTCTTCTCAGTGTCCCTGTGATATGAACTGTTATTTACAACTTTTATTTTTTACTACTTGGTACCTACAGGAAAGTCAGTAAAATTCTTTTAGGTTAAGAACTCTGAAAACAAGCAGAAAAGCACTTAACCAGTACACATGTAGTAAATGGTTATGCCATACACTAGACATGTGGCTATCCTGCAAAGCAGAGTAATAAAACACACTGGATTTCCTGTTTGCCACATCCCAAAACTATTGGCTTTCTTAGGCAAGTAGTAATTAAACATAGGAGATTTCATAATATCCCAGGGCCCCTCTCTCAGAAATATTTAAATGAAGTAAGGCCCCTTACTAGCTCTTTAAATTCCATTCGTGATCTATGAGAATACTGATCCATGGCAACATGAAAGTCAGAGGAGAAAGCCACACCCAAGAAAGTAAGTTACATAATCTAAAAGACATCACATGAGGGCTGGGTTCTCTATTTTATATGTAAATGTGACTTGTCTCCATATGGTTATTTAATTAGATAAGGGATGCATTGTACCTGTTTAATGCAGAACAACAGCCTGAAGTTTACATACCAAATTGTTAATACAATTTATGAAACAAACTCTTACTCTAGGCCCCAATAAATGTTTTTCTTTCTTTCTTTCTTTTTATTTATTTATTTATTTTTTTTTCCTTTTTGACTAGGAAACCATTTTGCCTTCTTTCCTACCCCTAATAAAAATGGAAGTGTTTTATATCACTGGATTTTCATAGTTTACCTTACCTGTGCTGATTTTATATACTGTCAGCCAAGGACATTATTTCAGTGAGCAGATCTTAAATTCTGCAGGATGAAAGACTGTAAGATGCTAAGCAATGCTTACAACACATTCAAAGAAACTATAAGGGCCATTATTAATTCTAGAAACAAATAACTCCAAAATTCAGCAGAACTTACAAGAACATATTCATTATTCCCCAAATTATTAAAATTTACTTTAAAATATTCAGTTTATATATTATATACATACACACACACACACACACACACACACACACACACGTATATAATTGATCCTTCTGCCTCAGACTCCCGAATTACTGGGATTAGAGGAATGTGCCACTGCACCCAACTCTAATATATATTTTTAATAGACATACATATGTGGCTACTAAGATTAGATAGTATTCTAGGTACTGGGGATAGAAACATGACTAAGACATAGTTAACTTTCCTTAGGAGCTTACAAACTAAAAATAGTTATGGAACAAAGACAAAATGCTAACAGTGAAGTCTTAAAATCTGTGAATGAGGGAAAAAGCAAATAACAAATATGCCCTACAGAAAAAAATAGAAAGTAATTAAATCAAAGATTCATAAAAATATTCATTTTAAAACTTAAAAAAAAGTTATTTTGCTGATAAGAGTGTATGGAATGAAGTTTATAAATTGTTCAATCTCTCCCCCAACAATGGATACATTTGTGTGTCAATGAGTACCACTAACTAGCATTCAAGTTCATCTGAAAACCTACTGGAAATTGGGAAAGCCTTTGCTTTCAAAGTGTTATCACTTTTCATTTGTAACTGACAGTTTTCAAGAGGGAGGCCATTCATAGTTATGGAAAAATGGTTGTTTTAATGCAACACTGAATGACAGAAAACCAAACAATCAAACACCATTCTCTTATTTTTCATTCATGGAAAATTACCTTTCGGGAAGAGCTTTGTGTTTTATGTTCTGCACACTAATACAGCAGAGAATTTCAATCATTTTATGACAAAAAGAAGAAACAAAAGGGGGAAAACAGAAATATAAGAAACAAACATAAAATTCCCTTTAAAATGAATATTCTTCCATTAGCTGTCAGGTCACATTTTTAAAAACTGAGATTGACCATTTCACAAAATTTAAATACAGGCTGAACTGACTAAACAGGGCGAGAAAGAATTTTTTTTGTATATGAGATGGACATAGGCAGAACAGAGTGGGAGATCACCTGAGATAAAATCTGGAACTCTCTTACTGTAAAAGTCATCCAGGCCCTTGGAGTTTGTGCAACTTGGAAAGAGCACTGAGGTGCAGATTCAGGGTGAAAACCTATGTCCTGACATTTTGAACAGTATTTTCCCCATTCTACAACACTGCTTTGTTTTGGTGATACATAAAATATTAAATTTACAACTAAATTTTATGTTATTGAGAAATGTAACCTAGAAAATAATCTTATAAATTACCTTTTATGAGGGACTTGGAACTTGCACAACATTTTAATAAAACCAATACAACTAAAAATATATTCACTAACAATTTATGATCTATTTAAGTATTTCGAACACTACAACTTATAAGAAACTAAATTACACAAAAATAAAATATGTATTAAAATTGTTACCCATTGTCTACAAGTTCCCCCAAAACAATGCTACTAATAATTTGCTATATTGCATGCCAGTATCGTTTTTCTATGTAGTCTTAATATTTTGACCTGTGTATACTGGTACACATACATTTGGCATCTGTTCTTATTTTGACATGCTAGTATTAACATCTCATAAAACTAAAACTTTATGGTTGTCTAAGAATAGCTATATCAATGATTTCATTATCTCCCTATAGCACTTAGCTATACCCAAATTTTAGCTTTCATTGATACAATTCTCCACTTATGATCTATCCTTTGATTATGTGCAAATTTAATAGTTCTTTTCAGTCTCTCTCCAGAGTTTCAAATCCATACATTAAATTGTCTCCTGGCATATTCACCAAAACATCCCAAATACCCTCAAACAATATGCCTGAAGAACTTACTGCCTATCTTCTCACAGACTCATGCTTTGGCTAGGTTCTATAAATCTAAGGATGACTCTAGAACCTGAGTATCATCTACTTCTCCACCATTCCACCTCTACATTCAATTTTTTAAATTAAATCATATTGACTGTCTCCTATATATTCTTTCCAACTCTATGTCTGCTCTTCATTCTTATGCCTATTGTTATGATTTTGATATGGGTTATCCCCTCAGAGACTCATGTGTTAGGCAATGCAGGAATGTTCAGAGGTGAAATGATAAGATTGTGAGTACTATAACCTAATCAGAAGGTTAATCCATTAATGGGTTAAATTTGAGCAGATTGCTGTGTGGTGACTGTAGGCAGGTGGGGCATGGCTGCAGGAAGTGGGCTGCTGGTGGCATGCCCTTGGGGACTATATCTTCTCCCTGGCTCCTCACTGCTTACTGTTTCCTGCTTACCATGAGCTCAGCAGTTTTTCTTTACCATGCCCTTCCACCTTGATGTTCTGCCTGACATCAGTTCAAAAACTATGGAGCCCACTGACCGTGGACTCAGACCTCTGAAACTGTGAGCCCCTAAGTGAACTTTTTCTCCTCTAAGTTGTTTTCTTGGTTATGTCAGTCACAGTACTGGAAGGCTGACTAACACACTTCTATGCCTCTCTTGGTCACCATCATTCTTCTCAAATACTACCACTGTTCCTAATTGTCTTTGGCCATAATTCTTTCTCGTCTCCTTTTGCTTCCTTCTATATATTGCAATTTAGCATGAATTTTTCAAAATACAATTCAAAAACATCCTGCTGAGTTAAAATGCTTCTATCCTTCTGGTAATTTCCCCATTTTTTAAGATGACTGACCATGCCTTCTATGATCAGGTTCCTCCTTATAGCTCTAGTTAGCTTCATGGCTTATCACTTCACCACCTGATAGCTTTAAGGACTGCCTCTTAAAGCTTTCAGAGATCTCAGCACTCTTTACCTGTAGCCTGCACACATGCTTTCCCTTTTACCCATAGATAAATTTTCCCCTCTTTTCCTGATAGCCCATTCACATCTTTAAGGTTCTGCTAATCTGATGTTTTTTATGTGAAGCCCTACCTGAACCTCAAAAATTCCGTGTTGGTTACTTTCCTCTTTGCCCTTCCATAATACTTTGTACTACTGTTTAATTATTAATGTATATCAATGCACCTTCTTCTAGACTGTAGATTCCATGAAAGCAACAGATGTGAGAATTTTGTTCATTATTTATATCCCCAGTGGCTAAACAGCTCTGAGACTCAATAAAAGTTCCTTGAATAAACTTTAAAAATCACAAATAAATAAATAAATGAAACTGTGTTGAAACTTTGTGACCATGATATCCACAATAAGATACACTGAAAGCAAAGGACACACTGCTAAATTTATTTCCAAAAGGAGTATGCAAATTCATAGGCACTAGTATCATAGGGATTTACCAGTTTTCCTTATCCTCACCAGCTTTAAACATAATCTTTTGGGGATATATTTTAATTGGTGCAAAGGAGTATTAATTGTTTAATAGATACTTCTCAATTACTAGCCAACATTAAATATTAAAATGTGTATCAACTATTTTCATTTACCTTCATTTCCATTGCTTATTCACAGTTTTTTTCTTATCATTGAAATGTTATATTTACAGGGTTTTAAGGAAAATGCAGCTCTATAATATATAAAAAGAAATAAATCATAACTGAAATGTATAGATTCCATTGTCTTAAGATCCAGGACTTAAATGACAGCAGTAGCACTTGGCTTTTTATAATATGTCTTCCAATTCATTAATTTAATTACAGCATTCAAGACATCAGTTTCACTATTCCAAATGCAACTCAATTCTGAACAGAATGGTGTTCTTTAGACAAAAGATGGTTTCATGCAGGGAAGAATATGTATCTGTTTTTTTAAAATCAATATTTTACATGGAAGATTCATAAAGAAAAGCGAAAGGAACAGGATTTGTCTTGCATTTCTTAATGAGATGACCTTCTTTGTGCAACAAAGTCCTTCTTCTGAAAATCACATAAAATGTTGATATATGGATGAAGTTTTGATGCCTATGTGAAATCCCTTAATTCCTTTGTTATTTTTCCTAATACACAGATTTAGTTGAGCCTGCTGGGATGTGGTATTTAGTAAAGACTGACGATAGACCACATGGCACTAGTGTCCAGCAATTGAAGCTGTGTCCTGATTTGATTTGACAGTTATCTGATTGGGATGTGGAACCTGTACAATAGAGAGGGACTTAATTTCTTTATCCTCCTTAGAGAAGATGCTAGACACTGTCAGAAACAGATTTATACTGAGCAGCATTGGAAGCACAAAATATTGTTCCACTTGTGTCTTTTTATCAAGAGAGAGGTTTGATAAAAAGGGAACAAACATGGGCTTCATAGTTAGATGGAGCTAGATTCAAATCCAGGCTTCTTGCTAATTGGCTATAAAGGAAGATATCTAACCTACATTAGCCTTTTTCCAGATGAAGAGAGAATAATATAGGAGTACAAGGCTTTTGTGTACATTCAAGCAGACAGCTGCAAATGAACGATGATATTAAATGTACTAAATGATGATACTAAAGGTACTCAATCTATAAAAGGCATTGTTGTTAATTATCAAAGTTAAGACATGCATGGATGGTGAAGAGTGAAATAGAGAATTCTATCGTGTTGATTATTTTGTGGGGAGCAGGGTATGAGAGAGAAACTGGAGAGTAAGAGCCCAGTCTACTCAGCAACACTCTAGGAAATGCCTGGATATTTTACATACTTTTTCCTTACAAAGAAATATCTGAGCTAATAATCCAGTAACCAATTTGGGGACCCAGGTGAACTTAGAAGATTAAAAGCTGCTTGCCTTTGCTACATAGTGTATGGTAAAGAGCTTTATGTATATCATTTAAAGACCTGAAGTTGTACCTTGAAAAGTGACTCTAAGAAAAGAGCACTAAAACAAAAACAAAAACAAACAAACAAACAAAAAACAAAAAGAAAGAAAGTAAGTAAAAACAAAAAAGGATACTTGAGTATCTTAGTATTACCTAATCAGCTTAATAGCCCCGGGGTGAATCCTAATCTGCTGGCAAGAAGAACAGGAGGAAAAGGAAATGATCACTCTAATAGAGTAAGCTTAACATCATTGTGTGATTTAATTATTTAGCCATCTCAGCCCCCTACCTTCACATACAAATAAATGTGAATCAGATAATCATGTGCATGTGGCTGGTTAATTACAGTCTGCTATTTATCATCAACAGGTGGATAGCATGCATGAATCTATGGTTTATAGCAAGCACTTAATTTTGGTGAAACCCAAGGACTAGGTCAGGAGATCGGTAATGACCTGTCTTACTACTGAACAGTTTTTGAAATTAAAAGAGAAAACCAACATTAGTTGGTACTTTAAAGGAAGATATTAAATCATCAATCAAATGGGTCAATGAGCCCTAGAATGAATGAAACATTCCCTAACATCTAAGTTGATTTGCAGGGCAAATATGTGGGGGATCCACAGAGTACTAAACTTTTCACATTAGGCAAGTAGGAGAGACAGTAATGAATGCTAGTGTCATTACACTATTAATTTTTTTCTCCTTCTCTCAGAATTCCCCCACCCCAGTGGCCCAAATATTGATTAAAATAATTTTGACTCCAGTGCTCTTCTGGTCAAATATAGTTTCTACAACAATTCCAAATATTAGATTAGAGAAACAAAGACATTGCAAAGTTTCAAGATGAACATATTTTCTGGTATCTTAAACACGGGACTGGATATATTTCATGTATGGATTTATGTGAATGTATAAGCATATATTTGTAATTATCTTTAAGTGATTATAGAGCCATTGGCCCAAGGTCTTTTCAACTGAAGACCAATGAAGTTAGTCTTCATATCAGGGGTTGAATTTATATCATTATGACAAATTAGGAATAAAGCACACTTGATGCCCAAATATAAATACATTATATTGTCAAGACTTAAGAATCAGCGTTTAGACAGGGTTTAAAGTTAACAGCATGACATAGACATGGGCACAACAGCATCAGAGAAAGCTGACAAAGATATGGTAGGTTCCTTACTGGAAAAAATCCTAGATATCAGATGCATTATCATTTTAT
The DNA here is from genome assembly GCF_048772815.1 of Callospermophilus lateralis. NCBI lineage: Eukaryota > Metazoa > Chordata > Mammalia > Rodentia > Sciuridae > Callospermophilus > Callospermophilus lateralis. The sequence goes on from NC_135308.1 coordinate 55,730,395, forward strand.
CCTTATAACACAATTTCTGAAATGGATAACGGCAAAGGCAAACTGAGATTTAGGATTTTTTTCCTTTGGGCAAATGATAATATATGTAAAAATATAAAAACATCTCACTGTTTCCAGAAGTCACAGTAAACATGATTAAGCATTATGATCAACTAAATGTATCCCACCAAAATTCATGTATGTTAGAAGCCTAATGCCCAATAGGATATCAGGAAGTGGATGTTTGGAAGGTAATCAGGTCATGAGGGTGGAAATTTCAAGAATGAGATTAGTGTCTTTATTGAAAAATTCAGGAGAGCTTCCTATGTCTCTCTGCTCTACCATGTGAGGACTCAAGGGGAAGATGGCCACTGCAAACTAGGAAGAGGGACTCAGCAGCCACCAATCTTGTGACACTTGATCTTGGACTTTCCAGACTCTAGAAGTCGGAATGATAAATTTCTGTTGTTTAAGTCACCCAGTCTGGTAATTTTGTGTAGCAGCAGGAACTGACTAAGGGAAGTCCGTTTTTTTTTTGTTTGTTTGTTTGTTTTTTTTTTTTGGGGGGGGGTGGGGGGAAGAAACTCTGGAGTATAAGGATTATCATATAGAAGGGATTCTTCATCTGCTGGTCATGCCACTGGCAAGACAAGGAGGAGCTGTGAAGGTACTCAAGGTAAAGGAATAAGACAAGATCCTAAAAAGAGCAACTAGAAATTCAGAAACAAATATAAACAAAGAGATTGCCAACAATTTTTAATATTCAATGTATCACAGTGCAATTTATAAATGTCCCTAATTTCTTTTAAAAAAAAAATTCCTTTTTCTAGGTGACAGTGAACTACAGGATGAACTCCACTGTAAAATGAAAACAGAAGTGAAGGCATGCAGAGTTCAGAGCCTCAGTCACATACACACTGATTCACAGACTGGGCCGGGTGAAAGGTACTGTGCCTGGGAGTCCTAGAGGCCCATCTAAGATCAGATGTATCAGCATCCAGGTTTTTTTTTTTTTTTTATGGGAAAGGGTATCCGAATATTCACAGGAAGAGTATATATGAGATAAACATTTCTCCCTCCTGGTTAATCCTCTTTTCCTAGATGGCAAAAAAGTAGAAAGAGTTTTGTTTTGCATTTTTTTTTTTTTTTTGGTCCATATAGGGAAAATCCCACATGGGGAAAATCTTTCATCTTGGAATAAAGACAAATTGGTGCATTTTTCCTTTTTCTCAGGGAGCTATTCCACTGCTGGGCCATTGTCATGCAGCAGTGACTCACAGGAATTAGACAGACAGACAGACAGACAGTATAGATAGGTTGGACCAAGGAGGCCTATTTTGAGTGAATCTGGGAAGTTGGAGATTGTCCCCTGAGGGACTGAAATGTTAATTCCTTCAGAGCCCTTCCTCCACCCTAATCAAGAAACTGTGCCTGCTCCCACCTGCTGCCAAGGTAACTCTTTGCAGGAATTGCCCCTCCCTGCAGGGAGCTATAAGGTTGTTAATGTGTCCTTGGCTCCTCCATCCTGCCCTTCCCCCTTCAGCCCACCTGTTTCTCACCTTTTGGCCCTCCCACCAAGCATTCCTGAGTCTACTCACACAGGAAGGAAGCAGAAAGATAAGGGGGAAAAGGCAGGAGAACAAAGGAAGCCTAGGTCATATAAAAAGAGCAGAACACCTGGCTTCTTAGGATACAAGGATACCAGCTAAGGCCCTCTTCTCCCTCACGGGAAAAGTCCACGTTACCCCTTTTTAAATAAACCCTGCTTTATATACCTCGGCGTGCTTCTCTAATGTTCAAATTTAAACAGGTGGGGAAGCAGGACTCCTCACCAATAACCAGAGGTACCATCAATACTTAAAGTTCTTGGAAATAATTCTGTAGAGATGAGAATATAAATAATATAGAAAGTAACTTACTCATCTTCCACTGTACCCTAAGAATGTAGTCCTTCACCCCCACTAATCCCAGATAAAACAGTTATAAACAAACATAGCTCTGGCAGAGTCATCCACCCATTCAGGAATCCATTTGACTTCCAAGGTGCTAAGTTCTTTTGAGCCAGTGTCTGTGGTAAGGGAACCAGGTGAGATTGATGCTCTTATTACAACTGAAGTATCCAAAGAATCAGGGAGCTACTTTCTGAAGAATGAATGCAGGGAACAACACAAACCTTCAAGATAAATATGGACCCTGGGTTGGCTGAAGGTCTGGGCCTGTAGCAAATGCAGATTACTAGTTTTCTAGTAGAGACCGGAACACACCAGACTTTAGTCAGATTAATTATACATCAAAGCATCTTTCTCAACTGACAATGACAGACTTAACAGTAAAAGTATGAAGACAGATTGGTGCATTTTTCCTTTTTCTCAGGGAACTATTCCACTGCTGGGCCATTGTCACGCAGCAGTGACTCACAGGAACATGTAATGCTTAATGAGCCAAATATGAAGATAATTATGCCAGTTATATTTGGGAAACCCACAAAATAACAGACCATATTTGTAGACTCTTTATGAACGCTCCAGGGTAGAGAGAGGAAAGAAGATATTCTTTTTAAATAGCTGAACTGGATTTTACTCTAACTAAATACCTTTGAAGCAACACATCACTTTTCTGCCCAATTGAAACAACAACAACAAAAAAGAGTTGAAAGAATACATTCCTAATTTCAGAGGTTCCAAAAGGAATTTAAGTTGTTCTGAAAGTGCGATTGCATTTTATCCATGTGACCTCCTTATATTCAAATCTTTCATTTCTTGAAAATGATCTACTTATACAACAATGTCTTTCCATATCTACTTTTTTAAATTGTGAATTAATGTTCCAGTAAAACAATGCAACAGTACCATTGCAATTCCAAGTAAAAATAGTTCTTAACTCATCAAAGCAGTTGAAGGAAAAAGAATTGTATAGAATTACTTAAAACATTTAATTAAGTTGATAGATATCAAAGATAATCGTGAGTTAATAAATATTACTCATCAGGATTATCCAAGCAAGTAATCAGATCAAGGGTACAAGTCAATATTTTGCTGTGTTAAAAAAAAAATCGCTGAAGGAAAAGGGTTCAGATGGACATTTGGGGTGGGTTTGTAATGGAAAAGGCAGAACAGAGCTCAGTATTTCAGTCTAATTTCTGGAAGCACTGCATATTAACAGAAGAGACTACAGAGACCAACCAATATAAGAAAAGTACTAAACATAGACTCTAAGTAATTTGTGTACCTTTCCTCGGGTAGTTTATAGCAGAGTTGAATTTGGACAGCTAGAAACACATCTTCTAATAGAGTTCTTTCTACCATATAAATCCAAGCTTCAAGTGAAAAAAAAAAAATAACATTTAAACCCAAAGTTGCCTCAAATGATTTCTTTCATTCTAGATGAAACTTCTTCTCTGCTTAAACAGCTCACAAGGTAAAAATATCCCAAGGCATTTCAGGAACTGGGTGAAATCACAAGCTCATTGTAATCATCTTCACAAGCTCTTGGAGTTCTGTGAGGGTGCCACTGATCAGAAAAAGGGCAAGGGAAACATCAATCTTTGACAGAATTTAGATTTGTTTCCACATGAGAGCTCATCAAAGACTAGGAGAATTGAGTTTGGATCAGATTACCACCAAGTGGGCATACAACTGATTAGAGAAGTGGTTTCTAAAATCAGACTTTAGGCATCCAAGTACAACATCAGTTATCTAATGCATTGTTACAGAATTTACTCCAAAAATGCTCTCAGGGCAAACTGAACATTTGTAAATGTTACTTTTTGAAATAGTAGATGTTATACAAAGACAATAGGATGAATGGGGGGAGTTGGGTACAGTGTGGGGAAGCACAGAGTCATGACTTCTAAGATTTTGGATGTGCAATCAATCCTGTGTACTGTTTCTCAAAGGATCTTAAGTTTAATATCTGAGGGAAGCACACAGAGCCTGATAGCTGATCAGTGCTCTAATTTTTTTAAAAAACATTTTGATTAAGGCTGGGATAAAGAGAGTTTGTTCATTAAGATGCTGATGAGATCCAATTTACATGATCCAATAACACCCTTAGAGTAGTTGCTTAAAATACCATGTAACTTTTACAATTTTAAAAAATGGACATATAGAAACAGAAAAGAATTAAACGGGGATGTCTGTAATGGGACAATATTGCAACCCAGGGGAAAAGTACCTTTTATGATTCAAATAGGATTCCAAGGAATTCCCACCAACACAGCATCCCTGGAGGGTGTAAGTAATAGGGCTGGGATGAGCAAACAGCTGGTAACCTCAACAGGGAGTTTAGAGTTGAAGACTGGAAGGCTGAGCATTTTCTTAGCTCCTGCTTCCCCTCATTGGTTTACCTTTTTAATTCTCCCTTCATCTGTTCCATTCCTCTTCTGTCATAGATCAACCAGTCCAAGAGAATATTCTTTTTCATGATTTTCTAAAAAGAAGTTTAGATGCCCAACAATTATATACAGTCTTTGTTGAAGATTTGACTTAATCCATAGTCCTCAAAGTTGAAAGGCATTTTACATTGTAGGAAAACATAAGTTAGATAACAGATATCCATTTTCATAAAAAAATTGTTTTCTCCAATATGATATAGTTTGGTCATTTTGGGGAGACCCTTCCTTATCCATTTCTTCTCTGCCTGTTCTGTCTCAAAGAAGGAATTAAAAAATCCTTAGTTTTAGAAAATAAAATTGCATTCTCTTCATATTCTAATACAGACACATACTGCCAAAGACTTATTAAGGCACTGCTCAATCAAGGGACATCTCTTCATGACATTGCCTTTGTCTCTCCCTACAGGTCTCTCTGAATGAACAGGACTAGTAGGAATACAAACTATTCTATTGATATAAATGCACCATCTCCACCAAAAGGTGCAGAAAGCTGCATTCAAACAGTAATTAGAAAGTATTTGATGCATACAGGACGTTTAATAGCAACCATTGATTAAAGCAATACATGTATTGTAAACATCAGAAATGAAGCACTATCATAAAATAAACACACCACTCAATCCAAGAAAAAAGGACACTCTCAGCACCATTAATCTGCAATACTCTTTGAGACCTCCACCCTGTCTCAATCTCAGGGGTAGCAAATATCTCTATACGGTGGAGATTTTTCTACTTTGGGAGAATCCCTCCTTTATGTTTATGGTTTTACCATAAGAACACACAATCCAAGACAACAGACTTTTGAGCTTATAGCTTCTGACTGCTCATGAACCTTATAAAAACTGTAGCAGCCTACATGCATGCCTCTGAATTTTGCATTTCGATAGATAATTCACATGCATAAAATTCCCCAAATTATACTGTACAACTCAGTATGTTCATAGAGTTGTGCAAATATCACCACAATCTAAGTTTAGAATACTTTTCATTACCGTAAAAGAAATCCTGAACCCAATACCAGGATTACTTCCACTCTACTCCAGCTCCTAGAAACTATTAACCCACTTTCTGTTTCTATTATTTGCTATTTTGGGCTCTCCTTATAAGGAAATTGTGTATAAGTGTCTCCTTTCATCTGTCTCCTTTCACTTAGCACAATATTTTTAAGTATATCCCCATAACTGCATGTCTTGGTATTTTATTCCCCATATTGTTACACAACATTCCATTGTGTGAATATGCTAGTGGTTAGCCATTCATCAGTTAATGGACATTTGGGACATTTTCACTATTATGTATAATGCTCCTGTGAATATTCATGAACATGTTTTTTTATGAGCATGTGTCATCATTACCCTTGGGTATGTGACCTAAGAGTAATGGCGGGTCATACAGTAACTGTGTGTTTAACTTTGAAGAATGGCCAGCCTTCTCCTGGGTGGTAACACCGTTTTACCATCAGCAATATATGAGGGTTCGGATTTCTCTACGTATTCACTAACACTTGTTATTATCTGTCTTTTTTTTATTATAGCCATACTAGTGTGTGGGAACTCATTACAGTTTTGATTTGTATTTCCCTAATGGCTAATGATGTTGAACATCTATTCATATGTTTATTGGCCATTCATATTCTTCTGATTGCTTTTTTGAACTCAACATTGTTTTTAAAATTCATCCTTACCAACAGTTGTGGCTGGAGTTCATGCATTTTCAGAGTCGTGTTCTACTGTGTGAATATATCATGATTTATTCATATAGGCTGTCAATGGACTTCTGGGTTGTTTACTTTTTGTTCTGTTTTGAAATTGGAAAAAATTCCACAATGAATATTCTTTACATGTCCTCTGGTATACTTCATTATACCCCTCCCCCTAGGATCCACTAAAAAAATGCTTACACAGATAGCAAAATCTGCCTTTGTACAACATATCCATAGGCATAAGCAGCCAAACTACTGGACCACATGCTAAATACAATCTAGACACCTAGTACTAATGTTTGTGTACATGTGGGCACATTATGAATGTATGAGGACTGCTGAGCAGAAAGGACACAAATCAGTATATATTTCCTTAATAAAGGAACAGATATATTCATACTGTGTAAAAATAAATGCAGAAAATGTTATTCAAGAAATGCGAGGTAATGCTGTCAGTATTTGTAAGGAAGGCTCTTAGAAGTTTTTAAATATACACATATATAACTATATATATTTAAAATCATAAAATCTTAAATAAATATATGCTTTAAGGTCTAAAAAATAAATAAGATAGGAATAAGTCCGAAAAGTCTTAATTATAAGTGTATATACATATACACACATATTTTTGATTATATGTATATACATATACACATATATTCACATACATTCATATATATCATATGAAAAAAATATATATATATACATATATATATATATGAATGAAAGAAACTCTAGAAGAAAGGTTTAGAGAAACTAGACTCACCACTGAGGATACAGGAAGAAACCTTTAAATCAGTATTTTTGGATGAGAAGGGGTTAACAGTAGAGGTAAGCAGCTGATTTTCAGCACTTCAAGAGAGAGCAAGAGCTATTCTGTGGCACTACATTTATAATTGATTTTAAGTCAAAAGTTGTTTAAAATTTCCCCCACTCTAATGTTCTGAGATACATGTATGTATCCAAAGTGATTTGTAGATAACTAGCCTGGTAGTTTTTCAAAGAATGAAACAATTTCTAAGATGACTTCAATTTAGTCCTGATCATGGGCCGAAAGGTGCACATCAAAGACATTCAATTCCTTTGACCATGTCTTCCTTAGGAGTTCTTCTTTTAAAGGACTCTTTCTACCAAACAACTTTTGTTAAATAATAATTCTCTCCAATACTTTTAAATAATTAAACACTTGTAGAAATTTCTACTAGGATACAAGTCAAAGAAAGCATGCATAACAATATTCTAGATGTTTTCTGAAGAAAAATTAAAATCAATGTGTCTGTTTTCACTAATAGAAGTAATAAATCAATAATTCATTGACTACTGTAGTAAGAAAGAACCATTGATTATCTTGTACAATCATAGAATGAGTCTCAATCTATGTTGTGCGAAAAAATTTAAAGTTGCAGACCAATATATTCCATGTGACTCTATTTCTGTAAATGTTTATAATCAGTCATGTCATAAAGCAATGCAATGTATATTACTCACAATTACATAAACATATGCTAAAATATAAAATAAAATAGGTATTAAATTACTAAGAGGAGTTATTTTGGGAAAATGAGAAAAGGAAGGAAGATGCAAAGAAAAAGTACTCCAATATTATCTATACTGCTTATATCTCTTGTGGAAAATACATCAAACCAATATGGAAAGTAATGCTACTTAATATTTACATAGGAATTAATAATAGTCACGGTAAAAGGTGGGGACATATGAGTTTTCTTTTTCTGTATTGAAAAAAAGGAAAACCAGAAAACAAATAACCAAAGCCTCTGATTAATTCATTGTGATGAACTGAGTGTTTATGTCTCCCTAAAGTGCATATGCTGAAACCCTAGCCCCAGGGTGATGGCGTTAGAAGACAGAGCCTTTGAGACCCTATTAGGTGATGACTGGAAACCACTCCTGGATGAGATCAGAGCCCTTATAAAGGAGGCACCAGACAGATGACTTGCCCCCTTCCTCAATCAGAGGTTACAGTTAGAAAACAGTCATCCCTCAGACCTCACATCTGCTAGTACTTTGATCTTGAATTTATCAGACTACAGAATTGTTTTTTTATAAATTCACATATTTTTAATTTTTTAAAAGTTGTAGATGGACACAATACCTTTGCTTTATTGTTATTTATTTTTATGTAGTGCTGAGGGTTGAACTCAGTGTGCCAGGCAAGTGCTCGATCACTGAGCTACAGCCCCAGCCCCAGCCCCAGCCCCAGCCTTGTAGTTTCTAAGTCACCTAGTATACAGCATTTTGTTATAGCAGTATTAAAAAACTAAGATATTCATCATTGCCAATATAATCCTACTGAATTTCAAATGTTTCAGGACAAATCAAAGAAATGCCTCACAAGAAATGTGAACTTGGCATTATGCTCTGTGAAATTCTAAAAACTGTACTCACTCCCAACTGCTCTGCAAGACCATTGTGTCCTACTTCCTTACACCCAAATCAAGAGGATGGTGGCCTCTCTCTCAAATCTCTTGCAGCTCTGGAACAACACACATCTACACACTAACAAGTAAATGATACTGTCCTAATCAGGTGTCCACACCCAATCCTTCATCCCTCTCTTTAAAAGCAAAGGGAACAATGACAACTATATTGCCTATTTTCAGTTTCCCCCCAGGTTAAGATTTGCTTTATTTCAGAACTGTCATCCCACAAGCAAGAAGAATTGATTTTTACTTTTTCAACCTTTTTCTACCCATGTATCTGGTTCCCGAATTCTTCAAACAAGATTTCATGATAGTCTAGAAACTCCACACAGCTGTCTGTAGGACTGGTTCTAGGATCCATGAAAATATCAAAATCCACAGATGCTCAAGTATCTTATATAAAATGGTAGAGTATTTGCATATAGTCAATGTGCCTCCTCCCATATATTAAATCATCTCTATTTATAAAATATTCAATGTAAATGTTTTGTAGAGTTGTTATACTATATTATGAAGAGAATAATGACAAATAAAAAAATGTCTGTATACATTTAGCACAATCCTGCACTTAGTTGAATCTGTGAATGAAGAGCCCGCAGATAAATCCTTCCAGCTGCCTTGGTTAGAGAAACTACAGAGAGGCATATTTTTGAAGATGGGGAGGTATACTTGGTTTGGGGGCAAGAGGAGTAAAGGGGACATCTTAGAAAGGAAAGCGTGCTAGTCAGCTGTTTGTTGCTCTGACCCAAGTACATGATAACATAAGAATAGGAAAGATTCATTGTGGTTCTCCATTCAGAGGTCTCAGGTCCTGGTTGGCCAGCTTCTTTTCTCTGGGTCTGAGGGGAGGCAGAACATCATGGTAGAAAGGTGTGGCAGGGCAAGCTGCTTAGCTCACAAAAGCCAGGAAGCAGACAAAGGGAAAGGAAGGGGTGACAGAGAAGCTAAATCCTTCCAGGAGATGCCTTCAGTGACCTACTTCCCCAACTAGGTCCCACCTCCAAACAATCCATCCCCAGCCATCAATGGATTAATCCACTGATGGGTTCAGAGCCCTCAGGACCTAATCACCTCCCCAAAACTCCCAATTCTGAACACATGAGACTTTGGGGACATTCCAGATTAAAACCATAACAGAAGGAAAAAAAGAGGAAACAAAATCTATCAACTACAGAAAGTCAAGATAATATCACAGTCTTAGATCAGTGCTTTTTAAGTTTCTGTACAAAAATAAACCTACTGGCAGAGAAGAATAAATGCAGATTTCTTAAGGGTGCCAGGAAGGAGAACAGCAACACACAAGACATCAGTCTGCTATCATCTTAAAATTCAAGCAAATTTCCATCACTGCTTTACAATATATCTAAATAGCAACAAAAATCAACAACAAAGGGTCACATATTTTCAAGTAAAATTAACACTTCAGTAAAATTAGCAAGATGTAGCATGTTCAGCCTGGGATTGCTCATTCACTTGTATAATACCTCTCACTCAAGAAGGATCATCTATGCTTAAGAAGCACATAAATAAGAAAATGAAGACATTTGTAGGACCTGTCCTGGGACAGAAGGGGAAGAACGAGCCCAGAGGCCGAGGCAAAAGGAGGTCAGGACAGGAACATTTGAGAGAGATGGGTGAAAGTTGAGGAATTTACTATCAAGCTTTTCTTGCATATCCATAATGTGAATCCTTTTTGGCATCCACTGGTTAATGATGTGATATAGGAAAGACTGGGGTCAACACAGTGGCTTCTAGCAGACTGCTGAAGCTCTCAAGTTAATGGTGTGACACTGTTCCTGGTGGACCACCAACCAAAGACTAGTCAAGTGTCATGAGCTGTGGAAATACAAACACTGGGTGCAATCAGACCAGATTTTCAGGAGAAAATGGGCAATTAAGTTAGAAGCAAGGCTATTACTTGCACATTAACAATAACAAAATGCTTTACAACACAGAATCTGTCTTATTCCAGACGTGTATGCCACTGACAGGCACTCCATAAACAATATCAATGAAATGGTCCAAGTTTAGAAGTAAGGTATTATTACTTCCTGGTGTCTGTTTCATAGTTGATCTCTTCAAGAGATTATAATCTGAGTTAGGTCATGACGAGTAGGCAAAGTTAAAATTTGATGAATAAGCAGTATGAGAAATGACATGAATCAGAGTGGGAAATTAAGTCATTTGCATGGAATATGCAGGGGACAACAGTTCAGATGGGCTGGTTTGTAGCAGAAAATAAGAGCAGAAAAGCCAAATGAGGATTTCAGCATCCAGGAATGTCCACACCAGCCCAAGGAGTTTACCCTTCCTTAGAGCCAAGTGAAGAATCCTGTTATGGCACAGTAAAATCTATGCTTCACAAAAATGCTTCTGACAGCAGCAATATTATTATTACTGATGATGTCCATAATGCGTTCAAAGAAACAAGGGAAAAAAACAGTTTTATATTTATTCTGACAGTTTAAAAGGTTACTGCCATTATGCATGGATTTTTGAAATCTGTTTTTTGTTGATTATACTGACTCTGTTGGCTATATACCTAACAAACTATGGAGAAATATAAAACTCAATGGGGATGGTAAATTACTTGAACCTCAAATCAAATGACAATTTCATCTATACCCATGCACCGCTGCTTCTTTTGGGTTCCATTTACCAGGAAGATGAACAACAATAACTTCAGGCAATTAATTCAGATCTTTGGCAAGGCCATAAGAGTTTTGCTGAATACAAGAATACGGTTACAGCATAAAGGATGAAAGACATCATTTTGCAACTTCAGGATCAAAACCATGTGTGTGTTTGTGTCATTTAAGCTAGTCTTTCAGAAACTGCCCTAAACACTAGAAATCCATCGACAGCTTCATAGACACTTTAGCAAGCCGGACTCTGATATCAGGGTGTAGTTTCATTAGCCCCTCTCACTTCGGAAGGATCCACGGTATAAACTTTCAGAGCTGGCAACATAATCCTTCTCATCAAATATTTGGGCGACAGGTGGAAAATTGTTCTGCCAGCTGAAGAAGACAAAATCCATTCCTTCTGGCAATTTTCTGCAATGAAAACTCCAGAAATGAATGTGCAATAACTTGTGGAAATAAATTTCAAATATTATCACACAAAAGCAGTGTGCTCAAAATCTCTAACTGTAAACCAACTCCTGCTTATCTGAATTTTAAAATGTTGATTTCTCTTTGTGTTTGAATTGCCACTAAGGAAAGAGAAAATATTCTCTGGACATAAAATGCCAGAGAAATGCTAAATTCAAACAACGTAATGCAATGTGGAAGCTGTACTTGAGTAGTAGCATCTCTCTGGTCAGGATGCAAGGACCAAAAGACCATTTTTCTATCATTACCTCAGTCTGAGCAACCACAAGATTGGTCCCTTCGATTAGGATGCTGTACACAAGCAGCCTGGAAGCGTACATTGGGTTTTGACTTTTTTTTTTTTTGGCTGGTTGCGTGACTTCCATCTGCTCTCTGATACAGAGATGGATCACTGTGGCGTTCTTGATAATGGGTTTTTTCCCAAGGATTCTCTCAAAAGCCCTCATTTGCTCACTGCCTTACCGTATGAGAGTCTGGCAGATGGGTATGTGATGGCATGGCGAGGCTAAAAGGGTTTGTAGCAAGTTAATGACAGAGAGAAGATTGCACAACAGCTATCTGGGTCTGCAGTCTCACACGTGCACTGCTCAACCATTCTTTCCCGTAGGGGGCTTCTGCGTGTCCAAGTTCCTGCCGTTGCTGAGATACCAAATAGATCCCACTGAGGAAATGGGAGGGAACCAGGGTTCTGTTATTGAAATATCACGTTGAAAAACTTAATTAAATCCACCTTCTTAGGGAGATTTCCTCCCCTCCATTTTACCACCAGTTTCCTTATGTGGCTTGTGTGTATAGACACAACCAATTGATTCCAATGTACTTTGTCAGACTTCTATAAAAAGCATTGGTGTAGTATTTTTTTTTTAATATCTTAAAGATGCTAAAAAACCTAAACAAAATTCCCAGTTTAACGCACCATTTAGTTTTAAAAAGCAAACTGTTATCATGGACTTCACAAGAACCCACTTGGTAGGTAAATAATCACAATGTGCACATCAGTAGCATTCAGCAAAATTTTGGTACCTCCTCTTTGCCAACTCCTGGGATAGGAGTTGGGAATACTCAGTAATCAATGGAGACAAAATTTCTGCCCTTCAAGTAGCTGACATTTTGGGGATAAATACTACACATATTTTAACAAGTTAATATACTGCATGGTAGATGATGATAAATAAATGTTTTGAGAAATACAAAACATGAAAGAGGGATAAGGATGCTGGGGTGAGAGGGAATTCCAATTTATCATAGATTAAGAGAGGTCCAGGAGCATAAAGGATGAAGAAGGTGAGGAGGTGAGAATGCACATGGATATTTAAGGAAGGCCATGTCAAGCACAAGAAAGAGCAACAGGAGTACCAGAGGAGCAAGGTGGACATGTGGTTTCGGGTGGGAAAGTGGAAAGTGGCCAAGAGCAGGGAATGAGAATAAAGGAGAAGAGAGGAGGCACAACACACAGAGGGTCTGTGAGGACTCGGCACCTTGAGTCTGAGTGAGAGGATGAACCTTTGAGGTTCCAGATAAAAGAGTCCATAGTCTCACCCTCTTCACACTGGCTCGGATGCTGTTTGTTCACAGAGGCCTATCCTGACAGCCCAGGTTAATAATTTGTTCCCCTCTTCAGTGCCTCATCTTATGAGTTTTTCTTATTCCACAGCACTTCCCACATGCCAACTTTCTCCTTCTCTCCAAAAGCCCTGTACTGGGGAATTAAACCCAAGAACTTTATTCCTCTGAGCTACATTCTCAGTCCTTTCTCAAAACTTTGAGACTGGATGACTACATCCAGCACATTTCAACTTCCTAGATTGTGTACTTATATCTAAAACACATTGCTCATGTTGTGGATAAGTAGTAGTCTCTTCTTCTACAACATCAGCACAAGGGAAGGGACTCCTCTCCAGTGAGCTCACTAATGAATCTCAAGCTAACAGTCACAACCCTGACACTTAATAGGTGCTTAGCCAGACTATGAATTGTTAAAAGTTGTTCTCATTGCACTACCTGAAAAGGATCTGAAAAATGATAAGAACCATTTCAAGTCAACTCAAAAAATTATCTATATTTTGAATGATAAAGGGAAATTCTGAAGTAGATACTAAAAAGGAGTACTTATTCCTCTCCTAGATTTTGCAAAACAGGAGTGGAGAAAGGGTGGGATAAGGTCGAAAGCCCTCACCCTAAAGGAAAAAACAAATATAATTTATTTGCCAGCGTTCAAATTTCAAGATTTCAATTTCACCAAGTTCAAGAAATTCTTCTTAGTCAGACCATAACATTCCTACTTTATAATTTCCACGGGAAGAAATGTAATTTAAATTCTTATTAGATCTAATTAGTCTACCTATGGATAATGGTGATATTTTCTAAGAACCAGTGAGAATTCACCCAGATAAGTAATGAAGCCACAGCATGTCTGATCCCACCTTCCATGTCTAATATGTGTAGGGACAGACCTCCTTTTTCACTCTTCTTCACTGTCTATGTAAGTATGTGTCTTTGGTAGTGGTCTTCGGCAGGCATGATAAATTGAGGCATGGTGCCGTGCCACGCAAACACATTTACAACTTGGTCTGGGTAGTGTAATAATTTAATAGACATGTTTTTATATAGAAACCACCTTATGCACTCTTTATACATGGACATTACAATATTTTTGAAACCCCTTTGTTTTCTCTAAAAAAAAGGAGTTCATTAAGCAAATAAAAAATATAAATAAGTTGGGGGGCGGACTGTTGAAGCTGGTTAAAAGACCACTTTCTTCTATCGCTTCAGAAATCTCTCCTCTACATGAACCCCAAGAATCCCCATTAATTTAATCATATAATCCTTAACCTTCTTTGTATGATGTTTTAGTCAACTTTTTCACTGCTATGACTAAAGGATCTGACCAGAAAACTGGAGAGGAGGAAGAGTTTATTAGAGGACTCATGGTTTCAGAGGTTTTAGCCCATAGAAGGCCAGCTCCATTCCGCAGGGCTTGAAATTAGGCTGAACATCATGGCAGGAGAGGGTGGTAGAGTAAAGCAGCCCTCATCATGGTGACCAGGAGGCAGAGAGAGAGAGACTCAACTCACAGATACAAATAAATACTCCAAAGCCATGCCCCAATTCTCATCTCCTCCAACAAAACTCCACCACTTCAGTTAATCCAATCAGGAACTAATTCACTGATTAGGCTAAGCCAATCTCCTCGATCTCTCCAATATCCTCTAAAACTTCTTACATTGTCTCACATGGGATTTTTGGGGGGACATCACATCTAAGCCATAACACACGACTATATGAAATAGAAAAATTACCTTTTATATTTATACTTACATTTTTATTGTATTTTACTACAGTATAGCCTCTGGGAACTAAATTCAAAGGTGGAGTATTTTGGTTGAATATGTTTTCTGTTTAAAATCATATTCTGAAATCATCTTTCAGAAATGGAATAAAATTTATCTATCTCAACATCCTTTAGAGTTTTTAGAGTTTTGAATTCTACTCACATATTTCTCATCTGCTCAAATCCAGGTAATGATCCAACCTCATTGCCCCTCAAGCCTAACTTAGCTTCCTTAGAATTGACCAGAAGCTCAAAAGGTTCTGGCAATGACTAAGAGAATGAGCTCTGGAGTGGGACAGCTTGGGCTTAGATCCCTCCTGCTACCACTCATTAAGGTAAGATTTTAGCCAGTCTACTTCACTGACAAACCTCTATGTTCTTATAGGTAATGTAGAAGTAAAAGTGGAACTTTCTTCATGGGGTAGGTGCAAAACTTAAGGCTTCAACTACTTATAACTAAGAAAAACCAATAAAACAATACATAATACCAAAAAGACTTCAACTACTTAAAATGTTTGCTTGAATACCCTGTACCCAAAGAATTATTACTACTTACATGGTTGTGCACACTGGACTTAGGTTACCAAGAGTCAGCCAAATGTTCATTGTATACACATAAGAATAAATTTTCAGTTTTCTTCCTTTGGGTCTGCTTTTTGTAGCATTTGATGGTATCATGGTATCAGGGATGGGAAAGACCAAACAGGAGCTGTTTGGGGATTGATGTGAAGATAGAATTCAGAAAACACTTTTGAGAAGGAATGTCCCTAGGAGCTTAATTTTCCTAAGAGTTATGAATCCTTCACATATGAGGGATGACCAAAAAAATTGATAAATTAGGGTCTTGTTAGTTGAATTCCAGCTAATGGAGGCTTTGCTACATAATTGGTCTTTCCCTCAATTAAGACCAAATTAGTAAATGTTACTGTACATTCATTCCTGTCAGGAGTGAATGAATAATTTAAGTGTGACATTAGATAAATACCAGACATTGATGTATGTATGTCATCTTTGTGCCATCGATTATTTTCCTGCTAAGTCTTTGACAGTGGCAAGAGAATAGGGCAGCAGGCAAGGTGATCACGAGGAACTTCCACCCAGGGGAATGACAGGGAAAAGTTTTTAGGAAAACAAGGAATTGACTTCGCTTTATAGACTGTGAGCCTGACTTATCTGGCCCAGCCAAGAAGCTGAGATGCCAAGCAACTCAGTTAACATGTACTGAGCTTCCCAGTGGACACTGAGCTCTCTGGTAAGGATACAGTGGAGATATATTTTTTTTAATATTTATTTTTTAGTTGTAGGTGGACACAAAAACCTTTATTTAATTTTTATGTGGTGCTGGGGATCAAACTCAGTGCCTCACACATGCTAGGCGAGTGCTTTTCCTCTGAGCCACAACCCCAGCCCCACAGTAGAGACCTTCAAAGGGAACAGTGTCATTTCTCGTCTACAGAACTAAACAGTGCTTGCAGCCTGTTGATGGCTGAGGGGTGGGGACTAGTCACCTAGAACACAATGAGAAGGTTAGGGCTTTTCAGCCCCATCTTCCAACCTTTGGGTAGGGGAAAAGGGCAGAAGATTAAATTGATCACCACTGCTCAAAGATGCAATCAATCATAGCTACATAATGAAGCTCACACAAAAAATCCCAAAGGACTAAGTCCTGGTAGTGTCTGGGTTTACTGAATACATAGAGGTACTGGGAGAATGGTATACTCAGAAAAGCATGGAAGTTCTGTACCCCTCACATCAATTACTAACCATCAGAGCTAATTCACATCCTTTCTAACATCCTTTAGGAAGAACCAGTACCTGTGTTTCCCCGTGTTATGTGAGCTATCCTAGCAACATAACTGAATCTGAAGAGAGTGTTTGGGGAACCCCAGTTTGCAGCCCATAGGTCAGAAGCAGAAGTCACCCAGACTTTCAACTAGTGCCTGACTTTGGGGCCCTCTTGTAGGACTGTGGGGTCTGACACTATCTCCAAGTAATGTCAGAATTTAATTGAATTAGAAGATACCCCATTGGTGTCCACTGAAGTTTCTACTGCAAATTTCTTGATGTTGGAGAAAAATTCCAACATGTCATGGTCACAGAAGTATTCCATGTTGTAGAGAATGAATAGAGAATAGAGAAAACAGAAGCTTGTTTGTTTTTCCATATCTTCAATGCAAGAAAGCTTGAGGAGAGTACCCATTGCAGGGGAAGAATATGAGAGAAGTCCAGAGTGTACCATGATCCAGGCTCTCAACAATAACACAATTACCTGTTTTCCTAGCAAGGCAGACAAGCTAGAAGTCTTTACAAGGGGTCTGTACTTTGTTTTGTGTTCCCTTCACGATTGCAGGTTGCAAATGTGTATATGCTTTTCTAGACCACTATTCTCACTTCTTGTCCTTGATACATCCCCAAATATTCCCTGAAGGGCTAAGGCCAGGTTTCTTGCCCTAATCCCTACTACTCTGATGCAATGGCACATCTATTGTCTTTGACAGTTGCACAGAAAGTGGAGAATTTGTGCTCTTCCTGTGGTTCTGATCGTCCCTTTGGGTTCTGGTAGTCCCTTTGTGCCGGAATCCCACTATACTCTCTGTCCCTCTTGTATACCCAGTTTCTGAGTATAGATCTGTATCTTCTGATATAATGAAAAATGAGGTAAAGAGAATATTTGTGCTATAATTTGGATCTGGAATATCTCAAGGCTCATGTGTTGAAGGTTTGGTTTCCAATGCAGCAATTTTGGGAGGTGGGGCATTTAGGAAGTGATTGGATCATGAGAGCTCTGACTTCCTCAAATGATTAATCCTTGAGGGATTCCTAGCTGGATGGGCTACAGGGAAGTGGTGGCAACTGTAGGAGGTAGAGCTTAATTGATGGAAGTGATCCTTAGGGCATGCCCTTGGGTACTATATCTTGGTCCTAACCCCTTCCTCTCTATCCCTTTCTCTCTGCTTACTGGCCACTATGAGCTGAGCAATTTTGTTCTGCCATGCTTTTCCACCATGATTCTCTGCCTTATCTCAGGCTGAAAAACAATGAAGTTAGCCAACCATGGACTGAAACCGAGAGTAAAAAATAAATATTTCCTCCTTTAAGTGGTTTTTCTCAGGCATTTTGTCACAGTGGTGAAAAGCTGATGAATATGTCTCAGTAGCCAGGCACACTTCAATGTGTACAATTTCAGTTTCTGAACCACCCTAAGCCTTTAGGACTTCCTTATCTATTCAGATGAAGTTGATAATCTCAACCTTGAAGATAAGTAGTAAGAATCAAAGAAGATAGATACTTTTCCATTTTCATTAGACCCTGACTATTATTATTAATGAATTGAAACTGTTATTTTGTTTTGGAAATATGTTCATTTAATTGAACCTGAGGCATACATAATGTTAAATTTCATTTTCTGAAGATGCTAGAATTCTGCAAATCCCTCCAGTTCATTTCTAGACTGCAAACAGAGCTCTACATCCTTATTTTCCAAAGCTCTCCTCTCAGCTCTGCTGAAGCTTATCGTCTGTGTGTGTAATTAAGGGGCTTAGTGCTTAGCTGGCATTCCAAGAGGCACAGCCCTGCTCTGTTGCCACCTGCCATTCTGTCTCAATTTGCTTTCTGCCATTCTGCCATTTCCCTCTCTCAAATCCTCTTTTTGAGGCGAAGTTCGGTAGCCATTTTCTACTTCCCAATGGTGCTTCAAAAAATGTGTAACTCGTCTTTTTGGAGGGCCCACTCTTGACTTGTCTCGTTAGCATTACAAGAAAAAATTGCAAGGCAGTATCTGGGTGCTAGTGATCCCTGTCTTTGTTGCTTACTAGTGTCTGAAGGATCTGGCTCATTGGAAAACGCCAGGTGTTCTTTCATGATGTCAAAATGTCAGACCCTCAACAGAGAAGAATAATTAAAAATATATTAAACAAAAATATTTTTATTAAATAAAAAAGTATTAAATGATCTACATCTAGGAGTTTTAGCTGTGACTATAATTAACTATAATTCCCTATAATATACCAAAACAGCATTAACTTTAAACAGAACAAACAAAAGACCCTCGAAGGCTACTGTGCTAAGAATCCACTAAAATCCAAATAGTGAAGTAACAGAAGAGAAGAGTGCCAGAAAGTTCCAAAATGGAACTCTCAGACTTTCAGAGCACACCCATATGTATTAACCCACTTGTTTCTTATGTCCTTGGGACTGCCATTATTATTAAGTGCCCGACTGCCACTGCAGCACCAGGGAGGGACAGAGCCAGGAATTCTGGCATCAGGCCCAGCACTGTTCCAATACACCATGGCAACTTAATACAACAGCAAGGTTTCTCTCCCCGCTTTTTAACTCTGGGATCCTCCATCAATAACTAAATCCCATGAAGAGCTCTTCGTCTGCTAGACTGTATTGTCACTTGCCTCCAGTCCCTTTGCCACCAGAAGTCACTGATACTGCTACGGTTTGGCTGTGGTTTATGCCACAAGGGTCCATGTATTGAAGGTCCAGGTATTGTTTGTGTGTGTGTGTGTGTGTGTGTGTGTGTGTGTGTGTGTGTGAGAGAGAGAGAGAGAGAGAGAGAGAGAGAGAGAGAGAGAGAGAGAGAGAGAGAGAGAGAGAGAGAGGGAGGGAGGGAGGGAGGTGGTGGAACCTTTAAAAGGTGGGGCCCAGTGGAAGGTGATTAGATAATTTAGGGTCCCACCCTCGTAACAGTTTGATGCTAACATAATGAAGCAAATTCCCAAAAGAACAGACTGTTCCTGAAAAGAGTAAGTCTTCCCTCTTCCTGGTCTCTGGCTTCCTTTCTTGACATGTGGTCTCTCACTCTTGCATATGCTCCCACCATCACAATACCACATACCATGAGACTCACACCAGATGTGAGTAGTAGCAGACACTGTGTACTTGAAACTCTAGAACTGTGATAAGTTGAATAAACCTCTTTTCTTTATACCTTACCAACCCTCAGGTATTTTGTTAATGGAATGAAAAATTAACTAATATGCACAACTGCCTCTAATGGCACTGATGAACATGGAATTTCATCCACATTGAGGGTCTCTCCATAGGAATTGATATTAAAAAAAAAATCCCTGGAGATGTCCTTCAAAGACTCACCCCTATGAGGACTCTTGCAAAAATGATAAATTAGCCTATCAAACTTGGTTCTGAAAAATCTAGGACAGTATTAAGTCAGTAAAAGCAATATGACCTATATCATTTACTTTTTGACCTTGACATCTCTTTTCCAACAGTATTGACCCACAAAGGTATGTTTGTCCCATTTGTGATTCACAGGTTCTTTCCAATACACAGTGCTTATAATCAGTGGTCTTTGCTAAACCATGGATATCTGATTCTGACTCCCTCTTTCCATCACATTCCCTAACATGATGCGAATGGTACTCTTAAACTCCTAAATAGATAGGTACCCTACCCAGAGCAAATAAGAAGTCTGTGAATCACATTGCAAAATACAGTCTTTAGATTCTGAGCTTTAGAATCAGAAACATTTCAATTCAAAAACTGAATAACGAGTTTTCTGTGTGTCTCAGGCTGTTTAAGTCTTTGAACCTAAAATTCCTTATCTCTGATGCTGAGTGGTTTATACCTAAACCTATATTGGATATTCCTGTTTTCTAGCTTTTTCCTCTTTTAAAAAGGAACCCCTCTCTACTACACTCCTTTACAATGTCTTACAATTTTGTATGCTAATCAGAGAATTCCAATCTCAATTACCTTATAAGAAATAGGCAGAGAAGGGAATTTAAACCATTAGGATGTGAATGACTGTATGCTGGAGAATTTTGAGACCAAAAAAGATGCATTCAAAAGCCTTACTTTTCTTCTGTTGGACAATGCTGTCTCTTCATGTGACAGTAGGAACTGTTACACCTATCTTGTTACCATGAGAAAAGCCACACTGAGTACATACTCAACACCCTTAGGGTCAGAGAGTACAAATGTCAAAAGTACCTCAGTTTTTGATATACTCATGGAACTACTGAATTAATAACCTATGTTCTATCAAATAATAAATATTATCTAGGCCATATCTGAGGGCTTTTATTCACTATTTGAAGATGAAAAAAAAGGTATAATAATTGAAAATTATGACAGTAAGCAGCTGCTATAGTTTGGATATTTAATATACCCCAAAGGACCATGTGTTGGATGCATGGTTCCAAGCCTGGGCTGGTACTGATAGACGGTAAAAAAATGTAGGAGATAGGGATTAGTAGAAGGAAGTTAGGTCATTAGAACGGTGACCTTTCTCCCTCTCTTTGCATCCTAGCTGCCATGAAGTGACAGCTTGCTCTACCATGCAGTCCCTAATACAATGTACTGCCTTGCCTTAGGACCCAAAGCAATGGAATCAACAGACCATGGATAAAACCTCCAAAACTGTGAGCCAAAATAAACCTTCTCTCTTTATAAACCTGTTATCTCAGATATTTGTTATAGTAACGAAAAACTATCACACTATAATTCACACAAAAATGCCTCAATGTCAAGTATTATTTGAAACATATTAGTATATTTACTTGACAGCATCACAACAAACCTCTAAGCCTGTTAGGACATAGCACAAAGAGGTTAAAAAAACCTGTTCAATTTACCCAGGAGGGGCCACTAAGTGGGCATTTGAGCAAAGGCAGTCTAGCTCTGGAGAAAACCACTGGGCAAAATTGCTTTCATTACATAAATGAAATCTCTTTTTCATTTCTTAGGATAACACCAGACACACACACACACACACACACACACACACACACACACACACACACATATCATATAAGATAATAGGCTTTGATATTAAAATAAAGTCATATTGATGGTTTCTAATAAAAAAGGTGGAGGGAGTAAAAAAAAATGCTGATAATTTTACATTAATAATGTTTTCCGCCTGCTTCCTACAATATCAGGCACCTCCTTACCCAATGTAATTTTTCACTCTCACCCTCTCCATATCTGTCTTTGAGTTCATTATATACACTAACCCTCACCTCAACCCATGCCCCCATGGGACCTTGACCATGTATACCTCCACCACAGAGCTGGCCTCAGATGGGTTCCCCTTCTACTTGGCTGTACGTGTTCACTGTTCACTTTTCTTCTGTACAAGCTTCAAATGCTTCCATCAGTCCTCAGATCCTCAAGTTATTGTTTTAAAGAAGTGATTTAGTTTCTTCAAGCCAACCTCACAGAATAAAATCAGGCCACTCAATTGTACTAGGGTACACTTTCTTCTTCTCTGAAAATACTCCTTATAATTTTCTGACATCTCCACCATTGTTCCCAGGTAATTTGACCCCAATTCTCCTGAAGCAATTGCCATGGCCATCTCTCTCTGCCCAGTTTAAACAATGGCTCTTTTTTCTCTGGGGTACATGTGGGTATCTGGCCTAGTTGTCCCTTCATTTGTAGAGAGGACCTGGGGACAAAGACAGAGAGCTTAGTAGTGGGAGGGGAAGGTGTATCCTATTCCACCATGAGAGAAGAAGGGCAGTCACAAAACCACCCTTCATCTTGTGAGGGACTTATTACATGTCTGAGTCCTACATCAAAAATTCTGCATTGTAAACTGTGGCCAGGATGATTCTGACACAAACGGATATCTAGCCTCTCTATTATAATAGCACAGAACAATATATAGAGGGTCTGAATGGAGTCTAAGCGTGCCTTCACTTGGTATTTATGTGTGGGGTAAAAATTCCTACCTTCTCTTTCCTTCCTTTGCTTTCTTAGGTGGCATTCATCACTTTCTACCCCGTGACTTCTCCATCTTTCACAAGCATATCATTGGCTTGATAGTTTTATAGAGCTTATATCTAATACTTCTTGGTATTTCCAAAATGGCTTGAAAACAAATGGCTGACACATATAGAGCACCCAGGAGAGGCAATGACTAAGTACCTGTACATATTAATGCTTTCACCAGTCTCATAAAGCTCTGGTATTGTTATTTTCCCCTATTCCAAGATGAAATCAGAAAGGTTAGATATCCTATCCAAGGTCACACTGCAAGCAGGTCAGGGCTGATGTAGGATTTGGCAATGCCAGAACTGAGTGAGAAGCTCTCAACAGGTCTATCAACACTCAATCAGCCCCAGGAGGAGGGACCGCTCCTTCTGAACCACTTCTTTGACATTCCCTGTCTGCAATACTCTCAGATCTCCCTCACTCTTTTACCTCTTACCCATTCTTTAAGGCCTCCAGCTAACTAAGGTGAGCCAAATTTGGCAACCACGTCTAGGGTAAAAAGCATGGGAGATCCTCTTTTGGGCTTTTTAGTTTGTTTATTGAAAGTTAAATCAACTGCATTAAAGGCTAATAAGCCCTGGGCCCAGCCCTCAGCCAGCATGTGAAGCAGGTAGCTGTATTTAGTGTTTGTTTTGTGGTCCCAACCTCTTTTTTATTTCTTAGGATAACACCAGATACCAGGAGGTGCTTTTAATACTCTGTACTGATGATGGCTGGGAGGGCACAATGACAGGAGCGGGAATTAAAATTCTAACTCCCTTCCTATTAAGCAAACTTCCAGCACAGTGTCTAACCATTCTAATTAACAAAAACTTATGATACTAATTACTCTTTAATTTCTTCACGAGAGAATACACACGCAACAGAAAGTGAGATGTACACAGTCCTGAACTCAGGGTCAAATCCCCCTTCTGACAACTGCCCACTATGTGATCTTGGGCAATTAGCTGTCCCAAGGGGGGTGACATGGCAGTGACTTTGTCAATTTATTAGCTGTGTGAATTTGGGCAAAACTTCACATCACCTGGAGATCTTGTTGAAATGAAGTTTTATTTTTTGTTGTTGTTGTTGTTGTTTTAATTTGGCCTGGGGCATGATGATTTTTTTTTTCTTTCTTCTTTTTTGTGGGGTGGGGTGGGGTGTGGTACTAGGGATGGAACCCAGGGCCTCACACATGCTAGGCAAGTAATCTGCCTCTGAGCTACATCCCCATCTCTTTTTAAAGTTTTATTTTGAGTCAATGTCTTACTCAATTGCTCAATATGGGCTCAAATTTGGGATTCTCTTGCTTCAGCCTCCCTCATAGCCAGAATTAAAAGCAAGAGTCACCAAGCCCAGTCATAATATTTTGTATTTCTAACAAATTCCAAAATGACACTGATGCTCATGACTAAGGACACATTTAGTGACAAGCAGCATAGGCATGTTTCTCACGTGCACAAAAAGGTAAAACAGCAATGTCTACCTCACAGAGGTTTTGTGAGGCTGAAATGATCAACACAAAGTCAGCCCTGCATATCCACGGGTTGCTCTTCAGCAGATCCCTGGTCCTGTGGACTCAAAGCATTCAGGAAAAAAGAATTTCATCTGTGCGGAGCATGCACGGACTTGACTTGGCATTATTCCACAAACAATACCGTGTAACTATTTACATTAGGTATTATAAATAATCTAGAGAGGATTTCCAGGGTGCAGGAGGGTGTGTACAGGTTAGAGGCAAACACTACAGCATTTTATATAAGGGACTTGGGCTTCCTACAATTCTGGTGTCCATGGAGGTCCCAGAACCAATTCTCTGAGGGTTCCCTGGGTGACTGAAAAGCACTTCCTTAGTACATGGCCTTGGAAAACACTAGACTGTCATGTGACACGCTGTGTGGGGAAGGATATCAGTTGTGCAACATCAAGATGACTGAGACTCATGAAGTTTCCACCCTGAATCAGCACAACCAGGTGGTGGTAATGGCAGCCCTGAAGTGTGTCCCATTTACATGGAGGCATGGTAATGCTGCTATTTAGGTTGGCATAGTACAGATTCTTTTTACATTAAAAAAAAGAAAGAAAGAAAGACTTCCACTTGTAGGAAGGATAAACTTTATGGTGCGGCCCTTATCTCTAAATTCACCCCCACCCAGAAACCTCTTATCCAGCCCATGAGTATTTCAGGTAGGCTGTGCCACAACAACTTTACCTCAGTAAGACTCAGCAGAAATGAAGAGAGGAAAACTTCCCATAAAACAGGCTTATAGGAGACTAATGCATTTCTATCCACCAATGAGGATTAATTCATTCATAAAATAATCACAGTCACTCTTGCCAGCCTCCAAAAAGAATATGTCTTCCCTCTGCAGTCTCTTGTATTATCAGTTAATATTTCATTTATCTATATTTACAAAACGTATTTAAAACATTAAGTGGGATACAAGTTATCTCAAATAACCACCTCTCCCACACTGGTTGAATGCTGAACAAAGGAAAATACATTCAATCAACATGAACCGGTCCCTCAGACACACAGACAATTCTATTGTTAACACATTCAATAAAGCCCTAAAGAGTATTCTCGAATAGGCAAAAAAATTCCAGAGCAAGAAGCTTGTAAGGCCCAGGGGAATTCTATATTCATTAAATATGTCCTAATGATGGTAAGAGCTAGGTAATTTAATCCAAATCATTTATTTCAATTGTGAATGATAAAGAGATACAATTTTAAACATTTATTTCTTCTTTATTTACAGATGAAAACTACCCAGGACTAGGGAGGCTTCCTGAGTTGTTTACTTTACAACATGTGTCCCTCTGCCCTTGCACACAGACTTCAAACACCAAGGCAACCTCAGTTAAGCTTTGGCTCTGGGTGATGGGACAGACTTTCTCCCAAAGAGCAGCTTATTTCCATCTGTCTCACAGCATGCAGATCCCTCCACTCTGAAGCTCTGCCCCTTGTGATCTGCATTTGAAAGCTCCTCCCACTTAAGATCTCTCCTACAAAAAATATAAAGGAAAAGTCACAAAAGCAAAGCCTAGGGAAAGAACCCACTCTAGATTTGCCAGTGAGGGCTCTTTCTGCTTTTAACTTGGGTCAGGCAGTGTCTGGAAGTGATGGAGTTCTTAGGTGAATTTATTTCTGACACTAAGCTTTTCTATACAGACGGGCTTATTTTGAATGTCTCAGTAAAAACATTTCCTGAACTGCATAAATTTTTCCACGGAGCAATTTCATGTCTGATTATTTAGGAAGTCTTTGATTACTCAGATGTGGGGAATTTATTGGGCAACTATTATATAACAAGCACTTTGTTACATGCTGGTAAGCAAGCAGGATGAGTGACTTGAATCATGGAGCCCATGGTATGCGCTAAGTCATGGTACTCTAAATGCTACTTTGCTCGGCCATTTACTTTATTACTATGAATTTCTGAACCCCTATTAAAAAAACTTTGGGATTTTACATTGAACCAATTTTATAACAGCATACTGGTCATCATGTCCTCCCCTCTGAATGCGGACAATATACAGTGGATTTTTCAGTGGATTTAGACCAATCCTCTGCTTTAAGCCACTCGTTTGTACACTTGCACGCAATCAATCACAATTCATTTGTTGCACAGTCACGGTATGCAAGTCTCTAAGTATAAGGATGCTCAACAGCCTTGAGATGCTCATATCCCAGAAAGCAAGGTAGGGACACACTGAGCTAAAATGTGATGATGAGTACCAAAGATTCTTTGCTCAAACTTCAGCCAGGCTTCTGAACCTGTCCCATCTGTATACTTCCTTGTAAAATCCTCTTTTAGCAAAAAACCTCTGCTGGGTTAGTTTTGCCAGATCCTCCCATCCTGTTTATCTGGTCAGGTTCCTCATCCTCTACCATCCCAGGGGTGATGTCTGACTACTCATGCCAGTCCTCAACAAGAACCATGTTAGCTCGGTTTAGCCTGCATCCCCCTTATATCCAATGGTTACTTTTGATCTACTGAGCCCCTCTCCCTGCGGACTGCTCCTTGGCTACAAACTCCCACTTACCTGTGCTATATCTGTAATTGAGCCTAATCTGTCCCATTGCAAGACCCACTGCAATGGGTCCCTCAGTCTATCAAGATGCTCTTGAATAAAGTCCTCCCTTACTGTGCTTTAACAAGTATCATTAGATAATTGTTCCATAACAGTAACATGAACAAGATATGCAGTGGGAAGTATAATGGGAAAATTCAGAAAAGAAGGAGATGTCAGGAATGGCTTCCAAAGACAAGGACATATTACAGTTGTTGCTTTATGCATACTCAGCTTGAAAGGAACATAGAAGCATTTAACATCTTCTAAGTCTAATACCATCAATAAAAGAGGGGAAGGCACATTTCCATGTTTTCTTGAAAACTAATTAGTACTAAGAGAATACATAGCTGAATGTCATTCAAAAATGCAATCAATTATTAAAACAAAAGGCAATGGTGATCATTTGTTTTGGTTGCTGTTTGATGCTGTCTTGGGTTTGAGTGTTGCAAGATGTTTACCTATTCCCTATTGGATATTTTTACTTGTACAAAAATCCAATTAGAGCACTGGATGTTTTGTTTTGAATTTCGAGTATAAGAATTAATGAAAAACTGCAAGGCTGGAGAGATGAGAAAATTAAGTGCTTGAACCTGTGTGATGCATGTATGTTTCCCACAATGCTCCAGCAAATGAGCAATGGCTAAGAAGCAATGCAGGGTGTTACTTGTATCCTGTTCTTGGTGCCCAGCTTGGGAAGGAAGACAGGCCTTTTCCACATGCCTTATAAACAGTCTGTAGTGCTCCAATAGCTTCTCTCTGCTCCATTCCTTCCTGAAAACTATGCTTCTCAAAAGCTTGTCAACGTTAAAACCAAAACTTGCAAAGGCAGATTAAAAGAGCTCCTCTAAAAATGCTTCCTCTGGGTAAATAATGCCAGAACAGATATAATTAAACTATACTCACAGCATTTGTTGAAAAGTCTGCAGCCCCCAGAGAGCAAAGTTTCCTCTACAACCAAACTCAACACAGTCATTGAATCACATGCCCTTGGTTTGATGGTCAACTTTCTGTCACTAGGTCAGTTTAAGTTATGATGAATCAAAGAAAGAAACTTCCAAAAGGGAGAACTAAATGATAGCCAGGCTAATACTCAATCTTCCATAAAGGACAACTAAAAACCAGGTTTCCTCCCAAGTGCAATTATTGACTTAACGTAGAGGCTCATCAGGCCTCAGGTCTGAATTGTTTGCTAATGTACAGACTTGCAACCTGGCAGGAAGATAGTAATAAACAGAACTGAATCTTGCCCTGGTCATAATTGCACCTGTGGTGTAGTGTTTATCCTTAGCCAGAGAAACATTTCATTTACTGAACTGGATTTCTCTCAACCAATCCCCAAGCTCTGCTCTTAACTTGATTTGCAGATCAATTGTCGTGATTAAAGTTAAAGGAATTGGAGGCGTGAACTGCTGATTCTGGTGGTCAGGCTCTCTGTGGTATTACTCACATCCTGCTTTAGGCTAAGTTGGTTGAGTTCCTGTTGCCAAGAAAGGATGTTTCAAAACTTTGCTGAATCTTTGGAAGCAGGAATTAGGGAGCAGGTTCCAAGGAGGAAAGGACCAAAGGAACAAAAGTAATGAAAACAAACAGGGTAATTTTTTTTTTAAATTAATTTTTATTGTTGGTTGTTCAAAACATTACATAGTTCTTGATATATCATATTTCACACTTTGATTCAAGTGGGATATGAACTCCATTTTTGCCAACTCTGGTGTGTTTCACACAATTCTGTTTGTAATCAGGACTTTGAAACTAACAAAGCCAGGTCTGTGGATCCCCAACACACTCACCATGGCCCTGTGCTCATATCTGATAGCTCAATCCAGCCAACTTCCTTCAGAGGAAATGGTCAGCCACTTCTACGCAGATATATCTACATGGCTAACATCAAAAACAAATCTACCCACATTTCCACCCTGCCATGACTTTTCTTCCCAGAGAATCTGAGAAGCACCCATCTTTCTTCTGTCCTTCTGTCCTTTTCCTCCACGATCCTCCCTTTGTGTTAGCCTTCTCTTTTCTTTGCACAGCATTCCAGGTTCGCTGTACTGATTTTTCTGATCAATAGTTAGTCATGCTCAATCCATTATCATGTTTGTAAGAACAGCATTCAGGTCTACATCCCACTATCTTGCACTTCTCTTTTGCTGAACAGTGGCCCACAGTGGTAATCCCTATTTCCTTTGTCATCTACTCTATCTAATCTAGAGGAATTCATCATCACAGTTCCTTTCAACACACAGTCCGCACCAACATCACCAATGGCTGCCATGATAATGAAGCCAAGGGAAATTGTTAGTTCCTAGATTGATAGACATATCTGTATCATCTGACACATTTAACAATTCCCTTTTTCTTGAAATAATCTCTTCATGTTGCTCCTGTTTTTCCCTCTCATCTCATTGGATATTTCTTCTCAGTTTCCTTAAAAGCTATCCTTTCCTCAAGCATCAAAATAGTGGAGTTCCACAAGGCCCGGCCTTAACCATTATTTTTTCCTTCTGTTTGTTTATTTATTTATTTTACCTTGCTCAAGCTTTAATTACCTTGTGTACATTAAATATTCCCACTGGATATCTAAAAGACATCTCACACTTGACATGTCCAAAACCTAAGTCATCATCTCTGCCCCTTGCCTTTATCTGCTCTCTCTCTCTCTCTCTCTGGTGCTACCTCTCTGTGAGAAAGGTACCATCAGAAAGTCCTCATTGAGAGGAGCCCAACCTGTACCTATTGGAAAGCATCCTACGCTCTCTCTGAAGACATGGAAACGAGAGAGGAACCCAAACAAAGAGGCCTTACTGATTCAAGTAATTCACTGGCACCAGATTGTACTCTGACCAGGCTTGTTTTGCAATGTCATTTACTTCTTCATGAAAACTAGTACAAAAGTGCACAAGTTTGCACATTTCTTCAGTTCCTCATTTTGTTAGGAAGGCTGGGTGTCATGTAAGATTTGTATTAAATAAATGTATCTGTTTCTCTTTTGCTAATCTATCTATAGGGACCTCGGCCATGAACAGAGAATGAATGAGGAAAAAATATATATTTTTTTCTCCCCTACAGATGTACCTTAAATGCTATGCTGGGTGAAAGAAGACAGACAAAAAAAGAACACAGAAGATTCCATTTATATGAAATGTCCAGAAAAGGCAAGTCTGAGGATGAGCTGCTTCCTAGGGCCAAGGATGCAAATGGGCAACGACTGTGAATTCCTGGTTTCTTCTCAGGAAGCTGGCGACGCTCTAAAGTTAGCGTATGGCGATGGCAGTGCAGCCCTAAAAATAGACTAAAACTTATTGTACACTTAAAAATGGAGGACATTACAGCACGCAAATTATAACAAAACTGTTGTCAAATATTGCATTTAGGAGTCATGTTTTATTCTCTTCCTCTGACCTCACACCCTCCATTTTCAACCCATTCCTAAGTTCCATGAAGTACACTTGCGAAGTATTTCTCATATTGTTCATTTCTCTCCATCTTCATCCTCCTTAATGTAAATTAGCATCGTCTTTTCCCTGACTACTGTAATAGCTTTTCCAACAGCCTGTCCCATCAGTTCTGGCACCTACCACAAACTGTTCCCCACACTACTGCCAGAAACTTCTTTTCTGCTTAAAAACTTTTTTTTTTTTTTTTTTTTTTTTTTTTTTTTTTGGAGGGGAGTGGAGTTCTAAGAGGAAGACTTCATTCCTTGAAGTGACCTCAAAGACCCAGCAAACAGGTCCACTGCCCCACCTGGCCCCATTTTCCCTTTCCTTGCCTCTCAGCAACTTGTCTGTGTGTGCAATGGTCCTTCAGCCGTCTTCACCAGCCCAAGTCCTACTGCACCTTCAAGGGACACCCAAGAATCTTTTGTGGGGAATTACTGACCCCTCAGGCTAAGTCAGCCTGTTGGTTACAACTCTCATGGAACCACAATTCTTACCTTCAGAAAAAGAACTGCAGTTTGTAATTATGTATGTGGAGCTCTGAGGATCTGGGTTAACACTGGAGCCTCCTTCCTGCCACATCAGGGGTGTGAGATAAATGGGGAGGGGCACCTCCTTTTGTTCTCTTGTTAGTCTCTACATCTTCAGCACCTAGACTGGAACCTGACTTTAAATAACTTCTTAAAGAATAACTTTTCTGCAAGCGATATTTAAACATCCACACCTCTTAGTAATGAATAAGAATATCCTCTCCCTGTGCTGGGGATGTAGCTCAGTGGTAGATCACTTGCCAAGAACGTGGGAGGCCCAGGTTGGACACCCAGGCAGGGAGAAGAAAAAAGAGAAAAGAAAAGAAAAAGGGAAGGAAGGAAGCAAGCAAGGAAAATTATTTCCCTGATGGGAGAGTCAAAAGAACAGGGCATTTTCTTCTTTATGAAATTTTCATTCATATATATATATTATACACATACACACACACACACACACACACACACACACACACACACACACACACAATGTGTATCCTGTGAAGTAATCTTACTTCTTTACCACTGTTGAACCCAGGTAAGCTGAACTAAAATGAAAGTCAGCTAGTCTCTTTGAGAAGAGCCACTGGAAAGGCAGGGACTGCTTCTAACTTTTTTAAAATTGGGCAGAAATTACCTTAAGGCTTGTCGTTAAATCATGGCTCTTGTCCTGTTTAAGAGTCAAAGAGAAACACACTACTCCAAAATCCTGCTAGGGAAAGGGTATTTTGACATTGTTTTCTTATCTCCACATACACTGGCTCTCCCAGAGCTGCTGTTCTGAGGTATGAGAGCACCTTTCGCAAGTCCAGAGTACTCAGTCCCTCTCCTTTTTTTCTGTGATTAAAGAGAAGCTTCCAGCCATCACTTGGAAACAAGGTGAGCTTTCAAGCTTCCAGTCCAAAGCAGACCCTCACTGGGTCAGTGTCTTGGGAGGGAGCATGTCCATTCCCCCAGGACCATCCTCTCACTCCAAATCCAGAGCCCTTGCAGACCACACTGAGGAGAGAGAAATCTGAAATACTGGGGAGAAAAAATTACAAAGCCACGAATATTCCATTGGAGAAGGTTAAACTAGTGTTTGTTTTTTAAAATACAATTAAAGCAAAAGAAAGCCCCTTTTTATAAAATAAAATTTAAATATACTTGGCAGGATGAAGAACTAAAGCCACAAAAATTATCGTCAACAAATTTTAATGCTAAGGTGGGGAAAAATTTTTGCTCTGTCAGAATTATTCTGGAGAATTATATCTAAATAAATATTCCAAGCACTTGACTCAATTCTTTAGAAATTA
This sequence comes from Callospermophilus lateralis, assembly GCF_048772815.1. Taxonomy (NCBI): domain Eukaryota; kingdom Metazoa; phylum Chordata; class Mammalia; order Rodentia; family Sciuridae; genus Callospermophilus; species Callospermophilus lateralis. The sequence continues at coordinate 55,762,415 of NC_135308.1, forward strand.
GGATTCTGCATGTGTGTATAAATGGTATGAATAGCAAGTATTTGAATGGAGAGGACTGCTTTTCATCATGGTCACTATCAGTAATTCTTAGGAAATCAATTCTTTCTAGAGATTATAGATTTTTCTATCCATAAAATGAATATAATAATGCTTGGCATTCTCATAGGATTTTCTGCAAAATAACAAAAACATTGCAGGATATGTAAAGGTACCAAAAGTTCTAGGAAAGAGGTATTATATCATACTCCTGTCACTAGGGTAAATAATCCTAATGTGTCAATGAAAATCATTATAATGAAAGAATGCTGTTAATTAGAGAATAATAGCACACTGAATACTCTATTTCATTTTCCTTAGAAACATTTTGAATTAAACTCCCAGGAATTGTTCTGAAGAGATGACAAAGATTTAACTGCACACTTAGAAACAGCATAATTTTATATTTAACTATAAAACTAACTGTCAATAATCTCATAGAAAAAATAGATTATATATTTATTTAGAGTACAGGAAAGGAAGCTAGTTAAAGTGAAATGATAGGAATTTAGAAAAGATAATAAAGACAGGAAAGACCAGAAAGGACATATTGAGATCTTGATTCTTCAGTTGGCATCTATTTTATTAAATGGATCCATCTAATAGTAAAAGGCTAGCCAGTGTTTTTCACTATATCAAATGTTCATTATGTGAGAAATACCAAGATGCCTGAAGAAGCCAAACACAGGGTTGGAAGTGAGTCAGCAAGGCACATTTGTACTTCTGCAGAAGGATGTACTCCAAAGGGAATGTGATGAGCAAGCCCACCTGGGCAGGCAGTCCACTAGTATTTATCCCTAAAAAGATAATGCCCTTCACTCCTGATAATAGGCATTCAGGGGTACAATCTACGTTATTGCCTAATTTAAAATTGGGGGTTGGCATGGTAAAGGGCTTCAGCTGTGATTGAATACTTGCTAGGGAATTTTAAGATGGCTCCCTTCTGATCACCTGATTCTCTAATTTAATATGGCTCCATTCTGACCACATGATTCCCTAATTAGGATGGCTTCATTATACACATAAAAGAAGTTACAGTAATGATGCCTGTATTGCATTACAGTTTTAACTTTGATAAAAAACAAAGAATAAATCTTACAATTATTTTAAAACAAAATACTTGAAATTCAAATTAACTTATAAACATTTTCATGCATTTGGTTAAAAGAAAAATTCAATGACCAATTTCAATAATTTTTTCCATCACATATTCTAGGAAAACCCAGTAAGGCAGGGGCTCTTTTTTCCATAAAAAATGAAGATAGTAAAAATTAAAAAAAAAACAGTAGCCATTAAAGTTCATCATAAATGATTCTATCAACCAAATTTAGTATAAAAAAACAATAGCAGTTTAAATTTTGATAAGTCCCAATTACTGAATATTAGATATTTGTCTTTCATATTTGTAACATCAACAATTCTTTCTGGTTTAATATCATTTGTGAGTTTGAATTTTTTTGAATGATCTAAATAATATAAAGCTACATTTAAATTACTTGTCAAATAGAAAAGCAAATTTAGGAATTAAAAATATTGGACCAACAACATACGGAAACACGATTATCAAGTTTTAAAGGAATTGGTTTTCAGGACCCACTTTGACAGGGCATATCATAACACACACATCCAGACACTTCCTCACAGTGAGATGATAACACACTTCCTGTTTGCAGGACTAGGAACAGATGCTTAAGTACGCAGCAAACTGTTTTTTGTCACAGGCTTCACTGAAGCAAATCTTAATTGTTAATGAAATTAAAGTATGAATAAGAGAAAATTTAAAGTGTCATCATGAATACAACAGCTTGGGGACCCCATGTTCTCAATTACTGAGGGTCAAAGCTAACTTCTTCTTGATGAAAAATGCAAATGCTAGTGTAACTTCATATTTTTATTTGTATATATATTTAACTCCTTAGAGTACTCTGAAAAAAGCAGTACAATCCACTGACAAATTCATTTCTTCTGGATTATATCTTGCTACAGTTAAAACAAAAAGAAATTTCTAAGCTCTGAGGGCATAATAATAACATCACCGAGGGCTTCATTGGAACTAAACTTGAAGCTCATCTTTGCTTATGGAAATAATAGTAATAAAACATTGACTCACATTTGGACCCCAAGAAAGACAGCTTAAAAAAAAAAAAAGGTTCAGTGTTCAGGAAAACAATGAAAGATAAATAGAATTTACTTGTGTGATGTTTGAGACCATTTTGACCTACTTGAGATGCAAAATCTGTACCAAAAGTGAGTCAAACCTCACTACTGTCCTCTCTAAGGGGATGATAAGGGTGATGGCAAGAAAATGGGTAAAAAGGAAAGCTAAGGATGAAGGGACCTGATTACTCAATTTTCCTCCATAAGCTAATGACAGAAATATATGTGCCATTATATATTTCTGTGTATAGCCAGTTTCTGGCAAATAAAATATGTAGAATATATAAAATACTCTTTAAAAATACCAGAAGCACATGGTGTGCTTTGTTGTAAGGAATCAAACCCAAGGATGTGTGTTTCTCACAGAACTATAGGGCCATTCCCTAAAGAACAGACCTGGAAGCTAAAGAAGAGCAGTAGTATTTTGACTTGTGCATCTCTTCCCACAAAATGTGACTTCTAAAATGTGGCCGCCTTCCTGGAGTACGTTTTTGAGTATATTAACATTACTCGGTACCAAGGATAATAACTTTGGGGTTCCTCATGTTATATAAATGAACACACACAAACCTAGTTTTTAAAAATCATAGATATTGCAGGAAACAGTGCTGTTGTGATCTAGTATTGGGTTTTTATCAAGTGATGTCATCTTTTCTTGAAGTCGAGCATCATTTATCATTTTAGGCCTATGATGAAACAAGTCTACCATGTTAATTGTCCTGTTAATAGTCAACATCCGTCTAATTCAGTCATGTTTCTTTTGAAAATTCAAGTTACATGTGGTAAATAAAAGGCCACATGTCTTCCAACAGGGAACATTTATATTTCACTTTCACAAAGCCTTCAAAGATGGTGAAGACTTCTGCCTGGAAAGATGTCCTTGCTTAATGACACCTATTACAGAAATAGTTTCTTCAATCTGAAGCCTCAATTATCTGAATGTAAGCAAACAAATGGAAAGCACTAGTCACCCTTTAATAGCTAATATTAATGCTACAAATCTATGCACTAAATGTTAAGTCTACAACCACATCCTATTTTCACATACTTTGCCAAAAATTACTGAAACCAATTCAATTACTTAAGCACAGAAGTGAATCAAATTTTTAAAAAAAGTTATTAATGGGGAACAGGAATGATATAGGTTAGTGAATGCATGAGAAGAAAAAGAAATAGGCAGAAATATTAATTTTTTTTTAAGAAAAAGTAACACTATACCCAAGAATTAAAGATAGAGGACAACCTGAAGTCCACTGGGAAATCACAATTGGCACTTAATCCCCTAGTAGTTTCTGACAGTCCTGCCTCTTTCTGAGGCCAGTAGGATAATGACATGATAAGAAGGCTCTGAATCTCTCAAAATACTTAACTTATGGCTACTACATCTGACATACCAAGCTAAGGCATTACATAATGTGCTTAAAGACATTTCCATCCAAGATCATTCAAGTGCTTGATTCAGTTTTGATACATAAAGGTAAACTTTTAGAAAAGTACAAATTTCTCTTACATAAGCCTTCAAAATCCTTACTAAAGCTAAATAAATAAGGCAATTCTGTAGTAAAGTTTGTGATGGCTGCCACAAGAAAGCAATAAAATTGCTAAATAAAAAAAAAACTAGAAACCTATGAATTTTAAAAATAAAACATATAAATTATAATTACTCTGTGATATCTTTACAATTTATTCTTTACTATTCACATGTAAATAATATCTTCTGAAAAGAATCACTATTTACATGTGAATAGTGATTTCAGAGGATATTATTTATTAAGTGTAGAAACTAAAAAATCATCTTCAACAAAAAATATATAAAATAATCAACATTGAATGTTATCCTAAGTGAGCATAAATTTTTGGATGAATTTGTATCAGTTTTTTTTTTTCTCCTTATTTGAGGTGAAGTGGGATCCTCTAAGCTGCAATGTATATACTTTTGCAATAACCCCATGCAGCAGGTTTACAGAAGTGGACCCACCAATATAGCTGACTCTTGTAAGTGAGCATTCTACAATGACATTATTGGAAAAGCCTGCACAGTGTATTAGTTTGCCAGTACTTGCTAAAACAAAAATACCACACATTGTGTCACTTAAAATAAATTTGGTTTTGCACAGTTTGGGAGTCTAGAAGCCAAAAGATTAAAGTGTCAGCAAATTAGATTCTTCCTGAGGCCTTTTGACCACCTTCTTACTGTGTCTTCATATGTCCATTTCTGGGTGGTTGGCCATTCTTAGAGTTTCTGCATGTCCAAATTTTGACTTTTTATACCCGAAGATTAGACATGGATCACCCTAATAGGCTCATTTTAACTTCATCACCTTTTTAAAAGGCTCTACCTCAAAGTACAGTTACATTAGAACTTCAGTATACGAATTTTGGGGAGACACGATCCAGCCTATAACAGTCCACTCTCTGCCCGGGTCCCAGATTCATATTCTTCTCACACACAAACTGCACTCACCCCCAACCCCACAAGTCTTAACCAATTCCAGCATCAATTCTAAATCTCAGCTCTCATCTAAATATCATCTAATTCAAGTGTGGGTGGGAAGTGAGGTATGATTCATTCAGAGGCAAAATTCCTCTCCAGCTGTGTATCTGTGAAACAAGACAAGTTATCTGCTTCCAAAATAGGCATGAGATAGACATTCCCCTTTCAAGAGGGAAAATAGAAAAGTAGAATGGGATCACAGCAAGTCTGGGCAAACTGTTAGATTTAAGGTTCAGGAATAATATTCTGTGGCTTGATTCTCCATTGCAGCCCTGCCTTTCAAGACCACTGGAGTCCTGCGAAGCATCACCCCTGGACCTCTGGGAAGCAGTCTGGTTTTCACAGACCTGGAAAGTAACCTGGTCTGCTCAAGCCAAGGAGGTAGCTTTACATTGCAAATGTGAGGAGGAAACAGGAAGGGCTCAGCCTCTACACCTGGATTTCTGATGGCAGTGAGCCCAGGGTCATTTATTTCCTTTTCTTAAAGAAGAGCACATGTTGGGCTGGGGTTGTGGCTCAGTGGCAGAGCGCTTGCCTCACACATGCAAGGCACTGGGTTCGATCTTCAGCACCACTTGAAAATAAATAAACAAAATACAGATATTGTGTCCATGTATAACTAAAAAAAAAATAAAAAAATAAAAATGAATAGTGCAGGTTGGCAGTTCGATAATTGTCTTGTCCTGTCTTCTGAGATGGATGATGAATTGTAATTTCCATCAGAGATGTTTCTTTCCTTTTTTGTGTATGTGTACATAAACACATGAGAAATAAACCTGTGCCTCATACATGCTAGGAAAGCACTCCACCAGTGAATTCTACCCCTAACCCTCTTCTATAATCCCTCGAACAAATAACTGTTCCATAATCCCTTGATCAAATGAGCGTTAAGTTATACCCCGGACATGTTCTCCACTACACATTTTCTCAATTTTTACAACATAAATACGCTGAGAATTTTCTACACCTTCAAGTTCTAATTAATTTTTGCTTAACCATGCCTACTTATATCTCTCTTTCACATTTTACTATATGAAGCAAGGCCATACCTTCAAGGCTTCACTCAGAAATCTCAGTTAAACACCCAAGTTCATCACTTACAAGTACTACTTTCCAGGGAATCACAAAACACAGTTCAGCAGTCTTTGCTATTTTATAACAGAGATCACCTTTATTTCAGTGTCCAATAACACGTTCCTCATTTCCATCTGATTTCTCACTAAAAGCACCTGTAAAGTCCATATTTCTATAATCAATCTTTCAAAGCAAGTTAGGCTTTATCTATGAAGTAAATAAAAACTCTTTCAGCCTCTATCTATCACCCAGTTTCAACCACATTCACATTTTTAGGTGTTTGTTAAGCACCACACCCAGTTTCTAATAAAAAATTATGAGTCAGGGTCTCTACAGAGTAGATAGACAATTTATATATGTATGGAAATGTGAGAGACAGAGAGAGAGAGAGAGAGAGATTAATTTTAAGGAACTGGCTCATGCTATTGAAGAGGTTTAATAAAACCCAAACTCTCAGGCTGGGCCTGGGCATGGTGGTGTTCACCTGTAATCTCAGTGACTTGGGAGGCTCAGGCAGGAGGATCTAAAGTTTGAGGTCAACTTCAGAAACTCAGAATTACCCTCAGCAGCTTTAGCAAGACCCTGTCTCGAAAATAAATAAATCAATAAACAAATAAATAAATAAGGCTGGGGATATAGCCAAGTGGTAAATTAACCACTACCACTGAGTTCAATACTCAGTTAAAACAAACAAACAACAACAACAAAAAAACCTCTCCCCAGAAGACAGGCAGGCTGGAGACCCTGGGAACCACTGTAATTGAAGTCCAAAGGCAGTCTATAGGAAAAAAATCCCTTCTTGCTTAGGCTATGTTAGTGTTCATTTTATTAAACCATTTAACTAATTGAATAAAGTCTCTTCATATAAAAGAAGGCAACCTTTACTCAAAGTCAACTGATTTAAGCATCAGTCTCATCCAAAAATCATCTTCTCAAAAAAATAGAAATTCAAAATAATGTTTGGCCAAATATCTGGGTACATATTTCCAGTCACACCAATACATGAAACTTGCTGGGAGCCATCAGCCAAGTAGGTATGACAATCTCCTTGCCAGCTTACTTCCATGCTGTCTAGTGGAAGGACTTCTGAAAGGTGACCTTGCTCAAGGACCAGGGCAGTTTAGCATAATAGGAGATTAGGGTGTTCCCCCTTTAGAATAGGGCAGTTTAGCATAATAGGAGATTAGGGTGTTCCCCCTTTAGAATAGGGCATATCCTGCTGCTGAGTTCCTCTTGAGTTCTTAGGGTCAGACAGTATATTTTGGGAGACAGAAGCCCATGCGGAGTGGATTTGGGCAGAGTAGTGGATTTGGGCAGAGAACGTGGATTCCCCCAGAACGTGTTTGTAGACGGCCGGTGTGAGTTCGGGAATAAAGAATTGCTGTTTGAATCTACAAGCTGTGTGGAGACTCGTGATTTGTGCCCAGCCAGAGACTGCGGCAGAAACTAACCATCACTCCATGTACCATTTCAATTTCGTAGGTTATATGGGTCAGGTGGAGTGTTAACTGAGACTGGCAGCAATGGCAAGTTTGCAAAGACTGGATGAACTTTGCCTTCTAAGAAGAATAACTGGACAAAAAGTCACCCACTGAATCTTAGTTATCACATGGGGGTCTGGGCTTGGTACTGTGACCTGGGATTCTACCACTATATAGTCCAAGAACCCTGTTTGGGGGGCTTCAAAGACTAAGAATCCAACTTCATGAGCACTTGGTCCTGCGACCCAGAGGAAGCCATGTCACGTGTCTTAGCCTGGCTTTCCTTGATCCTCAACCTGAGGATACATTACAAAATAAGGCTTCTTCTATTTCTAAAATTTATTTACTAAGAGTAGTCTCTCTAAATATCTCAGGGAATCTTCCTTAAGCTTAAATTGAGAAATGTGTGATATTTTTACATGGGCAACAGTGATTCTTAATTCACACAAGTATATACTAGCATTGCATTTTTTTTTTCTAGTTTTAAAGACAGATATTATTTAATCACACTTCCTTGATTCCCTTATGACAAATCATAGGTATTATGACTAGAACTGGCTTTGATCTCAGGGAGCAAACCAGTAAGGCATGAGGATTAAAATATAATCAAGTTAAATAATAGTAATAATTTTTATTAGACTTTGACTCTAAGTTTAAACATTTTCTTCCCAAATTCAAATCCTCTTAAGTTTCCTATGGAGTAGAGAAGATCAAAGATCATTTCCACATTTATCAGAAGGGAAAGCTCAGACAGATTTCAAATGCTTCCTTGGGACCCTGTGAATCAGCACAGGTATGGGAATTGAACTTCTCTAGACATAAGGTCATCACTCTGGGCTCTTGGTCTCATGTTTAGAGGATGGTTCCCACTAGGTAGCTTATGCTGGATGGGTAGCTATCGTAGAAGACATCTAGCCATACATACACATAACAGGAATTAGAATGTGCTCCTCACACAGCCCAGAAAATGGCTTTTATATCTACTCATGCTAATTAGGAAATTACTGAAAATATTTCCCATATTTAAAACAGCAGCTCTCCTCATTGATATGCCACTCTTTCCTTATATGGCAACACTGCTATGAATCAAAGCTGAATAATAATCCGTCACTGTCAAAGGTAAATTACTGCCTAAAGAAAAAAAAAAAAAGCAGTGTGACATTTAAAGCACTGAGAAGTAGTTAGCTAGTCCCCCATGCAGTCCCCAAGCTGCAGAGATGCATAGGAGACATCAGCACCACAGAGGGGCCAGGGCAGGTCATATGCCACTCATTCTTTACAGTGCAAACAGTGGAACCCTGGCAAGGAAACATCTTTGATCATCTTCCCAAGTCTACCATGCCTTTACATATGTTATTTCACTGGAGACTTGTACCAACGCTCAGGTTCTGATCATCTCCATTTTATAGATCAGGAAACTAAACTTCAGTAAATTCAACACCATGCTCAGGGGCTCACTTCTAGAAGAAAGTTGGAGGGTGAGACTTATAAGCAAAAGCTGCCTGACTTCCCAGCTGATGTCATTTTCACTGTCCCTACTCTACATACTACTCAGCGGACTAGAGGTATTTCTCTGTATAGTACTGTACAGCAGCAGGGATTGTTAGCATACTGGATACTAACAAAGGGGCATAGAAGATAACATAAAGCCTTCTATGTTTTTACCACCATATAATAGAGTAATAATTACCCTACCTAATAATGCTATGGAGATTATGTAAGATAATCATCATATAAAGCCAAAGTAAATAAAACAGAATAATATGATAAACCGAAAGATTTCTTCCTAACACTCACTCTAAATTCTGAAAATATTGACACATTTGAGAAATGTACACTAGTCATCCTGTCCATCTCTCCATAAGATTATACCAAAGATATTCTAGAAAAAAAAAAACACTGGCTTAGCCCCAAGGATATAGGAGCAATTATTACCATTATAATGATAAGCATCAGAAGTTGAAACCAAATGGTGGAATAGATGGTGTTCGTCCTTAATTGTTAAGCCCTAACTACCCTTCTCCCTGAGCTGTCTGTATGTTCTTCCAAAGGTGTGTCTGCTATTACCCTTTGTATCCTCCTGTCGTAGGGGAGAGGGAACCAATGAAATTATTTAAGATATTATGCTGGTGATTTAGACTATTACTTTCACAACATCCTTGCCTCAGGAAAGATAAGAAAATTTGAAAGAAGAAACTCTTTATTTAAGAGAAATATACTTACTAATGATAGGATATGGAGGGCTGGAGTTCCTCTGCCTGGACAGAAGCTGGGCTCTGCTTGGTGTACCAACACAGAGCACATGGTCCGCTCATGCAAACCTAGGCTCCCTTTATTGAGGATGGTGATAGTTAACAACTCCATCCTCAAGGGGTTGCTTGAGTGTCAGGAAGGAGATAAGATGCAACATAGTGGCAGCACACAGAATGCACTCAATACATTTTTAGCTCCATTGTTGGAAAGCTAACATTTGTGTCAAGCAGTTTTAGAGAACACCAGATGGTCACTTGCCCAAATCGTGTCATAATGGTGCTGACTGTCCATAAGAAAACCCATGGTCAAACAGGGAGGGTGTGCACATCTGCCCGAGAATGCACTAGAATTCTGTCATCCATTCTGAGACAGAAACAAACTTCCCTGCCTTCTTATGGAGCATATCATTAAATTCAGTTTTCTCTCTGGTGCCTCCTGCAGACAGAGCATGGAAAATCTCTACTGCCCAATATGTCCTTCCATAAATATTTATTCACTGAGACCCAATGGTGCTCAGGTACCATAGCAAGTACTTCAAAAAACAACAATGAACATGACTGACATGGTAATTAATATGAGGACGAATGTGTTCTCAAAAGGGAGGAACACGAAAAGAACAGCAGATTTAAAAAAAAACATAGTATGCAATAAAAGGTGTGAAAGAAACATACAAGATAGAAAGATACAAATGAGGTAAAGAATGACTTGGGGTGGGTATTTTAAGTAGGGCAATCAAGGGAAGAAAATCCAGAGCAATAGAGAGAGGGCACTCACTATAGCCCAGAGACAGGAGTGGTTAAAGGTACTAAGAACCTACAGCAGGATACAAGGAAGAAGAATGATTTGAGAGGAGGTCATATTAGCATGGAAAAGCCAAATTATGCAAGGTCTTGCAGGGTGTGGTATGTGATTCAGTGTGAGGTCAGCATAGAAGCACTGAAGGGTCTAAGTAGGAAAGTGACTTGACTCAGTTCACCTTCCAAGAAGATGACTTACAGAAGAGGAAGAATGTCCTTCCAAGGTCCCAGTGTGTGCACAGGGAGACCAGTCAGGAAACTGCAGGAATGGAAAGGATGAAATGGGGCCAAGAATAACGAACTGATAATGTCAATGGAGAAAATCAGGAAAGACAAATGTATTCGAAGAAAAGTTGTAAAATTTACTGACAGATTGTTATAAAATGAAGAAGGGAAAGAAAGGAAGCAGGATTTGAGTTTCACATTGAGGAGCCAAAAGGGCAGCCTCCATGGAAGCACCAGCAGAGAGCAGAGCCAACCCTACACTTTGGTTCTTCTGCAACAGAGAGGTTATGGGGGGCTGCGGTTGTTGTGGATTCCTGTATGTTTATTTATTTTGCTTTACCCCCTTAACAGGTTCTTGACAATGAGCTTGACATTGACGTTCTGCCGATGGAATATAAATATGCTTAATTCATTACAGGCAGTGATAGAGGAACTCAGCTTTCCCTTAAGGGTCATTATCTAGATATGATTACATTATAAATTGAAGCCAGCTCTCTGGAGGCAGGCAATTGATCGGCCAGTTCACTAGACTCCCTCCGAGCTGGCCCACATTTGGATGCAGCACAGATTTCCTATTTAAAATCTTGACTTCGACAGCCCTGTATTCACCGTATTCTGGGCTCCTGTTGTCATAAAAGCAATCTAAGTGACAGCCTAATGAAAAAATAATAATAATTAAAATGTTTTTATGTGTTCTTGAGACTCATCCCAAGCTAACAGACTGATTCAACCACTGCTCCTGGGAATGGTAGTTTTAAATCAATATTACCTTGTAGGCCCATAGAGATTAGGAGTGGGTATATAAAAGCCCTTAGTTTCCTTTGTGACTTGACACTTATCTATTATGATAAATAGAGGGATAAAAATTCTTGAGTCACTCTGTTAGTAGGGAATCTAGCATGAAGAACCATATTCTACTTAGAAGTGAAACAAATTAAAATGCTCTATATTCTTAGATCAGTTTCCACCTTTACAAGCCAAATCCACTTAACAAAAAACTTCTTATTAGATTAGCTCATCTAGAATGTACTTTAGGATCAATCTCTCTCATACATATACTTCCAGTCTGTGACTGGGGACATGTGAAGATAGACCTCCCTGAATCCTTTATGTTGAGGAAACATAGATACACAGATTCATAAACATTAGCCCCCACTGGTAGGCAACAGTAGTAGTTGTCACTCAAAGTTCAGAAAGAAGGAGTCTTTCAGAATGACATTTGTTCCCAATAATCAGGAAGGTTCTGTTCAAAGTTGAGAACTGGATGCCTGGGTAGTAAGATTCAAAACTCCCTATAACCACAGCATCTCTCCTATTTTATGGAAGATCCATCAAGCACCACTAACAAACCGGAATGATCTCTTTCATGATACACTGAAAGTAATAATTATAGTTACCTGGAAATCTGCATTCATTCTTAGAAATCTTCCAGTTTGCATTTGTGGTCTCCTAACTTTCCTCTGTTATTATTGCCCAGGACCTATTACTGGATGGAGAGCTAAGTAGGCACTTAAAAAATATTGGTCAAATTAATAAATTCTTTTATGTCAGCCCTCATTTAGACAACTTATTTCAATTTTAAGGCTCATCTTTAAAAAGGATTTTCAGTGTAGCCATAACTGGCTGACCACAATGGCAAAATGACCAGAAAGGCCGTTATTTTAGCAATACGAAAGCCAGAAATTATATCTAGGAACAGTATTAAGACATGACAGTTTCCTTTTATGGAATTGTAAATTATGATGTTTAAGAGAATAGGCTCAAGAGAATAGCCTCAGCCTGGATCTTCAAAAGGTAAAATTAAGAAACTTGTAGGAAAAGCAAGGAAAGGCATATTTCAATTCAGTTTTAGTGGAAACAGGCTCACAATCTGAATTACTTAAAAAGTAAACATCTAACATAAGATGAAATACAGATCCATCAAACAGAGGCATCAAAACCACAGTTCAAAGACTACAGCCCCCTCAAATAATAGAAGTTACATAGTGTTACAGAAAGGGCTCCTGCTTCTTAAGGGCCACACCTCAGCAACATCATTCCATAAATTAAAGCATGCATTTATGGCTTGTTTTAGATAGAGAATGGCATATATAATGCAAGCTCTAACAGCTTAACGTGGCATATGGTGGGATATGTTTGATGGGATAAAGACAAAAAGCATGTAAGTAGGTTTGAAGTCATAAATATTTTAACTAGGATGATAAAAGTGAGTATAAATAAGAAAGAGTATCTGAGGGATACTGGAAGTATAATCCAACTCACATACTACTGTGATTAGCTGTTTGTGGGAGTGAAGGTTTTAAAAAAGGTCAACCAAGCTCCAGGCACAAATGAGTAAAGAAATGTTGGTAACAGGGACAGAAGCTTTTTTTAATGTAGGAGAGAATTCACTTCAAAAGAAAAATTCAAGTTTAATTTCAAATCAAATTTTAGTATGGAATACAGCACGTGCATGTGTGTGTGTGTGTGTGTGTGTGTGTGTAAAGATCCATCATAAGGTACGACTTTGGTCTCAAATTCAATGGTGGGACCTAGGACTCAAGAAGTGATATATGTATTGAAATAAAGGAAGAGGAGTAAGAGGAGAAAAGTAAGAGAGAAAGGGGAGAAGGAAGAGGAGGAGGAGGAAGGAGAATAGAACTAAAGAGATAAGGAGGAAGAGGGAAAAGGGGTGGATGAAGCGGAGGAGAGAAGGAGGAAGCCAGGGCTCAGGGCAGACCTCGGAGAGAATAAGGGTGACAGTGCTTAGAAGACAGGGAGAAATGTGTTCAAATTCTGCCTCTAGCACTTGTTTGTCAAATTTGTCAATAATTGACAGCTGGCACTTATGTATGCTTACTCTGTACCAGACACAGTACATGGTGCTCCACAGTTAGTGGGGGAATGGCGGTGAGGAGAGAAAGTAAAATTAAACAGTTTTCAAAAATCATGGTAACATATTAGCATGGAATAGTGTCTGGGTTTTAAAGATGATTGCATCCATATAGAATGAGAGATGTTTGCCAGTTAGTCTAACTGCAAAGCAATTCCTAAAGTCTGATCTAAAAGTGACCATAAAATACATAAATGCTCTTTAGCTATTTCTTTCATACTTCAAATGCAACTTTTCAGGACTTGTTTTAAAAAATCTCTCTTTAATATACACTCAACATAATACACAAATGTGTGCAGGGCTAAATTGTCAGGCTGTTAACACTGGTTATGTTGGAAAGCAAAGGGCATTGGAGTGAGATGTTGAAAGTAAATAAAAAAGAAAACCAAACAGAAAACTCTGGCATATTATAAACTTAAAAAAACAGAACATAAAATTCTATCCAGAATATGTATTGCAAAATCCAATTGGGAAGTACAGACAAAAGGCAGCCATTTTCAATGAAATTGCGGATGAGTGAAATGAAAGGATTGAAAGGAATTTTAGTTTTAGGGATCCATTATTTTTAATATTTTCAATATTATCCTTTTTTAAAGACTCCAATCTGTTTTATATTTGAATTCAACAAGGATAGTTAGTGAAGAGTTTATTTATTTTTGAGTTCAATAGTACATAATGCAGAAAGCAAATGAATATATCAAGTGTCAACTATGTGGGGAATGGAAAGCTAATATAAATCCACCATAGAAGGTGGGGCTTTAATTTTTATAGATTTGTGTGTGTGTGTGTGTGTGTGTGTGTGTGTATGTGTGTGCGAGGTCATTTCCATTATACTAATCCATGCTGCCTCAGCTCTGATAAAAGGAATAACATCACCTCTCTGTCTTCTGCTTGGTAATATTTTGTTCTATCAGAAGGGCTGTGAGCACTTTATTCTGAGGTAAAGGTCAATCCTCTCTTCTGGAAGGATATGTTTGCCCAACAGAATATGTGCACAGCTTTACATGTTAAAAAGCACATAAATTCAGTTGGCTTCAACAAAGACAATTTCATCCACAGAATCAACTAAGGAATTTTGCTACAGACACATTTTGTAAGGCTCTATAACCATCTCTGGTTCATCCAGTTCCCACATTACAGATGTTTAAACATAACTCTGATCTCTGGCCTCTCTCCACTGGGAAGTTTAAAGTGACATCTTAAACTACACATATCCCAAACCAGACTCCTTCTGCCCTCCTCCAACCAAACACACTCTTCTAAACTCTTCAGCATCTCAGTGAAAGGGAAATTCATTCTCACAGTTGCCGGACCAAGATGACTGGAGTCATTGTTGATGGACTCTGTTTAAACCTTGGGTCATTATGTATCTTATCTCTGTCTCCTTTGGTTAAGTGCATTCTCCAGAATCCTACTGGCTTTCCCCACGGGAGACACTCGGCTTCAGCATCCTGTCTGTCTGGAATGCTCTTATTAGGTTTTTATATTGCCAACTCCACCCTTCAGTTTTCAAGGTTACTTTCTCAACAAAGCCCATCCTGATTACTCTTAATAAATGGCAACTTCTCCTAAGGTCCTTTATCTTGCTGTATTTATTTTCCAGAGTACTTATCACTTTCTAGCCTTCACTATCACTCACTTAGTTATAAGATTTACTACATATTTTCTACTTTACTCCTGCTAGAAGTGTGATCCCTATGGGAGCAGAGGGCATTGTCTTTTCCAATCATTGATGTGTCCCCGGAATCTAGAAGACCCTCATTTGCGGCAGACCCTTGGTAAACTGTTAGTTAACAATGGTTTCTGTCTTTATTTTGTTTTACCATACCAATGAGAACTGTACAGTGAAAGACATTTAATCATTCTCTTTGTGCCAGAAAACGTACTCAGGACTCCATGAAGAAGAATTAGAACACTGGAACATCAAAATAAAATAATCCTCAAAATCCAGTGTCAGGGACAGGTGCAATGGCAAATCTTGTAATCCCAGCAACTTGGGATGCTGAGGCAGGAGGATTGTGAGTTCCAAGCCAGTCTCAGCAACTTAGTGAGGCACTTAATAACTCAGCCAGACCCTGTCTCTAATCTGGGAATGTGACTCAGTGGTTAAGCTCCCCTGGGTACAATCCCTGGTACCCCCCCCCTCCGAAAAAATAAGTCCAATGTGAGTTCTTAATCTCCTTGACAATTCTAATGACAATGTATGCCAGAATGTCTTGGGGTTATTTTGTTTAGAATTTTTGTATTCATTAACTTGTAGAGTTTCCTTCATTTTTAAGTGTCAATATATGTATTGCTGTTTATAACTTTATTTCCCCTTTTCTCCAGAAGTGTGCTTTGTACAAATGCATTCTATTAATAGCCAATATAGTAAAATTTATTAACTGTAAAGGTGATATGTCCTATAGTTTATGTGCAAATCACGAATTTATCACAGAAATGCAATACAATAAAGTTTGGGAGGCTAAAATTATTATGAATATATTTTTGGTATTTCATTGGTAACTCACACAATGCTCCATAAGGAATCATCATTAGAAACATAATGGAAGTGAGTAAGGTAACAGAGGAATCCCAAGGATCCAGTGATGGGTCTGTGCATTTCAATGCACATTTTGTTAATGGAGGGTGCCCCAGCCTCAGAATTATCACTTTTTCCACGGTACTCAGATATGGAGAATAGCAATTGCTGCTTTTTATTCCTTTGTGTTCCTTGTCTAATAAAATAAAATTACCTTCATAAAGAATCAAAGCTCCTAAAGGTCAACAATTTATTACAAATTTCAGGTGAGTTTTTGCATCCATTTTGGAGTAGAACAAGCTTACTGGTTCTGTGTCCAACCACCAAAATGCAGGAATGAAGCTTTCCACAGCCTCTAGGAGCAGACAGCATGAGTATACACAGAAAATGCTACAATCCACTACAGGCTTCCATAAACTACATTCATAGTTCTGAGCTCCAAAGACAAATACATTTCCCTAAGTCTCTTATTCTAAAAAGACATCATGTTCTCTAAAGACTTGCCCTTTATTTCACTTAGAAAATTTTCTGCAACCTTCTTCTACAATGCCTAGTTTGAAATGTGATTTAAATAAACTCAATAGCTAAGAGTAAGGAGCTGCAGTGTAATTCAACCAATAGAGCTTAAAATCCCTAATGATCTAATTAAAAGCAAGTTAGAGAATGTTGTACTTGACTTTTTGCTTCCTCAGATACCTCACACTTGATCAAAAAGCATAGAATGTTTAATGTTATTAACACATTTCAATACCATCCGTTTCAGATCTGATATGCAAAAGCATTTAAAATAAAATCCAAATTAAGGATGAGAACCCACAGCAGATTTCTCTTTCAGGAGAGAGATACACTGCTTTAAGGAAAGCAAGGTCCTATATTTGAAAGCTTGTTCCCTGAGAAATAAACAATTTCAGCACCAAGTCAGCAAGGGGTGGGAGAACTTGGGGTTTTGAAATAAGAATCACAGAACAATACTGGAAGGAAAATTTTCTTGAATGTTTTCAACCAGAATATTACTGTACACTGTTACAACTTCTATGACAGGTCACTTTTTGTACAAGCTACATTTTTATGTAGAACCCTTGATACTTCCCAACTTCTAAAACAGCAAAGTGGTATTATCAACATTTCAACTCAAGCCACTATTGGCTTTCTCACTATTTCTACAGTGAAATTCAAAAATTGTTGAAGGAATAAACCCTTCTATGTTGAATGGTTTGTATTTTCATCTAATTTATAGTAGAGATTCCGCATATTGACCTAACATATGTCAATATCTAACAGCAATGGTGAGGAACAGCAGTGGTAAATGCATGAATTATGAATCTGCATACAATTCCTTCGTTAAAATGAAATTATCCCTTCATTAATATCAGGCCTTCTCTCCATCTCTATTAGTTATATCAGCTCCCCAACATAGAATTCAAAATTCCTTATGACTATTTACTTTTATTTGCCAAGGATCACGTTCAAAGATTATCTCCCTACTTAAAACACTAGCTTTGGGAATAAAAATAGAAATAAAAACACAATAAAAGTGGTAATTACTTTTGTCTGTTGTGATTACCAGCAAGAATTCAAGACACTGTGGAATTACACAATTTTTATTAGTTGCACTGTGTATCCAGATATAACCACTGAGTGTTAATTAATGGGTATTTGGTAAAAAAACACAGAATGAAAATACAATATTATATTTTTGGACCATGAGGCTCTAGATGAATTTTTAGTTTTCACTATTTTTTCCTTTCCCTTAATGGCCGGATGCAGTCAGATGCAGTCTTTGATTGAATGTCAGAATGGCCTGTATTTACGTTGTTTCATTCAAATTTTCTCCACTCCCATAAATACAATAATAATTTCTTCTGGTACAAAAAATATTATTAATAAATCATTCTTTGATGAAAGAGATAAGAGACTGATTTTCAATGATGGGAAGTAGACTTTGAAATTATGCAGATAAATACTCAAATGATATAATGGATGAACAAGAGGAGATTTAAAAAAAAGACAAAAGTGGGGATCCAACATGGCGACCGGCGAGGAAGCAGCACTTTCAATATCTCCACATTAACGGGATCAGAAACACCCATTAAAACAGCTACATTCTACCTACTGAGGATCTTCTAGCAAAATTCCGTTGAAAGGAGACCTGCCGAGAATTAGTAAGTTTATTAGACGTGACAGTTTGCCCCAGACAAGTGAAACTTGACTGGCAGCGCGGGCTCAGAGTCCAATTCCGCGGCCACCCGCCGCTTCTGCAAGCGGCAGGCGGCCCAGAGCAGCGCGGCAGAAGGGTCCCCGCCCGGCCAACAGACAGCTCCCGCCATCCCGGCTACCCTGGTGGCCCTGCTCTCGCTCGGCGAACAGCCACCCCGCCTGCCTGGTTCCTAGCCACGCGGCTGCAGTCACCCGGCTTTACAAGCGGCCCCCGGCGGCCCTGCTCGGCGAGAAGGGTCCCTGCCCGGCCGACAGACAGCTTCCACCAGCCCGGCTACCCTGGCGGCCCCGATCTTGCCCTGCAAGCAGCCACCCCGCCCGCCTGGTTCTTAGCCACGCGGCTGCAGCCACCCGGCTTTACAAGCGCCCCCGGCGGCCCTGCTCGGCGAGAAGGGTCCCTGCCAGGCCGGCAGACAGCTCCAGCCATCCCGCTCTTGCTCTGCAAACAGCCACCCCGCCCGCCTGGTTCTTAGCCACGAGGCTGCAGCCGCCCGGCTTTACAAGCGCCCCCAGCGGCCCTGCTCGTCGAGAAGGATCCCTGCCTGGCCGACAGACAGTTTCCGCCATCCCGGCTACCTTGGCGGCCCCGCTCTTGCCCTGCAAACAGCCACCCCGCCCGCCTGGGTCTTAGCCACGTGGCTGCAGCCACCCGGCTTTACAAGCGCCCCCGGCGGCCCTGCTCGGCGAGAAGGGTCCCCGCCCGGCCGGCAGACAGCTCCCGCCATTCCACTCTTGCTCTGCAAACAGCCACCCCGCCCGCCTGGTTCTTAGCCACGAGGCTGCAGCCGCCCGGCTTTACAAGCGGCCCCCGGCGGCCCTGCTCAGTGAGAAGGGTCCCTGCCCGGCCGACAGACAGTTTCCACCATCCCGGCTACCCTGGCGGCCCCGCTCTTGACCTGCAAACAGCCACCCCGCCTGCCTGGGTCTTAGCCACGCGGCTGCAGCCACCCGGCTTTACAAGCGCCCCCGGCGGCCCTGCTCGGCGAGAAGGGTCCCCGCCAGGCCGGCAGACAGCTCCAGCCATCCCGCTCTTGCTCTGCAAACAGCCACCCCGCCCGCCTGGTTCTTAGCCACGAGGCTGCAGCCGCCCGGCTTTACAAGCGCCCCCAGCGGCCCTGCTCGTCGAGAAGGGTCCCTGCCCGGCCGGCAGACAGCTCCCACCATCCCGGCACTCCTGGCGGCCCACCCGCTCTGCGAAGGGTCACCCCGCCCGGCTCTTAGCCACGCGGGCGCCGTCTGCCTGGCTCTGTGGGCGCCCCCGGCGGCCCAGCGCAGCCAGAAGGGTCCCCGCCTGGCCCGACAGAAGGCCCGTGCCCTTCCGGCTCTGCTAACGGCCCTGCCCACCCGGGAAAGGGCTCCCCCCCTTGAGAGGACGGGAAGAAAATCTAACCAAGCCTCTATGAATTAGCGAACTGGGATCTAAAACCAGAGATTGTGTCAGACCAGAGACAAGCCAGTTCCACCTCTCCCTTCGGTCACTCCTGCAAGGAGCCAGGGGCCCGCCATAGCAGAGAGGGGAAGTCACCAAAGATCGGCCAAAGAGATTCCTTCCCAGCGGATTCTAAATTAGCAGGAGCGGCGCGGGAGCCGGCCGGAGCTGGCGGGAACCGCGGCAGCGGCACGGGAACCTGCGGGAACCGAGGCGGCGCTGACGCAGGAGCCGGCGGGAGCTGCGCGGCGCGGGTCTCCCAGCTACCGCTCCCACCAGTGCTGACAACTGAGGTCTCTTGCACCAGATACGGGGGCGTGGCTACCAGAAGGTAAGCAAATTTGCTGGGGGTTCTCAGCCCCAAGCTCTACAAACTTAGGGCCTGAGGGAGGCAAACAAGGAGAGTGTGCCCAGGCACTAATGAAACAGCTGCTCCACGCGTGTGCAAGGTAGGCGGAACTGTGACCACCGACAAAACAGGCCCAGTGGACCGCCAGACACATCGCTCCAGTTGGGGGAGGGGCAGAGCCACCGGGCGCCTGCAAGGTACGCGGACCCACTACCCACCAGCAGAACAGGCACAGCAATACACAGAGCGGCAGAGCCACCCCCCGAGCCTACAAGGTAGGCAGACCTGCGACCCACCGGCAGGTCAGGCCCAAAAACCTGCGGAGGGGCACAGCTGCCCCACGTGCCTGCTAGGTAGGCTGAACTGTGACCACCAACAGAACAGGCCCAGCGGCCGGCCAGACACATCGCCCCGCCCCGGTTGGGGGAGGGGCAGAGCCACCGGGCGCCTGCAAGGTAGGCAGACCTGCGACTCACCAGCAGATCAGGCCCAGTGACCCGCGGAACGGCAGAGCCACCCCCGCACCTGCAAGGTAGGTGCACTTGCCACCCACCGGCAGGTCAGGCCCAGAAACTCTCGGAGGGACACAGCTGCTCCACGCACGTGCAAGGTAGGCGGAACAGTGACCACCGACAAAACAGGCCCAGTGGCCCGCCAGATACATCGCCCCAGTTGGGGGAGGGGCAGAGCCGCCACCAGCGCCTTTTAGGTAGACAGATCTGCAACCGACAGACAGAACAGGCCTAGTGGCCAGCGGAGGGGCAAAGCTGCTGCTCACGCCTGCAAGGTAGGCGGACCTGTGACCACCAAAAGAACAGGCCCATCGAAAGTACAGGTACAGCGGCCTCCTGGCGTGGTAGGCACATTGCCTCAATTGGAGGAGGGGCAGAGCCACCGCCAAAGCCTGTGAGGGAGACTTTGCAGCTATACAAGAGCAATATAAATACATAGGGGGAAAAATCAATAATACAACAGTTTCACCAAGCAGAAAGAAACACGATCAGTATGAAAAGACAAGGAAAGAAAGGACCACAAGCAATGCAGGTCAACTCAACTTTAGAAGAGGTAATATGTGCAGCAGATGGAATGTCAGATAAAGAATTCAGGATATACATGCTTCAGATGATCTGGAGTCTCAAGGAAGACATTAGACAGCAAAATCAGACAATGAAAGACCACTTCGACCACTTCGACAATGAATTACACAAACAAATCCAAGAAGCAAAAGATCAATTATACAGGGAGATAGAGGTTATAAAAAACAAACAAACAGAAATCCTGGAAATGCAGGAAACAATAAACCAACTTAAAAACTCAATTGAGAATACTACCAGCAGAGTAGAACACTTAGAAGATAGAACATCAGACAATGAAGACAAAGTATTTCAACTGGAGAAGAACATAGACAGCTCAGCAAAGCTGTTAAGAAACCATGAGCAGAACATTCAAGAAATATGGGATAACATAAAGAGACCCAACTTAAGAGTCATGGGGATACAGGAAGGTATTGAGGTCCAAACCAAAGGAATGAGCAATCTATTCAACGAAATAATACGAGCAACTTCCCAGACTTGAAGAATGAGACAGAATCCCAAATCCTAGAAGCCTACAGGACGCCGAATGTGCAAAATCATAAGAGATCCACACCTAGACACATTATAATGAAGATGCCCAACATACAGAATAAGGAGAGAATTTTAAAAGCTACAAGAGAAAGGAAGCAGATTACATTTAGGGGTAAACCAATCAGGATAACAGCTGATCTTTCAACACAGACTCTGAAAGCTAGAAGATCCTGGAATAACATATTTCAAACACTGAAAGAAAAGGGGTTCCAACCAAGAATTGTGTATCCCGCGAAATTAAGCTTCAGGATGGAAGATGAAATTAAAACCTTCCATGATAAACAAAAGTTAAAAGAATTTGCAGCTAGAAAACCATCTCTTCAAAACATCCTCGGCAAAATATTACAGGAAGAGGAAATGGAAAATATCAATGAAAACCAACAGCGGGAGGTAGTACAGTAAAGGTGGGGGGGAATAATCAAAGAGGAAAACAAACCATGTTTAGTAACATAAATAAACAAATATGGCTGGAAGAACAACCCATATCTCAATAATAACTCTAAATGTTAATGGCTTAAACTCACCAATTAAGAGACACAGGCTAGCAGAATGGATCACTAAACAAGACCCAACAATATGCTGCCTTCAGGAGACGCATTTGATAGGAAAAGACATACATAGACTGAAGGTGAAAGGTTGGGAAAAATCATATCACTCATATGGACTTCGGAAACAAGCAGGAATGTCCATACTCATATCAAATAAAATAGATTTCAAGCCAAAGTTAATCAAAAGGGATGAAGAGGGACACTACATACTGCTCAAGGGAACCATACACCAACAAGACATAACTATCATAAATATATATGCCCCAAACAATGGTGCAGCTATGTTCATCAAACAAACTCTTCTCAAGTTCAAGAGTCTAATAGACCACCATACAATAATCATGGGAGACTTCAACACACCTCTCTCACCACTGGACAGATCTTCCAAACAAAAGTTGAATAAGGAAACTATAGAGCTCAATAACACAATTAATAACCTAGACTTAATTGACATATATAGAATATACCACCCAACATCAAGCAGTTACACTTTTTTCTCAGCAGCACATGGATCCTTCTCAAAAATAGATCATATATTATGTCACAGGGCAACTCTTAGACAATATAAAGGAGTAGAGATAATACCATGCATATTATCTGATCATAATGGAATGAAATTGAAAATTAACGATAAAAGAAGTAAGGAAAAATCATGCATCACTTGGAGAATGAACAATAGGTTACTGAATGATCAATGGGTTATAGAAGACATCAAGGAGGAAATTAAAAAATTCTTAGAGATAAATGAAAACACAGACACAACATATCGGAATCTATGGGACACATTGAAAGCAGTTCTAAGAGGAAAATTTATTGCTTGGAGTTCATTCCTTAAAAAAAGAAAAAACCAACAAATAAATGATCTAATACTTCAACTCAAAATCCTAGAAAAAGAAGAGCAAAACAACAGCAAAAGAAGTAGAAGGCAAGAAATAATTAAAATCAGAGCTGAAATTAATGAAATCGAAACAAAAGAAACAATTGAAAAAACTGACAAAACTAAAATTTGGTTCTTTGAAAAAATAAATAAAATCGACAGACCCTTAGCCATGCTAATGAAGAGAAGAAGAGAGAGAACTCAAATTACTAGCATACGGGATGAAAAAGGCAATATCACAACAGACACTTCAGAAATACAGAAGATTATCAGAAATTATTTTGAATCCTTATACTCCCATAAAATAGAAGATAGTGAAGGCATCGATAAATTTCTTAAGTCATATGATTTGCCCAGATTGAGTCAGGAGGATATTGACAACCTAAACAGACCAATATCAATTGAGGAAATAGAAGATACCATCAAAAGACTACCAACTAAGAAAAGCCCAGGACCGGATGGGTATACAGCAGAGTTTTTCAAAACCTTTAAAGAGGAACTAATACCAATATTTTCAAGCTATTTCAGGAAATAGAAAAAGAGGGAGAACTTCCAAATTCATTCTATGAGGCCAACATCACCCTGATTCCTAAACCAGACAAAGACACTTCAAAGAAAGAAAACTACAGACCAATATCTCTAATGAACCTAGATGCAAAAATCCTCAATAAACTTCTGGCGAACCGGATACAAAAACATATCAAAAAAATTGTTCACCATGATCAGGTAGGATTTATCCCTGGGATGCAAGGTTGGTTCAATATACGGAAATCAATAAATGTTATTCACCACATCAACAGGCTTAAAAATAAGAACCATATGGTCATCTCGATAGATGCGGAAAAAGCATTCGACAAAGTACAGCATCCCTTTATGTTCAAAACTCTAGAAAAATTAGGGATAACAGGAACATACCTCAATATTGTAAAAGCAATCTATGCTAAGCCTCAGGCTAGCATCATTCTGAATGGAGAAAAACTGAAGGCATTCCCTCTAAAATCTGGAACAAGACAGGGATGCCCTCTCTCACCACTTCTGTTCAACATAGTTCTCGAATCACTGGCCAGAGCAATTAGACAGACGAAAGAAATTAAAGGCATAAAAATAGGAAAAGAAGAACTCAAATTATCACTATTTGCAGATGACATGATTCTATACCTAGCAGACCCAAAAGGGTCTACAAAGAAACTATTAGAGCTAATAAATGAATTCAGCAAAGTGGCAGGCTATAAAATCAACACGCATAAATCAAAGGCATTCCTGTATATCAGCGACAAATCCTCTGAAATGGAAATGAGGACAACCACCCCATTCACAATATCCTCAAAGAAAATAAAATACTTGGGAATCAACCTAACAAAAGAGGTGAAAGACTTATACAATGAAAACTACAGAACC
Organism: Callospermophilus lateralis; assembly: GCF_048772815.1. Classification (NCBI taxonomy): domain Eukaryota; kingdom Metazoa; phylum Chordata; class Mammalia; order Rodentia; family Sciuridae; genus Callospermophilus; species Callospermophilus lateralis. The sequence goes on from NC_135308.1 coordinate 55,786,768, forward strand.
CTAAAGAGAGAAATAGAAGAAGATCTTAGAAAATGGAAAAATATACCCTGTTCATGGATAGATAGAAGTAACATCATCAAAATGGCGATATTACCAAAAGTTCTCTATAGGTTTAATGCAATGCCAATCAAAATCCCAACGGCATTTCTTGTAGAAATAGAGAAAGCAATCATGAAATTCATATGGAAAAATAAAAGACCCAGAATAGCAAAAACAATTCTAAGCAGGAAATGTGAATCAGGCGGTATAGCTATACCAGACTTCAAACTATACTACAGAGCAATAGTAACAAAAACAGCATGGTACTGGTACCAAAACAGGCAGGTGGACCAATGGTACAGAATAGAGGACACAGAAACCAATCCACAAAACTACAACTATCTTATATTTGATAAAGGGGCTAAAAGCATGCAATGGAAGAAGGATAGCATCTTCAACAAATGGTGTTGGGAAAACTGGAAATCCATATGCAACAAAATGAAACTGAATCCCTTTCTCTCGCCATGCACAAAAGTTAACTCAAAGTGGATCAAGGAACTTGATATCAAATCAGAGACATGGCGTCTGATAGAAGAAAAAGTTGGCTATGATCTACATGCTGTGGGGTTGGGCTCCAAATTCCTCAATAGGACACCCATAGCACAACAGTTAATAACTAGAATCAACAAATGGGACTTACTCAAACTAAAAAGTTTTTTCTCAGCAAAAGAAACAATAAGAGAGGTAAATAGGGAGCCTACGTCCTGGGAACAAATCTTTACTCCTCACACTTCAGACAGAGCCCTAATATCCAGAATATACAAAGAACTAAAAAAATTAGACAATGAGATAACGAATAACCCAATCAACAAATGGGCCAAGGACCTGAACAGAAATTTCTCAGAGGAGGACATACAATCAATCAACAAGTATATGAAAAAATGCTCACCATCTCTAGCAGTCAGAGAAATGCAAATCAAAACCACCCTAAGATACCATCTCACTCCAGTAAGATTGGCAGCCATTAGGAAGTCAAACAGCAACAAGTGCTGGCGAGGATGTGGGGAAAAGGGTACTCTTGTACATTGCTGGTGGGACTGCAAATTGGTGCGGCCAATTTGGAAAGCAGTATGGAGATTTCTTGGAAAGCTCGGAATGGAACCACCATTTGATCCAGCTATTCCACTACTCGGTCTATTCCCTAAAGACCTAAAAAGAGCACACCACTATAGGGACACTGCTACATCCATGTTCATAGCAGCACAATTCACAATAGCAAGACTGTGGAACCAACCTAGATGCCCTTCAATAGACGAATGGATAAAAAAAATGTGGCATTTATACACAATGGAGTATTACTCTGCATTAAGAAATGACAAAATCATAGAATTTGGAGGGATATGGATGGCATTAGAGCAGATTATGCTAAGTGAAGCTAGCCAATCCCTTAAAAACAAATGCCAAATGTCTTCTTTGATATAAGGAGAGTAACTAAGAACAGAGTAGGGAAGAAGAGCATGAGAAGAAGATTAACATTAAACAGGGATGAGAGGTGGGAGGGAAAGGGAGAGAGAAGGGAAATTGCATGTAAATGGAAGGAGACCCTCAGGGGTATACAAAATTACATACAAGAGGAAGTGAGGGGAAAGGAGGGAAAATATAAGGGGGAGAAATGAATTACAGTAGAGGGGGTAGAGAGAGAAGAGGGGAGGGGAGGGGGGAGGGGGGATAGTAGAGGATAGGAAAGGCAGCAGAATACAACAGACTCCAGAATGGCAATATGTAAATCAATGGTTGTGCAACTGATGTGATTCTGCAATCTATATATGGGGTAAAAATGGGAACTCATATCCCACTTGAATCAAAGTGTGAAATATGATATATCAAGAACTATGTAATGTTTTGAACAACCTACAATAAAAATTAATTAAAAAAAAAAGACAAAAGTGAAGATAAAATACCACAAATATTAGATTTATAGAAACAGTATGTACACTAGGAGCAATTATTATGGAAAATAAAAAGAAAATCTTTAATCAAAGGCAGAGAGAAAAAAAGGCTACATTCCAAGGTTTAGCCACATTAGAATTGGGTTTTAAATTAAATTAAAATTGGAATAATTTCAAAATTAAGCAAAATCAATCACAAAGGTAGGCAAATGTCTTTTAAAGCACAAAGAAATTACCTACAAAGATTAGAAGGAGTGACTTTTCAAGTGCAGCACATCAGATAAGCTAGAAGAACGCCAAAGGGGCTGCCTGGTAAATGCAATGGAAGTTGCTAAATATTCAAATGAATGCTCTGCTAAATGATCAGAGAAGGAAGGAGATGTAGACATTGGAGAGAAAGGTCTAATTCCAGGAGGAAAGAGGAGGAAAAAAGGAGCAGAATGAAAATCAATATCAATGCCAGAATGGGTGATCAAAGCACCACAAGGCAGCGTCCAGAGCTCAGGCTACAAAGCTTGAAAGCAACGAAAGGATACATATGCATCATCCTTCATTTATTTTTCCACCCTGAGCTTCGAGGAGAAAAATAAACAGGAAAGAACTGCTATAGAGGATGCTGCCTTAATTTCCAGTAGCATTCTGTCACTGGAGGCTAATCAAGACAATGGCCCTGGACATACAGTCTGGAAACCATGGAGAAAGGAAAACAGCTTGAAAATCAAATGGAGGGGAGCTGCTTGTCACTGGGGTATTGAGGACAGACACCTCCTGCTCTGACACCAGGTAGTAAGGGTCAGAGTCAAAGCCAAACAGGGTTCATATAATATATACAGCAGAAGACACATCTTTCTTCTCCTTCTTTGACCTTGAACATGACAATAGGAAGTACTCCCTTGGACAAATGATGAGATGAAGGGAAAGACCAAAGATACATCAAGTTTTTGAGTACGAAGAAAACTTTGCAAATGCTGAGTAGTCCGTTTCCATAGCTGAATGACATAATATTTAGAGAGGGGAAGCGTCTGGTTGATTTCACAGCACAGCCAGGACTGGTGTGTCAGAACTGGTGTGTTGCCTACTCCAATGTTCTTACGAAGGCCTGTGGTCCAACAAACTGGTTCTCCAACTTGTGTTTGCAGCAGAGTCATTTGGAGACTTTTTAAAAAGGCAATTCCAGAAGTAGTGGCCATAACCCAACAGCAGAAGATAGCCAGCAGGCCTGAGCCAAAAAGAGTTACTCCAACTGTCACACAGCACGACTGCCTTAAATCCAAAGCGAGAGATGTTAACTGAGGTCTTTCTGTATGCACCATACTACAAGATGATGCAGAGTCAATGATGACAAAAGCATTGTCCTCAAAGAACTTTTGGTCTAGTAACTACTTCTTTCAGGCCAAGTGCCCAGTGGGTGCTGTTTAAACATAAGTTGAAAACGACTGTGCTAGAACTTGCCAGTTGGTGCTTCACAGATGTTCAGGACTAGAAAGAAATCCTACCTTTCCATATTTAATATGGGTTGCAAACTCCCCAGATACATAGAATAGAAATAAGTTGTGCCACTGTGGTCCTAAGAAGTGACAATGGTGTCCAACTTTCACGCAATTTTTCAATTGGATCTATACCAATTTGTTTCCCACCCTCTTGCTAAAACAAAATGCAAAAGCATCAGTTTTCTTTTTCTTTCTTTTTTCTTTTTTTTGGATGAACTGTTCTGGATAAAGATGCCTAAATTTGCCTCCTACCCCTCTTATCCTCCCACACACCTGTTCAGAGGGGACATGGTTGGGCAATGGATAGACCCCCTTGGGGAATCACTGGAAAGTGTCAGAGTCACAAAGCTATCGGCATAAAATAAGCCTGAGGACTTTAGAAGACTGAGATTCACACATGCTAAGTACAGAAGTAAAGAGATACTCAAATTCCAAATCCCAGAAGAGAGCTGCACAGTCCAGGAGGTAATGAGGGGGCCCTAGGTGGCTGTGGTAGCTGCTCTTAAGTCACCTTTTGCACCTATGTGTGGCAGCTATCCAGGTATGACTAGGAAAAAAGGAAGATTGCAGAGAACAGTGAATGTATAGTGGTCCCAGATTTTGCCCTCTTTCGTCTGTCTCCTTAGAGTACTCAAAATTTGATTGCCATTGGTAGCCCAAAGTCTGGACTCCTAAAATGAGGGTCTGTGTCCATCAGATTTTTTTGTTTGTTTGTTTTTGTCACTGTGACAAATACTTCAAAAAAACAACTTAGGAGGAAAAATTTATTTTGGCTCATGGTTCAGAAGGTTCAGTTCATGGCCAGTGGGCCCCAGTACAAAAACAACATGGTAGAAGGACATGGCAGACTCCAGGAAACATGCGCATACACACACATACAAACACACACACATACACACACACACACACACACACACACACAGGATGAGGATAAGATATATCCTTCCAGGGCATGGCCTGTGATCTATATTTTCCAGCTAGGCCCGAGTCCTACAGTTTCCACCATCTGCCAGTAATGCCATCAAATATGCATCCCTTCAGTTCTGTCAATCCAGGCTAAGTGAAATAGGCCAGACTCAGAAAGTCAAGGGTCAAATGTTTCATAAACAAAAGCTATAGAGAACAAATAAAAATAAAAATGGATCTCAAAAAAAAAAAAAGAAAAGAAAAGAAAAGAAATAATGTCAGGAGACTAGAACCAGGGGATTAAGAGGGACGGAGGGAGGGAAGAATTGGGGAATGAGTTGACCAATTGTGTCATATGCATGTATGAATATATCATAATGTGTTCAACCTTCCCATTTTGGGATGTCACCATCTCCACAAGTGGTTTTCAAGGTTGCTGAGACATGGAAAGATAGGGGTGAGACATCACACTAGTGTTTAACTATATCCTCCCCAGAAGCAACATATCACACTTTTGTCCCATGGCCAGAACTAATCCTATGACTTCATGAATACAGAACACATCAGGAGTATTTAACATGCACAAACTCTGCCATGGTAGCAAAATATCAGCATGGTGTATCATATCTACAAGGTTTTTTCTTTCTCTCTCTCTCTCTCTCTCTCTCTCTCTCTCTCTCTCTCTCATTTCCACAGTCCACTTGTCAATAGTTATTATTACTGTTTTGGGCACCAGGGAACATTATCTTCTGATGTTCTAACTGGGTAGTTGGATAAACTGAAAAATCATTAAAAAAATAAAACAAAAGTTCCAACAAAAAAGAATATGTCTGTAGCCTTTATATATTCTAAGGCTCAGAAAGCAGATAAGGCTAAAAAAGACTGTGGTAAAGAGGAAAGATGTAAGTAGAATATAAAGGGAAATAATTATAATTGGATATATACCTGATGAACACATTGCATGGATCTGCTTCTGAATGTGAGCATGCTATAACACGTGTGTGCATATACACCGACCCCACTCCCCATCAGTGTTATGTTTTCAACAGTGTGCACATGTGGGAGGTTCTCAATTAATGTCTCCAAACAAATGGAATCTACTTCCTCATCCTGGTGGTTCCCACCTTGCACCATTCCTCGCCCTCAGTTGAAAATGCTGACTTAGTAAGGAGGTGAAGGACTGGATGCCCTTCACATCATTCTTACAGCTGCAGGGTGATCTTGAGCTTATAAAGGCAATTCTATAAAATTTAAAAGTATTTGTAAGGCGTACCTTTTAGCTCTTATTAGTGTCTTAGCTCACCTACCAGATATTCATTGAATGCCTAAGTGTGTGCCAAGCCAGCCACTATCGTGAATTTGGCAATATGATAGTCCATGTCTTATGAGAAGTTCATGTCTCCAGGGAATCTGCCTCCTAGAAGAAATTTGGATTCCCTAGTTAGTAATATATTTTTCCAGTTGATTGTTTTCTTCAGTCTTTCTCCCTGCAGTCATCTCCCAATGACCTTCACAGCACTGCTTCCAAATATTTCAGCCTCTATCATTCTGCCCACACTGTCCACTAATGTGGACACCTCTTCTCTATTAAGGTCATCAGCTCACTGGTTTCTTGAAGTTGTGTCACCTACTGCCAGGACAATCATGGTTAAAGAAACACTACATTCTACAATTGACAACTTGGGTATTACTTTCACTTTCTGTTTAACTTGGTTCACTGCCAAGTTCATGACTCCGGTCAGCCTCTATGATTTGTTTGTTACTCCCACCCTGAGCCACTGAATACCTGTGAAAAATTCACCTCCTAACAGTACACCTCCAAGCAATGCCTTCCCTCCCCGTATCTCCAATTTCCATCTTTCATTCATTCTTACTCCTTACTCACAAGTCTCCTGGTCAGGACAAGCACTAGGGCCTGGAAAGTTACAAGGTGAGAAAAAACCTTGGTTCTATATAGCCATCTTTGCAACTGAACACTTCGGTTGCAAGTCATTGTATCCCTTTCATACTTCCAGAGAATTCTTGGTTCAGAGTTTCTGAGAAAAGAGCATTTGTTTCCCCTCCTTTATTCACCAAGGAACTTTATGATAGAGACTGCCTGCCCAATTTTATTTTGCCCCCAGGATGATCTCTATTTCTCACATCTCTACCCAGAGAATGCTATCACCTTTGCTAGACTGGGTCTTTATTTCCACTAAAAATGCAAGGTCATAGTTCATCCGATTACTTATGAGAGCATTCTGCATCGAGAATGGAAAGCCTGTCATTTTTTTCAGTTTTTCTAAATCATTCCTTTTCTAACTTCTTCCCACTCCACCATTCACCTCAGGTTAAGACCACATAATCAATTTCCTGCTTACCCTGACAGTCTACTCAGATCTCAGAATCATTCATCACCACCCTTACTTGTGGGCTGCTCTCTCAGACTCAGCTCCCCAGTCTTCTCCCTGTTGTCAGTGCAGAATGCTCACTGTGCCTCACACCCCTGCACCCATGTTTTCCTCCACCAACATTTTCCCCAAACTGTTAGAATAAAAAAAAAAAGTTTTTTTTTTGAGGAGCTCATTTTGACTAAATACATAAATCTCAAGACTCTTTTTGCCTTCTTTTAAAGATCTATTTTCTAGTTTCTGCATAACTAAAAAACTTCATTTTATATCTACATTCTTTATTTCACTTTATTCTTATTGCCTTAGCTCACTAAAAATAGGGTCTAAGAAAATTTAACAATTTTACCTGCCCAGTAGTGAATCACAAAGAAAACATAGAGATCTCTGCTTGTTTTGTTTTGTTTTAATTTATATGGCCATTAAATGGTTGGCTGCAGAGCACAATAAAGCATCAATATATCTCCTGGTAAGGGCAGCTTCCTCTTTTAATAACTCAATGGATCTTTAAATACTTACTGAGTACCACATTCTATAATAGCCATCAGGCAAAAGATGTCTCTACCCATAATAATTAGTTTAATTCATTTAGAAAAAACATAAAAAAGTGGCTGTGTTCTATTGAATCACAATAACATAGCCAGATCTTGGAATTTTAATTGTCGTAACCACAAAAAAGAAAAAATTAAAGGAAAGACACTAATAAGAGAAAAATGTAAAACAGCACAATGTGCTAAAACAAAATTTGGATGTTTTTACTACTTTTCCTTTGGTATTAATTTCTTTAAGGCCCACTAAAAAACTTGAGTTAATACAGTAAAAAATTTTAAATTTTTCTTCCAATGTTATATATATGTTATTTTACAATGTGTTCTAAATCATTTTAATTATGAGACTTCACTGATGTTTTCTTAAAATATTATGGTGTTTTTGCAAAACCTTCCATTTGCAGGCATGTGGATGTACTTGGCCCAATTCCTTAATTTCCTATCTCAGTGAAAGCTTTTAATCAACTCTTCTAGACATAAATGGGTGGAGATATTTATCTACTTGGGGAGTCTCCTGGAATGGTCTATCTCTGTTTATTGGCTGGGGTGGAGGAGGAAATAAATGAGATGATGATTTGTTAGTGGCTAGATATTATTTGTCACCTCTAGTTGCAGAGTAAGGTTACAGAATATTCCTTCCCAAGCAACAGCTCAGTCTGAGGGCTAGAGGTTGTATAGACAGCTGTGATCAAGGATTCAGCCCCATAGCACTAGAATCAGACACAAGTTCTGGATGCTCAATAGCTTGTGGTGTGAACTTAAGATTAACCTTTGAATCTCTCTAAGTCACTTTTTAGAGTTACATAATGGAAACTCAACTCCAAACAGCTGTTGCAAATATTAAGAGACATAATCTCTGAAAACATGTTTCAATGGAGAACATAATACAGATGCAAGGCCTTGCTGGCAATGTCTCCCCCAATGTTGCTAAGCTAAATGAGTGCCATACCAACTGGGTATATTATTATTATTATCATTATTTTTTTTTTCACTCAGTGCCATACCAACGGGGTATATTATTATTATTATCATCACTTATTTTAGTGATGCTGGGAATCGAACTGAGGCTCATACCTGCTATGTAAGTGCTCTATTGCTGAGCTACACCTGAACTACCTTTCACTAGCTACCCTATAATCTCCTTAATATCAGAATCTGTGGTCAACGCATCAACAAAGTCCCATGACTAATGGAAAAATGTTCAACAATTGTGTCTATACCTATGAATAAATTATGTAGAATTTATGTTATGCTACTTTATAATGCTATATTTAAAAGACGATTCTTTCTCTAAAATCACCAATACCATTCTACAGTGTTTCCAAAACATCCTATAAAGACCTCTGGTAGTACGTATCTCAGTTGGTTGCAGTTATTTGAACATAGGTTTGTCTCCTCAACTACTAGCTGTAATTAGATACTTTTTGTCTTTAGCCCCTAGCTGAATATTTTCTCATGATTCTGCTGGAAATTCATTAAAATATGAATGATTCTGAATATATTCTTTTGAAAAGTCATTCAAAACCAAAATTTAAAAAGTATTCACTAAGATCAATGATTTTCCCAGCACTATGTTTAGAACTTCCTAAGTCAATCATATCCAAAAGACAAGGTATGGCTTACCAACTATGTAGTAAGCATTCCAGAAAGGGGCAAGGTTCCATCATTCCACCTTTCATTTCCATACAGCCAAAAAAGTGCCTCTGCTATACCTAGAGCTCTTCTGGCATTTTTTGAAATTTTTTTCTACCATAAGAAGAAGAAAAAAAACAGGATATATGTCAGGCACAAATGTAATAATGGCATAAGGAGATTTGATTTTGAGCTGAAAATTTCATATTGATCATTTGGGCCTTCACGGGGATATGCATTAGAATTTCCATTAAATGCCCTTTGGTCAAATGGAAATATATTGATTGATAATATCCACCTTCCTCACTGTTTCACAAGATAAGTAAGCAGTTGGTTCTATGAAGCTTCAGAAAAGATGAAGAAATTAAGGCACAGAAATCACATTAAGTAGCTATTCTAAAGCAAAATGCATTAATAAATCAAGACCACACTGTGAATGGCCCTCCCCACAATGTAGGCACTGACTATGGACTGTTCCAGTAAATAGTTACAGTATTCTTGGTAACCTATGTGTTCCTTATTTTTGGTTCTAAAGATCTATTTACATTTATTTATTAAATATTCTCCATAGGATACATAAAAGGCTTTTTATGCATTATTCCACTTAGTCTAATTATAGGGCAATGCTGTTAGGCAATGCTATTGTTCCCACTTTAAAGATGAAGAAAATGAGACTCAGAGAACCCAAATAAATTGTCTATGTGTAAGTCAACCTGTGTAAACCTTGGATGTGCTCCCAGGGCTTCCTAGTAACCATACTTTTTCTGTTCAAAGTGCTAGAGATTCAACCCAGGGCCTACTTGACTCTGAATATTAACCACTGAATATATATAACTCCTGATAATTAGAAGTTTGTATCTAGGTAGGTCTGATAAGTAAATGGTGTTTAAAAACTTGCTTTATCTTTGATTGTCACAGGCTAATGGATCTGGTCACATCACTTAGAGCACTTTTAACCTGCTGAGGAAGGTGCAATAATGATTACTTCATATCATCAGCTACCACCCCCTCCAACTCCCACCTTCCACAAGGCATGAGGATTTTCTTTATTTTTTTTCTCTACAGCGGCTTCTCTGGCCACTTTTCTCCATTTCTAACTCCAATTAGCAAGAACTCTCCCATTTTCCTGCACTTCCCACACATTCAGTTTTCTTCTAGCACACCTGTTAATGCGGCATGCTGAAGAGAAGAATCCTAATTAAAAAGTCATCAGCACTGTCCCATGGAAATCACACTTTCTTTGCCGGGAGGTGTATTCAATGACACCATGTGTTGCTATTCAGGAATGATAGCAAAATGTGACTCCAATCACTTTGCAAGATTAAAAGTCCCAGAGCAATTTGTTGCCACTGGCTGTTTAAGCCATTTAGTACTGGAAACCATTCCAGTTTTTGACATAACTTAAAAAAAAAAAAAATGGAAGAGTCCTGACCTTAATGTTTACCAATACGTATGTATAATAACCCAAGGAGACAGAAACCACAGACAATAATGCAACAAATACGGGGATCACAGCTGTGCAAGGATAGCTGGGGACTTAATATCTGCCATGGTTGGAGGGGTGGCCAAAGATTCATGTGGTAGCCAGGCACTGTGGCCCACAACTATAATCCCAGCGGCTTGGGAGGCTGAGGCAGGAGGATCATGAGTTCAAAGCCAGCCTCAGTAAAAAGCAATGTGCTAAGAAACCCAGTGAGACCCTGTCTCTAAATAAAATACCAAATAGGGTAGGGGATGTGGCTCAGTTGGTTGAGTGCCCCTGAGTTCAATCCCCAGTACCCCTAAATAAATAAATACATGAATAGGTTCATGTGTTAAAGGGTTGGTCCCCTGGGTGGCACTATTGGGAGATAGTAGAATGCTTAAGAGATGGGGCCTAATGGGATGTCCTTATGTCACTGCGGGTGTGTCCATGAAGGGCTTCCTGGCTCTGGATTTCAGAAGTCTGTTCTACCAGGTATTTCTACCATGATATTCTTCCCTTGCCAGAAGCAAAGGGTCACCTGATCTTGGACAGGGCACCACCAGAACTATAAACCAAAATAAACCTTTTTGTATTTATAAGTCAATTGCCTCAGGTATTTCTTATAGTAAGATGAAGCTGAATGACCTAATAACTCCATTAAAAAAAAAGTCCTAAAATCCCATTCTTACCATAATGAGTTATTCTAGTCAACATGAAGGATGATTTTGATTTCCCTCCAGGGCAAAAAAAAAAAAAAAAAAAAAAAACAGAAAGTACTAATTAGTAAAAGAACCAGTGCTCTTTGCCTTTGTGGTTGGTCAAAAACATTTACCTATCTACCCTGACATGAATCTTTATTTTCATAAGTTCTTAGTGATATTCCTCAGTCCAAAACCCTATGCCACATACTCTTATGCATATACTTCTATGACACATATTTGCTTCCATTTAAGCTTCAGCTCTTATTGCATTCTAGTATTATCTTGGTTTTAATGTTGAGGGATTTATCTAACTAACACGAACAGCAGGTCAACAACTGTTCTAAGAATAATTCAACTTGAGTTATTGCCCTTAAAGAATGATATTTCTGGGTTCCTTTTAAAAACACTAAAGAATTTATACAGTGAGTGTGTCTATATCTTTCTGATATCACAGAATTTTAAATTTGGTAGGGGAAAAGATCCTAAAATTCATTCAATACTACTTATCAATCAACCATTCTTGAGAAAGTGGTCACTCAGGATTTTGTTTTGTTTTGCTTTGGGAAAGCCTCTGATCATTAGAAGTCTACTCTATGATCACACAGCTCTAATAAGATACTGTTTTGTGACAGAAAGTGGACTCCATACCCCCACTCCTAACTCCTGCCCAAAGGTTCTAGCTTTGCCCTATCATGAAAACTGAAAGTGATAATTTTCTTCATTCTACCTGAAAGTTCTTTAAATATTTGGAGACAGTTATTGATAGGTTTCTCAAACAAGTCTAATTTTTTTTTTCCTGTCATAGTTTCACTATGGCATGGATGCTTTCAGATATAAAATAATGGCCCTGGATCACTCTGAACGTTAATGCTGCATACCTAAAAGGATGAATCCGACAATCTCATGTGTTTTAGCTGAATTTAAATTATCTTCCACCCAGCCTTCATAGCTTAATTTGTGCTTTCAAACTGTCAATCCACCTACTTTGAAACCAACTAACTCAGTGCGTCTACACACCTCCCACTGCCTCTTCTCATCTTCCCAGATCACTATACCATGATGAACTCAGCTCTGGGAAGGGAACAGGTAGCCTTCCTGGGTTCTCTGGAAAGGACACTAGGATTGTCAGCCAGCCTTCCATTACTTAACATGAAGACAACTGACCTTGAGTTAGTGGCCATTATGAAAGAAGTTCCTCTTAAGGAAAAATGGGTGAGGGCGTATGAATTTCTGAACATAAACACATAAAACCAGTAAGCTTCATAACCCATCATCAACATTTTCACATGCTAATCGTACTGGTATGCATAAGCACACAATCTGGAATTTCATGCCATGTGAAAGTGTCTCTAGAACAAAGCATCCTTGCCTTTGACCTTGATTCCTATGGAATAAAGTTAAAACTGCAGCAAGCTAGGTAATTTCCTCATTTTCTCCTGATCCCTTACTGAAAGCAACTCAGCAAAAGTACCAAGTATCACTGGCCCATGCTGTACTTGAGAACAGTTATTCTACTCACAGAAGTCCTGCGAGGCAAACAAATTGCTTTCATTCTAATATATGTGCATCTCAACCTTGAAATTTAAATTATTGGATTTTAATGTACAAAATGTGAAAAAATCCTAAATTTTGTTTGCAAATATAGGTTGTTGAAATCCAAAATGTCTCATTTTTCAACTGAAAACTGAATTTCCATTTTTGAGAGGGGTCAACAAGAAATGATCTCAAGGGATAATGGAACTAACTTTTTAAAGGAAACATCTCCATCTTGTGGGCATTTGGGACTCTTATATTTAGCACCATTTCCAGTGTGTTGCATTTTTTACATGTTGGTTCAAAAGAGCATTGACTTCAATGTAAGATGTTTTGATTACATATGGTAGGAGGATTGAAATAAATAATATATAAATTCTATTTCCTGGACACTCACTGTCCAAGGTTAGCCACACACACAGGCATCTAATAAAAGAGAAACAGTGCCAATAAGGGACAACAGGGCTTAATAAGCATGGTAGAGAGTCTGAGATAAGCTTTGATTACAAGAATCTGAGAAGACTGGGAGTGGTGAGATTAATATTTTGTACCCTGGAGATTTTATTAGTTTTCTGTGAGTTGGTGTGAAGAAGAAAATTATTCCCAACGTTGTGATCAGCTTGAGAAAAACCATGAAGGTCGGTATATAAGTTTCCTATTGTTGTGCTAATAAATTGCCTCCTATAACCTTGGGGTCTTAAAACACACAAACTTATATGCTTTTATTGTTCTGCAGTTTAGAAGTCCAACATGGATGGGTATCACTGGGCTGAATTAAGGCATCAGCAAGGGTATGTTCCTTTCTAGAAACTCTGGGGGAATTCTATTTCCTTGCCTTTTCCAAATTCAAGAAGCCACCCACATACTTTGGCTCATGGCCCCTCTCTCCATCTTCAAAGCCTGCCACAGTGGATCAAGCCTTTCTCACGTCACTTCACACTCATCTTCTTTCTCCCACAGGAACACCCTCCGCTGACTCCCTCCTCTGCTTCCCCCTTCCATATTTAAAGACCCTTGCGATTACACTGGGCCCACACAATCAGGATATTCTTCCTATTTTAAGGCCAGTGAAGCAGCATTCTGAATTCTATCTGCAACTTCACTTTGTTCCCCTTGTAATCTAATATTCATGGGTTCCAGGGATTAGAATATCTCTGGAAACCACTATTCTGTTCATCAGGTTGAAAGGAGATGATATGAAGATGGTGAACTGACTGAGTTTTACATAAAGAAATAAAGTCACACAGGAAGGATAAAAGGAGAGATATAATTGATATGATTGGATATAAGACAGCTGAGATTCTTCTATGATTCTGAACATAGAAAAAGATTACTTGATCTTGCTGTAAGGACTATAACCCTGGAAGCAGTGAGTAAGAATAGAGGAGGTACCATTTAAGGTAGGAGAACAAGTACAGGATCAACAACCAGGAGAGTACTGATAGGTCTGAACACACATGGTGAATGTATGGAGCAAAGTCAGGTATGAAAGATGTTGCTAAGGCAGAACAGGTAGGAGCACTCTCAGTCTTCTAGAGAGGGGCAACCGAGAACTTCAGGATCACTGAAATTCCAAATGAGAGAGAACACAGAACACAGGTGATATTACAGAAGTGGAAAGTCTATGACTTGGGAGAAGGTCAGGCATACGGGTACAGATGGGTTTGCTTAAAGTAATAGGAGTCAATAAGATCAGACAGGAACCTAGATGAAGTATGAAAGCAAGCAGTCCAAGTTCGTCCTTCAAAAACTTCCCACACTAAAGGTCAAACAACGGGGCGGGGGGGGGGATTAACACCAGAAGAAGGCAGCTAAGAGAGAATCAGGAAGACTAGAAACAAGAAGAAGGAGGGAGGAAGGAAAGAAAGGGTAAAAACTGACAGTCACAGATACCCTGAGCAGGATAAGAAAGAATATATACAATCCCCCCAAATCACACAAAACGTGGGCATTCAAACACTAAAGAAATTCAGTTTTACCAAGGCTTTACTCCAGGTGAAAGAGATATACATCACAAATAAGTAATTATTTGTGAAACTAATGACATGAAAATGATCACTCATCTATTTTCTAACAAATTGGCATAAGATTAAGAATCTGCAAGTGACAGTGGCCAAATTGTCACCAAAGTATGATAACAACTACCTTTTATGGACATCTCCTACCTTCTATTCACTTTTAAACATTTCATACTTAGTGAAATAAGCCAATGCTTATCACATAACATCCAGGCACTGTTCAAGGTGCTGAGAATATATCCATAACCAGAGATGAAAATGACATTATGGAGCTCCATTCTAGTGGGTGTACTGCATACAACCATCCTGCAAGGCAAGTCTTATGTTTATTTCACAGGCAAAGCTATGAGAAGCAGGTATTACTAACTTTTGAAAGTTCACATGGTTGGTCATAAGAGGCGGAGCAGGAGGTAAATCAGGTCATCCGGCTTTGAAGTAGCCACCGCAGGTACTGCCTCTCATGCTATATAATCAATACCTAGTTTGAAAAGGTAAAACATGACAGACTTTTAAAAATAGCTGCATTTCCCTACTAGTTTAAGGGACTTTCCAGATTTGTACAAATGCTCTTTGCCTTCTCATTTCTTTCAACTAATTTTTCAATACTGATCACTATATTAATAAAAGGAGCAAACCTTGGGACTCTGCAAGCAGCAGCAAAAGCAAGGGGCATGGTCTAGGTGGTCAAAATTGGATATAATTTCAGTTTGTGGAAACATATCCAGGCAATTCTGTGACAGACACAAATCCAACTGGAAATGCTTTTAATAACTATACAGCATGCAGTCCTGCCAAGAAGGAAATATTTGTCAAGGATACAGATCCAACCTGTATCCAATCAAAAGAGATATTTAAAGTGTTGCATAAAAGTGTGCTATTCCAGAGAGGAAGACATCCTGTGTCTTAAGAAAGCACCAGAAATGGGTCTGAGGTTGTAGCTCAGCGGTAAAGCACTTGCCTAGCAAGTGGGAGGCACTGGATTCAATCCTCGGCCCCACAAAAAATACTGTGTCCATCTACAACACACTCTCTCTCTCTCTCTCTGTGAGTGGAGGATGAGAAATGGAGTTCCCAATTATTTAATTCAGAGATTGGAGACATGAAACCAAATCATTTTCTAAATTCTAAAGCCCCTACTTTATTATATCCACACTAGAGCACTGTCATTGGCAAGGAACTAGTTGTTTGTTCCATTCTATTCTCAGACCCTTGACTCACCTATGTGATAACAGAGAACCCATTTCAATTGGTTTGACATTTTCTTTCCCTCATTGGATGAATATGTCATTGAATTCCAGAACAAAATACAGCATTTATAAAATAAATCAGTCATAAGCAAATTTTTTTTGATTTAAAATATTCTGATTATTATTGCTATTTTAAATATACCATTTGCATTTTTTGAGAGGTTGATATTGAACACCTTTGCTATTCAAGTTTAAAATGATGCAGAATGGAATAATTTTTAGAACTACAATTTTTAATTTTGGCAATGATTTTTTCCTAAATTTGTAAATAATTTTGTAATACACAGAAGAATGTACCATATTTATAAGTTTAACTTATGAGATTTACAATTATTATTTAAACATGTGGGTATTAGTGAGACAATTTAAGTACTTAAAAGAAAATAGAATATATTAAATTTTTAAGTGCAGTTTAAAATATTTAAGCAATTTAATTAACTAGGTAGTTAAAAAAAATCCCTTTAGAAGTGATTGCTAAAGTTGCTAGATTTAGTAAAAAAAAAAATAATTAGATTTGTAAATTGAATTTGAAGGCTTAAGAAAAAACTGGGTTTTTGAATTTGCAATTTTAATAAATCGAATATTAATATTCAAAATGAAAGTAGCACTTAAATAATCTTTTCTAAGGACCAAAGCCACTTTTAAGGACATCAAAACGTTCACAGAGATAGCAGGCAACTACCCAGGGTGTCTGCTTCCTCATCTATTATGAAAGGCCTGGATTAAAGAACCTACAAACCCCTTCCAGTTCTAAACTTCTGAAGGTCTTGCCTCGCCTGCTGGGCAGTTTGTTAGTTTATTCATCATTGGTCTTACTTTTAGTCTTCTACAAAGGGCAACCTGGTCTAATTTCGATTCTTATCACAGAACCACAGGTATGACCTTAAGCAAGTTGTTTTCCTAGTACTGTTATCTGCTGTCTCCCCCCAGAAGCAGATTCCCCAGACTTTACTCCTTACTTGCTGGGGTGCTAGGGGAATAATGAAGCAGTGTTGATACACCACATCTTGGCAAGATGTGCTTGTAACAACTCTCTGTTCTCCTGTTTGCTCCAGCAATGCTGCTGAAAGAAATGTGTGAGCAATGTTCAAAGGGTGGGATGGATGTACCTCTTCCCTGGCTGGAATGGGATTGCTATTATTATGTGTTATGATCCATTAATGGTTCTGTATATTGGATTTTTTCACTTCCTCCAAGTGATGAATGGGCCCTCTTCCACCACACACAGCTCTGCTTCACTTCTGCTCCTGAAACCTTGCCAGATACAACCCTGAGCCTTCCTCCTTTTATCAGAGGACAGCATAGAAGGAGGAGATTCTGAACATTAACAATGCAAAAGTGTGAGATATAAACCCAGATAGGGAGCTCAGAAATAAAAGACCCCAGCTCATCCATAGAAACAATGGATATAGAATTTAAAACAAAATACATTCTACACTGTCAAATCCTTAACTGACTCACCCATCACCACTCCTGTTAAAGAGTGTTATGCACTATAATTTTCTGCCAACTTCCCAGGTAGCTAACTCACCCTGTCAACAATATTCCAGCCTCTGTTTAGAAGTTTGTGTTCTCACAACTACCAAATTTCATATTCAAAACATAGTGACACATTCGGCAATCCCTAGAACAATCTCATTTTCATTTGCTCAAATATAAACGTGAAATAATAAAAAGGTAGAGATTTGTTTATGAGCTATTAAAGAAAATCATCCTGTTTTTCTTGTTTTGCTTTCCAAATAAATAGACCACTGGATGGACAAAGTTAGAAAAATAGACTTGATTCAACACTGTTGCTGATGTTGAGGACAAATGAGCCTTCCAAATGCAATGAAGTAAAGGGCAGGGTGATCCAAATTAGCCTGAAGGGCATTTGCACAGAATGAAGCAAGAAAAAGAAAAACAGCCAAGAAGAGACAGATAAGGAAAATTGTCTCCAATATGCACGCAAAGGCTTCAAGCAGCTTGCAAATCTTTAAAGAACTGGGCATTGCACTCTAAACAAAAGGGGTAAAAAGATGCAGGAATGATAAATAAAACATACCCTCAAAAATCAATGAATAAAAATTAATTGGCATAGTGGTTTAGCCATTGTATTTCCTCTGTTTAAACCTTACCTACCCAAGGGGTTTTGAGTAATTTGATGAAGCCTTGTATTTTTTCAGAGGTTTTGTGGTCCTGGTATAATTTCAAGTTAACAAGTTCAGGTTTTGCATTTCGTGTTGCAGAATCTGCAATAGTTCCTGATGTGGGCTTTGTTTTAACCTACATTTCCATGAGGAATCTTGAGTTGCTCCTTTCCCGTGTCTCTCAAGCTGTCAAGAAAGTCTCCCTAGGGAGATTACAACCTCTTCTTGGGAAAGCAAGCCTCAGGAACTTTAAGAAAAAGAGGAATACTTACTTCTCCATTGCTTAGCAAGCAGGAGAGCTGGTGTCTGGCAGCTCATTGCCCAATGCATCATCTTTTAATTTTTCCAGGAATAAATAAAATATGATAACCTAAATTGGTCAGTTTGGGGTGGTATTTTTTTTTTTTTTTTTTGGCATGTAAAATTGAGCTTATTTTATTTTCCTTCACTCCAAACTTCAAAATCATTTAGGGACTGTCTCTTTTGCTCAGACAGGCTGGCTGACAACTCACCAGTTGCTTTCATCACCTCCAATGTTTCAAAGTTATGGAGCTGAATCCTAAAGGATAGAACTTCCAGTTTATTTACATTTGTCTAAAGGCCACAGTAGATCTAAAAATACCTAATGAGCCATGTTCATGCAAATGTTTTTCAGTTATACAAGACTGTCCAATGCCATAAAAATCAAGTTAAAAATACATGTTAACAACCTGTAAGACATCAAAACAGGAGGATTATTAGTGCAACAGGAAGGGTCCAGATTTGAAGTAAGATGAATTTCACATTTGACAGTCAGTACAAGTTGACTCCACCCTTCCCTATAACTAAGCCCTGCTTGAAAATGAATAAACAAACAAACAATTTCTCCTCCTAATCTGATGAATAATGCATTGGTGATGGTGACAGGTTTGTAACAACTGTGCTAGAAATTGTGGGGGCCATGCATCTTCTTAATTCTTTCCTGTCTAAAACATGCCACGACCTTCAGCTTTGTGATTTGAACATTTGGCCTCAAATGTCAAAAGGCCTGTGCAGGCAGCCCAGCAAATTCAGCTATATGTGATTGGATTCACCACCAATTCCAGAATTAATGTGTGTTCAATGTGCAGTTATACTTGAACAACATTTCAACATGAAAGAAAAATGGGACCAAGAATTTAAAAACTGAAATGATTTTAGTCTGCTTTTCCTTGTTATTGGCAACACCATCATTTCTGGTTAGAGGTCTAGGATTACTGCTTGAAATTCTTCACCCTCCCCTAATTGACCAAGACACCCCAAATGAATGAATATTAGTCTCTTGTGTGCATTCAGAATCTAAGCAGTGTCACTTATTGGGAACAAGAACTACTTATAAAATCAGATGAATTTAGCTTTTCCAATAATACCCTCTCCCTTTTCACACTGTAAGTGCTAGGGAAAATCAGTTATTAATACACATATTAATGATTTAACTAATGTAATCTACCAGTTCATGACTTTCTGAAAAGTTCCCCTATATGCATATGGGAGAGGAGGCCAAGGGAGAGAGGGTAGAAAGAAGGTACAACAAATATATGGGGGAGAAAAGTTGATTTCCTACTTGGATAATGAAAATGTTTCAATGGGTTCTAATTTGCAGTTGGGATTCAGAAGTTCTGGTGTGCATAGTAGGGTGACTACACATAGAAAATGTGTATCTCAAAAAAACAAGAATGAAATATTTCTAATATTTTACCATAGATTAGTAACAAATGTTTAAAGAGTAGATGTTTAACCTGATTGCATGCAAGAATCAAAACATCACATAGTATTCCACTAATGTGTACAGTTCTAGGTTTTATATAGCAGTTTAAATAAAGTATATAAGTTTTAAATGACAGCAAAATGGGGCTCACTTCAATGAAGGAGGAGGAGGAGGAGGAGATGATGATCATCATCCCAGTAAAAACTGAAGGCTGCAAAAGGTACTTTGGTCTTAAAAAGGCTATTGGAACTGTTGGACTTCATTGCTTCTCTTTGGAGCACCTCTCTGACCCTGGATGTATATCAAGCATTTTCAGTATACCTCCTAGATTTTCCTTTTGGTACAGCTATTCTCATGCATCTGAAGTTGCTTAAGTTACTTAAAACCAGCTTCTTGGTTTTCCTTTGTGGCATAAGTGAGGTTTTTCCATGCCAGATTTATTCTCGTTTTCCATCAAATGCTATTAATTAAAGATTCTGTATTGGACTAAAGAGTCACTGAATCCCACAGCCAATAAGGTCAATGCTAGTAACCTCAGGAAATGCTAGCATATTCCAACTACCAATTACGGTGAGCCCTTAGCAGTAAGCCAGTGGCAGGGTCATTAGTGGTGCTTCTCTGTAGAGCATACCCTGGCGATTATTTTGCTAAATTACAGAACAGATAGCTACATTCATTACAAGGTAACAGAAGATACTGGTAGGACAGTCTGTGCAGAAAACAGCCCATTCAAGTGGGAAGTAAAGTTCTTCCTTTGTACAATGAGAAGATTGCCCTGGACTGTCTCCAAGGTCCAGCTCATACACTGCTACTAAGTATGGGAACTCTTCTGTAGCCACATTAATATTGTGTAGAGCAGATAATAATGTTCTCCAGCCACCACAAGGATTGACTCCCTGTCCACTACAGAAATGATCAACAGTAAAATTCCAGTAGGTCTTCATAGGATTCTCCATGCATTACAGTCAATATGAATAGGTCTTCAGAAAAAAAAATTACATGCCAGTCTTTCATGAGACTCCTGAATCATTTTGGATTGTTCAAAAGTTCTGAGAACACAGTGCTGTTTTAGTAAGCTTCTTCATTCGAAAGTAATTGTTGAGCCCTTACTATGGATGTTGGGATATTGGATAATGGATGTTGGACTACCTACTTGGAATAAGAGACTGAATAAGATTCAATCAGTATCCTCAGGCAAATTCTTCTCATTGCATCCCTGAAAGACACAGGGGATAAATACCCTGAAAATGTATTATAACTACAGAGAACAGTCCTCAGTCGTGAGCTTTTCCTATAGATTCAAGGCATTGGCACATGGTCCTAAAACTTCTCTAAGTCACCCACTTGGAATCAGACTCTGAACAGGTTCCTGCAGGTAGTGCCCAAGACAAAAAGGTGCACAAATTCCAAACAGCTTGAGTGGCTCATGCAAACAGAGAACCCTTTGTTCTAGAAGAGTGAAACTTAAGTTGTCAGGACCTCTCATAACTGTAAAGATGTATTCAAATTTGCTACCTTGGGAATGATAAATGCCATGTTAAAAATCCAGGGTAGCTGTAGACAGATCCTGAGCATTGTGATTTGATAGAGCTGGACAGGGAAAGAAGGCAAAGCAAGTTAACTGAAAATATTTGGAATTCTCCAGATTTTAAAATGGGAGAGCCTCCAATGTAACACTGGAAGAAAACTCTGAAACATTATGACACCAAAGAATCTTTCTAATTGTGTCCGAAATATCAGAAGATGTCAATTAGTTTATATATTTTGATGTTAAGCAAATGACATTAAAAGAGAAAGAATTAAGTATCTATTATATGCCAGTCATTTTATAGACTAATTTAATTTTCAAATCAAGCCTAATTAACATCAGGTATTATTATTCCCTTAATAGAAGAGGAAAATAAAGTCTAGTTAGAGATGATAAGAAACTTGCTCAAGGTCATGCACTAATAAATTTCTGAGTTAAAACCCAAAATCTTGTGTAATATAATAAAACCAACATAGGTAGAGGCATTTCGTACATTATACAGATTGCAGCTGCCAAAAATTTAAAAGGCATTAATTTAGAGGGTGTTATCTGATAGTTCTTTGGAAAGTAGTTCAATACCCATTCCATGAAGCATTCTTCCCATTGTCTTTTCCTAATGAGAGCAGGAGTCAGAAAATGATAGAATGGGCAAGAACCTCCTTTGCAACAATTCTGTATACAAAGTATAAGATGGGTCAGACAGCAGGTGATCAGGCACAGTGATCAGTACATGATCAACATACTGATTCCACAGCAAGTGCACAATCACCAAGTGTCCAACTCTGGATACAGAGACTTTCTGCCTGAAAGTCCTTAGCCAATAGCTCTAAAGTTCACACCACCAGCAATACTATATGAACCCCTAGCAGCAGCAGCAATTTGGCAATCCACTCTGGATCCCTCCCTTGTGGAGACTCTGCTTCCTTTCTGGGTCACAAATAAATCCTGATACTGTGCTCTAACCCTTCATTGTCTGTGGATCCCATCCTTCCAAGAGATGAGAAAAAGTACACCTCGCTGTGTCTCATGTGCACAGGGGCTTCACCAGGAGGCAAGGAAGGAAAGAAAGCCTGAAGAAGTGTTTAGGTTTAAAGGCCTATATGGACTACTTTAAGAAATATCATGGAGAAATAGTAGATAAAGACAAAGGCAAGGGATTGAGCTTCTAGGGATGTGGGGCAGTTAATATATAGGCAAATTAATGAATGATAAGTAGGATTTTAATAAGGTGTAGATCCATCTCAATGCCTGTTTTTCATCTCTTGTGATAAGGGTTGTTTCTCTCCCCTGATACAGAATAAAGGAGAAAGACACGCATAAAGTGGAATTTATGGTTTTAGGGAGGAAGGAAGGGGATAGAGAGCTATTCCTGTCTTTGCTTTCTCTAAATTTCCTTCAGCTCAAAATAATCCTTACACCAAAGTAGCATCAGTGGGGTAGCGTATTCTGATCCCCGTTCTCCAAAAAGTCCCAAATTTCTGAGTTAGGTGCACATAACACCTCTATTTGCTGGTTCTCTTCTGATGTGCTCCTGTCTGTGACCTCTTTTAAAATCTGAAACTCCCCATCTCCCAGCTGAGCAGCTTGAGAACCATTATTCTAGGAGTCACAAGCTTATCCTTCCCTTTCACTCCTATTTTCTCCAACTTGCAATAACTAAGGCTAAAGTAAGTAAGGTCAAGAAAT
The DNA here is from genome assembly GCF_048772815.1 of Callospermophilus lateralis. Lineage (NCBI taxonomy): Eukaryota > Metazoa > Chordata > Mammalia > Rodentia > Sciuridae > Callospermophilus > Callospermophilus lateralis. Next base: position 55,809,692 of record NC_135308.1, read on the forward strand.
CACATGTTAGGTCAGAAACCCAGGCTTCCATGATCCAGGTATAATGTACAACAAAATGTAGTATGCAGGTAAAATGAAACAGGTGCATGGTAATGTTTCTTATGCTTCTTCTACCTTTCTGATTCTGTATGTTTCTGCCATTAAAACAAATGGGAGAGAGAAAGAGGGGTGAGGGGAGAAGATGGCTTAGAAAAAGCAAAGCAAACCCAGTGACTGAGTGTGGGCAGCAGGTTAATTTTACACTTGAGCTAAAGGAGGATGAGGGATGTCCTGGTAGGCAGGAGAGTGGGTGGGTGGCAGATGTCTTACTCTGCCTTTTAGAAACACATGTTTCAAAGTAGAGTCCTGAATATGCTACTCCCTTGAGATGTAAAGCAGCAAAGGGGCCTGCAAGGAGTGAACACACACACACACACACAAAAGAACTAGGCCAAACAACAATTAGAAAAATAAATTAACAGAGAAAATGCCAGAGGACTTTATTCTCTCTTTCTGTGCCCCACCCTCCTTGATACAGATTTAAAACTAAATGTTAAAGAAACAAAATTATTCTCTAATTTGTTCATCTCTTACCTGATAATTTAGGAATCGGTGATAAAACTGACCCCAAGGTATGGTGTGTGCACACATATGTGAGCCCACACACACTCTGAAATTGTAAGCAATTAACAAATTTGTTCTGCTCACTATGTGACACACAGTATTGAATTACATACTGGCATCACACTATAATTCTTTACACTGATGTGACCAGAGGATGCTAGCACTTTGAGGTTTCCTGGGCAATGTCATGCACTTCCAAGTTAACTTTGTCTTATATTTACATCTGTGTGCACCTATTTTTCAAGACCCTCAAAATACAATACATTGATTTCATAAATCATCAATCTCTATTTTGACTGAGATGGTGTACATATGGGCATACGGGTACTGACTAAAAAAGCACTCTGAAATTTTGAGCTGATAATTCACTATTCTCAGTGCAAGAGAATGATACTGGCAACAGAAACAAATTCAAGTATAAAAATGTCACTTCTTCCTTATGACATTCATTTGAGGTCAGTCATTAAATAGACTTCCTCACTTTCCAATGAAGACACCAGGCATTCAAAAAGGGGGCTATGGGTATTCTAATGATTTTTGCATATGTGTATAAGCCAGGAGCCTACAGGATAAATGCATTAGTTAATTTTCAACTATCACACACTAAACAGCTTTTTTGGACTCTAGACATCAATTTGTTCCAATACTAAAGGCCCCCGTAGTAAAAAGATATGAAAATATTTAAAGTAAACTAATGTATCCTGAAGCTCTTGGATCAGAATACTAATACTGCCATCTGAAGAGGCCATAAGTCTGTTATCTTTCCATTAGAAACCTTTCACATAAGTCCATTTGGACAATAAATACCTGTGGCTCGTGGAACAGCAGTCAGTAATATCCATTTACTTTTCCATGTAATGCCCTTCTTTGTCAGCATGTCTTGTGCAAATTCATCAGTAACATAGTTTTTGTGCTTTAAGTCTTGAAATTCAAAGAAAGCTTCTATGTCTGTCTCTTTTTAGCCAACTGTGGGTGGTAAGTAGGATAGCATCGTGTATGACGGACTTCTTGATAAAATTTGTTAATTAATGATGAAATTATAACTTTCTTTACTTTGCACACATATGTGAGCGCACACACATACTCTGAAATTATAAATAATTAACAAATTTGTACGGCTCACTATAGGACACACAGTATTGAATTACATACTAACCCATCATATATGGAACAAGTTACAAAGTGTCACTCACTGAGTGCATTGTGATTTGGGCAGGTACTGCATTACCTACAAAGAACTTACCTGAGAGGAAGAAGTAACTTACATCATCTTCTAATTTAAATGTGCTGATAATACTTGTGGAGCAGGGTGTAAGGCAAGGGTGGGGAGAGGTTCAGAGTAAGTGCTCAGATAAAAAACATTGAATCCTAGGTTGATAGAGCTAGAAGTAGCTACAAACTAACACTACTCAGCAGTAGGTACAAACTAAAACTTATCTATATTCAGTAATAGGAGCAAAAAAGTATCTCAGCAGGACCAAAACCTTTTGGCATATATATACAACCACACAGAAGAACTTCAGCATATGTTTAAGACTAGGAAGAGATTAAAACTCCAGAGAAACTCTTCTAGGGCTGGAATCTTGCTATATGACCTTGGACAAGTCACCTTTCCTCTCTATGCTTGTTTCTTCATTCATAAAATTGAGACACTAGTACCCATCTCTTTGGAGTAAATGTATTAATACATACAAAGAGTTTCAGATTGTGCCTGGTACACAGATGTAAAGTTTTGCTAACAGATCAACTATTCACTTAGTCACATAGTTAACCCTAACAAAGTTGTTCCAAATTTCTTACTGTGGAAAATGAAAATAACTTCCAGGAAATACTGTAGTTCATTTGTAAGTATTTCAAAAACAATATGTAGCTCTCTAGAGAATGAGGATGATAATATGTCATAAGGTACATGAAAACCGTTTTATCATTAGCCATACCCGAAAAGCATTTTTTGCCTTCCCAAATTTCTAAGCTTTTAAAAAATTCCAAATTAGGTAAGATAAATAGACCCCAATACTATGAGTAGATAAGAGTAAAGGTTCTGGTGCTCAGAATAGGAACACCTGGGCAGGTACACATCTGTCTATAATACTGAGGACTCTATCCTGTACTGGTAGAAGATGTACAAATATACTGAGCAAGGTACAGCACATCTTAATAAGTCATAAGCAACTTTCAGGTGCATTTTCTGTGCTGAAAGGTCTTAACTTCGGCCACGTATTATGCCTTATATGATACAAACCTAACAAGACGTGTCACTATCTACAGTCATGAATAGCTTAAAAAAGGAGATATGTATTGAGGAATGTGCTGTTAGGCACTCTTTTTGCTCTGTGAGCAACAAAGAGTATATTTACACAAACCTAGATGGTAGAGCCTTCTGCATGACTAGGCCCTATTGCTCCTATGCCACAAATCTGACAGCACATTACTGTTCTGAGTCTTGCAAACAATTAGATCATAATGGCATTTGTATATTTAAACACAGAAAAGGTATAGTTTAAGAAACTAAGTAATAGAATTTTTCAGCTCCATTATTATCTGTTGAGACCACTGTCATATATCCAATTCCTTGATGATCAAAATGTCATTATGTAATGCATGAGTATAGTCCAAGAATAATAACAAAGTGATATCCAAACTTGATAATCTTATGAGAGAGAGAGCGGTATGGGTCAAGCTGTCTGAAGTGCTTTATGCAGAAGGATGATAAATGGGAATGGATTCTTGAAGGAAAGGGATGCACAGAATAGATGCAAGGGAGGGGTGGGCATGCTGAACAAAACAGTACTGGAGGCAAAAGGCCAAATTCTGGAACACAACACACCTTTGTAAATGTCAGAAGTCAGTTCATTTACAACTCACAGAGGTTCCTGAGGAAAATCAAAATATTAACGACTATTATGTGCAAAAAGGAAGACACCTATTAGAGAAGGTAGGGCTGAAGAGAGAGTATAATCATCTCGTGGAGGTTTTGATATAATGGAATGCCCAAAACAAGCAGTAATAATAACAGGATGGCATAAAAGGAGTTCAATTACAGAAGGGAAATCATAGTTCCCAAGTGCATAAATTATAAGCTCTGTGAAAGCAGGAACCAAGCTGTTCTGCTCATTGTCTTAAAAAAATTTTTAGATTCATGCATTCAAAGCATTATGAAAGATTCTAGGTGCGTGTGGGAGGATAGGGAAAGGAGATATAAGAAGAGCTGGAGAGTCAAGAACTGCTTCATAAATGAGTTGCATCTGTACTGAATCCTGGACAATAGGCAGGATTTCAGTGACAGAAGAGAATGGATGTGGAACATGCCAGAGGTATAATAGTGAGGAGGAAAACTGGAGGAAGAAGACAAACACAGGGTTTAGTAGAGGAATGTTCCACTCAGTAGACTCACCATCATAAAGAGATGGCGGCTCTGAGTCTTTGCATCTGCCTATGCAGTGTTAAGCACTACGAGGGTACATTTAGACTGATCTGGGTCCCAGCTGCAATCATGATGGTGAGAAGGTGCAGGTGAGCCAAGAATTTGATTTTTCTAATCATTCCCAGCTGCTGCCGATGGTGCCTGGCCATTAAGGAACATCAACTTTAAGGATATAAACTTCAGAAGGTTTGAGCCAAGTGATACCTAATATAGGAAAGTGATTGGAGCAGGAAAAAAAAATACTAAACAACTAGAAGGCCTTATTATCAGCCTTCTTATGATCATCATTATCATCATCTTATAACACAATTGGAATAATCCTTCATTTAACTCCTTTCCTCGAGGCAGTCTTAAAAATCTGCAACACCACAAAGGAAGAGCACAGTCTTTAACAGTTTTAACAATATGATAATTAATAGATTGGGTTCAACCACCCCCACCCCAGTCAAAAAATTTCAGTATGAAATCTTTAGGAGTGGAAGGAAATAAGGTGGGAGTCAATGGAAGTTCTCTGTAGCAACAGCTTTTTCTTTCTGATATTATTACTTCATTTTTAACTCCAGGTCACTGAGTTCATTAGAAGAGATTACTTTCAAATTGATGACAAAAATGTGTTGCAACTACAGCTCAAAAATTCTGCAGTGGGCTAGAGGGGAAATAGAAGGAAGGGAGGTTTTGAAGATGACTGGAAAAGAACTGGAAAAAAAAATAAGAGGATACTTTTGGGGGGAAATTCAGAAACTTCCAGATGCAAAGGTATTATTTCTGGTAGGACAATGGTGAATTTCCATACCTTCTGAAATTTTCCTGTAATTGGTTTTGGACTCTAGTTTTAGTAGTAGATTCCAAAGGAAAAGAATAGCGGGAAACAACTGAAGCTAGGTTTTCTGAAAAATCTCCAGTAGTGGGTGGGGGTGAGAATGAATAATAAATGCTCCAAGGTAATTTTTTCTCTCCATGTGATGTCAGTATCCCTATGGGATCCACAAGTTAGCTCACCCAAACCATTTACTGTTGTAATAGAAACTGCCAATTTACTGGGCATATTGCCTGCCAGGTACATTTTTAAGCACTTTAAATGTCATTAAAGACTCACAATATCTCCTAGGGAAAAAAAAAACAGTAATATTCTCTCCATTTGATGGAGGAGGTAACAGGATTAGTAAATCTGAATGACTTGAAGGTCAAAAACATAAGTTGTGTCAGTTAGAATCCAGGGATATGAACCTGGGCACCCAGAGAGTGCTCTCCTAGCCCAGTTCCTTTTGTGCAGTTGACAATTTAGCCATCAGAACTTCTGGGGTGGAACTACAGCTCTTTTATCAAACAGCCAGTGATTTGTTTTTGGAGAAATTACTTAACCACTCAGAATGTTGCATTCTTTATAAAGATAGTAAAATTTCATCAATTCAGTAAGCCATTACTAGATATTTAGATTTAGTGATTAGCATTTACTAGCATTTACTTTCAAATGCTAGCCCTTCCAGTTCTCTGCTGTGTGTCCTCAGGAAACTTTCTCCTCCTTTGTGCCACCATGAAAAATAAAGAGTACTGACTTCATAGAGGTTTATGCAAATTCACCCCTAGCTCTGTGTGTAATCACAGTGGTGATGTTGATGAGTCACCATGCTATGTTAGAGTTAAGTGCCCCCCAAAAGACCATGTGCAGGTACAGAGCCACACTTGCAGAAGCATGAACACAGAGATCAAGAAACAGAAATCAGTTCCCGTCTTCCCCCAAGGTAAAACTCTCAGATGACAGATTTTTGTCAGGGAAAGAATAATCTAGGCAAAAGTAACAATCGCTTTCACTCTCAGACAAGAAGGCATTAGTTATGGAGAATAAACTAGATTTTCTTTATGAAGTAAAAGGTTTACAGACCCAATGGGAATGAATACTCCGTACCTCAGAATTTACAGTGAAGAAATAGGACCAATAAATAGAAACCTTCAGTAAAAAGTCAGAAAATTTCTGTGATCCAAGGAGGTTTGATGAGACTCACTCATTCAACAAATATTTAGTGAACCATACTGTTATGGTTTGGATGTGAGGTTATAGTTTGGATGTGAGGTGTCCCCAAAAAGCTCACATGTAAGACAGTGCAAGAAGGTTCAGAGGAGAAATGATTTGATTTGTAACAGTCTTAACCCAATCAGCGATTTAATCCCCTGATAGGGATTAACAGAATGGTAACTAAAGTGGTAGGATGTGGCTAGAGGAGGTGGGAATTGGGGTAAGGCTTTGGGGTATAATATGTATCTGGTGAGTAGAGTCTCTCTCTCTCTGCTTTCTGATTACCATGATGTGAGCCATTTCCCTCTGCCACTCTCTCCTGCCATGATGTTCAGCATCACCTCAAACTCCAAGGAATGGAGATGGCCTTCTATGGACTAAGACCTCTGAATCCACAAGCTCACAAATAAACTTTTCCCCCTCTATAATTGTTCTGGTTGGGTTCTTTTAGTCACAGCAAAACACTCTCTAAAACACATACCCAGTTATTTTGTTAGGCTCTTAAAGAATTAAAAAGAAATGAAAGCATTAGTGAATTAATGACATTGGGTTAATGCAATCACTGGATATATTAAAGATACTTGTAAGAAAATATATTATATACATATATCAATGTAATATATGAGTTATATCTAAATTGTTTTAAATCTCAAAATTTAAGAACAATGAACCCTGCATAAAACTAAAACCTCTGTATACTGAAAATGCAGAAAAACAACACTTTAAAATTGTTAGTGACCCAAAAAAATGTTCATAATGCATTAAATACAAGCAAATTATAAAACAGTAATCACCATAATCATTACCAATTAGATTTTGTTTTTTATATTTTCATATATCTTCCAAATTTTGTAAACTAATCCTTGATTACCATTATGTAAATGCTACAGAAGTATTAAAGACTTTTTTCTTTTTTTTTACCACAGTAAGAATCAAAAGATGAAGCAGTAATAAAATCTAAGAACCAGTGTGAGTCTCTCAAACATTATTCACCCTCAGAATCAGCCACCAAAAGAGTGTGTTTCAGCAAGTTTTCCTGGGTGATGAGATATGGAGATCACATAGGAATTTCTTTATGAAGTAAAATGTTTACTGGTACAATGGCAACTAATAACCCACCTCAGAATTTATAAAGTCATGGAGCCAAGAAATTTATATCTTCAATAAAAATCAGAAAACTTCTGCAGTTTGAGAAAGTCTAATGAGTTCCCATACTAGAGGGGACCACACGTAAAACTCCTCACTGACACAAAGGATCACAAATCCCCGAACTGAACTGTCTGAGTTTCATCCCTGCTTTGACACTTTTAAGTGAATAAATCATTTCATCCCTGAGCTTTGGTTTCTTCACCCGTAGATTAAAAGTAAAAATGGCACATGATACTACCTACACCCTTTGGAACTTTTATAGATCCATACGAGGTAACATTTATAAGGAACTCAGAAAAGCATTTATTTCCATAGTAAGTGTTCTATTTGTTACTTTAGCAAGAATGAAAAGCTAGCTTTGTTCACGTGTCACTACAGATGTCCAATAACAGTAAGATTTCTAGGACATTTTGAAAGTTAATCATAGTTGTTAATTTGTTGACTTCTTTTTCATTCTTTTTTAATTACTTGCCACAAAATCTTTGAGAACCCTCAAAATATTGTTGTTATATGGGGTGAAATGAACTTGAGTACTGGCCCTTTTAACAACTGGGGATGACAGGAAAGAGAGAGTTTGAGGGTAAGTTACTATAAAGTCGGAAGAAGAAAAGTATAAGGGTTGAGGTACACATTATTTGGTCAAGTTTACATTTAAATAATAAAATCTGATGTCAGGCTGAAAACATGATGACCCATAGTGAAGCTGATGCTGTAGTTTAGCATCCAAACTGAGACGCATCAAAAGTGGACAGAGGGAGGTGTGATTGACCAGTACAAATGATCAAAAGTTTAATGACGTGAATGTCTTTCTAGCTCTCCCTTTGTCGATATCAAAATAACTAGATATTTCTTCTTCTTCTCCTGTAGTCAACAAGGATAATTCTCATGAGGTTTGTGTTGCTATGGGCACTTGGGATTCTGATAGTATTAAGAAGAGGTATAGTGTAGTTGCAAGAAGAGATCTGGAAGTCAAAGAGTCTATTGTTCAGGGTGGAAGGTAGACCTGACCAGAAATATTCATCCTATAATTACAAAATTTTAAATATATGTTGTTATTGGTCTTTGTAAAGCTAGGATTATTAAAGACAAGAGTTTCTCTCTGATTTTATTTCAGAAGATGAATGAATTCTGGAAGTGTGTGTGTTTGGATAGGGAGTGTTAAGTAATCACTCATACACATGCACAGTCTGTCTGTCTTTCTGTCCGTCTGTCTCTCCCCCCCCCCCCGCCAATTTCCTCCCTCCTTCTTTCTCTCTCATTCTGTGATACTTGAAAGGAAAAGTAAAATTAATCATGTCCTTACACACACAAAAAAAAAAAAAATAGAAAAAAAAACCATATCTGCAATAGACTAATTACTTTACAGAAAGCAAACATCTCTATATATTCAGAGTAACCTGGGGTTGAATGTGTTTCCAAACTGAAATGAGGCAAGATCCCCAAAGAGCTTATCCCTTGGATCAGAAGGAAGATCCAGTATTACAACACATCCCCACTTTAGAAGGGCAGAAAGGATAATGGAGAAGCTGATGCTTTCCCCAGTGATGAGGTCGAACCCAGTCACCTTCTGCCTCGAAGAGGAACATTCCAAGATGGGTAGAAAAAGGCACCCTTGAATGCCTTTAAATATTAAATAACATTAAATCAAATTATTCTATCATCCTAAAAGAAAATTTTTAATGAAAATGTTTAAGCAATAAGGGATAATAAAAATGAGAAAAATATATACAATATTAATCATAAATTCCTCTATAAGAAGCAGTGGAGAGACCCTTTCTTATGCCTCTCTTCTTACCACATTCCCATGTAGCAGACAACTAACTCCTGATTCTACTCGCCTTACAAAAGATGATCAGCTGCTTCTATCTAATATACCACCTTTGAATACAATTACATATGAAGTTTTATATGCAAATCCAATTATATATTATATCCCAGACATTTATTTTATGACAACAGTCAGACCTCAAGGGGAAAAGCTAAGGAAGTTCATTAAAAAAACAAAACAAAACAAAAAAAACAAGCTTTTAACCACAATTTTTTTTTAAAGGAGAATTCTTCTAGTGGGAAGCTGCCACCACCAGCAGGCAAAGATCTGAAGCAGAAATAATGCAGCACCTAACTTGCAAACTACAACTAAATATTTACCAGATTCTCACAGGAATCACTGAAGCATTGAACCCACCTGCATCATTTACACCAAACTGCATCAAGATGCAGTGGGAAGATGCCTCCGGGTTCTGAGTCCATGAGTCCCATCTCATCTTCTCCCTATTTATTCCACTTTGAGTATGCTGGCTTCTGTGGCTGGCTTCCCTTTGCCTGTGGCAATTTAGTGATCTTTTCAGATTGTGACTCCTGCAGAATCATCTCCACACTCCTTCCCTAAATACTGGACCTCACTGTCATACAGAGAAAACTGACTCATTGCCACAGAAGTCTCTCTGTGCCCCAAGATAGCAAAGGCACTGTGTGCCTATTTTAGTAAAATAAACAGAGATACTTGTGCTTCAGCCCCAAGAGATAGGATATATGGTATGGTATCAGGAATAAGTAAGGATATGGGTATGGACTCCAAAGCCATGGGGTCCATCCCCTGCCCACTTCCAGTTGCTAGTTGTGAACCCAGAAAGAGGTTACTTGACCTTCCTGTGTTTATTGGTCCTCATCTTTAAGTGATATCACGATGTTTATAATTTACTACCAATTTTACTTGAGCTTAATGGGTTGTGTATGTGTGCATACATGCCTGTGTGTGTGTGTGTGTGTGTGTGTGTGTGTGTGAGAGAGAGAGAGAGAGAGAGAGAGAGAGATAGATAATGAATATGAGCAATCACAGTTAGTCACCTTCTTGAATTGGGTTGGCTCTGATATAATCTAAAAGCTATAGTAGCTACAACAACCTTTTCAGGTATCTGTACTTCTTGATCACAGAAAGAGGTTTTTAATAACAGATTTCTGAAATGAGTTTTCTTCAGTGAGTTTCATGGTGCTCAAATTCTCTAAAAATTGGTTAAAAATATTATACTACAACTACAGTTGAATATCTCTTATCTGAAAAGCTTGCAACCAGAAGTACCTCAGAATTTTTCAGATATTGGAATATTTGCATAGATTTTCCAGTTGAGCATCCTTAATGTAGAACTCCAAAATGTTCTCAAACCTGAAACTTTGTGATTGCCAAGTTGGTGCTCGACTTTTTGTGGGGTTTTGGTGCATTTTGAATTTCACATGTTTGGATTAGGAATGTTCAACCTGTACCCATACTGTTGTTTGAATGAGTTGTACAAATGCTGTACCTTTGAAATGGGACTTGAGCTTTGGCTTTTAGAGTCACAATTTCAGAGAAATCTGGTTACCAATGCTGGCTATAAAATTAAATTACTTTTGGCCTTAGAATAACTATTGTGTTTGCTACAATCAATCTTTCAGACAAGCTGTGAACAGAACCCTTAAAAACAAAGTGTTGGATGTCACTGTTTGCCTAGCTTGGTGGGTGACTGATTTCATACTTTCCTTCTAATCTAATAAATATTTGTATTTGTAGCAACATTTGGCCCAAATTATACTTTTGTGTATGGAGGCAGGTTATAAAGAATGACACATATAAACTTCCCTTTTGCTACTAAAAATCAGAACAAAAACCAATTTGACTATTAACCATGAACACTCGATTTTTGTTAGTAAATACGTAATGAATAGAAACAAAAGAAATATGATTTCCTATTTTACAATGAATTATAGAACATATAAAATATATAGGATTTTAAGGACAGCATGTGGCACTGTGTGCCTTGTACATGGTGCTAAAATTTGCTTATCACTGTGCAAATTACACAGGTTCTGGAATCAAAATACTATTAGCACAAGGCAAGGTCCCTCATCAAACCCCTGGAATAATACTTTTTGTTGGTTGCTTCCCTTCTTCATGTTATATAAATAATGATAAGATCCACTGCATACAGAACTTATTCCCCTTTATTCCTCATTAAGAAAGGTCTAGAATAGATTCTTCAATCAGTATCTTCTCATTAACCTACTCCATGTCCAAGGGCAGCCCAAATAGGCATCGTATTGTATGCCTCATTCTCATTATACTAAAATCAAAGAGATGCCAATCATTGGCAAACACCTTTGAAAGCTAATGATCCATGTCCAATATACCTAGTTTCTCAACCAACATCCTAAACCACTTCTGTTCTAGGACATTCCAAACTTCACAATTCAAGGTACCACCAGGAAGGGGTGGGGAAAGACTAAAGTAAACTGTGTTCTGAGATCTTCGGCTTACTGATTACATTTGAAGCAGTAATGGTGAAGAGTAACTAATAAGCCCTGGACTCGTCCTCATCAAACTTTAAGTCAAAGTCTACTGGTAAAAGAAAACTAAATGATCATGGCCCAAAGTGGGGTGTCACACCAACAGGAAATTACACAACTCAAAGATCTGCAATATTCCACCAAAGTTTCATAAAGCATATAAAAGAGACCACCACTAAATATTCCTTAAGAAAGCAGATAAAAATTGGCCCCTTCTCTGATCTCAAAACTTTTACAGTTCAGTCATGGAGATAAGTTAGTTCACCCTTGATGAAAACATATGAATCAGGACAATATCAGGAGGGCAAAAGGAACAACCATCAATGAACATATAAAATTAACTTGCGAAAAATGTTTTCTATGGCAAAATAGGGCAGGGAAGATGAAAAAAATAGTTTACAACAGCAACTAACATTTGTGTAGCAATTCCATGTGCATTAATATCACTTGGTATAGCCAAGATTTTGGAAAGGAGGTGAGATACACAGGGCTTGCTTATACATGAGGTGGTCACTAGTGTAACAGAGGGACCACATCTGTACAGGAAAGCACTCTGAGAAGCAGACACTGGACTATTTGTCATGTTGGATAGGAGCTCAAAGTTTACAAGAAATTATTAGTGAGAACAGGAAAACCTTTAAAATTCATCCCCCACCCCATAAAGTAGGCTTCATGAAAAGCTGCCAAAAATGGATGTATTTTTTGAGAGATACAGGCTGACTGAGTTTGGAAGAATGCACTTACTAACTGTGATTTGTGTTCCCGTGATGTGCTCCAATGATGCACTGGGGAATTTAAAATGAGACCATCAACACACATTCACAGGGCTTTTAGGATCTCAGATAAGCCCAGATGGGGATGCTTAGTTTCTTACCTAGGAGGAAACATCTCCCCACAACAAAAGGATAGAGTTAGTTAGAGCCCCCAGGGGCCTACTGCTTAGCAGTACAGGTCACTGGAGTGATAAAGTTGAACTTGCGGACAGCCATGGTAAGAAAACATTGAGGATTAGAGGTCGGGGTGGGGGTGGGTTGCTGAACCTGAAAATACTTACTTTGTGACCTTTATATCTCTATACAGCACTATTGGATATGTCTTTCTGGAACTGAAAATAATTTTCCTGTCTCCTTAGGTTTATCTTTAAAATGTGAATTATGCCAGCCTGAGATTTTTGACACTTTGGTTCAGAGTTAGGAACTCAGCAAATGTGTAGACACATGTGTCCTAAGAAAAGATACTTTAACTAGAATCTCACACCCTTTCTAGAAGTGACCAGGGAACTCAGCTATAATTCAGTCTAATTCATTCCTTTTGTAGGTAAAGAAAATGAAGGCTATAAATTAGGGCACTGCTGTCCCAGAGCTTCAAAGAGATTTCTGCTAAAACAGGCATTTATTAAGTACCACTAGCCAGACACTGGTTCCTAAACTTGCCCAAATGCTTAACACTTGGAATTTGTTGATTTGGGAAGAGAAGCATGAAATATTGATCCTGCTCATTCACTTGTCATCTGTTGCCACCCACAGGCAGACAACCAGTAATAAACACTAAAGGGTGAAAATAGGAACTGTAAATTGTGAATACCCCGACCAAATTTAGGCTTCCTGCAAATGAAAAAGAAGTTCTTCTCATGTTAGTTTCTCAATAGTGGCACACACTGAATCAGTTTGCAAAATGCAGTCTGTTGGGACAGGATGACCATTACTATTTATCAAGAGCTCACGGAGGATGAGGGGGCATGTTTAAAGTACTTTTCAAATCTATAAGACCATCTGAGAAGTCAGTAGTGCTATCTGACTTGTAAGATCTAGAAACAGGGGTTGAAATAGTTTAAATAACTTGTCCAAGGTCAGTCAGGTTGGCAAAAATCAATATTTGAGCCTAAGCTGTCTGATTTATCAGTTCAGATTTCCAGCCTCAGCATCACTTCTTCCAGAACAGGGGTCCTTTTATCCTTTTATCCCCACTCAGAGGCTTAACCTTGCTGTCTCTAAAGCCAGACTTGACCTCAGAATTATCTGACATTTGAGAATAACCCCATACCCTAATTCTGGAAAAATAGGTTCTGATAAATGCTCTCTGTTTGGGGGTAAGCTGATATCCCAGACTCACTAGCTTTTGTCTTGCGTGTTTTTGATCATTAACTGAAGTTTCAACCCGAGCCTTCAGGCTGAAATCTTGCTGCAGACTTTGCTACAGGAAACTCGTGCAAAAGCCAGAATCAAGGAAAAAATATAAACCTGACACTAAAGTTGGTTTGTCCTATGTAATTCTCTGCATGCATACAAATTATATACATATATGTACGACGATTGGGTGATTCCTAATAGTACGTTGAATATAAAAGGCATTCAGGTTTTCCCATATACAAGACAACCAGACATTTTTGCTTAGCAAAGACCTGATTTTACCCCAGGTACCCTGGTGTAAATATTAATAGGATCACATTATACTCTCGAAATTGTTGGTTTGGTAAATTTTAAGGTTATTCTAAGCCTGTGCACTACTGAGGTACCAGGAAGGTACTCTACAAATATTCTATTTTTGAAATTTTCACATTAATTTGCAAGTAGCTAATTTCATTCCCGTTATGCCATCAAGTTAAATGAAAATCTGAAAGGTTAAAATATTTGCTTCACAGTCACATGATTCATTCCTCAGTAGAGACAGAATTCAAAGCCAGATCAGTCCAAAGTCAGGCCCCAACCATTCTTTTTATGTGCTTCCTTAATTGCCTCTGGAACATCTGTCTGTCAAACAATCATGGATTGTTTTGCCTTTGCTAAAATAAATGTAATATGGCTTCCAAGTAGACATAAAGTGACTGCAATACCACGAATCTGAGGAAAGAGAAATAAAAATACTGAAAAATAAGCTAGGGAATTAAAATGGAGCCACGCGTAACAGTAATATCAAATTATTTACCATAAGATGCAGTATTCTGACTTTGCCTAAGACAATCAGTGTATAAATCAAGTATTAATGAGTTGCTCAAAAGAAAACCAAATGTTCCTGTCACCAAGTCCAGAAAGCAGCAAACCCCTTCTGTTTATGAGCACTGTAATTCTATAAGCAAAGATCCAAACAGCATATTACAGTAGACCCGGCAGTTTTTTTTACAGGTCTTTTTTCTACAGCATCCTTAGACATTGCCTAATGGCACTACTTGAAATCAGAATATGGAGCAGGTATTTTGGGGTAAAACTCTGATTTTACAGGAATCCCATAGAATACCTTCACGTGCACAAACGTTGGTTGCCTTAATCCTCGGGTAGATATTAGAATATTTACTAGTCAGTATCCAATGGAGAGTCACCCATTATTCATAGGTGTTTTATTCAGCTGAACAATGATACAGGAAAGTACTATCAACTGCCAGAAAAGAATTTTGCTGACCATTCTACACAGATCAAAAGAATTGCTTCTTTTGCTTCATTGCAGTTTATCTTACAGATGTATCATCTACTCATTCCATGCTGAAGATAAAATCTGAGTACATTAAAAATGAAGAAGTCAGTGATATAGACAAAATATAATAGTTTTTCAGGAAAACACCTATAACCATAACATATGTTTAGATTTTTATAATGAGAATGGTGTAAAGCCTAAAGATATCATACTTTTCCCTTCAGAGTAATCAAGTACAGAAATCAGATATTTTAAATAAACTTCCATTATGAAAAATGGCATTAATAATTTTAATTAAACTAAAGCATTATTATTAAATGTATATTTAAAAGTTTCTGCTTCCCTTTCTTTATCCCAATGTTGAATCATATACTAATTAGCACCAAATATTTCGTTAAAAGAAAAATCAAAGCTCTAGGCTTTCATGTCCTCTTGTTTTTTAACTGAATCATATGAAGGTCTGATTATCAGTAGTCACCACTTTCAGGTCACAGCCCTTAGGAGCTTGAGAGTTCCCAGAAATTCCTGCCTCTCAATTCATACATTCTGTTTCTGTTGTGACTAAATCTGGAGATTCTGGTTCATATTTATAGGGTGATACATAATCTCAAAACTAAAGACTGAACAACACCAAGAGCTGACCCAACTGAATGCCAATTGTTGAAAATACCCGGGAATTTCTCAGCTAAATAAATGCTTTTTGGTACCCTTTAGTGTAGTTTTTGGGGAACTAGGGATATAGCTCATTTATAGAGCACATGCCTAACATTATAAAGCATTGGGGGGACAGTTTCTGAGGGGAGAAAAGCATACTCTGAGCTTTAGTTTCTATAATATTAGCTTTTTTAAAAAAAAAATTCTAAGCCCCCAAACCTAACTCTTAAATTCTTAAACAACTAAGTGAAACATACTATCCTACTTACGAAACTAATAAACTTATTTTATAAGGATGTGTCGACTAATGTTTGTTTCCATTATAAATCTAAACATCTTCAAACATTTTGAACCTCCTTACACATTTAAATTTTATACATTTGGAATTATACATTTAAAATTTTTGAATATTTCAAGAGTCTGACAGAGTTTCATGAGTAGTCAAATTAATGTAAGGATCAAATATATTTAACCTATAATGTGAAGAACTGCAAAATCTGTAAGTGCTCTAATAATGCTTACAAGCTTATAATATTCAACTAAAAATCACAGTTCTAACTTCATTATTTAAATTACAAATTTCTAACTGAAGTCATGGAATAATCTTTCTCTAATAATTCAAATATTCTTACATATTGCAAGTACAAATATTTTAAAACATCTTTGTTACATAAATGTTAGTACAAGAAAACAACTCATTCTATGCTTTTCACTAAAACTCTAACAGGTTGATAAATGCTTACTCCCAAGAAAATAATTATTTCAGGTTCCACAATGTAACCCTCCAATTCAATTTTGGATTTGATTTTTCTGTGTTCTGCAGCTTACAAAAGGACCAGAAATTCAAGAGGCTGTCTGCATTCTTGACAGTTGTCCTCAGAGGAAACCCTGAGCATCATTTATAGTTTCCATGTCAATGACTCTATAACCCAAAGGAAGTGGTGTCCAACACCTTAAATTCAAGTTTAACAGCTAATCTCCCATTGGATTTTAAATTCCTTTCACCCTTAAGATATATTTTCATTTTACCCTTATTTTTTTTAATTCTCTCATATTCTTACACTGCTTCAAATGTTTACAAATACTATGATATATCCAATTACATTATGGTTATCACACACGGTCTATTACACCATTTAGACACAACTTCCAACATCATCTACCTATAATATCCAGTTTTAGAATTTGTAGTGCTGTACAATCTGTACTATCAGGTCAATCACATTTTACCAGAATATTTATTTTACATCTCTCCCAGAAATGCATAAAAGACACGACCAGAAATTAAGAGTGAAGTCAAAAACATGTTTATAGTTCAGAAAATTATACCATAACCTCTGCTTTTATTTGAAAAGTGAGGTGAAATCCTTAAGGTCTACAGTTAAGTATGTCAATACATTTAACTGTTGAGAAGTATTTGTGAATTAATCTGTTTATAGTGCTCAAGCTATTTCTAAACAAAACTGAGGACTTACACATTGTTGTTTATACATAAAATAAATGCAATGAAATACACTATAAACAAGTTCATTTTTTTTATAAACTCTAAACCAGTGGACCAATTCCCTTCAGAAAAATAATAACCTACAGCCCTTCCAGTTCTAAGATCATTAACACATTTTTAAGTATAGCAATAGCTAATGTAGCAAGATTTCTTAAGTACTCAGTAAGGATATGGCTGGAAAAACAACAAACAAAAATCACTAACACATGCAAACACATGCAAACACATGTGCGCACATGCAAATACATGTGTGTGCACACACATACACACATACTATACACACAAAATGTGAATAACAGATGCAGGCTGATTCAAACCTTTCCATTAATAACTGGCAACATTGTTTGCCACAGAAAATACTTTACTCTTAAAACATAAATTTCCAACTTTTTTGTTTGTTTTTAAATGGCATTTGATCTAGGAAAAAAAAACTTCCATGTAGGTTTTCAGATACCAAATTGGCTTTTGAATCGTGGTATATCATTAAAAAAACAAAAAGAAAAACAAAAAACTCCTAATGAATGGTATAAGATCCACTTTTACTTAAATTGTGGCACTATATTAGTGCCATAGGGTTTCCGTCTTGATTTGTGATAAGTAACAAATACATAAGGAGGAAAAAGAGAAGAAGATAAAGAAAGGGAAAAAATAATAATAATTTGATTTATTTTGGGAAATACTTCCTTGTCAAAAATCTATTATTCTCAACAGAATGGGAGAAAAATCTCTACAACTAGGACCTCAGACAGAGCACCAATCTCTAGATATACAAAGATATACAAAGAACTCAAAAAACTTAAACACCAAAATGGGCTGAGGAACTGAACAGGCACTTCACAGAAGAAGAAATACAAATGGTCAAAAAATATATGAAAAATTGTTCAACATCATCTCTACACTGAGAGTCCATCTCACTCCAGTCAGAATGGCAGTTATCAAGAATACAAGTAACTAAATGTTGACAAGAATGTGAAGATTCACTTATACACTGCAGTTGGAACTACAAATTGGTGCAACTACCCTGAAAAGCAACAGGGAGACTCCTTAGAAAACTTGGAATGGAACCACCATTTGACTCAGTTATATCACTCCTCAGTTTATACACAAAAGACTTAAAATCAGCATATTACAGTGACACAGCCACTTCAATGTCTATAGCAGCTCAATTCACAATAGCCAAGATATGGAATCAACCTAGCTGCTCTAAAACAGATGACTGGATAAAGACAATATGGTATATACACACAATGGAAAATTACTCAACCAGAAAGAAGAATGAAATTATGACATTTGCATGTATGGAACTGGAGACTATTATGCTAAGTGAAATAGGCCAGTTCCAAAAAACCAAAGGCAGAATGTTCTGATAGATGGATGCTAACCAACAAAAAGGGAGGGGAAGTTCATTGGACTAGACAAAGGGGAATGAAGGGAGTGGGGAGGGGAATAGAAAAGACAGAATAAGTTGGGCATAACTTTCCTATCCTTATACATGAATACATGAACAATGTAACGCCACATTATATACAACCACAATAATAGGATCCTAACTGGAACAAGTTATACTTACTCTATGTATGTATAATATTTCAAAATAGACTCTACTGTCATTTACATCTAGAAAGAAAGAATAAATTTTTAAAAAATCCATTCTTGTGTTAAAAAGCTAAAAACAAATATTCTATATCTCCAGGTAAGTAAAAGAAAGAGATTATTTCTGTTATTACACAGCTATTCCTTAACACAAAGACAGTTTTAAATCAATTGTTAACTTCTAATACTCTCCTCCAAATAAAAGTATTTTTATTTTTGAGCAATTCTGAGGGTACAACTGATGTTTCTGAAAACCCAAAATTGAACGTTGGGCTCTTATTGGTGGGACTTGGTAAATTTTCACCACAATGTTACCAAATTTATTTCCATAGTTCAGTTTTATGGATGAGCTAATAAATAAAATATACATATGAAACTGATTAGATTTAGTACTGTCAATTCTATGCTAAGATAAATGTCATCAGGCTTTTCAATATAAATTAAGTCTTGCTTTTTCAAATCATCACAGATTTTGATGTTTCATCCCAAGACTTAGGTTACATATTCTAATCGCTTAATATGCAAAAAGAAATACTAGTTGCTGGTGCAGTGGTGCACACCAGTAATCCCAGTGGCTCTGGAAGCTGAGCCAAGAGGATTGTGAATTCAAAGCTAGCCTCATCAATTTAGCAAGGCCCTAAGAACTCTGTAAAACCCTGTCTCTAAATAAAATACAGAAAAGGGCTATGGATGTGGCTCAGAGGTTGAGTGCACCTAGGTTCAATCCCTGGTTCCCCCACCCTCCCAAAAAAAAGAAAGAAAAAAGAGAAAAAGAAAAAAGAAATTCTAGTTATAATTAAATTATACATATTTTAACATGTAATTAAAATATATAAATTATATTCTAAACAAGAAAAGAATAATAGGATTCACAGCAAGCATATGCTAAAGAGCAGACTATAAAAGATAAATGATAATTTAGCAGATAAAGCTTCACTGGTATAAATTAGATCAGGAGATGACTCAGCAAAAATCTTCCTATTCATTAACATGAAGCCATGAATTATTTCATATTAAAATATTTTACAATAGTTTTTTCTTTATTCCTATGGCCTCTAAGTACTGATGGTTCCTAAAAAAATAAAAAAGATTTAAGAATTAAATGTAAATTCACTGTCGTGCACATTGTATTCATTTGTTCATAATCTGCATTAATAAAATAGGCAACTATTTTTAGTATAAGTACTTTCACAACTGAAATGAGTACATTTTATGATTAGGTTTTTCTTGGAGGAGATACAGACAAAAAGAAATACATTTAAACTTGTAAAAACTACTGTTTCTTTATTTGGGAATTCATTAGTGGGATTTTTCTTACCATATCTAATTCTCCTTATTTAGGAAAAAAAGAAAGTTAAGAAAACTCAAAATGGGAATACTGTATACAAATTAGAACTCAATATTATATCTTTAACAGTCCAAGGACATAAACATTCCAAGATGAAAGAAGAGATTCCAAGGTGACTGTTACTGACCAGGTAGATCCATTTCATCTTGGGCTCCTATTCCTACATTAGATTATCTAACCTACAATTTGACATTTGTTCTTTGAGAAATTTGGCATATCAATAGAAATTAATCATCCAAGTCTTCATGCATAGAAGACAGTCAATGAAGATAGATGTGATAGCTAGCATTCAGACTGAGCCTTGGAAATCAGGTAAGAATTCAATTTAGTTATATAAGACATAATATACCTAATATGTACTAACACTTTATTAATTTCAGGGATACAATCAGTGTTAAGACAAAGGCCCTGACCTTCATAAACCTCACGAATAATTTGTGAATGTCTTTTGTGTTTGTTCATTTTACTACAAACCCCCTATTTACCTGGTTAACAAAGTGAAACATTCTTTTTTAGAATCTCAGGAATTAATTAATTCCTGGCACTAAATGAAACTGCCTTGGCTTTGAAAGTCATTGTAGATCAAAAGTACTCAAGCAGGATAATCAACTTTTTGAAAATTGAGTAGAAATATTGAAATCTTTATTATTATGCAAGTATGAAAGATATACAAAATGTGATTTCAATCCAAATGAGATAAAAGACTTTAATGGATGTGTAACTCATTTTCCCCTTCTTTCCACAAACAAGAGCAAAGCATCAATTTCATAGTATTCTGAACTACCAAGATGCTCTAACCCAGATTCTAGTTAGAATTAAAATATTTAATACAAAGAGTAATATTAACAGCACCCTGGACAGTACCACAGAGCCAGAAAGCCAAGTTTCATAAAATACAAGAATAAAAATTAGTGATTGTTCATTTGAGATGCTTTCATTATTTTTTGAAGTTTAAAATTATGTCATAGCAATATATTATCTCTTGAAAATTGGAAGAGTTAAACAACTACATCTTGTAGGTAAATAAACTGAGATAAGTAGTTTATCTTAAATCACACAGCTAGTACATTTTAGATGCAGGATTCCCAGTCAATTATACCAACAGAAGAGTTCATGCTTTTAGCTATTTCTCTGAGACATAATAAAAAGAGGAAAGTTTAAATTAAAATCAATGTTTAAAGATTATGTCATAAATATTGTTTTATACTCTATTCAATTATAATTTACAAATAACATTGTTTACTTACTTCTGCTTAACAAGTGGACCACAATGCTTAAATTAATTCAAGAATAATTTATTATTATTTAAGATAATGCACAATTTATTTTAAGTAAAATAAATCCAAACACACATTGTCATAATAAATGCTGAAATTTGGGTACTATGATAGCCAAAAAAAAGTACAAAACTGCTTTCATTATTTAATATTTTAAATTATGGTACTTTGTTAGAAAACCATCTTTTGAAATATGTTTATAATATTTGGATTTTGTTTCTAACTGATATTATAGAGGCATCAGGGTGTAATATTCAAGTACTTCTCTATAAATAATCCATTCTATTTGGAGTCTTTATACCCTCACAATCAAAAACCAAGTAGAATATAATTTGATTGTATTATTCTTTCTAGATTTGTCTTTTCGACGTTCGTGAAGCATTCATTTTGTTCACTTAATGGTTCTTGAAAATATGGTTAAGAACATCGTGTTGGTCAGTTTTGACACTGGAAATACCTCAAATCATTAGCTTACAAAGTGAAAGGCTTATTTTGGCTCACAGCTTTGAGGGCTCCAGTCCATGATGGGCTGGCCCTGTTGTTTCCTACCTGTGGAAAGGAGAGGAATCATAGATAAAAACTGCTCATCTAGTGGCCAAGATAACAAAGTCAGCGAGGAGTGGGCTGGGTTCCCACATTCCACTTCAAGGGTTCACCCTCAAGGACATAAAGCCCCCCACCATCTACTTCCACCTCTTAAAGGTTCCCTGTCCTTCCAACAGTGCAACCCTGAGGATGAAGACCTTAACACTTGGACCACAGGGGGACAGTCAACATCCATACTATAGCAACCATGTTGAGATGAATTTTTAGAATTATGACCTTTTTCATGTTCCCAATTTCTTATTCTAGACACTTGACTAACATGAACTAAATAATAAGCATAAATTCAATACAAAATTATGCATTATTCAAAACCACCACTACAGGTATTTAAATGAATAACAAACTAAGGCAAAGGCATCCTCACACCGATTTCATTAACCATCATGGATAACTGATCTTTTCCATGTTTCTGGTCTTTTTTTTTTGAGTCAGGGAAATAGTTAAATAATAATTTTAAGTATTGAGGGTTGTTTTTTTTTTTTTAATTGAAAGATATCCAAACAGATTCTTGGCTTATCTTTTAAGGAAGAGTTTATAAACAATTGATTAGTAAAAAAAACTATTTGTTCTAAATTTCTCATTTTATACATAGGGCTACAGACACCTCAAGAGATTAAATACCAGTTCCAAAATTACAAAGGTAATTAATATTTTTTCCATACTGTATGCTCAGTACAGTATTCAGCAGTCTATGAGAGCACTTGAGAAGTACTGTGTGTGTTGTGTGTGTGTCTAAATGCTTTTCCCATCATCTTTCAACTCTGGTTATATTGGGTTTTAAGGCAGATTTTTTTGGAGAGAACAAAAGCTGAAAGAGATTACCACCACCACCACCCAAAATCTTCAAAACCACTTAGGATACAAAAACCACTTAGGAAATATAATTGCTTGGCAGATGCTAAAATATTAGGTCTTGAAATGTGAAAAAGTGGTTTGAGAGCAAATGAGAATGAAACACTGACTCCATGGTGATTTTAATTAAAAAAAAAAAATCAGTGGTTGTCATGGGCTGGGGACTGAGGTAAAGACCACAAGCAAACACTAAGAAACTTTGGGATGTCATGAAAATATTTTGCATCTCATTGGGGGTGGTGTCCGAAATCAAATGACCCCTAAATGCATGAAGTTTCTTATATACAAATTACACACTAATAAAATGAATAAAATGGGGAAAGCATCTTTTCTTTAAAAAACAAAACAAACAAAAAACTCATGAAATTCATTTCCCCAAGGAAATTTATTTCCCCTTTCCACCAGAAAGGCTAAGTAATAATGATGATATAAAGTAGAGTAACTCAAGACGGGTTTAGATTCAAAACATTAGAGATGTTCTGGAATGCATATTTAACATATTTGAGATTGACGTAAATAAAAATTGGGATTGAACAAACCCACATTGGCCTAAATTAGAGATAAAAACACTACATTAGTGGTACTCTACCTATTGAAATCTCCATATAGAATAAAAGGTTTCCCAGAAAAAAAAATCTAATTAATTATAGTCTCAGTTCATTGCAGTCTTTTTGTAAAACCTGTAATTTAGAGTCTTTGAGACCATGCTTCCTCACCTGTTAAAGATGCTAACCCCCATTACCCCTCATTTCTGCCTTATCTACAAAAGGGACAAAAAGCCAAGGAATGCAGTTTCTGGAAAAAAAAAAACAGTCCATTTCCATGCTGACATCAACTATGATGTGTGTTTCATACAATGCAGTGAGGCATAAAATGGCTAACAGATTTCACTTTCATTGCTGCCATATTTTCCATTTAACCAACAAACTGAGGCAAGGGCTTTTAAGAGATGCATTTCCTCCAAATTAGCAACATCTCCCATTTTCTCAATCATTAATCTACTAACATATTAGGTTTCTTTGTAAATTTTCTACTTCTTTTCCAGGATTGGTTACTATTTATTTGAAGGCAATAAAATCTTTTAACAAAAGTGAAAATAATCAGGAAAACAGCCACCATCCTTCCAGTGAGGATTGTTATTGTTTTTTTTTTATTATTATTATATTTCTAAGGTATCTGCTGCCAATACAGATTTTTTTGTGTAGCCCCACTTATGCAATGTTAGGAAACCCTGATGAATGAGTATTGGCTGATCAAAGTTTCAACAACTAACATCTGACTTCATCTCAGATGTTTAATAAGATACATGGAAATCCAACAAGAGTTTCTAGAATGTGTGTGTAAGTTCATCACAGTTTCTGAATATCAGTATATAGGATCCTTATGTGACACAAGAGAAAAACATGTCCTAAGTAGAACATAAGAGAGGAGGGAGGAGTAAAATCTATTCTTCAAGAAAGCAGGATTCAAAAATGTGATTTGACATCCTCTTGACTCCCTCAAACTTCTGTCAAGCCATGTGAGCAAGCTTCTTAGCTTACCACTACCCATGCACAGTTCAATCTGAAAGCCACTTCATCTATCTATATCAAACATAGAGTTTCACTAAAAGTTATTGTGGGAGGAAAGGTTTGCTACTGAAAACTCTTTGTAGGGAACTCTGTGATACATTCAGATCTTCTACATGGATGAGTCTTAGATGCATACATTCTAAATTTTCCTGTGACACAACGGCTTGCAGTTTTATCAGCAGAAAAAGACAAATATAACCCAAAAGTTTCTAAGTGATGCATGCATAATCCAGAGAAAGCCTTACTTTGATCCAGTTGACTTCATACTAGAGGGCAAAATTGTCAGAGAGAACCAAGGATATAGAACTTCCATCTGATTATTGTCGTGAAAGGGCAGAGACTCTGGATACTCTTGTCAGGATCACAGAGCAAGGAAAATCCAAAATCAGTCTGTGATAAGCTATTTCTTCCTACTTTATCCATACTTCACTATCACTACCTCTCATATCCCTTCTCATTGTTTAAAGAACAGTGTGAATCCCTTTGTCTCTCAGGCTAAAGATGGTCCTCGGTATCTGGCTGTGTTTGATAATGCATCCTGCTTAAAACACACGGGAAATTCTACAGTCAAAGGCAGAACACTAAATAGAATGTCCTACAGCACTAGTATGAGAAACTCCTGTGCTCCTCATTCTGTTTCCCATCTGGGAATGTGCTGCCCAAGGTAGCCACAAGTAAGTCTGTAAGGATCATCCCTCATCTGTGTGTGTGAACATGTGCTGGCAGAACAAAAAGAAAGGATCTTGATGAGCAGAGGTGAAAAATTGGCACAGAATCCCAAACATGCCAGCATCTCTTTATTAGGTGATTTCACCTAGTAGTTTTGACAGAATAATTTAAAAGAAAAAAAAATCTGATTTCTGCATACTATATCTAGCTAGAGCTGGATACCCTCCAATTCCACCAAAAGCTGTTTTGTCAATGCATGAGGAATAAATCAAGGAAGATGTATTTCACCTTTAGTGGAGCCAAGTGATTGCAAGAATCAACTCGTTCATCATCTTCCATCACTGAGAAATTTAGTAAATAGTAGCAGAATAGGAGTCGATAAATGTGCTTAAATAATACCTTGGCTTCTACTTGCTGTGCTTTTAATTTGGTAAATAAATGCCTTCCACTGGGCGCGCACCCTAGAGTCCAAGCAATGACGTGGATTAAGTACTCTGTTAGCTCGGCAAAGCTGAATGCATCTCAGAGGTCTAGCTAACTATAATGGTCCTGGATCATTCAGCCTAAATCTCCCTGCTGTTTAATTTCAAACATTAAAAAGGGGCACGTGGGGGCAACAAAACTTTGAAGTTAAAAATATCACCTTTTTAAGTCGGCTAACTGTACAAATAAGAGACATATGCCTTCAAGAAATACAAGCCTAAGGATGTTTCTGTAAGTCAATCACAAGGTTTTTAATGATTATATTAAGCTAATCTCAAAAAAAAAAAAAAAACCTGTCTTAGTTAATACTGGAAAGGAACACTTAGCAAAAGGAAGCTACTCACTTTCCTCTAACTTGGTTTCACCTAAGAATGTAAAATCATAGGGATGATTTTCTAAGTCGTGAAAGCTACAACCTTCACTGAAGTTTCTTTTACACCTTTTCCTTTTCTCTCTCACCTTTTATAAATTTATGCTGGTCAGGATATATGTAAAGCAGCACCTTTAATGACTTGTCCAAGAATTCCATTCAAGGAAGAGTGAAGAAAGTGTGTGTTGCATAAAGAACATTCCAAAGAACTCAAATTTACTCAGCAGAAAGGAGAAAATGAAGGTGGACCCTACTAATGGTGGGAGGAATCATAACAAATGGTTTTATTTTCAAATATTTGAAGGGTTGTTATGTTTACTACATGTCCTATAGAGCTTCAAAGGTAGAAGTTACAGGAACAAATGTGTTGGTTAAATTAAAAAGAAAAATGAGCTCTTTAAACATGAAATGGACCGCCTTAGGAGTTGGTGACATTAAAAAAATTAACTGGAGGGTTAAATGTCAGGCTATTAAAAATGACATTCAAAAATCTTATTAGGGCTTAAACTAGATGACTTTAGCTTTCTTCCAACCCTGAGAGGGTCAAAAAAAAAAAAAAAAAAGGTTGTTGTTATTTAACCAAAAAAACAGACCTTCACAAACTCAAAGGCTGCCAATATATTCTCTCTGAAGTACAGAGACAGGGAAGGGCTAGTAGAAAAGAACCCAGATAACTTGTAGAATAGAAGAAAGTCGATTGGTTCTGAGGGAGGAAAATCAGGGCCCTTGAGAAACATACTGTCCTTGAGCAAGTCAATTTGACCTTCTAAAGTACAGCTTTGTTCACATTTCTATAAACACTTACTTAACTTAGGGGCATGCTGTGGAGCTTACCATAATCCTAAGGTGACACGGTATACTGAGCACAGCAGTGTTTTAACCCGGGGGTCTCTGAGGGTGTATACATCAGCATTTACCACATTTTGTGGCTGGATAAACAGAATCACCAAGAAGCTGAAAGGGAAGCTAAGAGAATAATGCATTTAGCCAGGGGCTAAAACAGAACCTTCCCAGATTTCTGTCTTTTTACTGAGTCTGTTTCTATACAGAATTAACAAGTAATGGGTATTAGACAAGGCAAAAAAAAAAAAAAAAAAATTCACAGACTGAGGGTAGCATTCATGGCACTCACCTTTGCCCTCTTTTAGAGGGCCAATTTCATCTCTCTACTCAACCAACAACACATTAACAAATACCCCTGCAGTACTCTGTAACCATGGGTTATATACAGAAACCAAGCTAGCAGTTCTATAGAACTCACCATAAAAATCTGATCCAACCCCTTGCTTCTATAAATTTGCAATATGCTAAGTTACCTCCTGTAGAGCATGGTAGTTTGAATTGGAGGTTAGAATCAGAGAAGGCCTCCAGACTGCCAGATATTCTTTCCCACATTCTAGAGGCATATATCCTAAATCCATACTAGAGAGGCCAAGGTGAGAAGTTAAATCTCATTGCCACCTCAAAATCACCTACAGAGCCTCATAAATGGAAATGCTAAGACCTGAAGAGAGACTTATGAAGACAACACCTCGAGGGATGGAGTCTAAGGAACCTCATTTTTAAAGCATTATGCATTATTCACATAAAAATCACAGACTTTGTAGCTCATTTTTAAACTGAGAGCCTATATCTGCCATATGGGTCACTGACACTTAAAATGTGGCTTGCCCAAATCACTATGTGTTGTAGGTATAAAATACATACTGAATTTCCAAGTTCCAAAAAGAGAATGCAAAATATTTATTACATGTCAAGATGATAATATTTTGAATATATCATGTTAAATATACCATTAAAATTAATTTCTCTTATTTTCATATTTTTTTCTCTTGATAACTAAAAAAATAAAAATTGTATCTGGTGCCTCATCGATACTGTCCCTTCCATTTTTACTTCCTATTTTCAGACTGCATGGTTTCCAGGACATCATCTCACTTGCTCTCCTTCAAAATCTCAGGAGACGGCAATCACTCAAGCTCTCTCAGAATCAGGTGCCCCATGCTAATTTCCTCCAGTTTATAACTCCTTACTGATATCTTACATCTTAACTCACTCCCACGTCATTTTAAACCCATTAGTCTCAATTTACACCAAGGGCAGCTACCATTACATACTTTGTAAAAATAATGCTGCCATCATTTGTCCATTCTTCAAGAGGTATCTTCCAATAATTGTATCTTCAAAATACTGCCCATTAAAAATTATGTTCATAATTACAAATTTAATAATCATAAAGGGGAATGAGAGGAATGGAGGGGAGAGAGGAAAGACAGTTGAATGAATCTTAACATAATTTTCTTATGTATAATACAAATCCCACCATCCTGTACATCCACAAGAATGGGGTCCTAATTAGAGTAAGATACTTTCCATGCTTGTATAATTATATCAAAATGGATTATACTGTCATATATAACTAAAAAGAACCAATGAGAAAAGAAAAAAAAACAGTACTTGCCTAAAGTGGTCATAGTTTAAGTTTTGCCATGTTTCTGCTTGTGGTGTCTAATCATTGCAAACATGAATAAATTTCTATACTCAAGTGTCTAAAATCAACTGAGGGAAAAGAAAAAGAAAAGAACTACATAACTACATTAAGTTATATAGTTTCTCACCTACAGAATATCAGTGTCATCAAGAAAGAAGATCACTGCTTATGTAAAGGAGACAGCCTATAAGAACCTGGAGTTGGTGCCAACTTGGCAAGAAGGAAGAGGACATCTCAGAGAGGACAAGTGTCAGGAGAGGGAGTCTCCAGCTGCAGTAAGGGAGGCACCCACTGGGCACAGCATGCCAATCTGGCTCCACAGTGAAGGTGCTCCAGGACAAACGTGCGGTTCTAGGGGATAATGCACAGTGCAGGTGTCTGAGTGTGTGTCTTTCCCCTGAGGAGAAGCCCTGCTCAATTCAACCTTCGCATATGTTCTTGCTAGAACCACTGTTCTGCACACGCAGCATACCATTGAGCACTATGCCAGAGTAAAACCTGCATGGCGGCTGCTTCTCCAAAGCAAAAGGGTAATTTTCAGAGGACGGTGGAGAGTCATGGAGGCCAAGTTCAAGACCCAGATTCCTGCACCAGCTTTTCAAGTAGTTAACTGCATAACCTGAGACAAGTCATCAAAACCTCTGGAGTCGCTGTGTACTCCCCTGTGGGCTATGTGTTTGAGAGGCTTGCATAAGACACTCATCTTTGTTGCTGCTTGAAATCCTATGGCCGTGCTCTGGTTTGAACTTGGCTTGTGTTTGTAACCCAAAGGTTCATGTGACGAAGCTTGATTTCCAGTGTGTTGGTGTGAGAAGTGGTGGAACTTTTAAGAGGTGGAGACTAGTCAGAGGTCACTGGAGGCCCTTCCCTTGAGATTAATGTAGTTGTTTTGTGACCCCTGGTTAGTTCTCATAAAGAATTTGTTATAGAAGATCAAGACGGACTCCTTTCTCTCTCACCATGTGATTTCTATCTCTCAAACATGCTCCTGACATCTGACACCTGCCACTGTGTAATACAACTGGGGGTGAGAAATGCTTGCCAGAGCCAGGACCATGATGTTTGGACTTTGAGCATCCAAATGGTAAAATACATAAACGTCTTTTTCTTTATAAGGATACATAGATTATTTTTCTTCATAAAGTACCCAGCTACAGATATTCTGTCATAGAAACAGAAAACAGACTGATACAGGCCACAGCAGATTAAAAGGATCATGGACTTTGGAGATAAACTATAGAATAGTATTTATCAATCCACATTTCCCAGTTGTAAAAGAGATAATACTATGAATCTCATATTGTTACCTGAAAATTAAATGGAATCATTTCTATAAAGCATATGACACATAGTAGGTATTCAATAAAAGATGGTACTTTTTTTTTCATTTATTATTTTACGAGTTATCAGACCACATCCAAATTTTCATGCATAAAGTTGGCAATAGTTTGGTCCAAAATGAAAGAAAAAAAAAGGACTCTACATGACGTTAAAAATCTGTGGGGTAATGGAATTTTGGCAATCACAGCAGATGTGTCACCTTCTGTCATTTCGGTTAACAGAGATAATTCTCATGCTTATTAATGATTGCATCCAATGACGAGTCTCCTACAAGGTATGACAATTAGACCTTTAATGATAAGGAAAGAATACTAGTCCTGTAGAAAAGAGCCAAAACTCTCACACAACAGGATGATTCAAACGTACTCTGCTCAGCAAAACAAAGACTGAGAAAATGGTCTCCCAATGAAACCCAGTCCTCTCCAACCTCTTTCTAAGTTTGACACATTTTTATTATCACAGTCTTCTGTTTTGTGATTTCTAGAGTCCCATTAATAGTAGTCCAACTGTTGTCACTACTGTGGACCATAAGCGCACAGAAAAGGGGCCATATTGCAACCTGCTATAACTGGTGGCAATTTCGAGAGCATGAGGATCGGATCTCTGCACTTCACAGATAATACCTCCAGTATATATCTACTTGGTTCATCATGCACACATAAAAAAAATCATTGTAAACTTAAAATACTTCAAAAGCAACTGGTGGAAAAATGTTCTCTTAATGGCATGAAAAAAGTAGAGAGCATAGCATTTATTATTCTGTTCCAAGCTTGGTTTTACTCTTGTGTCCTTCAGAGGGGCATCAGTGAAAATTCTCTGTTCATAAAGACCCACTGCAGAATATAGGTATTTGCCAAATTTAAGTTTTCTCCTAAACTATGTTTAAAAAATTAGTGATGGTATGAGAAAAGTTTAGACTAGTCAAGAGTAATCTAAACTTATAGGGTGAGGTTTTTTGGGTTGTTTGTTTTTTCCACAATTTTTATACTTATATATTTGTGTGTATATGTACATGCATTATATATACACATAAATATGTGGACATATATTTGATATATAAATATTTTATGGCTAAAAATACACATTCATGGTAAGAAAAGAATGCAATCAATATTGAATTGTTATAAATTATAAAACCAGTTTTTACACAACCCTACAGCCTAATAATAAATGGATGAATTACAAACAACTCTCATAATTAAAAGTCTAATTTAAAACTCTCTACAAACAGAAGCTTCACTTATTCTCTGCAAGAGATGAGATATTCCCTACCTCATCCATAGGGATCTGATATATATTTTTCGATAACACAATGCCTTCCATCCCAAATTGTGTTCATTTCCACATATGAGAGATGCCCTTATCCCTGTCCCCACACAGTCATTAGGCAAGGTCTTGTTCAGATGTACTGAGAGCCACTTTGATCCCAAAATGGCACAGCTCTCTCACATATTCCTACTGTGCTTTTGCGAGAATAAACCACCTGGAGGAGTATAGTCAGGGTAAGATTAATGGCATAACCTTTCCTGATAGCAAAGGTAGTGAATTGTGGCTAGAGCCCTTAAATGGAGGTGGGAGGGAATGACACAATAGAGGGTGGGAAGAGGGGACATTTTCTACCCTCACAATTTAGCCTTGGGCCAATTTCCGAGAATGATAGCCTCAACCAACCTACAACTTCAGTCAAAATCCCAGGTAATGCCAGAACAATGTAGCCACACATCATTCCTGACCTGTATCCTACTTGACTTGTCAGACACTTTATATAATCATGATTTTTATAGCTCTCCCAGGTCTACCCTTTCTATACTAGGGCATGAGAAGAAATACACTCCATTCCAATGTACTGAAATAGCAACCCCTCTAGAAAAACCCATGGTATTAATGTCATCTAATTAATAAGGCATCAGTATGATTTTACATTCACTTACATCCTCAACTGTAGGCTATTAAGGGAGGAAGGAAAGGACAGGAGGCACATCTGGCTGCCTAAGGGGGAATCAGTGTCTTCACAGATGCATCTGCTAGTCTATTCTTGAGTTGTGGCAGCACAGACTCCAGACTAATTGTATTCAAATTAATGGGGGTGACAGACACTTTATCCTGAGTTCCATTTTCACATCTTACTTCAAGGGACACATAAGGCAGCTCATACAGTACTACACAGCAACTACCTTTATGAATAGCCAGAAAAACATCAGTGGAGGCAAAATAAGGAGGAAGAGAAAATGCTGTGTTGGTTGATTATAATGAGAAGTTTCCTAGGAGGTCAGATCTTGTCTCAAATCTCTAATCAAGAGGAGGTGTTTGAGCTATTCTCCAGGTCTGTGAATGCTATTAAATTATATACATACCATTAAAAACTCCTTCAGAGGATTTTTAAAATTTCATATTCTTTTCTTATTAGGAAAAATAGTTGCTCAAATGATTCTTCATTAGTTGGCCACAAAGATGCAAAAGATTCCTCCCTGTGGGAAGTCCAGTCAGCTGCTTAATTGGCATGACTTGTGATGCCTGAGACTTCTTGCTGCACAGAAATCCACATGCGATTTGTACCATACTTACTATAAGGCACTGATGCTACTTAAGAAGTGCAGTGGTTTAAAAGTAGGTGCTAATGAGCCAGTTTGTTGTGATACTCAGGGCTGTATTTTGGAAACCATGTAGAGCTGTGAATTCTTTTACTAATAAGTAATTCTTGAAGCTTTCTGCTACGGCACCCAAACAGTTTGTTCAGATTTTCAGAGTCAGAATGCTTAGGCAGATGTGAGTGACCACTCTGTGGATTCTCAAGCTACTTCTACACACAACCCAACATCAGAATAGTAATTCCCTCCTCTGTCACTGCATCCTTCCTTCAATACACTTCACAGGCTCAACAATAAAGATTCTAGGAATTTATGCTAATCAGTGTCAAAGATTGATAATAGAGAAAAGAGGGAAGAGTGGAAGATTCCAGAGTCTGCAGGTAGAATAAACCCATTATACCCTCTTTAGTTTTGTAAAACCTACTGTTGATAAGGTGTGGTCATGTTGGAATGGACTTTCACTTACTTATAAGATCCCACCTTTTGCTTTTCATCACTATCAAGAACACAGACCAGACCTGAGTGGCATTTTAACATATACTTTCTTTAGTGCTGGAGAGCCAACTGAACCCAAGAGTCTTACTTATGCTAAACACAAGCTCTATAAGCCATGCATGAACATATCTTGTAAAGACTGAAATCCAAGATTGCTGAAGTCCAACTCAACAGAGATGCTGCATTTTCTAATCAGCCTGTCAGGATTCTATATCATGGAAGAGAGGCTGCAATGAGGACTTTAAAATCATCCTGATGTACACTCAGATTAATAATAATATGCTCAAAACGCCTTACATGTCAAATATGAAGTAAGCTTCTGGTTCCCACAGATGGAACTAAATGAAATGCAGTGCTGGCAGCAACTCTATAGATCCGCAGGGAACAAGTTGAGTCTCTGATAACAACTGCTCCCTGGAGGCCATGAGATTGCTGTGAGCAAGCCAAGAAAGTCAGGGGTTACCATAATACAGCACCGAGATTATTTCTGAATAGTACTGACATGCACTCTGAGCAGCAAGAGGCAAAAAAGAAACAGGAAAGACTTTTTCTTGTTGTTGTAATTAAATAAAAATAATATTTTAAACCCATGAGTTCCAAGATAGCTCTATCCTCCACATATATTTTGAAACCTTAGCCCTCACTCTGCAGCAGGCTCAGGGTCTAGAAGGAGGACAGCTGATGGCTTTCAATGAGAAATGAATGCACTTACCTGACTTAAACTAGCTCACCTAAGCACTGTTCACTGGAGTTGAAAATGAGCATAGTTAAAATCTGGAAATAGGAGTCAAAAGTCCCATTGTCTTCAGCCCACTGATCTACTGTGTGACACATCCACTAAGCCTTTGCTGCTCTCACATCTGTGCATCTAGGATAATGATTCTTTTGCTGCTTTGCTTAGAAATATGGAAGCAGAAATATAACATGCCCAGGGTGTCTCTTTGGCAATCACTTTTAAAATGAAGAGACAGTTTCCATTTCAACAGGGAAATTTAATAACTGAAAGGTGAATACGTGTCATAATAAATAAGTAAATGAAAAGACATTAGCATGTTTAAAAGAGAAAATTTATTTGTGTAACACCTAGACTCAGCGTCATTTTAAAAAATCTATATGTTTGACCTGCTACTTCAAGCAAAATAAGAATAGAGTGCTGTACTGGCTGATTCATTCCATGTTATATTGCTTTTCTGCACGCTAACTTTTTTAAAATGGCTCTAGTAGAGAAAATAAATCATCTGTACAGCCCACTCCTTAGCCACATCAATCCTATTTAAAATGTATATCCAACCTAATCCAAGTCCCCACACTCATCTTGCCCTACTGAACCTGATGTGAAAATCACTCTGCACATCCTTCCCCAATCAAGAGTTCTCGATGTGAACTCCTAATTGCAGAGCCTACATCCAAATGTTTTACAAAAAATGTTTTACAAAACCTTGAAACGGCCAAGAACCATCTCAATAATAACTGAACTTGCTATTGAAACATGAATGCTAAAAACTAAATGATTATTGAAACATATTTATCTGCTGCCTTTCAGATGGTTTGTAAGTAACTGATGATACAAATCAACACGGGGAGTGTTATGTTAGTAACCTAAGGCCATGCCCATTTTCATCTCTTCTAGTTGGAAAATCTGAACAGTTATTCCAGATTCTTATTATGAGAAAGGAAATGTCATGAAGTCAAATACTTACTAAAACACAACACAGGTAGTAAAGTGAGGACACTCCATTTCCTTCACACTTTTATCCAATGAGATAATTTTAGAATCATTCTCAAAACAACTCTGATAATTTGCTGTTTCAATATAGTCATTGTTAAGCATGTAGAGATCAACTTATTTATGGAATACTGATTGAAATAAACCAGAGAATATACTTATTCATTTTTAAGGGTAAAAAAAAAAAACTCAATGCAATACAATAGAAACCTATCTTATTTTCTTTTGTTATGTTGTCTGCTTCTTTTTATCTAATTCTTTTATTATTTTTAAATAAATATATATGCATATATATTTAGGGTACACAATTTGGTGTTTACACACACACACACACACACACACACACACAAATGACTGTTCCAATCAAGCTAATTAACATTACCTATCTCCTCACATAGTTATCTCTGTGTGTGTGTGTGTGTGTGTGTGTGTGTACATGTGTGTGAAGAGCACCTGACAGGGGTTATATCTCAGGGACAGATTACTTGCCTGCACATATGAGGCCCTGGGTTCAATGCTCAGCACCACATAAAATTAAATAAAGATATTGTGTCCAAATTTTAAAAAAATATTTTTTTTAAAAAAAAAGAGCACCTGACATTGACTCTTAGCAAATCTCCAGTGTACAATACAATATTATTAGCTATTGTTGCATGCTGTACATTAGAACTCTAGACTTATTCACCCTAAATAAGGTAACTTTGTACCTGCTGAATATTCATGTCTTCAACTTTTTTAGATTCCATATATAAGTGAGATCACATAACACTTCTTTCTATGCCTGAAATCTTGATTTCCTTTTTTTAGTTAATGATTAATTGTCTTAGTTGGCTTTTCATCACTATAAAGAATACCTGGGATAATTAACTTATAAAGAGAAAAGGTTTATGTTGGCTCACCACTTAGGAGGTTTTGGTCCATTATCAAGTGGCCCTATTGCTTTGGGTTCATGGTAAGGCAGCACATCATGGTGAGTACATGCCACAAACCACTCACCTCATTATCAGGATGAAAATAAAGAGGAAGAAATAGAACAAGATCCCATATTCCCTTTAAGGGAACATCTTCAATATCCTAATAGCCCCCCACACACTAGACCCCACTTCCTGAAAGCTCTACCACCTCTCCAAAGCACCACAAGTTGGGGGACCAAGCCTTTAATATATGGGTTCCTGGTGGCACTTGGTCAAACCACAGCACTAATCTAATAGTGCAGCTTGTAGTGTAATCCTTAGACCAGGTGAGTCTTCCTAGATTCTGTCCGACCCTTCTTGATACCTTGGTAACTTGCTTCATGCAAAACTGATACTACTAGAAGCAGCAATAACACAACTTTATTTTTGCTCAACACATTAAAGTTTGCCAGATGTATTCGCAGATCAAACCTAGGTCTTTTAAATACAGGCTCAGTTATCTTCCTATTTGTCTCAGTTTATTTTCTGTTGCTAATAATACAATGCCACAGACTAAGTTATAAGAAAAGAGGCTCATTTTGGCTCATGATCCTGGTCCAAGATCAAAGGGTCAAGAGGTAGCATAGAGACTGGGAGCACACAAGGGACTAGCCAAGCTGGACTTCAAGCAAACCCACTGTCAAGATAAATCCATGCATGCAATTGATGAATTCATGGGTTGGTTATCTATTCATGCATACAGAGGTCCTAATTACCTCTCCAGTTCCCACCTGTTCCCACCTCTCAATATCTCATAATTGGGATTAAATCTCATCATGAGTTGTTGTTGCTGTTCTTATTTGACTGGTTTTGGTGGTGCTGAGAATTGAACCCAGGAGCCCTACCTATGCACTACATCCCGAACCTTTTTTATTTTGAGCTAGGGTCTAAGTAGCTGAGGATGGCCTTGAACTCGGCATTTTTCTTCTTTCAGCCAGAGTATCTGGGATTACAGATAAATGCCACCATGATCAGTTCCAGATGAGTTCTGGAGGGAAAAACCATATTTAAACAATATATCTACTTCATTGTAGTCCACTTTTATAATCTATAAAATAATTCTAAATTTTATGAAGCTTACATGGTTAAGAATAAGAAAATAGGGAGCATAGATGGGGAAATACCATAGGCTTCATAACTGTATTTTTGGAAATAGTGCTAAAAACAGCTTAACTAAAAATAGACAAAAAAAAAAAAAAAAAAAATCAGAGAAGTAGCAGAAACAGCTGATGACTAGAAATTCAAAATAGCAACCTGGATAATTTGCCATTAGCAAGTCAGAAGCACTGCATGCACCCTCCATGGTCAACACACAGACAAAAAATAAAGCTACCTTATTGAAAAGGAGTCAGAAAATATTCAAGAAACCAAAAGTGGGCACAGTGGGAGGAAAACAAAATGGCAAAGGAATAGTAGCAAAAGGGAGGCTTTCTCCTCCCTATCTAACCTTGAATAACTGTAATTAACAAATGGTACACATATGTTGCTTATTCAATAAATAAAGTTGAAAATAAAAATAAAAAATAATATGCCAGGTAGAATGCATTGTCAAGATGTTCTAGAAATTCCATTTTGAACCCTGACTTCCCATCTGAATTACCCATTCATGTTGAGTCACTTGACTACCCATTTAGGAAGGGAAAAAAGGCAAATCCTGAGGTTTTTCAGACTATAAATACAGAATCATGCCTTCATCAATCACAGATTCAGAAACAGAATTTATAAAACTATTAGAAAATGTTATGCTCGAATTTGGGACCCCCAAAAGACCACCAGAGACCAAGATAGATGTAAGCAGCAAAGAGGTGTTTATTGCGAGCTAGCTGGGTCCTCCGCGCGCACAGAGCAACTGAGAGGCCCAGAGCCCAGGGTTTGCAGCAGTTTTATACAGTCTTTGAGGAAGGCAGAGACTTCACATACATCATAGTATCTCTTATCAAATCATCACACACTGCAGGGAAATCATAAAACGACTCTAAAACATGATTAGCACATTCACTGGCGGGAACAAGTTGGGGTGATTGGTTAGTACAAGAGGGGGATTCATTTGAACTGATTGGTTTAAGCCATAAGGGGAGTACGTGCTGAATTACATGGTTTCCTAACATGTTATCAACCACCATAAACTACTGGGAGGGTCATCTGGCATCCCAGGTATTTTCCCTGTCTCATGCTGATTGGTGGTTGCTAGGGGGTTGCTATGGGTCCTCACCTAGCCTGACTGAGTCAGGGACACCTGGCGCTGCAGATCTCTCTTGTTATTTGTAGATAAACAACTCAGCAGGGTGGGTCTTTCCAAGGACAGGGGTCAGGCCCCCTTCCTTGGACAGTCTTTGCTCTGAGGTACAGGCTGGTTTCTCAAAAAAAATTTGTAACAATTGTGATAGTAACTGAAGGAAAGGCAAAACTTCCCAAGCAAAGTTTCTACATGGCACTAAGGTAGTCCCTTAGGTGGCCAGACCTTCCCTTCTCCAAAGAGAACTCTGATTTGGTGGGTCCAGGATGAGGCCTAGCCATACACCTGTGCCTTGAAGAAGTTCCCTGGGTAGTTTGCATTCACATTCCAATCAGGTTCCATTAAGCACTGTGACTGTCATTGGAAAATATTTCCTATTAATGACAAGAAGTGGAGAAAACTGGGTCTTCATATTCTCAGCCCTTTGGATCTTTCCATTTTTACTACTGAAAATGGAAAAGAAAATAAATTTACTATGATTTGAAAAAGTGACCCTTAAAAAGTTGAAAGAAAATGAGGAATACATAAAAACAACCAGTGTGAATGAACAAGGGAATTTCTTCAAAGACAAGTTCTAAAATCTCTGACCAGGTGAAAGTTTGTATCAGTGTGTGGTAAAACATGAAGGGGGTGGGGGGGGACGGGACTGAAAAACAATGCATTATATTTCTTTTTTTTTTTTTTAATTTTTATTGTTGGTTGTTCAAAACATTACATAGTTCTTGATATATCATATTTCACACTTTGATTCAAGTGGGATATGAACTCCCATTTTTACCCCGTATACAGATTGCAGAATCACATTAGTTACACATCCATTGATTTACATATTGCCATACTAGTGTCTGTTGTATTCTGCTGCCTTTCCTATCCTCTACTATCCCCCCTCCCCCCTTCTCTCTCTACCCCCTCTACTGTAGTTCATTTCTCCCCCTTATATTTTTTTTCCCTTTCCCCTCACTTCCTCTTGTATGTAATTTTGTATACCCCTGAGGGTCTCCTTCCATTTCCATGCAATTTCCCTTCTCTCTCCCATTATATTTCAAGAAGTTAAACTTCCTCTGAAATTACAGCTTTTAATGTTTTGGTTTTTAAATGTTCTATTTTAAAAATGAAATTAGCACTATAAATCATAGTTTTGTTGTTTTCATTCCAGAGTTTTGGTTTGTAAATAATAACTTGGAAGACTGTTTTTCACTAATGGTATAGTAGAAGATATTTTAAAAAATAAGTCAAATTAAAGTTGTTAAGAAGAATATATCAAAGGTAGAAAAGGAAAGCTAGAATTTCAGGATAGACAGATATGTGTCCTAACTACATGACAACAGAGTCATTGCCATGCGTTTTACAACACCATATGGCAATTGTAATTCTGCACTAGGGGCAGACCACATAGAAATTCAAGAGGACCCAGGACATCAGAGACAACTCCTGCCTTTGGAGGATATACAATCAAGATTTCCTCAGAGTTTCTTGGAGCCTTCATGGAGGCTACTGGTCTGACTTGAAGAGAGGCGGGTGGGCAATTGAGCTAGGAGGATCAATTAGCATTACAAAAGGTGAGCTAGGACCCTTATCAGCACCACCAGGACTACTTTAAAAACAGAAAACAACTAATGACAAGCTGACAACTGGGCCCCAGTCTAATCAAGGGTGGCTCTAGGGACTTTAGGATAAGGGTATTTTTTTTTAAGGCTCTTAAGACAATTCTAATATGTAGCCAGCATTAAGACCCACTGGTGAAGAATCTACACTAAAAAATTCTAAACCTCAGAAAACTTGTAGCCCTATTGTATTAAAAGAAAAAAAAGGAGAGAGAGATAAAATCTCTGCTTCCAATTCAAGAGATGGATTAAAGTGGCAGCTCTTTCCTCTGCATTCTGTGATGTCTCAGGCCAGCCTGGCTACTTTCACGTGGCATTTCTACAGATCATGGCCATTCTTTAGGTTGAATGGATAATTTGAAAAATGTGGAATAACTATTTGGGGCTTTGTACACTATGGTTCCTGGGTAGAGAGACCCTTTCATCAAGATGGGATTGTCTGCTTTTACATTTTCCCATGTGACTTAGATGGTGACAGAAAGTCAAAGGGCAATCATCATCACCATCATCTTCGTCCTCATCACCAGCCCATTTAATAAATGCCTGTCAGCAGCACAGTGATAGCTGCTATTTTTACATTTAGAATGGAACAGTAAAAGGCTCTTGGTAGCATCAGGCTTCTGGCTATATTCTTAATGAGTTTAGGAGGGGAGAGAACAAACAGCTGAATGTCCTTTTTATTTATTTATTTTTCTTTTTGCAAAGTCTGTTCAAACTTTAGTCTCCAGATGTCCATCTCCAATTTGCTCAAGAATGCAGAGAAGAAGGAAAACACACACACACACACAGAACACCTAATTAAATTTAAGAGTGCCTTCAGAATCTAATCATAACTAATGTAGATTCATTTTGCATTGACTGAACAGTAAAATTCATGGTGGCTTCTCAAAGTAAACAAACCCGTACCTGCCAAACTCTGTATGCAGCTCCTAACATTAATCCAAAACATGGTGCATTTGCAGCCACTCAATGTAAACAAGAAACTACCTTGACAGTGAAATTCAATAGAACCAGGTCATTTCATATGCTGAAAAGGAATCCTGTGAGACCCACCTGTGTGTTATGAAACACTCTCTCTGTAGATTGCATAGCCGCCTTCTTCTCATAAGAGTTTTCTGCAGCCCTCAATGGAATCAAAGTTTGGTTCAGTTTCTAGATTACAAGTCTTGGGAGTTGGAACAAACAGCTAACTATTTGTGCATGATAAACAGGTGAGCACCACAGCAGCTTCCCATACTGGATAACAAGCATCACAATGGTGAGCAGAACTGCAAATCCACCCCTGCCTTGGCTCATTGTGAGAACTCCCTTTCTAAGAGTCACAGGGAGCTTTACTGACACGTGTGGAATCATTAAGATTCCCGTTCCTAAAAGAAGACACCATTTTTTATTATATTAAAGATGACAGAACCTTGGTAGGGAGAAGTGAGGTATTCTGCCCCAGGTCCTAAAGAACCCGTAGTATTTCTGAATATAAGTTAGCCATTTCTGATTCATAGTTCAATGTTTATTTTTATTTTTTATTTTTTTTCCTGTCATTACATACGAAAATCAAGGGACCTAGGCAATATAACTAGTGAGCATTCTTAGCCCAAGGGGACATCTCTGAAGTCTCTGTCAAACCATTTGTTTTTTACTCACTGAGATAGTGCTTATATTTTTAGCATAGGATCAGATCAGAAGAGCCAATACCACCAGTCTAAGTAGAACATTTTATCCCCATTACTGCCAGTGCAGTCAATTTAAGTGTAATCTGAACTGTTACCCAATTGAAGGTCCTAAAAATAGGACAAGCGTCAGGAGCTCAGGGAACCTAACTGCCAATCCTTCATTCAAGATATACCAGGAAAGGTAGCAGAATACAACAGTTACTATTATGGCATTATGTAAAAATGTGGATGTGTAACCGATGTGATTCTGCAATCTTTGTAATGTTTTGAATAACCAATAAAAAAAAATTAAAAAAAAAAACAAGATATACCTGAAGTTTTTATTCTGAAGTAGATATAAAGCAGAACACCAGGACTTATTAAAGGCAGCTTAGGCATCATTATAGTAACAGAATGATAAAAGAACCATTAGGAAAAAACTAGGTAAATTACAGTACATAACAATTTTTTTTTCAATGAAGATGTTCTGCCCATTGTGAGATTAACTCCTTCCCTCTCTTTAATAATTTGTTTGTGACAATCATGGGAGAGAACATAAAGTAACACTTGATCTTTTTTTTTTGAGTAGAATCATTCCAAGCAGATAAGCACTACTTGATTCATCCCAGGAATATCTGTTGAACACTTTTTAATACACTATGCCTAGAGCCATTCTAAGTTTTGCAAATGTACATTGGTAAACACAGCAAAGAATTCCTACCCTCCTGGAAATATTCTAAAAGGGGAAAGGGAAAAAATAAATGAATAAAAAAATTTCACAAAGCTGCTCTATAGAAATTATTTAGGAGTAGGAAAGAGATAATACTGCTACTCTGAAATTAGGAATGGTGAATATAGTATTGACTAATACTTACCCAACTGATGTTGGGAGTCTTCTTTCTTGACATGTCGAATTCACATGTTTAAGAACTAGAGATGCAACAGGTTTAAAAAATTTAACTTGCAAACCTCAGAAGGGGCTTCCATCCATTCTGACCTGTGAGGTGACATTTTACTTAAAGGTATAACCACATTTTTGAAGCCCCAAGGCCCCTGCATGGATGCCAAGGGTGAGGGTCAGAGCTGACAAAACACAATCATGTACCAGACAGAATTTTCAGTGCACATTTTCTCTCAAGTCTGCCAGCATTTTCCACCTAGATTACAGGAATAATATAAAATAAAACACAGTGGAGGTTTTGCATCATTGAGGGTTCCTTTTTATGGGGAAAGAGCCTCAAGATATCCTCTCCCCAAATCAAACACTGGAGCTTAGATAAAGTCCATGTACATTTCTCACTATGGCATACAAAGAAAATAAGAAACGCAGTTCCCATAGAAACATATAATCCAGCTTGTGGAAGATCTGAAAAGGCGGTCATTTGGAGTTTTGTCCTAAGAATCAGAAGATGGGGGCTCCATTTATGT
Organism: Callospermophilus lateralis; assembly: GCF_048772815.1. Taxonomy (NCBI): domain Eukaryota; kingdom Metazoa; phylum Chordata; class Mammalia; order Rodentia; family Sciuridae; genus Callospermophilus; species Callospermophilus lateralis. The sequence goes on from NC_135308.1 coordinate 55,852,048, forward strand.
TTCTCTATCAATTGGTTTTGTAACCTTGGGCAAGTTACATCATCTCTTTGAGGTAGTTTTCTCATCATTTCAGTCAAGATAGGAATCTTTCAAATATCTCTGCAGAGTTTAGTTCAACCGGAGTGGCTCTGCTTTGATCTGCTTTGACTGTGTTTCTGGGTAAGATTTCATTTGAAAAATGGGTGCCCTATTACTAGGAGAGATGTTCTCTGAATCCTCTTCCTAGAAATTTCACAATACCAAATCTGCTAAGGAGAACCAAAAGCCATCTCCAAAAGTCTTCATTAGTGGTTAGGGATGGGGGAAAAGGGAAATTAGGGAACTTTTTGAAACATAAATGCTATATAGCATTCTGCTTTACTAAGCCACTTGCTCCTCCCCACATTCAAAGAAGAAACCCTTCCATGGTATCAGAGGATGGGGACTAGAACCTCATTTTGACAAATGAGTTCAGCAACCAGACAATGAGTCCAACAAAGGCTTCTTCTAACATTTTTCAAGATGTGTCTATGTTCACTCATGAAGGTTCCCTAGCTGAAAGTGAATAAGGAGAATAGGCAAAATCAATACTATTTTTGCTAAGCTGCTACTTGATCCAATAATATTTACGTAATACTTACTACATCCCAGACATTACCTGTTCTTGAAGTTAGTAGATATTTCTCAAATTAAAGAAAAAATTGTCAAATGTAAATCTAAGACCTAAACAAATGAAGAGTTACCTTGCTCATGAATTAGAAGACATTATTTTTTTAAAGGCCAGTTTTCTTCATTTTTCTTTATAGAATCAATGAAAATCCAACCATAACCACAGCAACTTTTTTGTAGATAATGATTAGAAAATCTACATGGGAAGGCAAACTACTAAATATACAAAATTTCTTAAGAACAAAGTTGAAAGACACACAAATTTCACTTAAAAAACTTACCATAAAATGATAACAATCAAGGAAGTGGTATTAATTATATTATAGAGACATACAGCAATGGAAAGGCAAAAGAATATCAAGAAACAGAACCATACACGCTCAACAATTGTTTTCCCGCCCAGAGGCGAAAATGAAATTCAATGGAGAAAGGATAAATTTTAACACATATGCTTTAACAACCAAATTCCAATGTCAAAAAATTAATTAATTAATAATTAGTAAATCAAGCTTTATACAAAAAATAATTAAAAATAGATTTTAGAACTAAACATAAAATATAAAACCTATAAAGAGTTCCTAAAAAAATTATAAAAGAAAATCGGTATGATATTGTATTTGGTGATGCTGGGTTTAGATGTGACATCAAAAGCATGGTCATGAAAGAAAAGCTTGGTAATTCCGACTTTTTCAAAACTAAGAACATTTGCTTTCTAAATTACAATGCTAAGAGAATGAAAATTTTATAAATCACAGACTGGGAGAAAATGTTTTCAAATCACTTATCCAATAAAAACTTGCCCTCAAATATAAAAGGAACTCTTCTAACTCAACAATAAGAAAGCACAAGTCCAAGATTTTTTTGTTTGTTTGTTTAGTGTAACATTTTATTAGATGTGTAAGCTGGCCCTTCATAGATAATTACCTCATATGCAAATTATAATACATGGATTGTGTTCTTCTTTCTGGCTTTTATATATCTAATAAATAAGATTAATAAAGAAATCATTTTATTCTTCTTCTTCTTTTTTTTTTTTTTAAGTTATACATGACAGTAGAGTACATGTTGACATACTTATATAAACATGGAGTATAAGTCCCAGTTTTAAAAGGGGCAAAGGATTTGAACAGAGGGCATCGCCACAGAGGACAGAGATCCCAAACATGCACTTCAAAGCATTCTCAACATCATAAACTATTAGAAATCATCAATTAAAATCATAATGAGATGCTGGTATCCACCAATCAGAAGACTTGATTTAAATTACTGCAACCACATAAGCAAAATCGGATGGGACTAGAACTCAGACATTGAGCCTAGGAATACAAAATGAAATATGATGGAGCCACACTGGCAACTTTTTATTAGATTTTTAACATATCAACCACATGACCTAGCATTCCTAGCATGTTAGATATATACCCAGGAAAAAATGAAAATTTATGTCTACAAAGAAACCTGTGTGACAATTATTAAAGTAGCTTTAGTTACAACTACCTGTAACTGCAAACAACTCAACTCTTGCAACTGTCTACTGGATAAACAAAGTACAGAGGGTCTGTAGAGTGGAACACTACTCTAAATTACAAATGAACAAATTACTGATATATGCAACAACATGCAAAAGCATTAAGAGGAAGAAGTTTGATTCAGAAGGTCACATACTATATCATTCTATTTATAAAATATTTTGAAAAATGTAAAGCTTGTAGGAATCAATGTGTGCCAGTCACTAAGAATGGAGGGACTGTCACTACAAAGTGGTGGCATGAGAGAGAATTTTAGGCAATGGTGAAACTCCTCTGTATTTGAAATGTGGAGATCCAACAGCTGTGCATTTGACAAGATGCACAGAATGATACACTTAAATGTTTGTAAATTTAAATATATTTTAAGAAACTTCAATCCCTGGGCATATGTGATAGCTCTAGACTTTTCGTCTGGCTGTAGACCTATTAAAGCTACGTTGTGGGATTTTTCTGAAGTTCTATGGGTGAATCTGGAATCTAAATTGTGGTGCCACTGAAGTGTTCAACAGTTAATTGCACCTTCAATTTAATACAAGAAACATTCCCCACCCCGCACCCAGGTTTTCTCCTTCACCCATTTCTCCCTCCCCTCGTTAAATAACACAGTCTAGCTGCACTCTGTCCACCATGTCAACAAGCTGCAGAACATGGGCAGGAAGCACTGTTACTGGCCCTCTGGCCACACTGGGCTCCCCAGGTAATGGCAGTTTTAACACAAGGAGAGAAGATAATAGGAAAGTGAAGGCAGCTCCTCTAACCCTCCTCTAACCACCTTCCGTCCTTTCCATTTGCCTGATGTGTGTTAGGACCCAGTCGTTATTAAACTAAGGGTGTCTACTCTTTGTCATTTCTACATGATCTTAAGAATAATAAAACATAGGAAAGAGGAATTTTCAGAAGCACAAGCAATTATAACAAAGAAAGGAAAATGAAATAGCTCTTTAATTTCAGAGTGAACAAAAAAATTAAAAATGTATCATTGGATACCAACATGTTTAAAATATAGCTTATTGGCTTTTTTTTCAAATTTTAATAAATATTTAATATTTTCATAAACAGTACCTGTCTGAAAATGATGTGAGTAACCACTAACTTTCCAAGACAGAAAACCAATTCTAATTATCTGAAGGTGGAAGAATAATTATAAGTCAGTCTTTCATTTTAAGACCTACATTTCTGTACTGCGATGTTTGGTTCCCTTTGGAGACAGTGACCAAATCCAGTGTAGTTTTGTGTGTTTGCCTGTCAGGAAATACACTGCAGGACAATTAAAATGATTTATGCTCACAAACATTAATGTGAAATGTTTAACTTAATAGTTAGTCCACTGTTATTTGCAGATTTACTTTCCACAGTTTAGTTCCCTCTGGTTTCAGTTCCCTACAGTTAACAATGGTCTGAAAACATTAAATGGAAAGTTCCAGAAACAATCAATTACAAACTGCACAACTTTCTGAGTAGTGTGGAGAAATCTCACTTTGTCCTGTTCTGTCCTGACTGGGAGGCAATCAGACCTTCATCCATCGTCCCCATGCTCTATTTGCCACAGGTCTGGAAGTCACTGAGTAGCCAGTCTTCTTGGTGACCACACTGATGTGGCATTGCCACAGTGCTAGGAATGAAGTCATCCTTATTACCTTAATAACGGGCCAAACGATGGCCCACTCCAACAGTAGTGATGCTGGTGATATGGATATACCAAAGAGAAGCCATAATGTGCTGCCTTTATGTAAAAAGGTAAAAGTTTTGGACTTAATAAGAAAAAAAATCCTATGCTAAGGGTGCTAAGAAGTACAGTAAGAATGAATCTTCTATTTGTAAAACTGTGAAGAAGGAAAAATAAACTCATGCTAATTTTTCTACTGCACTTCGAACCGCAAGTGTTACAGCCAGGGCGTACAATAATTGCTTACTTAAGATAGAAAAGGCATTAAAATTGTGTTTGTATGCATAATGGAAAGACTTTAATATATGCAATTTGGTACTATTCAAGCTCTCAGGCATTCACTGGTCATCTCAGAGCATATCTAACACAGATCAAGGGTGATTGTAGTAAAGTGCAAACATATACTGGTATATATATATATATATATATATATATATATATATATATATTCTTACATGTGTATATATTTGCATACATGTATACATATATCACACATATATTCTTCTGTATGTGAAATTTTGTAGTTCAATAAAAATAATTCTAGACTACAACACTAATAAACTAGGAGATTATAATCCTAATTCTAGCCAGGGAATGTGGAGAACAAGACATTTGTATTCTTTAATCTTTGGCTTCTTTTTTTTTTTAAGAGAGAGAGGAGAGAGAGAGAGAATTTTTAATATTTATTTTTTAGTTATCGGCGGATACAACATCTTTGTTTGTATGTGGTGCTGAGAATCGAACCCGGGCCACACGCATGCCAGGCGAGCGCGCCACCGCTTGAGCCACATCCCCAGCTCTAATCTTTGGTTTCTTAAGTCTAGGTCATTTTATCAAAGTTCTGAGGAAACCTGTAAAAAGAACCTAAGCCCCTGGTGTTCATTTCGCCTTACTCACCCCACCCATATCTCACTCTGTACCATATTTTCTCTGGAAAATACACCTGAAACTAAGGGTGGCCAAGTTTTTAACTCATAAAACTTATTCTTAAGACCAAGTGCCTACATATTAATTTTTCAGGACCAGCCCAATCTGAATAGAATAAAGGACAGTCTTGGAAAATGAAGGTAGCTAAGTTTTAACACGGTCTGAAAACATGGCAATATTTGCCATCATGGAGTAACATTGTAAGTCATAGAAAACTTTAGAGCAGATTATGCTAAGTGAAGCTAGCCAATCCCTAAAAAACAAATGCCAAATGTCTTCTTTGATATAATGAGAGCAACCAAGAACAGAGCAGGGAGGAAGAGCAGGAGGAAAAGATTAACATTAAGCAGAGTCATGAAGTGGGAGGGAAAGGGAGAGAAAAGGGAAATTGCTTGGAAATGGAAGGAGACCCTCATTGTTATACAAAATTACATATAAGAGTTTGTGAGGGGAATGGGAAAAAAATAAGGAGAGAAATGAATTACAGTAGATGGGGTAGAGAGAGAAGATGGGAGGGGAGGGGAGGGGGGATAGTAGAGGATAGGAAAGGTAGCAGAATACAACAGTTACTATTATGGTATTATGTAAAAATGTGGATGTGTAACCGATGTGATTCTGAAATCTTTGTAATGTTTTGAATAACCAATAAAAAATAAAAAAAAATAAAAAAAAATAAAAAAAGAAAAGTAATAATAATGACTTATAATCCCTAAGAATATGTAACATTTATTAACATGTATCATTTATTTATCTATCTCAGTATGGAAATAGTGAAAATAATTAAGATTTGCCAAGTATTGTCATTTTTGGTTTAGCATTCAACATATATCACTGAAGAAGACTTAGGATTTACTTAAGAAATTTTTCAGAAGTAATTACAATCGGGAGGACCAAAGTTTGTTATTTCTAATCTCTTCCTGTTCCAAGCATGACTTCAATATCAAGTCTGAAATGTGATAAAATGGAAGTTAATCATTTCATTAAACACAATTATTTGTATTCAGTGATGAAAGTAATACCACAGTAAGTTTAGAATTCTCAGAAACATTTAATTTTGCATTTTCCTTTCTTTCAGTTCATTAAAATACGCAAACCTAGAATACAGTTAAATCTTTGAGCTACATATGTTAGGATGCTAAACTCAGAATTATATTCATATAGATATTATTTTTATATACTCCAGCTCAGCACACCAAAAAGAAATACATAGTCACATGTAACAATATTTTTCTACAGGAAAGAAGTGCTAAAAGCTGATCAGAGTTGAAACTAGGAAGATGAAAATTAGAAAATGAATCGACAGTGATAATGTGATTGCAGAACCCATAAAAAAAAGTTGTGAATAGAGACTGTCAGCTCCTAAAAACAGTTTAACATTAAGGGAACTTTCATTACCAAATGAACACCCATCTTGAACAAAATAAAGAAAATGGAAGGAATTCTTTTCTAACTTCTTTCACATTTAGCACTGGTTAAACATTTCCATTATCATCAAATCTATACTGCCATCACCAGGTGAGCTGTCTACACAATTTAAAATCACTTGGTCAAAACTGACACTAGATAATGTGTGAGCCACAGGGTCAGCAAGAACCCACAAGTATCTCTGAGATTTCATCTACCTATAAGTCTCAGAAGGATGCAGTCTGTTAATTAGAGTACAGGGCTCATTTTCATTTGGGAGTCAGATGCTTTAAATCCTGCCTGATACCTATTATTCACACCACCACCTACTCCCCCTATTCTCAGCCTTGGGTTTCTAGTTGTCCCCTCCTTTCCCCATTATCAAAAGCAGCTACCACAATTTGTGCTAAAATTGCCACTGGTGCTAAACTTTAAATTTCTTGTAGAGAGTCTCTGCATTCTTGGTTTCAACAGCCTTTTCACATATTCCTTAAAAAATGCTTTGTGTTTTGCCAAGTACTTTCAAATACATCATTATTTTTAAGATATGTATGACAACAGTGAGGTAGCTATTAAAATCTCCATTTTGTAGGTGAAGATACTGAGGCAGCAAGTACTGAATAACTGAAGTCACTTTAGCTGCTGATTATATAGACAAATGGTTATGGAACTTGAATCTAACAATCACAGAGGAAATATTGTTAAAATGCAGTCTAATTTTGTACAGTTCTGGGGCAGGGCCTAAAATCATGCATTTCTAACTACCTCTCAGGTGATGTGAACTCTGCAGGTGCCAGGATTTAATGAGCATTAAAAGTAGAGACAACATGTAAACTCAAGTCATCTTCTAAGTCCAGGTACCACAAAACACAGCTTCCTTTGTAACCAGCATCTATCCCTTCTCAACTTGCTGCTGAGTATCTCACTATGGGACTGAAGACTTGAATGCTTTTCTTGGCTTATTCCCAAATCTTAAGCAGGATTATTCCTTCAGAGATGTCTTAACTGTGCTGGGTGAATCCTCTCTTCCAGCCCATCTCCACATTCTCTTGTCTTTTCCAAAAGGCCTCCCAGAAGTTAACCATTCATCAGAATGATTGTCTTTTGTTTTTAGTACAGGGACTTCGCGTCCTGTAACAGACTGTCTCCAGTCCCTAGGGAGTCATGGCGGGAGCAGGGGAACACCATCTGTGGGACCTCAGGCTCGCAGAACAAGGGCAGGCAGTCCTCATCCACCCCCATTCTGCGCTCCCCCAACAAGCAAACCAGAGAGCTGGCAGGAGATAAGATTTGGTGGGAGGAATGGGAGAGAATGTCAGCAGAGGGAACAGCGGGGAAGACGGAGAGAAGGGATACAGTCCGGGGTACAAGGATTCTGCCCATTTAGGAGAGACTATCTGGATTTCACTTGGTCTGAATTCTCAGAAGCCAGTTGAAGATGACAGTGATGTTGCTCTCTGGTTAATCCTCCATATAGAATATGTTTGTATTGTAGTTGAAATCCAGGCACTGAAGATTTCACTCTTTCTTCTTCTTGACATACATCTTAAGACTTCGGGTCCCCAGTACCTAGAACAGTATCTGACAAATAGCAGATGTGACATGCCAGATTATGGAAAGAAGAGGTGGATTATAGCTCCAAGGAGGCACATATTATAAAAGAAGAAGTAGATTATAGCACAGGCATCCTCCTCCAGCTTCCTGACTGCCCAGAGTAGGCAGCATCCCAAAGGTGTGAACACACAGCTTCTTTGCAGAGGAGGTGCCCTCAGCGATGCAGCTTTTATAAATGTGATGCAGTGGTGGGAGAGTGCTGGCCAATAAGCTTCAGCAAAAGGTGAGGACATTAAAATAGCTTATGTGTTCACTTCAGTGGTTTACACAATGGAATGCGATGGCCTGGCCTGATTAATAAACCCAGGTGACAGGGAGCAGAAACACAAAACCTAGTGCTCATCTGTTCCCTCACCCCCAGGAACTGATAGTGTCTCACAATGACCAACAGGATCTCACCGTAACACTAGAAAGAAAAACAGGTCCATACACCAAAAGAAATTCTGGTGAAGGTGTGGCTTTCCAAGGTTGAGAAGCAACAGGAAAGAGCGTCAGACCACTAGAATCAAAGGTGGGGGAGTGTGAGATGGAATGGCTTAAAACTGTCCCCAACCCCGTAAGGGTCACTGGACTCCTAAGTATTGTTTTGGGGAAAACAAAAAAGGAAGGGTACAGTTAGTAAGGATGGATAGAATAATCAATAATAAAAAGAAAAGAGTAGTCAGGATCCTCATGCCTCTGATGTTTGTAAGTCAAGATGAGAAACCATTAGCAGACAACTAAGATGGACATTAAGTTGATGAATGGCCCCCAGAAAACCAATCTCCTAATGTCTCCTAAAAGCATTAGATTTTGCATAAATTTCAAACTCTGACTTAGGTGAATAGGATATAATGAGGGACAAATCTGGTAAGAATTCTATTTTCAACAAGCCAACATAGCATAAACAGACTTCTTGCAGTTTAGGTTTTCATATTTAAAAGTAGGGAGATTTTCCATGACCTACCTGGAGCAAGAATAATGGAGCAGAAAAGCAATCACACAAAGACTCACTGAAGAGTCCGTGAGCGCACCTGTGAGTAAGACTTTCCATGTTAAATCCATTATTTACGAGGCAAAATTACGATCAATACCCCTTATGTTCCACTAAGTGCACAGTCGCAGAGTTGAACATAAGCATAAAGAGCAGCAGGACTTGCCCAGGATGATGCCTGCCTTGCTGGTTTCTTTTGAAGGATTCCATAAAGGTCTTTGCTGTACATCTCATCCAAGGCCGTGTTTCAGAAGACCCATAAACATCAGACACACTTTCTCTTCAATTTCCTCTGTAATGTGAATCCTGGTGATCCTAGCCTGCACCAAGATTTGGTACACCATCTCTTTGTTCCAATAGATATCTGTTGTACTACAATTCAGGAGAGCTACAGAAGGGTTGCATTTGGAACAGCCTATTCCCCTCCCCTTATGAAACTTTTTGTTGTTGTTTTTAAACACCACTGATGTCAGGAAGGCTTCAATAGGAGATACAGGAGAGTAGAAATGAGGTGTCTTTCTCATTGCATAACCACCAAGCTCACCTAATATTTCTTCTTACCTTCATTCTCTTATTTTTTAGCAGTATCTTCATGATGGTTAAGACTCTGTTCCCTTTTGAATTATAAATATTTTATCTTCCTGTTTAAGAGGAACATCGTAGGTCTGGGCTGGTTTTCACAAAATTATGCAACCCTGGTGTTTATTTTTGATAATTGCAGATACCATTAGGAAAGTATGTCATGTGATTGTGGCCCAGAGGAGCAGGACTGTTTGCTTGAGATTCTTCCAGTGCTGCCTCCAGGGTATTTGTGCACAGGATTTAACAGTGTGCAAAGAGAAATAACCCCAAAGTAGGGTATGAGCAGCAATCAGGGCTTTCTAATTCCACTCCTGTACCTTTCAGAATGTAGTCAATTCTGAGCATGGGGAAGAGAGAAGGTGACGGAAGTGGAGTATCTACAAAACCATATCAAAATTTACTTCATCAAGCCAGGCAGTAGTGGTGCACACCTGTAATTCCAGCAGCTTGGGAGGCGGAGGCAGGAGAGTCATGAGTTCAAAGCCAGCCTCAGCAACTGCAAAGCACTAAGCAACTCAGTGAGACCCCATCTCTGAATAAAATACAAAATAGGGCTAGGTATTTGGCTCATTGGTTGAGTGCCCCTGAATTCAATTAGTATTCCCCACCCTCCCCAAAAGAAAAAAAATTACTCCATCAACAACTCAGATATCTAATTGTCTCTGGGTCAACCTCTTAAAAACCAGCAAACCATGCAGGCAACTTTGTTACATGACCTAAGGCAAGCCACAATTGGGAGGTAAGCATAGGGTTTGGTGTTATTAACCAAAAACTAAAATCTATGTCTGTGGTTAGGCCTATAAGGAAGGATCTAGAGAAAAGGCCCATGAAGGAGAAAGTGTCCTTGGCTGACAGAATTTTGCCTGAATTGTTAGTATAATCCAGGATAATGAAGAGCTCTACTGCTAATCACAGTGGTACAGCAGCTATCTTTACAGTAGAGATACCAACTCAATAATATAACCATAGAACATGTGCACAGGCATTAAATCATAATGGACATTGTAAAGGTAAATTTACTTAAGTGCATTTAGATCTATAAATTAGTTTTCCCAGTGCGTCAGGATTTTATTTTCTGTGATAATATTTTATTTTCTGAATGTTCTTATATCATTCAGTCAGAGCAAACTCATACCTACAAAATTGAGATGAATTAATTGATATGCAAAAAGAATATCAACTAAAAGTGGCTTAAACTACAAGGACACCTGCAATTTCACATGGACGAGTAATGGAGGGGTAGGTTCTCCTAAGGATGGAGAGACTACCTCATGACATCATTGAAGACCCTGCTAGCCCCATGTTTTCACAAGGCCATCAACAAGCTTGGCTCTTCATGAGCCACACAGTCCTGCCATTGCTCCAGGCACCACATCCTTACTAACATTATCCAAAGGCAGGGATTTCTCCTCCCACAGCTGCTTTTATCATAAGGTAAAGAAGTCCTCAAGTTCACTATACACAGATTCTACTGCCAGATCTCCCCTGAGGCCCCACTATGCCCTGTGCCTATACCCTGTCTGCTAGGGCTTCAGAAAAAGTAATTATTACATCTTTCATCCCTACATTTGGGGATAGTTCTGCTGGCACAGAGGAATCCTAGTAGGTACCAATCAACTGTATCCACAATGATGCATTCAAATTAAACTGTATTCACATTAAAATTTAATGTGTTGTATTGCATTAAGATTAATGAAGTCTTTATTCTATAATCAAACATTCTCAATTCCAATTCTCTATTTTTTTCATATCCCTTAAAGAGATAAAGACATTAAGTAGACTAACTTTTGACACATGTATGTGTGTAAAGTTTGATGCCCAGATGTAGAAACTGTCTTTTAAACAAGTTTCTAAAGATAGAGGAAAATATGAGGCTTAGTAAATACGTGGTTTGAAAGTTGATACGCAAACTCTTCACTTTGAACTGAATGATACAGGAACAGCAACATGACAGCAGTTGAGGTTAATCTTAATTTTACCCATAATTTACAGATCTATTTGACTTATTTGGGCCCTTACAGAAGGCAGCAATGTCTGGGGCAGCACCCACAGACTGGGAAATGCCAGAGGTTCTTCCTAGCATTTGAGGTCTATTTTTTTGCTACTAGGATTCTATTTTGTTTTTGACAGCTTACAGAAGGTCAGAGTGAATTCATAACTACAAGGCTGAAATGAATTAATTGATACACACAAAAGAAACTTTTAAAAAATATCATTCCTGTTTAAAAAAAACAAAATGAAATTTGAAGCATGTCCATTTTATTAAAATGCAGCCAAACCACTGGAAAAATAATATGATTCAGACTTTCTGCAGAGGTGAGATATTCTACCACTAAATTTTCAATAGATAACCAAATTACCTTTTTGGGTAATCAGCAAGACTGCTGAAAGATAGATCCAAGAGTTGAGTACGGTGATTTCCAATTAAAATTTCAGTAGGGGATTAAAAACAAAACAAGAAGAGATTGATTAAAAAACAATGCCTGCTAGGAATCACTGCTATTATCCAATTTTGAATTGATATTGGGGAAACGTATACGAGCACTGTGAGTTCTGGCAATATAGATCATGAACTTATGAAACTTAGCATTAGTGGGGGTAAACCTATCCAAAGAATAACCACACAGGCTAGTGTATAATTAATAATTATGACATGAGTAGTCTGAAAGAAAATTACAGGACAAGAAAATGACAAGTTCCCCATGTTGATGTGGAATGCTTACTTGTAAGTAACACCTCCTTTTCTCTAAATAGTGTCCTGGTTTGTATGACAAATTAAGTGACTGCCCTATCTTTGAAGTGAGTTCTAAGGAAGTAGCAGGTGCTGGCAACAGTAATAGAGAGACTACAGTGCTTCTGGTGTAAGAATAGCTTCTTCAAAGCCTTGAGGCTGGAGATTGGGGAATATGAAGAAATTAAATAAGACTGTCATAACTGCAGAGCAGCAGAGTGAACAGTCCTAGATGGACTAAATGGGTCAGGGTAAGCTAATGTCATGGCGTGTAGGTTCATTTAACAGCAGTATGAAGTCATGAAAGAATTTTAAGTAAAGGAGCAACATTATCCAGTTTCAGGAAAAAGTCTCTGGCTGCTTTGTGGAGTATGGATTAGAAAGTGGCAAATGTTGACTTGAGAAACAAGTTTGGACACTACTGAAGCAATCCAGAACTGAGAAGGAAGGAGAATGAATTATGATGTCCAGGGAAGAATGAAACTGGACAGGCTCAGGACACATTTTAGTAACAGATAATACAGAACTTGGCAAAAAACTGTATATTGGGATGAGTGAGCAGAGAGGAAAAGCAATTGAAAAACACCTACTAAGTGTTCAACATGATGTGAAATACAATAGAAGTTTTCAAAAAGGGCTGTGTATGTAATTAGAACATCACAGGTAAACAAGTTGGGAAGACTGTAAATTAATATCCAATCAGGCAGAGTAAGGTTAACCTGGGCCAGGCTACTATCCTTTGAAAGGACTATTTACACAGTTGGCCCTTGATTGGCATCTGGGAACTTGTATTTCATGAAGGTTTTCACCATTCCCAGAACTGCTAAAAGTATCTTACCATGCCTAAATTGTTAGGACAAACAACATGGTTTGGTTGACCACAGGCTTTCCTTAGGGATATGGAGTTTTGGTATCAGACCCCAATAAAAGCCCTGGGCACCAAATCTTGAGCAAGCTACCCTAGTTGGCAATACTTCACATGTGTCATCATGATTCACTGCTGAAGGGATTAAATGTGGCCTGTGTGACTCCAACAGGAGAGGACTCTTGGTTGTTCACACCTGTGGCTCCCCCTGGACTCTGCCATGGTGGCTTCTTCCTTCGCAGGTTTTGCTCTGTAACCTTTCACCTTAATATAGCACAACCACTGAATATAACAATATTCAGAGACCCATGAGTCCTCACAGTGAATAGTGGAACCGGAGGTTGGCCTTGGGAACCCCTGACACAAGGGTCAGATTCAAAATGTAGATTTCAGAGCTAAAAAATAACAGGAGGTTAAAGAAAGAAAGAGTGGACAATATGCTCACACACCCCTGGAATCTGAGCAGAAAACCTACTTAGTATAATAAATATCAAATATTAAAAGCTGTCCTAATCCAGTCTACATGACTCATGCTCCAGGGTATGTCCTTCCTCTTCTCAGGGAGATGACATCACTGTACCAGAAAAAGAAATTAATGGGAAAAGTATTTTCTTGACATTCTGGTTAAATTTCCTCATGTTCCAGTGCCCAGACTGTGCCAAACAATCAAGCCTGAGCAGCTACAGACCACACAGAACACTTGGGGACTGTGACATAAGGGGAGATGGGGACCTACTGACAGCTCAGGCCCTCAGAGGCTCACTCTTCTGTTGAATAAAAGGCACTTTCTTATCTTGTGAAAATAGGTAGCCTTTGCTTATTCTGAATGGACTAAACATAGAGACGTGAATTCTAAGCAGTCTGTGGTGATAATATGTTGATTATTCATGACCTTTCTAGTATTTCAAGTGATTTATTCTCTAGCACTTAATCTAAAAATCAGTAACTGCAAAATAACAATTCTAGCTATATAGGCAAAAGAGAACCCAACCAAACTTTACAGTAATTATGACATTACCCTTTATTTGACTTTCTTTTTTCAATGTGGTATTGAAAAGGCTGTTCAAATGGTATTGTCTTTTATACTATCAGATCAGCAAACAACTTATTTGTATATGTCAATATCTACTTCTGATAGTCACATTTTCAGGGGGAAATAATATTCATCTCTTCTTCCTTTTTTTATCCAATTGAATTATAGACTATCGAAATATTTCCAAAATGATAGTGTTAGATATCAGCAGAAAACATTTAAACTAGAAATGGTCCCTGTTCTTTAAAAGTTTGACACTGGAAAACACCACTGCTATGTATATAAGGACTCATTTTGACCAGAGGTAACCAAAGCACTCAACACACATTATACATGTAATTTACTACCAGAAATATGAAGAAAACAGAATAACCCTTTGTGTTTTTTTCTCAAATTTTCAAACATACCTTTCTTAAAGTACTTTAAAGAGAAAAACAAATATTTGCCTGCAAAACCTGAGGAAAGCTGAGATATCCTCCTTCTTCAATACATTAGGTCACAAGTGCCAGGTACTTGGAAAAATTCTGGGATACAAAGAGTTTAAAATTCAATTTACATTATCCTTGATCTAAATGGTGCCCTTTCTCACTACTAATGTGGCCCCACAATTATGACGACTGGATTTCTTGCAATAAGATCCATAATATCTTTTCATATTTACAGAGAAACTCTTTAATTTCCTCTTTTTTCACCTTATCTGGATAACAGACACTGGGATGAGTTTAGTCCATACTTTTGGAAATGTTCTATTTTTGCTTCCATGTCTGCTTTATTTTTTATTGCTTTATTGAGACCTATTTTATATACCATAAATTCACCAATATTTCTAATTTTTTATTTTACTTTTAGACAATAAAAATAAATGTTGATTGTAAATATCAAATTATCTGGGTATTTATAGAGTGAGACACCAAAGCCCCAACAGCACTCCAATCCTATTATTATTTATTTTAATAGATTCTTGCATTCTTTTTCACAGAACAAATGTGAAGACTTTTTAAAGTATTATTTAAAATAAAATACTTACATCCCACAGTGCATTAGTGTACACCTCTTTATATTCTCATATCTACTAATTAGTTCCCAGATAAAGAGCAATAAGTATACCACCAACTGAATTTTATTCTTCAGCCACATTCCATATCCACAGAGACTCACTCACAGATCACTGTTCTCGTAAATTATTTAACTCTAGTTGATGAACATTTAGGTAATTTTTGATTTTTTTCATCACATAAAGGATCCTATGGCAAATATTCTTATATGTACATTTTTTCCTCTTTGGAAGAACTGCTGGTTGTGACACAAACCATATTGGCTCCATGAAAGAATGTTTCAGTGGTTTGTTAACAAATACGATTTAAATTCCAGGGGTCCCCAAAAGAGAAAAAGTGAAACTATAAGAACATGGGACAGACAGAGAGAAAGAGAATATGAGAATGAAGAAAAGCATGGGGAGGGGAGGAGAAGAGAAGGAGGAAAAGGAGGAAGGATGAAGAAGAGGAAACAATTCCTATTTCAGGCATATATTTATTCCTTTTTTTCTCTTTCAGTCACGCAAAAGTGGCTTTAAGATCCACAGTGGGTTATTCCAATCTAATTCAAAATGACCATAGAAACATGCCTCTTTTGACAGTAAGAAAGCCTCTGCTTTCTCCTTTAAAACACGCCTCACATAGGAGCCACAAAATAGGGTGGTTGGTGGCTTAGTGAGAAAACCTTTCCTGGCTGAAAGACCTTAGGGTAATGAACAGGGGAGAAGGGAAGCCTCTCCCTTGAATCACAGGTGCCTCTGGCCCTCAAGCTATGAATGTCATTGATGTTTTTCAAATTATGCAAAGACTATCCTGCTGACCTCTTTAATTTGACTAGTAGTATTTGCGGTGTGCCTGAAAGAAGGAAGGATTCCTAGTTTATGTAAAACATTACTGAGAATGATCTATATGACAGAGGGATATTAAAAAGCTAAATGCAAGTCATTTCTCACTGAAGATAACCTGAAATAGTATTTTGTCAAGGGAGACATTATATTACAGAAGATGAAAAATAGGAATCCATATTCTGATATTTAGTTATATTTGCATAAACATCTAAAGTCCGTTTCCTATGTGCTCTTGGGCCTAACGCACAAAGAAGGCAACAATGCTTTTCTAAAAACCCAGCATAGAAAATATCTTTAAAAAAAATAAAAGAACAACATATATATATATATATATATATATATATATATATATATATATATATATATATATATGTTATCAAATAGATCACACTGAGATACATCCTTAGTTCAAGAAGGAGAAGCACTACAATTACTGCTTTTTTATGATTGTAAATAAATCTTCACTGATCCATACCCAAGAATGGCCTGCACCATGTGGTCATTCCAGTCACCAGAGGTGGCAAGAGGGCAAAGTTTTCCCATATGTTGTATAATTCTTCTGAGTGGCAGAGCAAGTAATGCCACCCTTCCCCCAATTCCATTCCCAGATGCCTTTATCCAAATTCCCAGAACCCATGAATGTTAACTTTACTTGACAAAAGGGATTTTGCAGATGTGACCTTAAAATGGGAGGAATATCTTGGATTTTGAAGGTGGATGAAAATAATCACAGATTTCTTAGTCTGGCCTGGTGATGCATGCCTGTAATTCCAGCAGCTCCGGAGTCTGAGTCAGGAGGATCCCGAGTTCAAAGTCAGCCTCTGAAAAAGCAAGGTGCTAAGCAACTCAGTGAGACCTTGACTCTATCTCCAAATAAAATACAAAATAGGGCTGGGGATGCGGCACAGTGGTCAAGTGCACCTGAGTTCAATCCCCTGTACCCTCCAGCCCCACAAAAAGAGATTTCTTAAAAGTTCAAAACAGAAATATGGCTTTCAGAAAAATGATTAGAGAGATGCAATTCTCCTGGCTTCAGAGATGGAGAGAGCCACTTGCCTAGGAAGGCAACTGCTAGAAGGTGAAAAGTTCACGGAAATGGATTTTCCTTTAGTTTCCAGAATGGAACAGAATCCTACAGACTGAATTCAGCCGAATGAATCCCATGTTGGACTTCTAGCTACAAAACTGTCAAAGAGATCTGCTATGTTTTAAGCCACTAAGATTATGCAATTTGTTATAGCAGCCATATGACACTAATATGTGCCATTTCTCTATCCTTAAATTTAGGAATTAAAACCAGCATACTCTCCTATTCTGATGCTAAAGAATATTGGAGATAGGCATACAGGAAAAATTTACATTTTTGGAGAAGATTGCAAACCAAGTACAATGGGTTATTTACCAGTCAGACACCTTTTTCAATACTTGCACCCAGACCTTCATCTCACCTGCCTACCAGACCAAACTTTTATTTCAAGAATGTTATAATCCTACCCAGTCCCTCACTTTGCAAGACATGACCCCAAATCACCCACCCAGGCTCCTGACTTACAAATATCCTTCCTCATTTTCTTCCCATTGAAAGGCATCTAAGATGCCTCACACTGAACCTTCCTCTACTGCAATAATCTAATAAATTTAGCTTTTCTCAATCAATAGTTTTACCTCAATGGGGGGAGGTCACACATAACAAAGTACTTTTTTTCAGCCATAACTGGAAATTTTTTCATACAGCTGTTTAGTTTCAATAAAGCCAAGAAGAGAAAAGTATAACAATGAAATTTTAGGAATAAAAGTGTATATTACATACCACGTTTTCCCCACTTTGTTCATATGAAACACAACCTTGTGTTTCATAACTTAAGGGTTAACTAATATCTGACTTCAATAGGTCCAGATCCTGTTTCTTCCCAAAGGTGGTTATGAAGACCACTCCACCTATGTCTGCTATGTCCAACATCCCTTATGCCTCTCTCCCAGTTTTATTCCTCCCAACACATGCCTGGTTACCAGTCACTGATGAAAGAACAAGGAATCAACCCTATACAAGCTCTAACTGCACCACCAAACTGAAAGGCTAGGAAAATGCATGAAAGCACTTGGACACAGCCAGGAAGAGTCAACTGCCTTCCTGTGTGTGGGATTCAGCTTTCGTGTTTATTGTTTTTGAACTCTCTTGAAATAATAGGGAGGGGGCTCTGGTGCATTAATGTAGCTCATGCAGATGACAATGAAGAAAAGTTATAATCCATTACATGCAAATTATACTTTCTGTCAGCTGGAACAGGGTTTTCACTAGTGAACATGAGCATTTAATCCATAAAGAGGAATGAATGAGATATTAAAAATGGAATGTATGCTTCAGTAAATTTAGAGAGACTGACTGCACTAATGAAATACCAGGGTATTATCAATGAATGAGAAAAACATTTCTGTTGAATATGTTTATTTAACATTAAGAACAACTTTCCTTTTGTTTTTAAAGTTTTTTATGATGTGTCATTTCTATTCTCTCTTTAAGATTTTATTTCTGTCCTGGAATTTCATTACAAACATTTTTAATTTTCTTATATTGTAACCAACACTGAGAAAAACTCCCTTAATAGGATCTTAGGAAGAAAATGACTACTGACAGTACTTCCACTAATACTAAGAATAATAATAATGATAATAACTACTATTTATTGATGATCTATTATGTATACAAAGCTTTTCAAATCTATTTCAAGGTAATTCTGTTAACAAGTGGCTATAACAGATATTCTTCTCTTAATAGGCAATGATGATTGTGATTATGTAGATAGAACTATATGGATATCCACACACGTATTCTTTCTCATTCCCTTTAACTTCTCATTTCTTCTACGTATTGCCCCACAAGACAGACTATTTTATCAGTCAGAACATTAACTTCTAGAATTCCATTAAGGAGGTGAACCGTGGTTGCAAAATCCTTTCTGTACTGCAAAGTAGTTTTCAGTCTTGGTAGTATATACTTAATCATGCCCAGAAAGAAAAGGCAAGTTATAATATTCTGTTCTGTTTATTACAAAATGGACATGGGAAAAATATGGGAGAGACACGTGTACCAGTGGGCATCAGGATTCTCATTCACTGTGGCCATTGTGATACTGTTTTCCAAAATGGAAATCATGATCTAGGTCTTCATTACCCAAAGCATGATCCCAGAACCTGCAGCATCGCCATCACCTTGACCTTCTTAGAAATGTGGAGCCCCTGATTCACCCCCTTTGAACAAGAATCCTAGGTGATTTACTTGCATGCCTGTTAAAAATCTGAGAGCAATGACCCAATTTTTTTCTCTGACAGTTTAAAAAGTCTATAAGTAACAGAAATCAAGAAGAAGGCAAAGCTTCACAATCCTAGATGTCTTTAGATACCAGCGCTGAACAAGACCTACAAACTTAGAACCTCTAGAAATGGACCCCAAGCTTCTACATCTTTTAAACTCCTACCAGTGGCTCTGATGTGTAAGTGAACACATACTACTACTTGTAAAAAAAAGTGCAAAGAATGTGGTTCCTGCATAGTTAGTTAATAAGTTAATATGCATGTACTCTCCAAATGATTCACATGTTATCAACTCAGAAGGTCATGAAAGAAACATAGAAAGCAACCACAATGAACTCAGAATAGACTCAGTTAGAAAACACCTCAAGAGACCCTAAAGTCTCTTGAAAGCAATGCTGCACTCATTTTTACTATACCAAGAAACTGTGTATATCCAACATATCTAAAAGTGAACTCCACTTATTAAGACCCAAATTTTATATCAAAAGGTGGTTCACTCATTAAGATCTGGAACAAGCCAGGCATGGGGGGCGTACACTTGTAATCCTGGGGATGCATACTTGTAATCCCAGTGGCTCCAGGAGGAGGATCAAGTTCAAAGCCAGCCTCAGCAAAACTGAGACACTAAGCAACTCAGTGAGACTCTGTCTCTAAATAAAATACAAAATAGGGCTGGGGATGTGGCTTAGTGGTTGAGCACCTCTGAGTTCAATCCTCAGTACCCCTCAGAAAAAGATCTGGAACAAATCAGTCCTATTTAGGAAAACAATATGTTGGAAACTTCTTTCCATGGAACTAAGCACAGGGATTACAATGAACTTCAGAAATTAGCTGAACTGACTGAAAATAGGCCTTCAAATGGGTGTGAGCCTCAATCTCCATCAAGTCTCCAGTGGACCCCTGATCTTACCCTGATCCACTTGCCCGTATAGATTATTTTATGTCAGCTATAATACTGAAACATGGTGGAATATTCTAGTCTGAACCCTTAATGTTGTGAGAACAAGGAAACACTCTGCCTTTATCACTGCACTGTGAACACACAGTACAGTGGACTGAAGATTCGGTGTGCAGCAACTTAGGGAAAACGAGACAGTTCTCAGTGAATTGGGTAAGTTTCTATTTCTAAAAATTTCTTCTTTTTTTTTTTTTAAAAAAAACCCTGAATACTGAATAGGACTTATGGAACCTCCTCCTTGGTATTCTTGCTCACCCATTCTTGACTTTTCCTTCACACCTCTGTGTGCTGCTCTTTTGGAAACCTGGCATTATTTTCCTTTATCCCATAGCCCAAAGCCTTTTCTCAGAGAGAAAGCAGATAGCATTCATTTACACACTATCATAATGCTCAATACATAGGTGGACTCTTCCAGAATTATTCTCTTGGTCATTCATTAATCTTGGATCTTAAATGTCCCCCAGAGGAACACAAGTTAAAAGCTCAGCCCCAGCATGGAGCTACTGAGGGGATGGAATGTTTGGGAGGCGGTGCCTGGTGGGAGGTCTTCTGTCATTGGGGGCATGTTCTCAAAGGGGACAGTGGAAATTAGTCTTGCAGGTTTCCCCCCCCCCTTGTGCAAGCCATGAGGTAAGTGGCTTTGCACATGCTGGCCTGCCTCACCCTAGGTCCAAGGTAACAGGGCCAATGAATGATGAATCATGGACTAGAATCTCTCAAACTATGAGCCAAAATAAAATTCTCTTTAAACGTTATCTCAAGTGTTTGTTATAGTGAGGACACTGACCAACACAGTCATAACTACAATAATAGCTAATTCTTACTAGATAGGACCCAGGCACTATCTCTGAACACATGTAATTACAAAAACTACTGAAATGAAAAATAAGAGGATTGCTGCATCATCCATATCCTACACAAGAAGAACTGAAGATCAGAAAGATTAAGGAACTCATTCAATGTTGGACAGCCACCAAGTGGCTGAGAGTCATATTCAAGGGTCCTCCTTCTGAATCTCAATTCTGTATCTATCTGTACTCTCTGAAATTTACTGAAAAGTATCCATTCCATGCTAAAGAACTTTTCAGTATTAGGAAACAGAGCAAAGCATTTTGAGTAAGTGAAGGAAGTACTGTGGAAATGAGAGAAGGGTTTCTCCATGAAAACTGCTCAGACTGTTCCCACACTTCTTTGTTCATCAGATGGATCAAGAGGCTCAAGAATGCATTCTAACAAGCACCCCAGAGATGCTGCTGCTGCCACTGCAGCAGAGGGAGACTTCCTTCCCATTGCCCATCATTTGTAAATTCCAACAATCACACTTCATAACTGCAGGAACAGAAGTCACTTCTCATTTTTCAATCTTCAACTCCTTCTCACCACCATTAGAAAAGAGTTCAAATGGGTTGGGCAGGGCGAGAAGAAGAGGAAGGAGGAGGAGGAGGAGGAGGAGGAAAAAAATGAAAACTGGGCCCCCTATCTATCTATCTATCACATTTTCTACCATACCTTTCGAAAGGAGAGTTCAAATTGTCCCTTCTTATAGTCGCGCATTTAGCCATTTCTTATGTTTAAATTTAATGTGCAAAGCTTCCTTCGTGTCAGTTTTGATAACAAATAACTCGGGATACTCTTTGATGCCCTTTCTTCAATTATATTTTCTTTACTGCTCAAACAAGATAAATGAGGGGAATCCAAACAATTTTTCATAGGTCTGAGATCCAGTGCTCCTGGAGCAGGCGGCATTTGGTTAACAATACAGCGAGAGCACTTCTGAAATTACAACCTAGGCATTTTTTCCCCTCCTCAGGCTCTTAGTCGATTTTCCTTTCACAGCACTGAGCCTCCCTTTACAAAAAAATAATTAACAGAAGAAATCATTCAATCTCCCAGTTAAAAAACAATGAGGTGCTGTTGTTAGAAAGGCAAGCAATTGATTTACAGGCTCTCAGGGCTGACTGATTTCCTTATTTAAATTGTGTGTGTGTGTGTGTGTGTGTGTCTAGAGAAAGGCACAGCATACCTCAACTCTTAGCTAATAATTTCAATAATTCCTTATTGGAAAGTTCATTTTTAAATTTTAGTGCATGAGGCTCTGACAGAATGTGGATTACATGGCTTGAACATGTGAAATAGCTGAGTTTCTTATACTCCTTCTCCCTAGAAATATTTATCAAAAATAAAGGGAAAAAACTGATAAGAATTAAAAATAATAATAATCATTTAGACACACGTGGTGACTTTTCAAATGGAGAAGGACCTTCACAATTTTGACGATGTGTAACAATTATTCTGTGCTATGGTACATGCCTGACATATGATTTAAGGTAGCAGTGTAAAACCAGATCATATTTAGAAGAAAATCTGAGGCAATCAACTACAAACAAATATGAAATTGCTGGACACATGGTCAGAGATGTCAGAAATCACTCTGAAACATGAAAAAAAAAAAATTGAACTACATAGAAGATAATCTGGCACTCCTTTATTTTAGCTAAATGTCTGCCTAAACCTGAAGGCATACCTGTTGTCTTAGAGGGATGTGAAGACAAAACAACTGATGTGACCCTGCTTAACACAGTAACCATCCCCTTGGAAAGCTTGGTAGCATGTCGGATTCAGACAGTGTAGGCTTCTTAACAAGGCACTACAAGAGTTTGTGTGCAGAACGACAGCCTGAACAAATCAAAAGAAATTCAGCCCTAGGGAAGATCAATACCTTATCACTTGCATCATTTAAAAGTGGACTGGACAAAGAACTAGTGATTCAACTGTAAGGAACAATCCTCATGCTGCCAGAGAGGGCAGGGTGATAAGATCATGAGATTGAATAGACCTTCCCCTCTTAATTTCTAGGATTTCACAGAATTAGCAAAGCCCAGAAAATTTCACTAAGAAAACCACCGTGCTGTTTCGGCAGCTTCCTGCAAGGTCTCCTCTGACTTTGAACTGGTATTCTTGGAATACCCCTTGGGTACATTTTCAACACGTGGCATGCAGGATCTAGACCTGGTTCACAGCCTCATCTCTAGATCTTTCCCAAAGGGCTCCCACTTAATTTATTGTCTCTTCATGCAGATTTCAAAGCTACACCCTACACCTTCCCTGGTGCATAGGCACAATCACACTGTTGCCAGACTGTCATCATCTAACAGCCCTAAAAATGTAAACCTTCGGACCCATCAAATGTTAGAGAAACATTTATTTCTGATATAAACCTCTGTTTTTAGGGGGAGGGGCAACATTTTCCCTCAGCCTGCCAAGTTAAAGGATGAGGAAGAAAGAAACTGAAACTTTGAGCTGCTAATTGTTAGTTAGCAACTCTATAGATATGGGTCAGCAGCTCACTTTTTTTTTTCCCCTTTGTCCCAGTTTGGGGTAGTGCAATTGCCACCATTTGTAACTTTGATTAAGAGTTCTGCATTTCATGAGGCAGCTGAAAGTGCTTAGGGAAACAAGCTGCAAATTTCTACCACATAAACAGTCGCTAACAGCAGAAGGCTCTTTCAGAAGGCTGGCTCTGTCAGCACAGACTTCTAAGACACAAATGACTTCTAACTTAAGTGGGGAATAAGGTGAAAGAAACTGAGACATAAGATAACGTATTTGTATACTTCTGGACATACCCATATTAGAGTGCAAGTCATGTGTGTAACCAAGCTATTCATTGAACTCCTTTTTCAATGTGTGTGACCTGGTCTAAACACTGTGAAATGGAGTTAATTAATGAATGTATCCATTATTTTCTAAGACAATATTATCTTATTTATTTATTTATCTACCTACTTATTTATTTAGGTACTAGAATTAAGCCCAAGGGCACATAATCACTAAGCCACATCCCCAGCCCTTGTTTTATTTTTTGAGACAGGGTCTTGCTAAGTTACTTAGAGTCTCTCTAAGTGGCTGAGGCTGGCTTTGAACTTGCAATCTTCCTGCCTCAGCTACCCAGGCTGCTGGGATTGCAAGCAGGCCTCCCAGCAACCCATATTATTTTAAATGGTGCAGTTTTTTACCATTATCACATGTGTGCATTCAAAGGACTGAGCTTTATTTTATAAGTAAGGGCATTTCAACTGCAAAACAAGGTCATACACTAGGAACCAAACTGCTCTGCAATTTATTTTAAAGCCTCTTGTTAAGCCCCATGTCCACCATTTCTTCCTAAGCTCGGCCACACCCTGCACTCATTTATGCCACCATGTTTTTGTCATGCTATTCCACCTAAACTATGTGCTTTTCACCTGCATATTTATCCTCCAAGACCCTGTTGTTTCCTCCCTTGCCCCAAAAGCCTCTCAGATAACAGCAGTCAGTTGATGCTTGAACTCAAATGAATGGGTGTATAAATATCTAACAACATTTCTCATATTGCCTAGTAATATTCATTCCCTCCATGTAACTATGGGTTCCTCAAGGATATAATCTAATTATCATATTGTGTATATAGATTTTGCCAACCCTTCAGAAGGATATTTAATTGGAACATGTGATGTTCTGTGATGAGTATTGCAGAAAATGACAGAGAGTAGTAAAAGTTAACATTGGCCCAGAAATAAAGGCAAGTGTTTCAGCCTGGGCCCTGGTTTTACTAAGGGTGAGCTGCTGGACAAACAGTTTAATGTCACTGTGACCAAGTCCCCTCATCTGTAAAATCAGGATGAGATAAAATCCCCCTTTAACTGAACTGTTTACATAGAGTCATTAATATAAAAGTACCCTTCAAACTTTCATTCATGTTCTTCTCTTCTACTTTGCAATATGAAATATTTTAAGGAAGATTCCGTCCAACACCTGAAGTTTATTGCATCTGTGCTATCATGTGAAGCAGTATCCCTAGAACTTTCAGTTAAAAATAAATTATGAGAGTATTAACATATTGGTAACATCTATAAACTACAGAAGTAGTTGTGATGAAGAATGTAAAAGGAAAACAAATTTCACAGAAGTATCAAAACCATGACCATTGATCAGGGGCACAGACAACTTCTCCAGCACATGGGACTCCATAAAGAAGCAATGCAAAAGCAGGTGGTATTAATCCCTTTCTTAAGATGTGGTAGTAGGACCCAAATCCAGGCACAATCACTACAAATCTATAAAGCAAAAGCCTCCTTTGTGATTCTTATCCATCTTGCAGATTTATTACTAATAACATGTCAAAGCCCAGTCTCAAAACAATATAAAATTAAGTACTTTATCCAGTAAACTTTAGGGTGAATGAAGACATAATACATGCACCTTTTGTTGAAAAGGTAGTGCTATGTTTTTTAAAATTAAAAAGAGGACATCTCTATTCACAACTGTGTAAAATGAGGGCCCTGGACGAGTTTAATATCTTGCTAGAAAAAGTGACTTGAGGCAATCCTGAAAGTCCCTCCAATAGTCTTTTCTTTGTTCACTAAGAACATCACAGATACCTAAAGGAAGATAAGAAATATAGTTGTCTAGACTGAGTTGCAGATCACAAAATGTCATCCACTGCTTTAGGGGAGAACCCCAAACCTCCAGCTCCAGCCTTCCAGATGTCTTTCAACTCACCTCAACAAATTTTATCTTGGTCTGTGCACAGCTGTGAGGAATTCCTCAAGATTATTTGAGGATGCTTTGTGTTGGGTCTATTGTGTCAAGATTTTCAGGCACTAGTTACTTACAAATGTATTTGCACTGAAATAATCCATAATTACAAAGTTGTCTTGAAATCCCAAAAGGCAAATGAATTCTTTGAAAACGTTGCAACACTTTTGATATTACATCTGACCTTCAAACAGGTTCTCCTGGCAGCGAGCGCTGCGGTGCTACATCCACTCCCCTTTTAAGTTAATGAAGACTAATATGAAATGAAAACGCTGGCAAAACACAACAGCAATGGAAATCATGACAAGAAAGCAGGAAGTGGAGAGGAAGCACCTGCACAGGTACGTTAAGTCTCTGCAGGTGTTCAAAGCACAAGGTGGATACGTGCTCTGCGATGAAGACTTTTTGCTTAGCATCAAAGGAAAAAAAAAAAAACTTCAATATTTTATATATCATAGTGGCTCAGCTAAAAATTTAATATGTGCTATCTAAACTAATGGCAGTGCTTCAGACTGGGGAGGGAGAGAGAAGTGGGGGTGCATAAGATTAAGCATTCTAATGACTACTTAATGAAACCTAAAAGAATATAGATCATCTTCTCTTGAATTAAATTACTTGCTCTAAATAAGAATAGTTAAAATACATAATCATGGCCCACAGCTGTCCTGAGGAAGATTCTGCCGCAGAGCTGGTGACTACCTTAGGCTCTCAGGACAGCAAGATCTGGGAGTAAGGGACTTGGAAGGGATCTGTTAGCACAGACATCCCAGATTTGCTACAACATGAGAGTCTGTGGTTATAAATCATTCAGGCTTCAGGGCTCTAGACAAGGTAGAGGTAAAGAAAAATACAAAGGATAAGTTATTTGGATATCTGAAGGCAAAACTTAAGTGCCATTGGCTTCATAAAATCTTTCTTGATCACCCCAGTCAACCCATACAGATATTGTTCAAATTCCTAGGCATTTACACTTCCATTCATTTGGAATACTTAAAAACCTGATTTTCAGGCTAGTCATAGCAATTTGACTGCTTTATCTATTTAAACAGATCAATATTTCTTCCTGACAGAAAAATTTTCATTCACACACCACACCACACACACACACACACACTTACCTTTACATCCATCTACAAAGTTTAGCACAATCTCCTTTTATTCATTATTCAGTGAACTTTTTTGTTGTTGTTGTTGTTGATTACAGGGTAACACTACTGGCCTTGAGTAAGGGAATAGAAGGGCCTGGGAATGTGGGATGTGAGACAAATAATATTTTCTTTAGGGCTTCTTTCTTTCTAAAGTGGATATAAAAACTGCTGCAGATAATGCATACATAGTATCACTTTGACATAACATACACCAATTAGCTGACATATTTATTGCCTTAACTATCAGCGCAAATCATTCTTAATTGTATAAAATCCAAGATATTCCTCTATCATTCCATTTGTAGTTGCACAAGAAACCTTTTGCTTCCTTTCCTTTAAGAGAGCAAAGGCAATAAGAATTACTTTCAACTTCCTATCAGGAAGCCAGATTTTTAGCACTATGAAATTATAAACTATAATAAAATTCATAATCAATAGGATAAATCATACATAAGGAACTACTCATGAAAAGATCTCAGCCCTTCTCTAAAACATTATGCTCTAGAAAACAACATCATTCTTTCAACATGATGGTAAGCTCATGTGCCCATATTACAACATAATGTGTAAATATACATATCTGTATACATATGTCTATGTGTGCATATATATTACGTGCTGAATGTTGACACCCTAAATTCATATGTGGAAGCATTAATCCCAAATGTTGTGGAATTGGCACACAGGGACTTTGGAAGGTAATTAGGTTGAGATGAGGTCATAAGGGTGGGGTCCTCAGGATGAGATTGTTACCTTTATAAGAAAACACCTCAGAATCTGTTCTCTTTGCCCCTCTCTGCTTCTATTTCCTCCTTTTCACACAAGCAATAAAGGGGTAACATGAGTACTGAAGGAGATGGGGATCATCTATGAGCCACGGGAAGAGGCTTCAGAGTGAATCCTACCTCTCTGGCACCATTCGCGTCGGCGTCCAGTCTCCAGCACTGTGGGAAATCAATTTCTGTTGTTTTAGCCACCCAGTATATGGTATTTGGTTACAAGAGCCTGAGAGAACTAAAACAATAAGTAACAATGTATTACATACAATCCTGTGTGGTTTAACAACCAGGATCCGTTCTGAGAAATGCACTACCACAATTTTATCACTGCGTAATCATGGAGTGTGCCTACACAAACCATCTATGACATCACTAGACAATATAACCTGATGAAACCAATTACATATTTGCCATCTGTTGTTGACAGAAAGATTGTTAGGAAGTGTGTGATTTTATATAATTTAAATGTATGTAAAAATGGTAGACTTACATATCAACATGTACCCTCTTCAGGTCACTAGTCAAGGGAAAGCTAAACTATCTGATGTGTGGATAATCCCTTTGTCTCTCCTTACCTAAACCTTTGTGTAAAAATGAACTGTGGGCTTTGGTTTTTGTCTTCTAAGTCACACGTTTTCCAAACTTGGGTTCTCAGGTGGCCTCAGGCAACAGAATCCCAGGAGACTTAGAAGGGGGCGTGCGCGCGCGCGACGCACAGGACATACATTTAGTGGTTGGGTGGGACAGGGGCATTCTGGGTCAGAAAGTTGGGAATAAATAGCTACTGGGAATCCAAATGCAATTGTTTGAAGGGTCCTGCAGACATAAGTGCTAAGTAGAAAGAATATAAAGACAAAAGAAGGGACAGAACATGCAGCAACTTCTGTAGACATGACAGGATCAACCAGGCTTAGTGACTTCAGCTCATAGGCTGTAAAGAGAAAGGACAAAGATGACGTTAAGACCACCATCTCAGGGGTTGGAAAGGCATCTAGTGTGAGTCTGGTATAGAGAAGGACAAGATGAAAGTAGTAGGTTTCATAGGGCTGGTGGGAAATGAGTTAAAATATAACCAATTTGCACAGTGCTGTAGTGAATAGAAATGAGGAGCCCTCATTGAGCCACTCTGGGACCCTGACAGGGCACATAAATCATCTAGGCTCCTGTTATTTCCTGTCAAATGAGCAGGTTGAATGTGATGATTTTTATTCTTTCTTCAGCTCAAGAGACTATACTTTTAATGTTATCACTCCCATTTTCTCAATCAGTAATAAAGGAAATCAAAAGACACATCTATCTTTCTCAACATGGGAGGTGGCTCTAAATATAATGTTGGAGAAGTTTTACCTACAATTTTTATCTAGAGCTCTCCTAATGGTCCAGGACACCTTCTGAGTCACCTCCAAACCTACACCTGAAAGAGTCAGGGACTTTGCTCTTTGCCTTTTAGCAGTGTGAGGGGAGCACAATGAGAAAACAACCTGACTAGGAACACTACAGGAATCCCCATCCCACCATGACAATGCCAAGGTATGCCTGCTCCATTCCTCATCCTACCTGCCACAGCATCCTGGTATCCCATAGCCCCTTTGCAACCCGGGTGTACAACAGAAACACTCAATACTTTGCAGCTCCGCAGAGCATCCACTAACCAACGCAGTAGATTAGGGGACTAAATATGTAGGCACCTTCCTAGATGGCTATGTGACTTTTCATGAGAGGTAATAATCAGAGTCCAGGCCACAATCAATCAGGTATGGCCCTGAAACAGAAGCAATGCACTTGAGACAGAAAAGAGATGATTCTTCCCACTAGCAGGTGGCATGTGTGTGTGGCAAATCTATAGGATAGGCAGGATCTTGGATACAGGGCAAACTGGAGGGTCCATATCTCTGGACACCAGCCTAGTCTTGTGGTTTAGGAACACAGGCTGGAGTGGGTCTCAACAGGAAGGCCAGGAAGTAGCCTGAATCCTAGGGCCTGGTGGGCCAGAAAACCTAGGATCAATAGCACACGGGGCCTAATTAGTGATTACAGAGCACAAGAGCCTCTGCTTTAAGTGGCACTTGAAATATCCTTGTTTGAACTGACAGATGAAACAGAGGGCTGGCCTTACGCTTCAGAATTAATAGCTTTCTTCAAACCTTTTTGCTCTGCCTGGAACCCAAGCAGGAGGCCAGATGTTCTAGGAGTCTCAAAATAAAAAATAAAAACGGCTGGTGATGTGACTCAGTGATTAAGGGCCCCTGGATTCAATCCCTAGTACAAAAAAAGAAAACACACACACACACACACACACACACACACACACACACTCTCTCTCTCTCTCTCTCTCTCTCTCTCTCTCTCTCTCTCTCTCTCTCTCAAGATTTAGGAATACACAGAACAAGAGTGACCAGAGGACAGTGGCCAGAGGGATTTGTCATCACATAATCACGGGGCATCAAACATTATGCAGAGTCATGGGGCAGGGAAATATAAAGGCTGCAGAAGCCCTGGAAGGCACTACAACGCTTAAAATATAGTGAATTGAAGCATGGATCTCTGGAAGGACAACAGAAATAAAGTATATAAGTTTAAATGGACAAACTGTCTAAGAGAAAAACTAACCTTAAGCTCAAAGCACACGGATAGACTCAGAAGAGCTTGTTGAAAGTAAAAATGAAATAGTCCAGATATGACCCTTTCGTTAGATCCTTCAGAAAAGTGACCTGAAATGTCACCAGAATCCAGCAGTCTCCTCATATATAATTGCCTCCCTGTGTTCCACCCAGAGATTCCTAACACATATCATTACCTTTCTATGTAAACACATATAAACTAGAGGAGCAAGGTCAGATGAATCAAAGGACAGCTTGAGCTGTCCCTGCAGTCCAACTGTAGTTTACTTATATATTCCCAGGTTGCTCAGCAGGACGCTGGGTCAGGGACTGGAAGGCGGCATGGGGAGCTCTCCCACTGAGCTGCAGCTACACAAACACTCTGCTTTAATAACCCCAAACTCAGGACCTTGCAGAGGCACACCAGTCACTCTGCCCTTGTGTCACCTGGCTGTGCTCCATAGGAGCTGGGTTCAGAGGTTCCTGGAGGATTTAAAATGCAGATAGGACACATGTGCATAGGATCACAGTCACTCCTACCAGAAAGCCTGATGCCTGGTTACACAAGTAACCACTCTGCCCCAGAATAGGTTGTGTGTCTGAAAATAGATTTGTGATGAAGGTCTGTAATGTTCCAGACAGCCACACAAAAGGGGTTTGGTAGGCAACAACACACTATGGATGACCTAAGGAAGAGGCAAAATGGTATACTACCGGGTGCTTAGGTGTGAGTGCCTCAGATCCAACTGGAGAGGAGACCACACTTACACACAAAATAAATCTGAGAGGAGAGGTAAGTCCATAAAGGACGGGCCAAGTTTACCAAAGGCAAGTAGGAAAGAGGATGGACTGCAAGATGAGCTGGTCAAGAATACTTTTACAAGATATAAGCTTTGTTGGGCCTAAGAGGATGGCAATTCATAGACTGATGGTGGCTAGGAGGGACTGTTACTGCTGATGGAATACTATGAGGAAGAGGGTAGTTGTCTAGAGCACAGATCTGATGCTGGAAAACAATGAAAACCAAAATGTCAAAGGCTCCAAATATGCTCCACTACCTAGGGGTAAGGACCCACTATAAGTTTTGAAATTACAAAGTAACTTACAAGGAACATCAAAGTTGCCATGTATGTGTCCCCACATGTTTTCATCAATGCTTTTTATCAATAGCAGAAGCCAGCAAAAAGGTATCTGCTTCTCTCTTCTCCAAACAGTCATGGTTACTTTTGTACAAAATCTGAGATATTTATCCCAGAGTTCTTCCCAAGCAAGCTAATCATTCACTATTCATATGGCTTTACCCACTCACAATTATGTCATGCTTTTTGTTGCACACAGAACAACTAAGCCAATATCGTATTTTCTTCACCAAATACAGTCATCTCTCTGTGTCTGTAAACTCTGCACCATGGACTCAATCAACCATGAATCAAAAATATTTGGGAAAATAAAAAAGCATCTGTAAAGATTTTCCCCCATCATTATTGATAAACAATTCAGTATAACAGTTATTTATATAGAATTCACATTGTTCTTGGTCTCATAAGCAATCTAGAAATGAATTAAGGTTTATAGGAGGATATGCATAGGACATATGAAAATTACATGCCATTTTATAAGAGACTTGTGCATTCACAGATTTTGGTATCCACAAGAGACCTGAAATCAATTCCCCAAGGATACCAAGAGAAAACAGTATGCTATGGAAATTCTCTCTGACTTATTGTCAGTTGTTAGGATAAGCCTCCTTTTAGGTAAAGGTCTTTTAGGAGAGGCTTTATAATTCACATGTCTCTCATCTTTTGGTGGTGTTTCCATGCTTACTAATACAAAGAGAAGGTGCATGTACAATTGATTGCACCCAGTCAAAGGGTTTCCTAATGAAGCTATTATTAAGTATGCCTCGCTTATCTCTTAAATAGCTCCACTAAAGCATATTTTAATTCATTTTTATAACCCCAATTTTACTTGAGATAGAAAATGGTAAGGTTTTATGTGTGATAAAAAGTGTACAATATAAGAATTTCTTCAGCACAGTGAGATATAGACTGTAATTGGCCCAAACCAACTTCTGGGAACCTCTTACATTTTTTTTCTGAGATTCAGGAGGTGGAAGAGGACAAAGAGGTTGGTTATACCTGCAATTTTCATATTGAAAGCAAATCTAAAATTGATCAGCATCTGGGATTCCAAATAACTGCCCAGGACTCCTGATCTGAAGGGATTAAAAATATAATTCCTCTTTTCAAAAATTCAATTGAATTAATGGGACAAATTCAATTGCCCAGCAATTCCTCTACAGCTTCAGGAACTGCAGACTCCATGAAACTCACCTAAATCAATAGTTTGGATTACAGAAGAAAATTCTGAATGACCTTTATTTATTCTATTGCTTTCTCTAAAATGCTGGTGAATTGCAACAAATGGAATTCCACTGTTAAAATTAAATATAGATTGTAAAGCCAACACCATTAATCTTATTTGTTGCTACTGTTATTGTATAAGGATTGGTTTGCCATCATTGAGCATGGTCTGAACTGTAATTCATATTTATTTTTTTTGTGTGCACATGTGGTCTTTTCATTAGACAAAGACCTCAACAGTGAGAAGAGGGCTTCATAACCACCTCTGATTTCAACACGTGGAGTCTGTCACATAGACTTTCATTTTCTCTCTTTTTCCCTAGGACCAGAAAGTGTGGCAATTATCAAGATGTGGAACATTAGGAAGGCATACTTCAGTGATTGACACTCGTTATCTTCACCCCTTTGACAAAGTGTGGGTAACAGGCACTGTATACTTGAAATATTCTGTTATCCCTCTGTGAACAGATTTAAAGAGAGAGCAAACTCAGCTTTATTTTCCTCACTTCTTCATGCAGAAGAGATGGAAGGAAACTACATGTAAATAAAGGTTTTCTTCCCCACTATAAATTGTAGTTAAAATATTTCCTCCTATAAGACAAATTCACTGATGCTAACTATTCATTACAGGCTCTAATAAGGTGAATACCATCCTTAGCTGAAATCTACCTTCATACTACACATATAATCAACTATATTTAACTTCTTATAATAAAACTAATTCTGTCATTCTTTTTAGAAGGTCTATGTTCATATGATAATTTTATTTGCTTGCTAAAACTTTCTACCCACTCAATAACCCATGTTGCCCTTCTGTTCAAGACGTGGAATACCTATAAAAACTTAAATGTAGTATATAGTTTATATAATAATTACAGTACAGTATAAGTATAGTATATACTAAATATAGTGTATACTTTATATAATAAAAATATAATTATAATTATGTACATAATTATGATATATTCATATTGACATATAAAAATTAGTTTATTAGTATTTATTAATATGATAGCATTTATCTATATTAGTATTTCCAGTATGTGTTAATGCATCTGCATCAATTTTTTTGAAATATTCACAGAATTAAAAAGTTGGGACTGAATAGGTTAAAGCAGAGCCCCAAAGACTCTTAGCAAAACTGAACAAGTAATTCTCAATGGATCACACAACCCAGAGAGTGTTTTGTCTTTTAAAATTCTATGACTTAAAATTGTCACTGGTTCCACTTGCCTCACAAAGATCGGAATCAATGGAGGTGTGGGAGGTAGGTATGCAATCTTGTGGAAGGCACAGGAAGATAGAGCATAAATAAAATAAAAAATGTTGTGGGTCCGCTGGAGAGAGAAACAAAACCAGGTGGGAGCTTGCTGATGCTGAACACGTGAGTGAGGGAGCAGGACGATGCTAATTCCTCTTAACTGTCCTACCTCTGATCTCTTTATAAGCTCAACCCCATTCTATCCCACTCGGCCCAATCTCTGTAATCAAACACTCTGTTCATTCTGCAAGCTGGACACCCCTTTCTTCTAAACCCTCAGAAGACAGTTTTCTTAATAACTTTTCATCCTCATCAGAAAGGACCAAGTGCTCTCTGAAAACCCCTTATCCCTAATGTTTCTTTCCTCTAATGTTTTTTTAACCGGTACTACTTTAAACACCTAACATCACATCATCATCACTGGATAGCTTGCTGAGAACACCAGATAAAGTGTATTTAAAAATGCTCACTTTCTGTCATCATTTAAGTAAATTACTTCTTGCGCTAAACAGCAAAGGAACAGTTTATTGTAAATTAAAGGTGCAGTGGTCATTTCTCCAGCAGAAATGCAGTGTCATCAATAAATACACAGTTAGGATGTACATAAAACTACAATGAAGTTAAAAAAAGCCTCCTGTGTCTTCTGGACAAAGTTCATAGTATTTCTCCCCCCTTTTTGGGAAAAAAAAAATTCATTCTGTAAAAATAAAGTTCTTTAAATTCACATTATTCACTCACCCTTGTATCCCTTTCCTTATGACAAAATATTTCCCAGTCCACTTTCAGAAAATTAAGCACACCAAAGAAAGAAATAACAGCTTGATCTTCAGCATCCTGGTACATGAAAAAGATAAGGAAGCATGTGTACTAACATATTCATCAACACTATTTTTTCTATAATGATAACAAAAAAGTGAAGATAACTTTTAGACTCATGAATTTTGAGCTAACTCTGGGGCTTAAGCTTTCAAATTGGGTAGAACCCCAGATAGTTGACTGTGATCCCTTCTCTTAGCTCTATATCCCTTCCAGTGGGAGCAATTCCAAGAGCATAGCTGATATGTTCTTAAGACAGGGTAGACTTGAAATAACATCATCTACCTTAACAGGGTGCCCCTCGGCTACATGAATTGCCGGCTTTATTGCACCAGAGATAGTAATTAAACCTTCACCAGCTCACACGTATTTCCCAGTGCAAGCAGAACAAGCATGCAGACTCATATTATGTGATGCTTATTAACTAGAAAATAAAAGCTGTGTTAAAAGAATATGCCTGACAAGAGAAGAGGAATGATAAATAAGTCCATGCTTTATTGTTACATGTATTTTTAAAAGAAATGCCTACTGTACTGCAGAGGAGGTAACATTTCCCAGTATGTTTGAAATCATTCAGTGAGCACCATATGGTGTGATAATGTCACAAAGCAGTGGGGCACCAATAACTCACAATTCATTTCACTTTGCACTCGTATTTGTCTCAAAACTGTATATTGAGATGTAGCACTGCCATTTGATATCCTTCAAAATCAGATGGTCTAAGCACAAGTGAAGTTATTCTTTTTTACAAATGACTCCATTAAAGTCATACAAAAGGAAGTTCTCAAAGTGTGAGAATGGAAAGAGCAGAGGGAGCTGAGATTCTATTTATATAGCTGCCAAAATAAAGCAAACCATGGGCTCTGGGACTAAATAGTCTTTTGGTACTCACTAGGTAGGCAGAACCCATTTTCTCAAAAGAAGTATGAATGGACTAGTGAATTACAACATTAAGCCTGTTTGACCATTATGAAATTGGTGTTTACCTGTTTTCATTCTTAAGTTTCAAATACAAAACAGTGGCTATGGTAGATAAGCCTACCTGCTGCTCTGTAGCAGCAATAATAACCCCTAAAACCATACCAGGTTACTGCAGTATCAAAACTAGTGATGAGCGGGATCAAATATTACATCTACCATGCCATTGTTAAATGGTTATGACAGAAAAGTGGAAGTGGATATCGAGTCTCAGATAAGACACTAAGATCAAAGATGCAAACAGTAGATAATATTAGATCTCCATAACTCCACCATACCCCACCCAATTGCACAATGGCTCATTATTCATCCTTGTTCAGTTTTGTTTCAAAGGAACATAGCCCTACAGGTCCTAATTAAGAAGAAGGATTATAACACTGTCTTTAGCTCTGAATATCTACTCCAGTGCATGGAAATACCATATACAGTGAGGCAAGTAAAACTAAAAACAAACAAAATACCTCTAGGACAAAAAATAATAAAGAGATGCAGAAGAACTCATCAGGGATACAGGCTACAAAAATAATGACCTAGACCAGCTTTTACTTTTCCCCCACAGTGCGTCTTCTGAAGTGATGACAGCTATAAATGCATAATAAGCCATAACAGGATTCAAATTACTCTTACCAAACCCAGAAAAACAGACCTCAGTCAGTGTTACTTCCTACTGTAGCAGGTGTTGACTAGACAAAGGTTTGACTTTCAGTCATAATCCTTGATGAGCTCTGCACGTCTTTAACCCTGAATTTTTTAGAAATGATAATGTCAGCTCAACATGTGCTCAAATAGAGAATATCATCAAATTCAAAGGAAGAAGCTGTTTAATAAGTCTCGGTCTGGGAGGAGGAATGCTGTTTTACATTTTTCTCTTCCACATTAATGGAACCCAGATGTTATGGTCACGATTAAGACAAAACCATCCAAGCGCAATGCAGGAGTAAATCGGGAGTAAAGTAGAACACATCTTTACTGCCAGGTTCCCCATCTTGACCAGTTCTTACTTTTTTAAAAAGTAAAAGTAAATTTTAAATTTGAATACAAAATGTTTTAATAATTCTCTGGAGATCACATCCACAGGTTTTTCAATGTGCCTCTGGCTCTTTCCCAGTGACCTCACTCATTTATCCCATCTCCATGAAAGGTAGTAACCATAATTAGGCTAGGGCCATGACTTTATATTAGAAAACTGCTGTGGAACTCGGCTTCATAACCACCAACAGAATGGATTCAGGGCTGTCTGCATGGCTTTCACATGTTTCATTTCCATGGCGAAAAGTTACTTTCATTATTTAGTTCCATTTTTTCCCCAGCCAACAGAAAATAAAGAGGCTGAGAGACTGTTAAAAATTATATACACTAACACACACACACACACACACACACACACACACACACACACACACACATATATACATACACACACGCATACACACACACTTAACATTCTGAACAGCACAAATATAAGTGAACCATAAAAATCTCAAGGAATTACCATTTTTTCAACAGTTGTAACAAATGCTCAACATTCATATGAAATCTAGACACAATTACATTGACAAGGCTTTATACATTTCAAAAGAATATGACAGGGAACTTAGTTAAATGCTATATTAAAGATTCATTGTAAATTAAATATTAAAAAGTATTCAGCAGAACCAAGTGTGGTTCAAATCCATCTGTTATTACAAACTGTATTTTCTCTTTCTCTTAGCATTGCCATATGCCATGGCAGAGCACACAAGCCTTTTTTGATTTCCTACTTGAAAACCCTCCTTCAAAATGAGTAGACATGGTTATTATATGGCATTTATTCTACACAAAAGATTGTCAGTCATATTTCACTATGTTCAAGTTAGAAAGACCACACATATAGTTTAATTAAACAAAGCCTTCCCCCTAAAGGTGTGTTAGATTATTAGAAATTATATGTGAAAAGTTCATTGCCAAATTGGTTCCAAGTTATTTAAAAAAAAATAAATGAAGAAAAGGAAAAAGGGAAACTTACTGGTAATAGTCCCAAGAATGGGAAGGAGAGAGTCCAAATGAAAAGCAAAAAGAGAAAATTGCAACCCAGAAAAATCAATGGATGGGTTCAATTCTTCCTTCCTTACACCACTGAAACTCTGTTGAAGATACAAGGTGCTATGGTCTGGGTATAGATCTCCTCCTAAATTCATATGGAAACCTAATCCCCAGAGTCATATATTAATGGCCTTTGGAGGTAGGAGATTGTTATGATTAGGGTGAGTCCTGAGAATCAGGGCTTCACAAGTGCACTAGTAGCTTTACAAGTGGAAGAAAGCCAATCCCCAAAAAACAAATGCCAAATGTTTTCTCTGATATAAGGAGGCTGACTCATAGTGGGGCAGGGAGGGGGAGCATGGGAGGAATTGATGAATTCTAGACAGGGAAGAGGGTTGGAAGGGAAAGGGAGGGGGCAGAGGATTAGCAAGGATGGTGGAATGTGAGACATCATCATCCAAAGTATTGGTGTCAACATCCTTTATATACAACCGGAAATATGAAAAATAATGCTGTATATATGTAATAAGAATTGTAATGCATTCTGCTGATATTTATTTATTTATTTAAAATCAATTAAAAAAAAAAAAGAAAGTCCACATTTAGCACACTGGCTCTGTCTCACCATGTGATGCCCACTACCATGTTATGACCCATCAAGAAAGCCTTCACTAGATACTGTGCAGAGGCCAGCGCCATGTTCTTGGACATCTGAGCCTCTAAAACTGTGAGCTATAAAAACCTCTAATTCTTGAAAAATTACCTGAATCTCTGGTATTCAGTTATAGAAATAGGAAATAGGAAGGCATGATAGAGAAAACTACTGAAATCTTCACCAAAAAATAAAAAAAAAATAAACAACCTTCAGATATGATTCTATTCGGTATCATCTTTTCTGAGAGAAAGAAAACAAAAATACAGACAAAAACGAGAATTGTCTGTGCACCATCCCCCAGATGACACCATAACTGTTCCTAGGAAAAGAGTACGTAGGAAAAATAAGCCAGAAGAGAAACAAATCATTCCACAGGACACATCTATGGATAAATGTAACCAATTAAACAAATTCTCCATATTAAATAGATGGAAACTTGAAGACGGTATATTCACAAACCTAATATGAACTAAAGCTTTCCCTGGAAGAGGCAAAAGCATTTGTGGAAAACAAGAGCATCTCTCCAACCCTGTTCATGAACAGTGTTTTCCATTAACTATACCAGAACTATTCCTGAAGTGCATGTATGCTTTAATTCCATTTCAAAGTCACTAAAATCTGATTAAAGAAAGATCATTCTTCCTGCTAATATCAATAAAATAGTTCAAAGCATAATTGAACTTCACATTTTCTTCACTACACCAGCATTGTATAGAGGCTAAAAATATAAAGATGAATAGTATATGAACCCTGAAAATACATGATTTTTGACCTTAAGGAGCTACCTTCAAGGGAGAGAGAAGAGATGAGTGTCAGACCACTGAAATACAGTATGCTAAGTAGCATTGTTTTTCTGAGTTTAAATTCATACATCATTACATAAAATGTGTTTAAAGTAGAATAAAGATGTATTAAATATATCATCTGTTTATGTATCTATAATTATATTTGTTTTAGCTTGGACTGCTATCACAAAACATTATTAGATGGGTAATTTTAAACAGCAACAATTTAGTGTTTTTTTTTGTGGCGGCTGGCAGTCCAAGATCAAGGACTCTTCCATGGCTAGCAAATGGTTGCCTTCTCCTTAGGACTTCACATAGCCTTTCCCTGATGTGGAAGAATGGGAGAAAGAGTAAATTCTCTAGTGTCTCGTTTTATAAGGGTACTGGTCTCATCATAAGGACCCCTTCAAAATAAACTCACCTAACCCAAATTATCTCCAAAGGACTCTATTTCATGTTTGGGGGTTAGAGCTTCAACATGTTAACTGGGGTCTGGGAGAATAGACGTTTTATTTATACATATACCCATACACAACACATATAATATACAATTATCAACATATCACCTATATTTTCCTAAATATTAAATTTATGAAGTTGCATTAAATTCATATTAAATATATTTTTTGAATTTTTAATTTTATTTACTCTAATTAGTTATATATGACAATAGAATGCAATTCAATTCATACTACACAAAAAGAGCACAAATTTTTCATGTCTCTGGTTGAACACAAAGTAGAATCACACCATTTGTGTTTATATACATGTACTTAGGGTAATGATGTCTGCCTCATTCCACCCTTTCCTGCCCCCATGTCCACTCCCTTCTCCTCCCTCTCCTTTGCCCTATCTAAAGTTTGTATATTCCTCCCATGCTCCCCCGCATCCCCATTATGAATCAGCATCCTTATATCAGAGAAGACATTCAGCATTTGTTTTTTGGGGATTGGCTTATTTCACTTAGCATTATGTCCTCCAACTCCATCCTTTTACCTCCAAATACTATGATTTTAATCTCTCTTATTGCTAAGTCATATTCCATTGTGTGTATATACCACATTTTCTTTATCCATTTCTTTATACTACTGAAGGGTAACTAGGTTGGATTCACAATTTAGGTATTGTGAATTGTGCTACTATAAACATTGATGTGGCTGTGTCCCTGTAGCATGCTGATTTTAAGTCTTTTGGATATACACCAAGGAGTGGGATAGCTGGGTCAAATAGTGGTTCCATTTCCAGTTTTCCAGGAATCTCCATATTGATTTCCATATTGGCTATACCAATTTGCAGTCTCATCAGCAATGTAAGAGTGTACCCTTATATTAAATATTTTAATTCATCTTAAATTTCTCTGAGTGTGACATAATATGATACTTTTGTAGTAGAATGCCTTTGTTTTTTAGCAAAGAATACAGACTGAAGTACTCAGGAATGAACTGTGAAGGTAGCTGTGGCTTCCTTTACTTTAAAACAATCAGTGTGAGTGTGTGTGTGTAAGAGAGGTGGGGGAAGATAGAGAATGTATGTTTAAATACTACAAAATATTTGTAACTGATAAAATTGAATGATGTGCTTTTGATACCAGTGTTCATTGTTCCATTCTTTAAACTTCTCTATAGGTTTGAAATTTTTCAAAATAACAATAGAGGGCGGGGCAAAATAACCAAAATGATGCTTTCAGTCTAAGTGATAGTATTATTACAGTTCTGTTGCCTTTGAATTCTCTTTGTCTCTCTTGTGAGGCCTTTGGAAATGTCACTTATGGATATAACTTGACCTGATTTGGTCCACCATGAGCTCTGCCACATTATTAAACCACTACTTCCAATTAAAACCAAAGTCAGGATTACACCTCTGTGCTCAGGCAGAGTTTACAGCAAACCTGCTTCCTAATAAATTAAAAAGAGAGGGAAGTATAGAAAAGTGGAAAGAGACAGGAGAGAAACAAATGAGGCAGAGAGAAAGGAAGGAGCAAAGGGCACTGTAAATGACTTATGTACTAGCAACCTTTTTGTTCTGGCCCACGCCACATGACAGGGTGATTAACTGGCTTGGCTCATTTTGTAGAGCAAACTAAGGAAACTAAGCCAAATACAGAAGCAAATTTCAAGGCTCCTATAACCCAGTGCTGCATCATGACAAATTTCCTGATCAATGCCATATTTTTGTTTTAATTTTTGACACTATAATGTTTATATTTGCTGGTTTCAATAACTCTAGGAACAGAACTGAAGCATTTGACAGTTTAAGTAGTTGTAATATGCATATTCAATAGTTCAATTATGTTTCCAATAATTGCAAATGTTCTCCAGCCCTGGGGGCAATTTGTAGAAGGCCATTCCAGCATCCAGGACCACAATGGTTCCCAAAATGATTAATCTGAGGTGGCTGCTGTAGCAACGAAGTACCTAAAATCTACCTTTTCTCCTCCTTCCCTCCCTTCCTCCTTCATCCCTTCCTTCCAGGAGGAAATGAGAAATCAAAAAAAAAACAAAAAAAACTTTTAAAGGTAGACAGGATTATAGAAGGATATAAAAGCAAAAGAAAAGGGAGAAAGAGAGAACTCACTGATCATTCTCTCAATAGACAGGGAGATAGTAATAAGCCTTCTTTTAAAAGATGTTTAGTTGTGAGGTGAAAGAAAAAAGTGCTCCATGATCATTTTGGAAATGATGTGTACTGAATCCTCTGAGAGATGGACAAAGCAGTCTGTGACAGGTTCTAAGAAGTTCTGCAGTGACAGGCTGCTAGGAGCATTTTAAGTCAAGAGATCTGCAGGCTGTTGTTACTTTCACTAACTAAATTATAACCACTACAGGCATGTCAAATAGCCTACACATTTCAAATTATTTTATTAATTGTATCCCACTTGGAGTTGTAGAAAGGAAGATTGCACTAAACTGATAATCTCTATTATGACATGAGCTAAGAAAATAATTTCCACTAATCTTAAGTGAGTAGGCTTATTATCAAGCTACCATGTGACAAAAACATATATCCGAGATGATGCTAATTATGCTAAAATAATGCTGTTTCCTTTTATTAATTATTTATCAATGTTTCCAACTGTATCCACAAGCCTCTCCTTAATTGAGGGAAGAAGGACCCAGGTTTTAACATTATCCAGTGATGAAACTAACCTAATTCTATACTAAGATTGGGAGCCATCTCGTCACAGTTACGAAAAGTTCATTTCTGTTTTACTAAGATATTTATTTAGCCTGACCATACTCTGAGGGCTAATCTTGTTTAATTCCAAACTCACCCATGCCTGGCTCTCCTTGGCCAGATAACAACCATCCCTAAAAATTTAGTGGTCCCTCATAAAGTTTGACTCTCCTGGACCAGATAACAACCCTCCCTAAAACCTCAGTGGTGAGTCATGAATTCTGATGTTGGAATTTCAATTTACTCCCTACCTGGAAAGAGCTTGGGGGCTGTTCTCTTGCCCAGCTTTGGGTGAGACAGTTAGTGGCCAGATCTCTCTGTGTACACAATATAAGCTTGCTTTAATCTGATTTAAAATTAGAGTTGGTGGTCTTTACTTTGCTTTGTGGTTCAACACCAGCATCCCAAATCATTGATTATTGGCAAATTTATTTACTTAGCAATATATATATATATATATATATATATATATATATATATATATATATATATATATATTTTTTTTTTTTTTTTTTTTTTTTTTTTTTTTTTGGTACAAGGGATTGAATTCAGGGTTGCTTCACCACTGAGCCACATCCGAAGCCCCTTTTTAATATTTTATTTAGTGGAATTCACTGAGCTGCTTAGGGCCTTGCTAAATTGATGAGGATGGCTTTGACCTTGCAATCCTCCTGCCTCACTCTCTGGAGCCACTGGGAATACAGGCCTGCACCACCACACTAGGCTCACTTGGCAAATATGTTGTGGGTGGTGAATACTGATCTAGGTACATCTAATGATGTACATGAGACACACCCTTTGCAATAAAAAAACTTTAGAGGAAGGCTAACCTTGTATATATACAAGCAAATACAACATAGATTGCTAGATGCATTGACAACATTAATACTGTTACTGTTTGGGTATGAGGTGTCCTGCAAAAATGCAATGATATTGAGGGGTAAAATGATTAGATTATGAGATCCATAGCTTTGAGGGATTAATCCATTTGATTAATAATTTGAATAGATTGCTAGGCGATAACTGTAGGCAGACAGGACTATAAGAAGTAAATCACTGGGGCTGTGCCCTTGGGAATTAGATATCTTGCCCCTGAATCCTTATGTGTACTGCTTCCTGGGTACCATGAGCCAAATAGCTTTCTTCTACTATCCCCTTCTGCCATAATGTTCTGCATCACCTCAAGTCCAAAGCAATGGAGTCTGCCAAGCATGGAGTGAAATCTTGAAACTGTCATCCCCAAACAAAAATTTTTTCCTCTCAATTGTTCTTCTCCA
The DNA here is from genome assembly GCF_048772815.1 of Callospermophilus lateralis. Lineage (NCBI taxonomy): Eukaryota > Metazoa > Chordata > Mammalia > Rodentia > Sciuridae > Callospermophilus > Callospermophilus lateralis. The sequence goes on from NC_135308.1 coordinate 55,895,607, forward strand.
GTATTTTGATCACACACATGAAAAGCCAACTAATACAAACACAAAACAATTTTCTACAAATTTTGGAGTATCATCTATGTTGAGATTTGAAAACTGAATGTAATTATCCAAATAAGGGGAATTATATGTGTTGAGGGTGAAGAGTTGAAGGTAAATAGCATACACAAAGCATGTGGCAAGAGATAAACTGCATGCAGGAGAAAATGCAAGAAATTCATTAGTATCTCTCCTGGGCAAAGAAAAAAGTAAGAAAAGAATATAAAACTGTGTGTGCTCCAAAACCCTAGAATATCTGGTTTAGGAAAAAAAATATGCAATTAATTTAAATGCAATTTAATTCTCAGTATGACTACTTTTGGTCAAGCATCCCAGGAGTCCATAAGAGATCATAGCTTCATTTCTCTTTTCTACTCTACAAAAATTCATAACATTTGAGGGAGTAGAATGTGAATTGAGTCTGAAAATTTGTGCTTACTAATTTGCTTAAAATGAGCAGATATTTAATTTTAATGTTATGACTTATTTATCACTGTTTCTTTCCCCTAAAAAAAACATGAACGGTATTTTCATTGCCTATTGAATTTAAACTGTAGTTGAAAGTTTTAAATCAGGACTTCTGCACCATGACTTGTTCATTAAACTCTCATTTTTTCCCCCAGTAAGGTACAAAGCATTGACTAGATCCTAAATGAGGTAGCCTCTAGAAAGAAAGACTATTAGTTTTACGTATTACCAAGGTTCTATTCCCCTTTGGTGATATGGCTCTCTATTTCCCCAGGTACCTACAGTGTACAAGAAATTCGACTGCCATCTTTGATCAAGGAGGTCCTCAAATCCTCCCTTCTCTCTTGACAGGAAATGATTGAAAACTGTTATTCCCTCCTGTATGCACTTTTGGTGACAAAAGGGAAGAAGGGATTTAAAAAGCCTTTTTAGTCTTAAAGCCTAAAAAGATCATTTTCCAATCAGAGAATTTGGGGCAAAAAATTAGTGGGGGGAAATTATTTGGAACCACATGTTACAGGGGTTCCCAGTTAGGATTTTACTTAAAAGCATTTCTTATGTAACTATTTTCTTCAAGTAATAATATATCCTAAAATTATCTCTGAACAAGTTCAGAGGGATATTCTTCATTCTTTGTTTATCTACATAGTAATGCATGGATGTAGAATAGTTAATTCAACCTTTCTCTTAAGTGTGGAATTTTAGGTTGTTTCTAATACTTTGCAATTCCAGAAAATGCTGAGAGAGAGAGAGAGAGAGAGAGAGAGAGAGAGAGAGGGAGAACTTGATGCATATTGATATCCTACTGCTGTGGATAAAAGAGTATATAAAGATATCTATTAGGGCTAGAGATGAAGCAACGTGGTAAATGACATAATGTGGGGGGTCCTGGGATCAATCTCTAGGACCAGAAAACAAACAAAAAAATCCATGTATCAGCTCACTTCTGCAAAATGAAGCATAGAAAGGCTATGCAAGACACATATGAGACTGCTTTACACCTAAGAGATCAATGGGAACTGAAAGGAATGCATGAGTAAATGCCTTTGGGACAGAAAGTTTGGGTAGAATTATACCTCTCTTATTATAGCTTTTAATGTATTTCTGACTTTAGAACTTTTGTCATGCTTCAATGTACTATGTAATGAATAAGTAAAATAAGAAGGGAGGATGGCATATGACTACTGACAAAAGAAAGTAACTGTATTAGGAATGAACAGCAGGACCACATTGAGGTGAGGAGGTAACCTAGGTAACTGATACAGTTCCTGAAATAACCCCCCCACCCCCTGCAAGTGCTAAATACTTGGTAGCCAGCCTGGGTGGCTATGGGGTGGGGGTGTATGTGTGGAAGCTTTAAGAAGTGAGGCAAAGCAGAAGGAAGTCAGACCCCTGTCCCTTGAAGGAAACACTGTTATGCCAGTGTCATCCTCAAGGATAGAAACCATAAGTCAAAATAAACCTTTCTCCCTTTAAGTTGTTTATCATAGACATTTGAATACAACAGAAATCTAAATAATGTAGTAGTAACCTTGGAAGGAAGATATTGACTACCACATTTATGACCCAAGAGTAAAGACAAAAAAAAATATTTTCAAATAGCAGGTTTCCCTGAACAGGACAAGGGTGGTAGATTCCACTATGACCTTATTTAATTCCTAGATTGAACAAATAATTAAGCATACCAGTGATAAGAGAAATGGATTTTCTTGTCAGAAAAAAAGGGGAATTATAAATAATGAATAAAGAAAGGGTGGATTTCTGCCATAGTAGACTGAAATTAGACGTTTATATAAACTTGTGGATTGTAATATATGTAAATACTGACAGATATAACTATACACAAATGCATGTATGTTTGTGCAAATGTATGTACATATTTTCTAGTTCTTTTCACCAAGAGGGTCTGAAACCATGGTGTTCCAGTACAATAACACACCTGACCTCTTTGATCATGATTTCCAAATACTGCAATGTTCTCTAAAAACAAACAAACAAATAAATAAAAGAACCAGGATTCCTTAGGAAAGTACTCTGACTCTAGGGCCAGGCAAGTAAAACACAAGATGAACCAGGCACAACTGGTGTTCCCATAAAATAGAAAACATGCTTTTCAAGTGATAAAAACATTGAAAAGGATAAACCAACTAACTACAGGGGCTTCCCAGTAGCCAAATATGGGAGAGTATTGAGAAACCAAATAAATAATGACAGCAATAGAATTTAACTACAGGTATAAAAATCAGAATCCACAAGGTCAAACTAGTAGAAACAAGCAAATAAGAAAAAGCACATCCTATTCAAGGAAAGCAAAAGCACTAATTATTCAAGGAAAGAATCATTCAAAGGTGCTAAATTTATTGGACACAAGTATAAAAGGAAACAAATGATATGTATGAATTCTCAAAGTATCTCACCATACTATAATTACAAAGGGGGAAATAGTAACATTTAGATGACCAATGGAAAAACAACCTTACTATGGAGAAACCTGGCAGATGACACATTAACCCAATGACCCAAGCCAGTATCACCAATAATGGGACAAAATTGATAACGCATCTTCTGATATAATGCAGAGAGAAGGCCATGACATCATCTCTGTATGATGTTTTGTGAAAATGCACAATCTAAATATATCCAGGAAGATATAGAACAAAAGCCCAAACTGACATACAGCCTACAAAATAGTTGGTCAGTATGCATTGGAACTTACAGACTAAGGAGATATAACAACTACATGCAACATGTGATCTGGAATTGGACTCTGAACCAAAGAAAGGATATAGTGGAAACATTTTCAAATTATGAGTCTAATTTTGTATTTCATTTTCTCATGCACTGGCAAACTGAAATATATGTGTGTGTATGTGTGTGTGTGTATATATTTTCTCCATAACCATTCATTTAAGTATCTTCTACAGCTGCTCTTGTACTACAAAGACAGAGGTGAGTAGCAGCTATGGAGACCTTATAGTCAACAAAGCCAAAAACATTTATTCTCTATCCATCACAAAAAATGTGAACTTAGGTCTGGATTCAAAAACATTATTGTATCAAGGTCAATGTCACAATCTTGATAATTGAGCTGCAGTACTTGAAAAATGTTAGTTTGGGGAATGTGAGAGAAATATTTATAGGAATTGTTTTTGTAACAGTTTGGTGGGAAAATATTTCAAAATGAAAAATTTGAAAATCAACAATACCTTAGAGCCTAGGTATTTCCATTGTGAGAGTGCTCAAGTCATTTTTAAGCTGGATGTTTCTTTGACTTATTACATAAAGTTTGGCTCTTTGTTGTCCCTGGTGAGAGATGGCTACCATCACCAAGGGCTAAATATGGAAATGCAGAATCCATGCACTTAGCTAGAAAGTGCTTTACCCAGAAGATACTTTATGGTTACCATTTATTCTGTGTCAGGCTCTGAGCTGAGTGCTTTACACCTATTTTCTTATAAGGAAGTGCATTTGCAAAGAGGAAAATCCATTTACTTAAAGAGTTCTCATTCCATAAAAAAACTTTTTACTAGCTAGCAAAGGGAGCAAACAAGGGCTACAGAGGAGTGGCAGGAGATAGTTGACTCAGTGGTAAATTGCAATTTGTGAACAGCTTGTTTTTAGCAAAGTTCTTCCATGCCCAACATTTCAACCATATTTTGGGGGCTTTATGTGGTATTTATTCTATCATAAATACTGTCCAGAAAAGGAACTTAAATCGTGTCTGATGATATTGGTTAATAGTATAACCCATTAAATCAAAGGTATCACTGAGTACAACATGCATCTGCATTTTATTTACCACTAAGAAAAAGGGAACTGTTAGTTTTAATAAGATGTCACCAACTATAGATACTCCCAATTTCAGATATTTTAAAATGTAAAATGTGTACCTTTAAATCATATGAAATGTATGGTCAGTATATATTTTTGGTTGTACCATTTATTAATTTGGATTTTTCTCAGTAGAATGATATTCCTTCCAGGCCTGACTTAGCAAAGAAAATAATAACAGAAGCAGATGGGCAGTTAAAGATAGTGCTAAAACATTCTGCTGGGAATGTTGGTTAATACTAGAAATCTCAGCTCTGAGGAATCAAAAGGAAGCTTCACCAGTGATTCTGAGAACCCAAACTGCCTCCTCCACAGATTCCATGAGCCACAAACTAATCACCTTCTCAAACACCCCTCCTTCCTATTAGTGTTTTGCTATGGTATCAGTGACAGTCAATACCCCACCTGAAAGAAAACAATCCATTAGTAAAAGATTTCTAAACAGTCAGAGTTAACATCTCAAAGATATTGAGCTAAGTGACTAATTTTGTGTGACTTGTTCTCTGTGTTCATTGTTTTGTACAGGTTATTCGGGTTTAAAATCAGCCTGCCCTATTTATTATTTGTTTAGTACACTTATTAAAATCAAGGACAGCCATGAAATTTCACAGGTCCTAGATCTCATCCTGTCCTGCACCTTATTTCCACAGATAAGGCAACAGAGCAGATAGAGGTAAGAAAATTGGCATAAAGAAAGCAAACATGGCACACTAATGCAGAACATTGACCAGAACCCATGTCCCCCTATCTACTGGTAGAGAACTCTTTCATTTTGACATGCATAGGATTGAATCTTATTTAAGATCTGAAAATCCTGCATCATCTACAAACATTATCACAATCATGGTAAAGCATACCAACTTTCAGATAGCTTGGCATCCATTAAATTTATTTTCCTTTTTAAAAAATTACCCAAGTGTGTTTTCATATTGGAGGCAATACATTTTTTTAAGTCTTTGAAAAAGCAAGTTGATTAAAAATAAAGCTATATAAAGTAACAGCAGTTTTGCAATAGCATTCCAATCATGTGAGATTCTCCCATCTGGGGAAACCAAGTAGAAAATACAGTAGGAGTTTTAAACTACACACTCTCAATAGCTGTAGCTCGAGGGATTTTATTTATTTATTTTTTATATAATGGCAATTACAATCTCAGCTCTTGGGACATATATTCATTTGAGTACAGGCACAATTTGTATCTATCACCATCCCCTAAAATATGTACTCATGAAGCAGAAATTAATAGATTGAGTTCAGACGTGCACATACTTGACTTATAACATACTGCAGTTGAAGTTCAGACACATGGAACAGAGAAGACCATTTTCTTTCCAAGTAATGACTGGTAACCTACAGACAGTGCAATAAACAAGACAGATTACAGAAATCTGCAACACACTCAACATTCCAGAGAATGGGCCACCCTGCACATCAAGCCAATCAGTAGCTCAGCAGAACCCAAGATCAGAGAGACCACATCTTCCGTAATTCTGATTTAATCAAGTTCACAAAAACTGCTTTAAAGGAAGGAAGCATTTGACAAAATTTAGGATAAGGAGAGCTTGTCTAATTAAAATACTCCCTAGAGATGTGAAAGCTTATGGTAGAAATTGTAGGAATTCAGCATGTTACAACTATGTGGAGGGGCTATTTGCAAAGGAGAGATAACTGGAGATAACAATGCAGGCACCTGGGATATGGTATGATAAGCCCAGCCTGTGACCTGAGCTCCATAAATGGGCTGCTGTCTGCAGAGCTTTGGAGAAGAGGGTCAACGTTAGGGAAAGAAACTGTTAATAGCCCAGGGACATAAAAACCCTTTAGAACAGACCAGATTTCTAGTGTATCATTTGAGTTTCCACACCAACTAATTTCAACTAATTCAAGGAAAAAAGGAAAGTGATCATTGAATTAGCTGTTTGACAGAAATTCTACTGTTCACTTCTAAGCTTTCATAATAAAATGGAAACCTGATATTCATAATTTTAGACCCAATAGAGTTTTTTTGAATTATTTTAAAAAAAAATCTCAGCTGTTGATTTTAAAACATTATGAAGAAGGTAAAGGAAAGAGGGGACTGTGAGGGAAGGAAGCTAATTTTTGGTTAACAAAAAAGCATGCTGTCAGTGAAAATAGGTCACTTTGCCCATTAGCCACAGTGTATTTACTATTAGCTTTACTTATTCACAGAAGTGATCTTTATATGGGGCACTGTTCTAGGTTTTGGTAACAAAGCATACAACCCCAGCCTCTAATTCTCCCAGGCTTCCAGCCTAAGATATAGCAAAGATGATATCAAAATATTAGTAATATTTACCATGGGACAAATAAAAGGGTAAAACAGGAGCACAGGAAAGTGGAATACACCCTCCCTGGTGTACTCCAACTTGAGACCTATCCAGTGACAGGTATGAAGGACATGAAAGGGGAGAATGATGTGGGCAGTAATGCATGTAGATCTCAAGATAACAATCATTACCATATGTAAAGCTTACTTGGGGAACCAAAGTGATCTTCACAGTTGAAACATCACATATGAAGGAGAACTAGGTCAAATGAGGGTACAGTAAAGCTGTGGCCAATCACTCGGAGACATGTAATTTATGTGACTTACTTCTGGTGGCAACAAACCCATTAATTAAAAGAATATTAGCAGGAAAATCACATATATTTTTTTTTAAATTTTGAAATGATCACTTCAGTTTCCATGTGAAGAATAAAAGGGAAAATAAACTGGTATCAAGGAAATCCTTTAGGAGATCCTGGATAAACAAGCTACGAGAAAATAGGAGTTGAAAGAGTTAATAGTAAAGGAGATTGAAGAAAGAGTGGAGTGGTTCAAAAGGGCAATAATTTTTGTCACTATTCATTTACATAGTCAAGATACTGAACACTGATCCTAAACCTCAAATTGCCTGGTACTGGGGAAAGAGGAAAAACAATATGCAGAGCCTGGCCTCAAATACTGATTGAATGGTATGGTCTTAGTCCATTTCTTCTGCTATAACAAAATATCTGAGAATTGGTACTTTACAAATATGAGAAATGTATTTCTCAGATTTAGTTCTGGAGGCTGAGAAGTCCAACATGAAGGCACCACAGATTCAATAGATGGAGCTCCTGGCCTCTGCTTCCAAGATGGTGCCTCCTCCAGAGGGTGAAAAAGACAAACTGGACCCAACTAGTTCCCCTCAACCTTTTTATAAATCACTAATCCCATTCATGAGAGCTATACCCTTATGACTTAATCACCTACTTAGAGCTCTACCTCTTAATACTATTGAATAATTAAGTTCAACATATGAATGTTGGGGGACACTTTCAGACCAAAACGGGTACTACAAGGAAGAGAGCTGAGGACTTCGAGCAAACACCAGTGTCTTCTTGTTAATATATGCTGAGCATTCCAAATGCAAAAATCTGAAATCTGAAACTTTTTAAGTGCTGACAATGCTCCGAGACTTTCAGATTTTGTAATAGTTTGGATTTTCAGATTAAGGATACTCAACTGATAAACGCTATGCAAACATTCCAAAAATCTAAAACATCCCCAAATCTTACACATTCTGGTACCAAGCATTTTGGATAAGGAGCACTCAACCTGTAATGGCACTTTAGGATAAGGTTCCCAGAGGCAACTTCAGTATGCTTGGCTTACCATGATGAAAGACCAAGGAGGTTAATTTCAAAAGGCTTTCAGGGAATAAATAATCAAAAGAGCTTTGTGATTGAGAGTCATGACTGAAACTGCTTGAATTAAGAGAAAAAACAGACTGCACCTGACAGTTCCCTCCTGGACAGGCATTTATTAACAATATAAAGAAAATAAAATGCTTTACCTTAAAACAGAAGATCAGACAAACTGCAATAAAGAAAGTATACTCTGGGTTTTAAGTGATAATGTTCAAAATCTTCCCAACACAGTTTCAAATCATTCCAAAAAGGGCATATGGGTGATTAAAACTGGCTAACAACTCTTTGACACACTTGAGCAGTGGGGTTTACAACCCCTCTTAGCTTGCTTATAATTTCATTCCATTTGTTCATTATTGAAAAGTGGGATCTACATCTCCCTTTCTTGAATCTGACCAATAAGGTCTACATCCCGGCTCCTTGAATCTGAACAGATTCCAGACTTCATTGAACAACAGAATATGGCAGAAATAACACCATGAGAGTCTAGTTGGGTCCCAAAGAGACTAGCAATTCTCATTTCCACTTTTAATATAATAGATTTTGGAAAGGAGCTTCCATAGAAAAAGTGTGACTACCTTGATATCTCCATGCTATGAGAAGCCCAAACCACAAGGAAAGGCCAGATGGGATGATGTGTCATATGGAGAGAAAAGCCACAACAATTGAGGTGCCACAAGTGAAGAAGTCACCATGGAATGGCTCTTCCAACCCCACCCATGCAGCAAAAGCAAACCACCCAGCTGAGCCCTTCCCAGAGTGCTTAAGCAGGAAATCACACGCTCTACAAAAAGCAAACAGATATTCATCAAATGTCATTATTAAGCAACGCCATCATTGAGAAAATCTATATAGAATTAAAAAATATCTAAAATATCTAAATAAAGAAAAAAATGATTCCTTTAATTCATTATGTTTTGAGGAAGTTTCGTTGTACAACAATGAAAAACTGGTATGAAATTATAACTAAGAGAACTATATTTCTGGTGGAGGAAGATAGGAAGGGAGGGAGAGAGGGAGGGAGAGAGGGAAGGAAGGAAGGAAGGGAGGGAGGGAGGGAGGGAAAAGGGAGATACAAGATACCAGGTCAATGACTACAGGTAATATATAGACTAGGCAAAATGAAATAAATTATCCATGATGAAAAGGAAAAGCTCAGTTACCTTGAAAACACAAGCATATGAAATAGCTCAAGTCGCACTAGAGTTCACATGTCTCTGTTAACATCTTGTAAGATGTTAATTTTAAGTGCTTATTAACAAAGATGTCATAAATTCATAAAAATTCCCCCCTGACCTTTCTCAATGACAGTCTGTCACTCATATTTGTTCATTGTCTCTGCTTTGCCTAACAAATTAGACAAATCAAGCAAAAGGAGGAAAGGGGAGGTGGAAAAGCACATAGACATCTAAAGAAATGACCTGCTTACTTTATCTTTTTGTAGTTTAACCCTGATGAAGACTTTAAGACAAGGAAAAATAGTAGTACTCTATAATTGTGTGTATTTCACTTACTTTTAGGCTAAATGATATATTCACTTCTTTCAAACTCCAAGCTTCCCAAGGAGTATAGAGTAAAACATCAATTTCCTAGCCTCATCTTCAGCCACACAGTACTCTTCTCTAGAAGCAAGCAATACCAATTTTTTTGAGTATATTTCTTGAAATATTTTATTTGACAAAGGCAAAATGAAAGAGTATGATTTTATGTACATGGTATTTACATACATGCCACATATACGCATATTTCATGCATCTGTATATGGTTGTTTACCTGCATGTCACTCCCCACCTTTTCTACACAATCATTATGTAGTGCCCTGAATCTTCCTTTTCCCAGGATATTTACAGAAGTTTTCAAGATCAATACACTCAATGTATCTTAATCAGTTTTAGAAGAATACAATGCTCTATATTGAACCAGAACCCTATTGACAAGCATTAGGATGCCTGAAATATTTGTTTCTTCCCAACAATGCTGTAATGAATTACATCTTACATTTACACATCATCTGCCACTATGCAACATAACAGCATTTCCAGAATGTGAATGTTCTGGATCATAGGGCACATGTGTACATAACTTAGATAATCTTTGTGAACAGAGACTGTATAAAGATACAATGTTCAAAAACTTACTAATACAGTCTTAGAATCTAGTTCAAGTTTTTCCAAAGAAAGGGGTTTGGGTGAGTTAAAATTTTTTGATACACCTCCCATTGAGAGGTGAGATCTACATCCCCACCCCTTGATTCTGAGTACAGTCTAGACTGTACTGATCAATGGAATATGGCATGGTTGATTTTATCCATAGACATGAGAGCAGTTTTACTAAATGTTTGGGATTTGGCCAATATGATATGAAGTATCTGAGTATGTTTGATTTTGTAATTTTATTTTTTAGAGCCATGTGTTTCTGAGTTTGTGAATACTTGGCTCATATTGTTTGTCTATTTTTCTCCTGAGTTGTTGGATTTTGTCTGCTTGATTTTGTTACAAATTCTTTAAAGAAATGAGCCTTTTTGGATGTGATAGAAGTTCCAAAAATTATTTTCCCAAATTGTCCTGGGCTTTTGAATTTCTATATGGAGGCTTCTGTCCTGAGAATTTTTTAATAGTAGTTGAATTTATCAAACTTTTCTTCATTATGTTCTACATTTGTGGTGAAAACTGTGAGGACAACTTTGTTGACTTATTTTGTTTTAATGTGTTCATTATATGCTCTACAAAAAGCAAACAGATATTCATAAAATGTCATTATTAAGCAAAGCCATCATTGAGAAAATCTTTATAGAATGAAAAAATATCTAAGATCTTATTAAATAATCATTTATTTCCAGAAACACTTGAGCCAATGCAATAAAGACAATAATTTTATAATGCAATAAAGACAATATTCTTACTTTTCAATAGACAACAGATTTTTACTGATGATTTTTGATGTTCACAGCTTTTTACTTTTAAATAGACATTTGAAATAAATGATATGAAAAAAGAATAAACACCAAGATAATCAAGTAAAGATCACTGGAAATTTCTCTATACAGAATCACAGCTATTACCCATGGAATTACCTATAACTTTGCTGTTTTGGTTTAATGTGCACATACATGCAAATTTTAATCAAAAAATTGAACTCTATTGTTTTATTTTAATACTGTAAGAGCAGACTTCTACACCAATAACCACAGAATGACCCCCTTATTTTAATGGTTATCTGAAACTATTTATGTTCATATACTATAAACCTCTAATGTTGGATATTTAGGTTGTTTCTAATTTTTACAAAAACTAAAATTACTTCATGTGTGCTTATGTAAATATATGCTCATGTACATGCAATTGCTCTCTTTAGTTTCTTAGACATTTTTAAAAAATCAGAATATGTGAGTCACTTTGTAGAGATCGATGCTTAGTGGGAAACGGCCTTCCAGGAAAACTTGTATTAGTATGCCAGTGGGTCTATCCTGTGAGCCATGCCAACCCCATCACCAGCATGTGCTCACAATATCCTGTGAATTTCAAAAGGGGGGAAATAATAACTCTTTATTTTCACTTGCACTTTTTTAATAGTCAATAACTCTAAAAATAAAATTAAACTTTTTTCCTTTACAGGTCTACTAAAACAACTCATTCTCATAGTAGGTAATGCTCTAATAACCATCCATAAATTGGGGAACAGAGAAATTAGTAAATTCTACCATTTTTAGGTGGTGGATATTTAATGCTATGACTCCTTCCTCCCTTGGGGATGATAATCCTCAGTGTTTATGTGTACAGTTGTGTGGTCCTATAATCTTTAAGAACACCACAGGAAAAATGGCACTGACTATAATTTAGGGGCAAGGAGAACAACATCCCAACAATTCTGTAATATTTGAGACAAACAAACTTACACTAGCATTGTGCATCGCACCTGCCTTTATAAAATGCAAAAGAAATGTATAAATTAGTTCATATTCTGAGTTCAGTTGCTTCACATACCATTGTAAGGGATATTATAGAAATCCCTGTGTGAGAAAACATCCAAATTTTAAAAACTGTGGTATTTAAAGGGTTCATGGCATGCAGGGGACCAGGTAAAAAAGAAAAAGGGTTTTCAATGGTGGTTTAGCAGGGGAAATGACCCTCCAGGCTTTGGAGGTGGGGCCTCCGTTATGAGTACTAGCACATGTGGGGAATAATGCATCTAATTTTTAGCCATCAACAGAGTAAAATATGTCCACACTAGTGATTTCAACTTGGTTGCTTATAAAGTTTAACACACACACACATACACACACACACACAAATGCTGTTTAAACTCAGCATAAAGAAACACCCTCACTAGAAATAACATGGACTCTCAAGAAGCATCTATTTGAAACAAGATTTTTGGATTATTTTTAGGATCTTTCCTTCCCCATTAAATGAAAGATCGACATCGTATACTTAATGAATATAAGGGATTGTGCTGAAAACAACAAAAACTGCAAGCATCCGTAAGCACTTGATGGTCATGAAAGAAGAGGTTGCACAGACTGGAAAACAAAATAAAGGAAGAAACACTCAGACTTCATTTCATACACATTCCTCTAAACATAATGCCTCCCATTCCCCTAGTTTATTAAATGAACTATAAACCTCACTTCCACTGAAACTTGTAGGAAAGAATGGAGGATAGGAAATTTGACTGTATTGAACTAATTATTATCGTAAAAATAATCATATGGACAAGTGAGAACTTATTTGGGAGTCAATTTTAAAGATAGAAGCAAGTTCTGAAATTAAAAACAAAAAACAGAAAGAGTTTATTATTTCCTCAGTGTTTGCAAAACATATTTTTGTGTTCTGCATGTTTTTTAGCTTAATGGAAACAATTCACTCATCACATAAATACTTACTGAGTGCCTATAGGAATAAAATAGAAAAACATCACCCTCAAGGAGACTCATCTTAGCATGGCCACCAGATTGCTGTAATCTTTCATATACCTTTTTTTTTTTCACCTAACAGTATGTTCTTGAGCTAGAATTCCATTATATGACTACACTACAATTGATCTATGCTTAAGTTAATGGACATTGAACTATTCCAAGTATTTTTATTACACATAATTGTACTGTAAACATTCTCAAATATATAATTTGGTAAACAAGTACAAGTTTTTCTAATGCAATTACTCTCAGAATATGATTTTCAGAACCGTGGGGTTTCCACATTCTTTCAGGAGATCCAGGCAGTAAAAATAAAAATTAATTAATTAGCACAAAATGTTCTTTGTCCACTTCACTTTCATTGCACTGGTGATATAAAATAAATCATAGCTAAAAATTCTAGCAGCTTAGCACAACTGAATGGTGATACCAAAATCTACTGACAATCATATATCCTTTACTGCAATACAAGAACACCAGGAAAAAGTCTGAGCTCCCAGATGACAGTTAAATTCATAATTTTTAAAAGCTCACAAGTGTATGTCTTTTCAATAACAAAAATTAAGCATGAATCCATTCTACTGCAATCGGAACACAACAATGGTAATCTTAAAGAAAAAGCTATTGTGTGACCAAATGAAATTACTTTTTGTTTATTAGCTTTTCATAAAACATGGTTTACTTGCAAGAATGGCTAAAAAATCATTATCAAATGGATGTTTACCAGACATTCTCTCAAAATACAAAATGAGAGGGCTAGGGGTATAGCCCAGTGGTGCAGCACATGCTTATCATGCACAAGGCCCCAGATTCAACCTCCAGCACCACACACACACACACACACACACAAAAAAAAAAAAATAGTGAGAATACCATTAAAAATACACACAGAGTATCTATTGTCAATGATAAAAATTTGTGCTTTCAATTGAAAATAAGAATTCTGAAAACCTTTATCTGCCACTCTGAACATATTTCCTGATAATGCAAAGACTTTGCAGATGAAACAATCAATTTTAATAAAAGTGATTTTTTACATGGCATTATGTAATGGGTCAGCATTTGGAAGATAGGCAGAACTCAGTGAACCCATATTTTTCTAACTATTTTTTGATATTATAGACTTAGGCAGAAAGATGCTTGTAAAATTCAGGCTTATTTTCATTGTTTCTGAATATCATAAATACTTCAAAGTTGTCTAAAGTTTACTATTGAATACTGGTACATAGCAATGTATAAAACCAATTTAAGCCAATGCTCTTTGCAGTTCTTCCTAATTTTTAAGACTTTTCAGGAGTCCTGTACTAAAACTATTTGAAAACCACAGTTTTAAGATATAGTCCAACTATGGAAGCACTGGGTTTAGGGATATAGACATCTTCAACTTTGTTAGATAATTAAAAAAAATGTTTTCAAAATTTACCTGGAGCCATAGGTGAAATTTTTCCTTTTCTCTGGATTTTCAATTTTTGAAATTACCAGAACTTTCCCTGTTGGTTGTTCTGATGGCCAAGACATAGTTCCTTATAGTCAAGAAATTTTGTTTGTCACTCAGTGTAATCTACACTTATTTTCCCAGGTTGGTCTAAAGTTCCATATCCTATTTCTACATCTTTGTTAGCAGAAGAGGCATATACTGCTGAACAATGAATGCTTATCCTATACCACCCAGTATAGTGTATGACTACTTTATGCAGGTGTGCCTGACAACATTCCAGGTGCACCTTTGCTTATGCTAACCTGCTTCCATGTTCTATGCTCAAAATATGTTCTCTCCAAGATATATTTTTAAGTTAAAAAGAAGGCAAATTACAAACACATACATACAGAATGTTTTGTAAAACCATGCCAACATGGCAATTTTCATCTATTGTAACATATAAAAGCAATAAAAAGCAATCCAAAAGGTGGAAAGGTGAACAAGATGTCAGTATTGGTGGCTTCAAGTGAGGGGTGGAGATGAGGTCACAAAGGAAGGGAACTGATCAGTTTTGTATTTCTATCTTGTTGCACTGCTTTGATACACTTGATAAAACAGAGGTGTTACTTTTGAAATCTGAAGAATTCCAAATAAAGAAATATGAAATGAAACTGAATATCTCTCCCTTACACTTAGTTCCCTACATCGATTATTCTCAGCTCTGCTTCTCCTTAGTCTTCTTCCAGGGTACTTTGTCAGCTATGTAGCATGTTTACAACTGAATTCTACAGAGATAAAATCATGCAAAAATCAACAATTAGGAATGCAATCGTAATAGGCAAGGAGCACGGATCTTGAAGCATGATCATTTTCTCTCTTTCCTATGACTACATCAAGGTTCATAAGAGTTGACTCTGCAAAGGGGGATATTTTGGAGTTGAGCAATATTGTATGATGTCACTGAAATACCACCCAACCAAAAGCTAATGGAATTGAATCCTAAGTTCAACAGAATGAGCACTAAGCATACTGGGGGGAAAAATGAAACCAGTTTTAATGTTTTCAACAAAAACTTTACATTGATTTTTGGAATAGAACTGTCACCTCATCACAAAGAATGCAAGTTAGCTGCAATGAAAGTAAACACATACAGTCATGTACCACATAATGATATTTTTGTCAACAACAGGGCATATACCCAAGGTTAAAATGGAACTGAACAATTCCTATCTCCTAGTGACCTGTACTTTTCATTGTTCTGCAGCTGCTTACAGTGCTGAAAACACTAACATGCTGTATAGGTTAAAGCCTATGAACACAGGCAGTAGAATAGAACTTTGGAGTGTAGGCTGTACCATGTAAGTACACTCCATGATGTTCACTCAGTGACCAAATCCCCTCCCAATACCTTTCCCAGAATGTACCATATTGTGAAGTGACACATGACTATATTTTTCAGATTGAGCATAGACTAAAGATGACTGGCAGATGCCATGTGCCCACCACACATGTAAGAAATATCCTTCTCAGAATATGACAAAGATCGTTGGGTTGGGCTGCTAATTCTTTAAAAGTGGATGCCTAAATATATACACCACAAAACCCACTGATTGGGTGGAGGTCTCGCTCATGAACGACCACAGCTACAGCATATGGGCTGAGCCTCTGTTGTGGCATTCTGCCAAAAAGAACCCAATTCTCCAAATGAATCAATGATTTTATTTGTCCATTGCTGTGATCTGTTGATCACATTAATATTACAAGACTCAAAGGTCATTTTCCAACACATTACGTTGTTCTTCACTATCCTTATAATGGTGGTGAGCATTTCCCTCTTAGATTAACTTAATATTAGTTCCACTTTTGGCAAGTTTCAATTAACCTAAAGAATAATGGCTATTGTTGCTCTAATTTATAAATTGTCTTATGTGCATTGACATATTATGTTCCTCTAAAGAGGTCCAAGGTAGTTTTACAGAACCAGAGAAAATTATTGTTGTGAAGGTCAACATCTGACACACAGAATCATTACAGGAAAAGAATAAGACACATATATCAAAGATTTGTGAAGCCACATTCCCGTCAGAATGGTCATAGGAACTGCAGTTCTAAGAAGAGGATTAATATTTAGAATGGTGTCACTCCACTCTACCATCAAAATGGGCAACTCATTCCATTGTGTATTCAAGGTCATGATATAAATTTTTCTAATTTTTGTTTGTACTGAATACTGCACGACTGAGCTTTAAAACTACTGGTTATATGAAGATATAATTATCAACTAGTTGTACCTCTATAAATAAACATGTGTTCATATCCATACATCCTATAAATGTGTACATTTATATGAGACTATATGTATGTTTGTGTATTACTATTTTTCATTGCATAGTTTTATACTTTACCTGAAGATGTTCATTGGCGATTCTGCTATATAATTTTCTCTTTTCTCTAGATAGTTACGCCTGTTTGTACTAGAGTACATATACTCTCTGTACAACCATGTATTGAAGAAAAGCAGAAAAACATCTCATAAATTTAAAGATTAAAAATCAATTTGAAGTCACATATATCACCCATGTTCTACTTCCAATCTTTACAAAATATTCATGAAAAAAGATTTTCTAGTCAGATCAGTTTTCAATACTTTCTACATAAATATATATTTAATTACACATTCTTTTCAGTCTCTAACCCAATATGTTATTCCATATAAAGAAAATGATCATTTCCACAGAGTTCCTCTGTCAGACCCCAACCAGCCTAAATTACCATAATATCATAGCTCCCACACAGATTTGTTCATTTCTTTTGTTCATTTCTCTTTTTCCCAGGGGATATGCAAAAAAAAAAAAACCTGAGCATCAGGTAAAGTGACGGACTTTTGAACTTGGGTTTTTTTCTTTCTTTTTAAAGGATTTTAGTATGCTAAAAATGGCTTGAGATTCCTCTAGAGAAATCATGCACATGGCCCAACAGGTCAGGATGGATTATTCACAGATTCACCAAAGGCCATTTCTGATTACAAGTACAAATCTCCTTTGTCTTCCAACAGGTTGGTGATGCTCCTGCTTTTTAGCTCTTTCCTGTCAGATCTCTATTAGAATCATAAAATCCTTGTTCCCTACTTTGGACATTATCCATTTTATTAGGCACTTTCATGCATGAGTTTTTATTCAGTGTTTGAGGAGAAAAAAAAAAATCTAATATGTGTTTCATATCCTCTAAATTTTTGTGAGCACATAGAACATTTAAAATAAAATTTTATAGCAAAGCCCCAGTGATGTACAGTTGGCATATTGTGTTCCAAGCACACAGCTATGTCCACTGTTCCTCCTGTGCCTTACAGGGCCAAAGAGGATGACAATTACTTTCCTGAATAAAAGAAGCCCTGTTCTTTAGATTACAAGGGGGTGGGCTGGGTAGGTAGCTCTGAAGTAGACTGCTTGCATGTGTAAGATACAAGGTTCCATCCTCAGCCCTGCAAAAATAATAAATAAAATAAAATGAGTGGAATGAGAGGAAGTTCAGTAGCATAGAGATTCAAATGTACTCAAAGCAGAGTGCAGCAAAATTTTAATTTCTAGAAATAGTCCAGATGACAAGAAGAATGGCACTGTAGAAAATATCCCTTTCCAGGTTCTCTTGGAAAGGCACACTTTTTTTTTTTTTTTTTTTTTTTTTTTTAAATTCCAACCAGGCACTTTTCTCACACACTTCTGTACTTTGGGTTAACTTATTTTCTCTTCTGATGCAAGCAAAGGCGGGGGGTTGGGGGGGTCATGAAAACTTCCTGAAGAAACTCATTAAATGAAGACACAGCAGGTCAGGAACAAATGTAGGCATTATGAAATGTAAATAGCACAAACTACAATAAAATATAATTAGATTACAAACATCTCTTCAGCTCACGCATGGAGAAAAATGCACGTTTTTGGTAAATGTCTATGATTTAGCAAATGCAAAAGTTAATGTACAAACTTTACCATTTTTGAAACATTGAAGGTAATTGAGTTGTACTATGGCCTTTTGGCATTTACTGCTGCAAACCCATTACCCAAAAGGCTAGAGGCATGTGTAGATTACTATTATTTCTATATAGAATCATACAAAATCACTTATGTCAGTATTAGTACTTTTCTAGGATGCTGAACACTAACATAACAAAGAAACCGACTCACATTTCTTAAAATGGTGCTTCTTAAATAAATTGTGTACCTGTGAATGATACCATGGTTTGGAGCAGAATGACAATACCCATTACCCCAATGTTACATAGCTCCACTTCTTAAAGTTAAAATACAAATGATTTGGTGCTTCAGAGTGCTAGATAACCATCCAGAAAAAGTCAAAGATCTAGCGTAGTAAACCCTTTTACGAGACTGTAGTAGTTGGAGATGAAATTGTAAATGGAGAAGTGTAGATTGCTTTGATTTAGAAAATTGTTGCCATTAAACAGTTTACAAAAAGCCTACTGTTTCTGCATCATTATCCTCAGTGTGTCAAAGTCAGCAGTTTCACAATATTTAAAGCACTCCCAACTTCCTCATAAATATCATTTATATTCCTACACAGCTATTCAGCATATCAAGAAATATCACTTACAGTTCTCGACAGAAACACAGTATGATTACCTAAACCACTGCACATGAACCTGACTGAAATAAAGATATGGAAAGGGGCAAAATTCTCCCCAAGCAGAAACAGAGATATCATGTAATTTTATTGCCAAATTTGACCCAGGACTCAAGGCCACTGTGCTGCTTTGTGCACAGAGAGCAGTTCTGTTCAGCTGGGCCTCATGGTAATAACTTGCAACCAGGTAACCCAACCTTAGATGACCAGATGGGCCATGTCCAGCCATTGCCATTTATTTTTCCTTATTTGCTTTTGTATTGGAAGAGGACTTTCTTAATTATAAGAGAAGTTCACCCAGAATTGTCTTTGTCCTACCTTAACCTATTCAAATCCTAATGTACTCACTGCAAATCATTGCCTCACCCAGGAAGCAAATACACCAGCCAGCCCTACTCATAGCCTTATTTAGAATCCTTAGCACTGGTCAGAACCAATGATTCTCAAAAGACAATCATGCAACCTCAGATGACTCCTTCATGCAATTCTTGTGTAGGTGGATAACTTTACGCTACCAAAATGCTAAAAAGCAGTCCTTAAAGTGAAATTTGGAAACAAAATTCCCTTATGTTCAAAATAGCCATGCTACAGAATTATATGATGCACCTTCTTATCTCTAAGGTGCTGTAGATGATATGATGACCATCTATAGATGTGACAATCCCACATATGTCATAGCTGAAAAAATGAAAGCCTGCAGCAATCACAAGGTGAAAAGGACTCACTTGGCCAAGAGTTTTCATTTACTCATTTAAACTCAGTTTCTAAGTAGCAAATTCAACAGTTTAATATGTGGAAAAAAAATGCCAAGCTGGGAAACATTTTCCAGATAAATGAATGACTTCTTTTACCTCTTAAGCATTATTATGGAACATCAAGGAAAATTTTTTCTGCAAAAGAAAAATAGGCTACAAGCAGTTCATTAAATTAAAAGATAACTGGAAATCATGCATAGAAAGTATTCAACATTAACAGAGATTTTTAGATATTACTTTTCACCTATAAGATTACCAAAGATTGAAATAGTATGATGATCTCAAATAATTTGGAGGTCCTGGCAAAACCACTCATGATTGCTGGAAGACAACTCATTAACATGTATCAAAATATTGAAATTGCAGGGCTGATGTTGCGGCTCAGCAGTGGAGCATCCACGCGGCACATGTGAGGTGCTGGGTTCCATTCTCAGCAACATATCTAAACTAATTAATTAATTAAAGGTATTTTGTCTACCTACAATTAAAATATATTTTAAACACATTGAAAACTACAATTTCTGACCTAGTAATTCCACTTCCTAGAATTAACCTAAGAAAACCATCAAATTAGTAAATAAATATGTATGCAGAGCACCACATAGTAATAGAAAATGGAAATATTATGCATAGTCAGTAATAGGATACTGGAGAAATAAATTATAATATTAACTAAATGTCTGAAATCCAATAGTCATGATGACTGTACAGATATAAACATATAGTGCATTGTCAACTTAAAAGCACACACAGAAAAACAAGGCATCCTATAAACACCATGTGACACAATTAATTATTATTATTCATTAATGTCTTCAAGTTTTTCCTCCCTTACCCTCTTCTCCTGGTAAGGGGTCTCTCCACTTCCCAAGCCTCCTAAAGAAGGAATCAGCATGTCAGGCATTTTCCTTCAGATTTCTTATCTCATGTAAACTTAGAAGAAAAAAATGAAAAGGGTAGAAGACAAAAGACTCCAATATCACACTGGGTAGACACCTTTAGTGAGAATTTAACTTTGGATAAGTAGTATGGGAAAAAACAGCTCGACATGATGGTGCACACTGGAATCCCTGCAATTCTGGAAACTGAGGCCAGAGAATCACCAATTACAGTCCAGATGGGTTAATTTAGTGAGACCCTGTCTCAAAATAAAAAGTCTTAAAGGGATATTGGGAGTCTGAAGATGTAGTTTAGTGGAAAAGGGCTCCTTATTCAATCTGGAGTACCAGAAAAATAAATAAATAAATAAATACTAAATAAATAAATAAATATTGGGGAGCCATCCCAATACAACAGGGTGAAAGAGAAACAGAGATATGTTAGAGTTTAATTTCCATGTTTTACATTCTCAACATTTAAATGCTCTAAGAAAAAAAATGTATAAGACTGACTTTGCTCAGTTGCTAGATGGGTTCTCACAATACTGCATTGTCACCCTGCGGATCGTGACTAGGAGTATGTGTTGGCACATAATTTCCCCTTAAGTTTACTTCTAGATGGTAGATGGTATAAACATTTGGTTCTTGGTTTCCTATTTTCTCATGCTTCTTATTCATTAACGTTTGTTGCTTATAAAATATAAGAGACTCTTGGCAAAGTGTTATAAATACTCAGCGTTATTACACAAACACTCTTAGGTGTTCATTTAATTTTCCCAATGGTACCTAAGTCAGAAGAACAAGCTGTCTTTCCTCTCTACTTGCAAGCAAACCTATAAGGTAAAAGATTTAAGTGAAAGTTGATGCTATGATTTGAATATCACTTGATTCCAATAGAGATGGGGCTGCTGACAAAGAATTTGATTAGATCATTAGGGTGGACCTGCCATGATTAAATTCTAGTGGCTTTATAAAGAAAAGGAGAGGGACTATACACAGAGATACATGTGTACTCTGGCAATGATGTGATACAACTCAGTAGGGCCCATGCCCAAACCTGTACCATGCTATTTGGATTCCTTTACCTCCAGAACTATGACCCAAAGTGAACCCTTTATTTTTTCAAAGTAGATTGCCTCTAATATTTTGTTACAGTAATGAACTACTGACTAATACAGATGGTTGACCTGGTAGGTATTTCTAGGAAGCACTGGGAATAACTGCAGGTACACAAAATGATCACAAAGAAGCAAAGAAGGGAAGGAAGTCAATATATGACATAGTCCTAAGCAGGGGACCCTTGCCCAAGGATTCCCATCCTACAGGGGAAATCTGGGAGATGCTCTCAAATGCTCTCAGAACCATCACTGTTCTCAGAACAGCCAGTTACATATTGATAATGCTATACATTATTCTAGAACTTCTCTCCCTTCCTGGCCCCCCAAGAAAGCACTCATACCAAATAAGTGTTGTAAGAGGATAACACTATAATCTCATCTACATTTTGGCGCTATCTCCAATGCCCTTAGCATGCAAGTCCCTGAAGAACTACCTACCACAGAACACTACCCAGTGTACTTAGTCCCATGGTGCTTTTATTCAGATTATTTGGCTCTTGGTTGATGGACTTAATAAGCAATAAGAACAGAACACAGTTGATAGAGGTAAAAAGACAGGTGGTGAAATTCAAAGCATGAACCCTTCACATTCTATTACAGAGATTTGAAACAGAAAGGAAAACAAGGGGAGACTGACAGACTGGATGAGATAGAGCATATTTTGACTCCCCACTAAAAGCAATTTGCATCTCAATACAACACAGCAGAGATTCTCCAAGTCCGGTCTCCAGACTAGCAGCATAGTCTCACCTGGGAGCTTGTTAGAGCTGCAGATCTTCAGGTCTCACCCAGACCTACTGAATTAGAAACTCCATGGGTGGGGCTGGAATCTGTCTA
Organism: Callospermophilus lateralis; assembly: GCF_048772815.1. Lineage (NCBI taxonomy): Eukaryota > Metazoa > Chordata > Mammalia > Rodentia > Sciuridae > Callospermophilus > Callospermophilus lateralis. The sequence goes on from NC_135308.1 coordinate 55,918,193, forward strand.
ACAGGACCTCCAGGCAATTCTGACACAGAGTTAAGTTTGCAACCACTGCTCAGAAGACTGGTTTCAAATTATAGCTTGTATAATGTGTAGCTTACAGGTGCTATTGAAAATGCCTCTGTACTGTAGCACTTATCAATGAAATAGCACAAATAACAACAGCATTCCCTTCTATATTAGATAAATACAGAGACAGAAATTTAACTTGGCAAATATTACCAACTGTAGAATCTAAATGGAGGCTTGGTTACAATAGGTGTGTGCACAGGAATTTGGGTTTTTATTAAATATCCCAGGTTTTCCTTAGGCTGATGATTTTTACCACTTTAGGAAACACTGCTCAAGTGTTTGATTTGATTTAATTCTTAGCATATGACAACGTGGTACCAAAGACATCTACTCCAAAAGTTATGAACATCATCTTCAATTTGGAAGACCAAACTTGCGGATGGTTTCCTCTACACCTCCATCATCTACAGACAGTGGGTTCCCAACAAATGACTTGATGATTCCTGTTTTCTGACACAAATCACCGAAGAGCACGTCACACATTCTATAAATCAGAAGTCAACATAGCGAGTCATTTTATAAAGTCTTTATGTGGCCACTCAAAGGAAGATCCGGCTTAAGTAAGAAAAAAGGAGGAGCTTTTCAGGGAATGGGAGTGTCCTGCCAGAATGCAAGTCCTCATTTATCTGGGACCAAGGTCACAGAGAAGGTCAAAATGCACAGACCTTGCTCACTGAAATTTTGAGCTCCACTGGGCCTAAAAATTCCATGAAAGGCTATGTATGTTCAAAAAGCAAAAAATCTAGGGGAGAAATCACTGCAGAGCATCAATGGTAAGTTAAAAAAATTTTTTTTCAGAATGTTACAGAGCCTTGAAGAAAGGGTGAGAGGGTAGAAAAAACCTCCAGTCTACAACACTAATGGTATGAATTATGTTATTAGACATTTAGATTCTATTTGACAATTTGTCTACTTCCCCAAACACAAAAATGTTGAAAAAAGAAAACCACATAACTATTTCATAGACTGCATGTAAAACATCAGGTTTTGTTTTTTTTTTAAATACTTTGACTCAACGTTGAATTAACTAACATTGCCTCACTTTGTAAAGTGTTAGCTTGCTACTGCATGTTTCACTATCAATTCCATTTACACAAAATATATGTCACATCTCTGGTCACTCGTTAATAAGATGTTTTCCTATTAGTTATTTCTCCTATCAGAGATGTATCTTCTCTGCCCAATTTACATAATTATTAAATATCTCTATTTTCTTCTGAGTACTTGCATAAAGGTTACATCAACATGACAGACTAAGTATGTTTTAAAATGGCAAAAGAGGAAAGGAAAAAGGAGATTCAGTGACTGTAACAATATTAAATGAACAGTTTGGTCAACTTTAATTTTGTCCCTTTTAAAAGAGAAAGCTCTCCTCCCTACTCAGGTTTTGGCTGTTCTGATGACTATCTGCAGAGTGTATGAGTTATAAGTAAGAATGAAAATGCATGCAACTCTAGTCAAAGAAAAGTGTTGCTTCAATAAGCTTTGATTTTTTCCCCCTATAGATAGAATTGACTTACCTTAAATTAATCAAACTAAACACTTGAGCGGTGTTCCCTAAAGTGGTAAAAATCATCAGCCTAAGGAAAACCTGGGATATTATAAAATTATAAAAATTGATTCTAAATAATAATGGGAGTTTTTTAAATGATTCCAACATGATTTACATTGTAGAAATTATCTGGGATTTTACTCTGAGTGCCATACCTCTTGATAACTAAGTAAAATCTATTAGAGAATTTAGGAGGTGAGTGTTAACAACATCTGCTATTCCAACAGTCACAGACCAGAGGATGCTCCCAGGTTCTAGAATCAACTGCTTTTAAATTTTGGAAGATTAGATTCAGAAAATCATGAGGTTTCCTTGAAACTATTTGTATTCTCAAGTGTGGGGGAGAGGGTCAAGATTATTGATTTTTCTTAACCAAAATACTTCGCAATCATCACCTAACACGAGATTTTAAATTTTGGGCCCATGACCTACAAATATTGGAGTAAGTCAACCTTTTTCTTATGTCCACTTCTGTGGCCATTATGTAAATTTCCACTCTAATGCCATCAAATCTCCATGTTCTGGATACTACAGTATACATACTCAGCTTTGTTTCTCCCTTTTAATCTTCCCCAAAAAACCAAACACATTGCAGAGAAGAGAGCAATGGTTTTAGGCCTAGATCCCTGAAAAAAAGAGGGAAAAGTTCTCTCTGTGTTGCAAATGGAAGATTCCAAATCATCCCATCAACCATGATTGATGGAGATTGACTTTCTCTATCCCCTGCCTATTTTTTAATCTATACTTTATAACATCCATGTGTTCCTTCAAGTATCTCAAACTATTGCCCATACTTCAACTGAAGTAGTTATTAAGCAAAATCCCACAGAGTAAGCACAATATTGTCCACACACAAACATTTGCTATGTTGCTTCATCTGCCACTCAAGAGTCTCCCATAATCTGTAGCCAGGATGAAGGCTTTGTTAACAAAAGTTCTATTTAGTATTCTTGCTGTCAGAAAAATGTTATGCTATTATGCCAAAAAGATTTTATGTATTTTGATGGAAATGGAGATGGGCTAGGGTCCCTTGGACAGCCCTCTTCTCACCATGTGGTCCCTCTGCTAGAGACAGTCTTCTCCTCTGACACTCTCTGGGTTCTACAGCAGCACACAAGGACTCTGGGTTTCCTAAACCTGCTGTGCAAGCTCATCCTTCCATGCTTCCGCATATGCTGTTCCTTCTTCCTAGAACTCCCTTTCACCCTTGTATATCCTGCTGAATCCCTGGTCATCCTTCAATCGCAAATGGAACATCATTTTCTCTGGGAAGGCTTCATGGTAAGCATGGATAATATACAGAGGAGAAAATAAGGAGTCCCTCATGTTCAGGCTGTTATTAGAAGTAGCACCATGTGCACAGCCTTGTAATATTAAAACTGCTTACATTGCAGGGTATTTATTTGCTTACTTCTCACATTTTCTCACTGTTTTATTAACTCCTAGCAGTGGCTGGTATTGAGGAAAATATTTTTTCACTTATTTTATTTATTTACTATTAGTTCTTCTTAGCAATACATAAAAGAATTCATTTTGATAAAATTATCCAAGCATAGAATATATTTTATTATAATTATGACCCCATTCTTATGGGTGGGCAAGACAGTGGGATTCATTTAGGTATTTTCGTGTGTGTGTATAGGAAAATTATGTTAGATTTATTCACTGTTCCCATCCCCCTTACTTTCATTCCCCTTTGTCTAATTTACTGAAATTCTCTTCCCTCCCCACCCTCCTTTATTGTGGTTTAGCTTATCAGTAACAACATTCAACCTTTGGTTTTTAGGGACTGGCTTATTTCACATAACGTAATAGTCTCCAGGTCCATCCATTTACTAACAGATGTCATAAAATCATTCTTCTTTGTGGATGAGGAATATTCCACTGTACATAAATACAATTTCTTTATCCATTCATCTGTTGATAGGCATCTAGTTTGGTTTTATACCTTAGATACTGTAAATAGTGCTGCTATAAACATTGATGTGGCTGCGTCAGGGAAGGATGATGATTTTACTCCTGGATCCAGCAAAACTTTGGGCATACAGTTGACTCTCCATAAATACGAAAAGAAAAAAGGAGGGAGGGAGGAGAGAGGAGAGAGGAGCAATGGATGGATACCTTTATATATTTGCAAATCTCTTTGTAGTTTGAAGTAGAGTTAGAGTCTGATGAAAATATACTTTTTACTATTCAAACTATTGGCTCTTGTCTCTTTCCTAAGTTCTCTTTATTTTCTAAGTCACAGAAAGCCACTTTAGGCATAACAGCATGGTACTGAAATTTATATGCAGTAAAACACAGTATATGAGTGACAGGAGCAGCCTCGAGACATGCACAGGCATATCCAGGAAGCTATTGTAGGACTGACCACCTGGTGGCCTTCAATGGCCTAATCCACTGAAGGTGGGGAACACGATTCAGAACAGAAGTAGGTCAGAACATATTTGGCAAGCGCAGGGCAGGCCTGGGGCATGGGTCAGAGGCCAGAAGGCCAGGTAGAGGGCAACCAGCAGGGGTAAAAACTGTGAATGACCTGGAATGGGTCTAAAAGTGAACCAAGAAGAAAAAGCACACAGAAATGGGGACAGAGCCTCAACCCTTCCAGAGCCCCCCATCCACCCTTGTGGTCTCATTCAGTTCTTCAATTGTTCTTTAGCAAACTATTACCTGACCGAAAATCTCCCAGGTCACTGGCAAATCTAAATATGAGTTACACACACACCTCTTGTTGGCTCAGATGATGTGGTTCTCAAATCTGTTCTTGGCGAATCAAACACTACATTTTAGCAGATCATTCTGTTGCCTCTCTCTTTCTACACAAACCTACCCAATGAAGGAAACAGTATCAGTTAAAATAAACATTGCTGAAGGTATTGCTGAGTTTTAAATACTGTCACACCTGCCAATTATTCAGTTGCTCAGCATAATAGGAGAGAGAGAAAAACAGCAATAGTGAATATGACAATTTGGACAAAGCTCCCTTTCATCAGACCAGCATTTGTAAGTCTATCACCCAAGAACATGTTCTAGTAGGATTTCTACATTCTAAAGGAAAACATATTACCTTTGTGTTAGATAGTCATTTAACTCCACAGAAATTAAGTAGAAAAGAAACAAACATTCAAGAAGTTCAAGGGGTCAGAGTTGGGAGATTTCCACCTTGAGTGTCCTTTAAAACTTTCAAATGGTACTCTGATCTTGAATACTGTATAAAGATTTTAATATAATCATTTACATTCTACAAACATTGTCAGGCAATAAGAAAGAAAAAGACAAATTAATTTTTTTACTGTGTGCCAATCAATTTGGATAATACAGAAATTGAATAATATCCCAAACACAAATGTTGAATAATTTATTCGTTTGACAAGTAGTAACTAAAAATATGATTACCAAATTGTAAAGGTTGAAATTAAATGAACAATGGACTTTCTGGGCTATCTGATTTTTTTTTCTATTCTTTGAAAACAGAAAAGATTATAGTCTATCTACATTTGCATAGAACAGAGCTTTTATAATTTTTCCGACAAAGATTATCAGAAGTTGAGTTTGTTGGAGAGAAAATATTCTAATGACTTATTGAATGGAACAAAATTTAATGTATGCTTTGCACACTTGAGAATGCTAAGAGGAACCGCTTGCAAATGGAGGCATATACTCTTAACTCAGTAGGAAAAGCGGATTGCTTTCTTGATGGTTACAAGTTACAGTCAATACATCTGCATCATCCCTGCAGACCCACTGGATAGGCTAAATGCGTAAATAAAATGTCAGTGAAACCTGTTTGCACTTAGGATAGTAATCAGACACTGACCGATTACTCCTGCACAAAGGCAGTAAAAACCTACACCTCTCCTTAACTGACCCAATGTCACTTCTTATGTCAGGTGGGAAAGAACACATTCTGTTAAAAGGCAATATCTAAATGAGGCACTATCCCATAAGGTTCCTCTGCTTTTGACAATCCTCAAAAACCAACTGTTAACTGAAAAGATATTAACAATCACCTGGGAAACTGCCATCCAAATATAATCTCTTATACACTAACAAGTGCTGATGCTGGGATGTGTCGGGGGTGAGACACGACTGTACGGAAGACACTGACATCTCAAGTGTATATCTGAAAAAGAAAACCAAGGCCATTCAGCAGCTGATGTCTGTGACGTATCATATGAAAATTTATAACCATCACAGTATTGCTAAATCATGACTCTCCTAGGATGGGGTCAGTATTTTGACTATTAGGAGAAGTGGGTGGCATAAAAAAATAAAAATAAATAAATAAATAAGAAAAAATGGAAATGACAGTCCTGACAACATAGTTTGGGGGAGGGGTTACTGGACAGCAACTGCTCACTGGCATCTATTCATTCATCTGTTAGCTGAAAAGACAAAAAGCAGGTGACAAAAAGCAGCATTAGAGTTCACTTCATATAAGGTAATGATAAGAAAAAAAGACAACCCGAAACAAGGATAAAATTAAAGAATCACCATTTCCTTGAGTCTGTCTGGAATTTGTGTTTGAAATGTCATCTCCAGAGATGAACTTTTCTGCAAGGACTATTCTACCTTTTGGAGGAGTTAAAACACCTCTGGGTACTGATCAGATTCAGGCCACTGGAGAGGATGAGGGCTACCCTCTGCTCCACTGGAGAGGTTGAGGGCTACCCTCTGCTCCACCAGGGGTGAAAACCTGAGAGCATGGCCAGGTTCCCCCAGGGACAGGAGCTGGTTTTCAACCTTCAGATGCAAAAGTTAGCAGCACTGAGTCCACACACGGGCTGATTACTCCTGCCAAAGACAGTAAAAAGCTACACCTCTCCTTAAGCAATCATAAACATTCTCTGTGGGCATAATTAACAATGATTTTTCACTCAATGCTTAGATTTCATGGAGTGCCAGAATGGTTAAGGAATTATCTCATCACATAATGTGTCACAGAATCATACAATTATAGCTGGAGGCCAATCGTCATACGTGCAAAGAGGTTTCATGAGGCCCCTACTGTAAGGTCCTTGCTTATCATCTGGACAGCCATCTTAAGTGACAGTCACCATTTTAAGAAAAATTTCCCTTTCCTGCCTAGAGCGTTTCTGAGAAAGGCTCACCACTCCCTCATACCAACCCCAGTCTTCACCACCCCGCACCTGCCGGGCTCTAATCCCTGAGTCTGTTCCATAAAAGTCCCGAATCCCAAGCCTGTTTGGCCTCTCTCCATCAATGAAGAGATATGCCTTTATTTGTCAGATCTCTGACAAATAAACTCTCGTGTGTATCTCTGCCTGGTCTCTGTCTTTCATTTCTGGCTCACCTGTCTCTGCTTCCTCGATTTCCTTTCACCTACAGTAACATGGTGACGAAGGAAAGTGGCTGGACTAGCAGTCTAGAGATCATTCCTCAGAGACTGAGCACAAGCTCAACAAACAAGCAGCTTCAGAATGGCGTTCTGACTTCTGTCATCAACTCTCCCATATAAACGGATATTTTATCACTCTTACTAAAACTGATTACACATACTGTGCATTTGAATGGACGAATGGTCTTTCAGATATCTCGTTTTAATCTATCATTTCAAAGGCTGCTTTTCATCCTATGTAGTTCATTAGCTAATGACCATACACACACTTTACAAGTCAGTATCTCTTAAATACAGAATATTTATTTGACCTACTCTTATGCAGCATGATGGATTAGTCATTTTCACATGGATTTCACTAAGAGGCAAAGCTGAGAAATTCAACACTGAAATTTTCCAAAGTTTTAAATTTGCTGAACTTAAACATAATTAAAGTTGACATTTTGAATTTAAATATCCCAAAGTGAGTAAATGGATAAATACTGTCTCATATACATAGGATAGAAGACTACTGGGCAATAAAAAGCAACAAAGTACCAATGTACAATAATGTGCATGAATCTCAAAACAAACTAAGGGAAGGATTTCTGACAAGACCACATAGGTTGTAATTTCATTTACATTAAAGTCCAGAAAATTCAAACCTATCTATAGTGACATGAACTGGACCAATGGCCACCTGGAAAGTAAGTACAGAGAGTGGGAAGGAAGGATTCAAAGGGGGTATGAGGAAACTTTGGGATGCTGAACACTTTCGTTATCTTAATTATGATGATGGTTTGATTAAGTGATTATCTTGGTCAAAATCCATCATGGGCACTTCGAACATGTCATGTTTATTGTACAATAATTATATATAAAAATAAAAACAAATCTAGGCATTCAAACTCTAAATCTTATGACTTTAACCACCATGAACATAAATGGTCACAGATATTATAAAAAGTTCTACTCAGAAAAAGAAGCACTGATTTTCATTCAATGTTACTTTAATGCAACACTGTTCATTTTACTCCAAAAGATATGAAGGAACAATTGATGCTGTTTTTACTCTTTATACTTATTTGACACTATAGGATATAAAGGACTAATTGGTGTTGTTCTAATTAGTGATTATGTTACCGCCCTGCAAGTGAAACCCTTAGGGACCATATTAGCTTTGATCACTTTGCCCCTGTGCCAAATGGCCCCAAAGTGCTGCTCTCTGTTCACTGAAGCTGACTCTGCCTCCTCTCCACTCTCTGATACTGCCATGACTTTCTGCTTGTGTAGGTGGGCCTGTTTGTATCCATGCTTTTTATGTATTTTCTTCACTGTCTGCTCTTTCAGTCCCTTGGGTTATGAAGTTACATAAAAAAGATAAAGCATATACAGCATACAAAGTCAAGCAAAAACATTATCAAAAAGGTTCTGTCCTGAAGAAGGGTAAAATGTTCTGTTAGAATTATCTGTACTGATATTGACGGTTAATTGATTTAATTGAATACTTAGGGCTAAATTTGAGACTCTTCCAGAGTTTCCAATATCTGAATATCCAGGGGGTCTGGGGTTGTAACTCAGTGGTAGAGCATTTGCCTAGCATGTGTGAGGCACTGGGTCGGATCCTCAGCACCACATAAAAATAAATAAATAAAATAAAGGTATTGTGTCCACCAACAACTAAATAAGATATTTTTTTAAAAAAAATCTGAGTATCAGGTAATAAGTAATTTATTGATATAAATTATATCAGGAAGCACCTCATATTCTAAACTTAATGTGCAGGAACAGATTTATCCCCAAATCATGACAAAAACCAATACAGACTTTCCAAATTTTGAGAAATCTAGAGGTTAAATAATTTGAGGAGCTCACTTCAAGAAAAAGACTATTCAAAAAATGCAAAAGGAATCAGGATTTGTAAGGGGGCCTACATGAGTAATTAGAGATTCCCTCTGTTCTCGGAGCAGCTTAATCATGAGGGCAGAGACCCAAGAGACCCAAATTGGCTAAATAATGATAAACAAATACTTGATAAGAACAGTCCATCAAACTCAGAAGAGTAATCAAAACTCAGGGCTCTAAGAGGTGCCCATGTCTACCCAGGCAATGCTAGGATGATGATGTGGGACTTCTTTCCTTGGTCCCTGGCACCAGACCTGTACCTTGGCCCACCTAATCCTTCCAAATCACCTGCAGTTGGTGTGTGAGTGCACTGAGTGAACACTCAGCACTCCTCAGCTGAGGTTTAAATGACAAATTTCTTGTTCCAGAAATGAAGTGTCTAGAACCTTTCTCCTTCACCATGACTAGTCTGCCTCTATATATTTGAGGACTGATTTGTACAATTGTTCAATTACCAATATTTTTTTCTTATTGAAATGTCTGATAATATTTTAACTATAGCAATGAAAAAAAATCTATTTTTTTTAATTCGAAGGAAATCATTTCATTTTGAGCAGTACTTCACAAGATATTACTAAAAAAAAAAGTATTTGATTTGTTGCTGGTGTAAAGGTGAAATTTTTAAGCTGATTCTAAGCCCAGAGCCTGAGTTAAAGTGTAAAAGATCGGACATTGTGAAGTTTCTAAACTGCGAGGCTTGGGTTAAAAAGTAAAAGACCAAGTATTGTTAAATTCCTCTGCTACCCCCGGAACCTGTAATCTCTGCAGCTGTTAGGACAATACCCGAACTGCCCAGTAAACATTCTCACTGGCTCCTCTGGTTGTCTAATAACTTGGGACTCTGAGTAGCCCGGCACGTAGGCATCTCGGGCCCCAAAACCAATCAGTTTAAATGTTCACCCCCCTTAGAAGTAACCAATCACCCCTGTCCAATCTGTTCCCGCCAATGAATGTACTAATCATGACTCAGAGTTGTTGTTCAATTTTGCCGTGCCTCATGATGATTTGTTCTGATGTATGCAAAGCCCCCCGCCCTCTCCAAAAAGTGTACTTAAGCTCTGCTTAACCTCTGCTCTGGGCTCTGGGCTGCTCTCCCTCTTTGTGTGAGCCGGCCTGGGGCCTCAGCGCACTGAACTGGATCCTAAAAAACTCCCTCTTGCCTATTGCATAAAGTCAGTCTCTTGGTGGTCTCTTCCTCCGGCGCTTTGCCGGACCCTTACACTGGTACTGCCACTACTGTCACTAGAACTCAGTAGATCTGTATTTGAGAATATTAGACTGACAACTTTAAAACTGAGTTTTCAACAAAATACTCTATTATAATAGAATTGTAAAAGCTTTCAAAATACATGAAGATTGGACCTACTAGATAAAAAGTAAACCTACATTAAACATTATTTTTAAAAACCTGTCAGGTTAGTATAATCCTAGCATCAAGTCGACCCTGATTTTAGCATGCTCAGGCCTGAATCTGATAGTTCACTTTCATTCCTCAACAGATGGTCCTTGTCATGGCACTCTGAAGCCTAAGTACACATAAGACCTCCTTATGTAAGAGAGTTTACGACCATCAAGCAAGAGAGAAAACAAGATCACAATAGAGACTACCATGATTAAACACAAGCTACCAGCCTGGAACTGTGTTTCCCCTGCACTGTCAGCGTGTCCCCAAAATCTTGGCAAAGGAACTGCTTTCCCTTTTCACAAGAGGATCAGAGAGGCAGGAGCAGCTGGAGACCATCCTACAGTTCCTGGTGACAGAGCAGGATGTGAGGCTGACCTCCACACCCCGGCTTCCCTTACTCTATCAGGCAGTCTGTGTTCAATAAACTTTGAGTTCTTCTTTGTGAGGACAGGTTCACAATGGGAAAAAAAAAAAAAAAAAAAAAAAAACCTTAAAAAGATGTGCGTGTGTCACAGCAGCCCTCAAAGGTCGGTCCACACTCAAAGGTGAGTGCTACAGTTCGGATCTGGAGCCCACCGACCAGGGACTGAAAAACCTCTGAAGACATTATCCAAAATGAACCTTTCCACATTTTCAGTCCAAGAAACATGGTTTGTCTTGAGTATGTTATCACAGTGACACAAAACTGACTAACACAACTAGAGAAAGTTGGCGGGTAATATAAGTTACATTATTTTCTTTCTGGCTAATCACTAACCAGGCAGAAAAGGACAAAGGATACGGGAGAGGACATCATTCTCATCTCCTCCCTCCACCTTTGAAAAACCCCGCTGGAGCTCTGTAGCCACTGTAGGCTGCATGGTTTGAGCAGTCTGTCACATCCACAGAGCAAAGGAAGGTGCTGGGGGCTCACATCACTGAGGCTGCTAGGACAGCGTCCATGCTCAGGGGACATACACTACTGTGGAAGGAAGCCCACACCATGGACAACTCCCGCGCTCTAAGTTTTACTAGTTCGCTGAACCTAAAAACAAGTCCAGTCACCTTCCAACTGTTTCAAGCATCTATAAAGTCTTAAGAATTCATCTCTCTCTTTCCATTTCTCTCTTCTTTTCAGTCACTTCTCTTTCTGAATCCCTCTGCAGTTATTTCTGAACAACCACTCCCCTGCAAAAAAAAGTTCCCCTTTGGCTAACAATTCCTCAAAACAAAACAAAAAAAATCAGACTGAGATTATCTGAATTTAGCAAACAACAAACAAAGCCATCAATGGTAACCCTAAGCAGCCCAAGGAAGCACTTAAAAGAAAGGAAATGAGGCCACATTACATTTCTGGTGTCCCTGGGGCAAAATGATTTACAGTGAGATGCACTTCACTTATACCACCATCTTCAAACTCACTTATCACTTTATCCACATTTTGTACAATATAGCAAAAGAATATACTTGAAAGTCTAAGCATCTGCACATTAAGGAGGCCTGTCATGGTTCATATCGAGTTCAATTTTATAGGTTTTTTTATGGCAGCCCCCGGCTATGCCGCTTTACGGTAATCAAAGTCAGCCTTGTTCATATCATCTTATGTATATTTCAGATTTCCAGACTCGGGTTAGAAGCCTAAATGTATTTTGTTTTTCAAACATTCTGAAAAATGATAGAAGCCCAACAAAAACGTATCTAGATTGGATCTAAATGGAATATTACCACTATGGCTGAACCGAAGATCAACTGGAATAATGCAATAGCTATTTGCCCAGTCACTGCGGTGTATCAGCTAGCAGTTTTGAATTATCTTTCTACTCACCACTTCTGGTTTCATTTGCCAGAGTTTAGAAGAGACCATCGAGGTCATTTAACATTTTCCCCTTCATTTTACAGATGAAGAAAATGAAGCCCTGAGAGGCGACATGAATTACCAAGGTTAGAAAGGTAACAGTAGACTTAAATACAATTCAGTCTTTTGCCTTCTAATTGTAAGTTTAGTGTTTGTTACAACAGAATATAGTTTCTTGTTTTTCAGTCCAAGAAACACTGATTGAGTAATTACCATGTGGCCAATACTGCATCCGATAATGGGAATACTACTAGGAACTAGGGTTAAGTTATAGGCATATGAAGTCTGAGAAGTTTGAATTCAGCTTCACCACTTCCTGTATTTCTGTGAATTTGGACAAATTACTCAGCAGCTTTGAAATCTCAGCCAATTCACCAAATTTGCCAATGTTAGCTCTCTTCTTTATTAGTCTGAACAATTGGTATGGCTGCCTCTTACAGTCTACATGAGGATCAAATGAGACAATGCTACTGAAGTATTCAGCACAGAACCTGTAAAAATTATAAGGATTATAAGGATTCCTTAAATATTAGCCTTAGTACTATTACAGCAAGTTGAACAAAGCACTGTCCCTACCTGATCCAGTGCTGCAAGTTCCAAGTCTAGAGACAATCAGAGAAGCCACAAATAATAACAGAATTGCTTCACTATGTAGAAAAAGTACATGCAAAGGGTTAAGACAGGAAAGAGGGTGAAGTCATTGAGTCTGACTATGGTGAGGCCACCCAGGGGCACAGTGGGTTGGGCCTCAGTTAAAGACTATTGTGTTTTCTTCATTTTTTTTTTTTTTTTAACTGGGTTAGCCTTGTAGCAAACCTGGTTGTGGCCTAATGCATGGAAAGGAGTCAGAGAAGAAATTATATGAAGACAACTGAGACAATGAGTGAGACTTTAGCCAGGAGGATAATAGCACTCAGCATTTTTCTAGCATGTGTCTGTTCTCTGGTCTCATTAAAACTCCAATCTAATTCATTACCTTCTCTCTTTTTTTTTTTTTTTTTCCGATATAGTTCAGCCTGATAAAAAGCAGGAAATTGGAAATATCCCCTACTTAAACTACTTTCATATGCTAAAAGATGTCTTTTTTTTTCTTTTAAATCAGAAATATGAAATCTTCCGATGTGACCAAAAAAAGAAGCAGAAGCACTAGAGACCATAACATGGCAGAAAAAAATAGGACTTCATTTGGGACACGGTCAATTTCAAAACCAAATTTAGGCTCTGATTGGAGCAAGCTAGTTAACCTCTCTGATCACAACTTCCTGTGTAAGAGAGAAATCATAATAATTATGTTATGGATGCCATAAAGTAATGATTGAGGGTGTTGAACACGTGATAGATGACGCAGAGAAAAAGAAACAAAAAACAAAACAAAAAATGACCATTCACAAAATATTTAAAAAATGGAGAAAAAGATGCCACAAACTCACTCACTGGAATCTCATAAAACATGACTTTGATTAGAGACTTATGCAGGAGAGTGTGTTTTAAAGCAGAAGGGAGATGCAAGAAAGAGAGAGAGAGAGAGAGAGAGAGAGGGAGGGAGGGAGAGGGAGAGAGTAATGAATATATGTGTGTGTGTTTGGGGAAGAAACAAAAATAGACTACTTCCAAAATGTATTATGAAAGAAACAGCTCACCTCCACAGTAATATGCTGAACGATACTCCTGTGGCCTCGGAGACCAAATGCAGCTCCTGGTACAGTCTGACTGCCTTGGAAGGAGCAGCACACACCTTGGGCCAATCTAACTTTATTAAGTTTATATATGATGGCTGAGCCAGTGTATTAAAATTTTCTCTTAAATTCCAGTCTCATATGCCTCGGGGACAGCCTCCTTACATCGGGAGACCCAGTAAGAGCTAAAGTTTATAAGAAAGTTTGAAGTGTAATTTAGATAATTATCATAGTGGGAAGAAAAAAAAATGAGCCTGCGACTTTGCTGCAGAAACTGGAATGATTCATTCACAAAGTATAAACTGAGCCTAGGTCCCTGCCTGGAAATCAGTGTTCAAAGTCCTCTCAAAGAGGATGTTTAAGACTTGATAATAAAAATGCAAATAGTTCCCTAAATAATGATTTAATTTTATTTCCCAGAGGATGATAGAAGTATGAATTGTCTAAACAACAAACGGTCACTGACTTTATAGTCTGTGATTAAAAGGAACCAGCCAATACTCTCTGAGACTTTTCAAAGGCATTATCCAACACCATATAACATTAGGCCAGGAAAAAATAAATCCATCTTTTAAAAAGACACTTCAAGCATACCTTTTCCTCAGGGTTATAAGTCCCTTTACAAATACATACATATACATTGGATAAGGTATGCATCATCCATTCAGTTTTGGAGGTGAGAGGTCACCCAAACCATTTCTGGTTTGCTACATTCAAAAGAAAGAAACCATCCTGGTATTTAAAAAGGAGAAACGTCCATGGAGACCTTTCCTTACCCCTACTTCCTAATTACAAAGGCCAAAAATTAACAAATGAGCCCACAGACTGTCATCTATCAAAGATCTTCTTATCCTAATCTTCCGTGAGTTATTTCTCTAAGCAGTGTGTCTAACAGCTGTCACCTCAAGCATCCAAATCTCTGGGTTCACACTTCTGATAAATGACTCTTGCAACATTGTACTTGTGAAATCAACTGGCCAGCTGGGAGCTTAGAACTTTAACTCAGGCTGTCACCTTCAATCCATCACTGTGAATCTGAAGAGAAGCATACCTCTACAGCCCCACACGGAGCCACGGTCGGAAAGAGCAGTTGCAGTCAATTAATCAGTTTAGGGGTCAACTTCCCAGGTCCCCCCTACAACAGAGAAGCATCTTGTTCAAAGGGAACATTTGTACAGTAAAGGTACGAATGAAGAAGAGAGGGTTCAAACACTTGCCTGGTAGAGGAACCCTGCCAAGCCTCCCATGCAGTCACATAGAAATCTGGACTAAGGGTAATGGTCTTCCTGCCAAATACAGAATATGTGACATTTTCCACAAGTTGGGGATTCTCTTAAATCTTGGGATGTTGTAGTGAATCAACATCAATTGTACGCACAGGTCATGGACAGGAAATGGGTCAGCAAACACTCAATGTGTAAAGCACGTGAGCGCACACACACACGCACACACACACACACAACAAAAACATTTCAGAGCAAACAGCATCACTGCAGTCATTTGGAAAGGCCATTTAGTCCTTGTAAAAATTAATTGATATGATTTACATAGCTGCAAGTGAGTAAGCTGTATGCTCATCACCAAACTGCCCTTTGGGAAACATGGTTTAGAAAATATCGTTATGGCTAAATGTAGCAGAACTCAGTGGGCATCTAATTTTAACAGATTCCTCCTGCTTATCTTTCTGCCAAGATACTAAGGTAATGCACCCTGGATACCTTTCCCTTCTTAGAAATACATGGCTGACCATTTCCACTAATTCAGACAAATTTCTTCTCAAGAAGTCAATCCAACTGGGGGTAATGTTCATTACAGCTCCATCATAGATGAAGCCTAAAACCAATTAAAGATGATGCTACTTCCGAGATTTATCCCTCCCTTTCAAATCCAATACACGTATATAATTACTACCATTCCTGAACCCTGTACCACACTTGGCCCTGTGTGGCATATACTCCCTAGGGATTCTTGATTTTGCATGATACCATCTCTGGATCAGTATTCTCTAGGTGCTATTGTTATACCTGTAAATTCTGTCCCACTTGAAATACTTGTTGAGCTTCTGTGGATCTTCTATTTCTTGACTAGTGGTTGAGACATTGCCACTTTGCCTTTTTAAAATTTGTCATCTGCTTTGCCCACTCCCTTCTCCCTGTTCAGCTTCTGATGTGCCCCTGTGTAGTGATGCTCAATGTAGACTTACTCATAAGACCACAGAAAGAGCTGATTTCTGGTTGGAGGGGATTAAGGAACACCCACAGTGCCCCTCAACATCCCTGTCAAGGGGACATCCTGCTTAGTTGTGGATAGTTCCATAATGGCATGTTATCTTCCTCAGTCAAAAACCTACTCTTCAGGGGGCTGGGGTTGTGGCTCAGCAGTAGAGCGCTCGCCTTGCATGTGCAAGATGCTGGGTTGGATCCTCAGCACCACATATAAATAAATAAAGTTATTAAAAAAAACTACTCTGAAGTATGATAATTTGATAGAAAGTTTTCATTATAGTAAGTCTACATCATCATCAAAATTTCTACCCACTGATCCCATTTATAATCTTTCAGATCAGAAGAAAATGGAGAATCTGTTAGGATCGCAGTTAGGATCACCAAAACGCCATGGACATTTTCTATGTGGCCTTCGTGCATCGTATCTAGCCTCCATGGACCTCATTTTCTCAATTGTATTCTTAAGCCTCTGAGGTGATTCATTAGTTATAGTATTTTTAATATCTTTTACAGGGCCTAGAACACAAGGGACATTAAGTAAATGTGCCAACATTTTCCTTCTTCCACAGGGGAACCAGTCTCAGATGCACACAGCACAGCACTATCGTGTATTTTGTGAATCATCTCTTCAAATTCCTTAAAGCCACTGCTGACTCTCTCTTGAACATATAGATGTTTCTACTTTTAACATGTTCCCCAGAATGCCATGCATTGCATCGGGTATGTTCAGGCCAGTGTAGGGGACTGTCACTTCTTTGATACTATTTCCAATGCACTCTACAGTCCCTTTGTGGATTCAGTGGCCAGCGATGGTCACTGAACAGAGTTTTGCCCAATTCTCTGACATGTTATTCTTAGGTCTTTTCCAGTCTCACTTTCTCACTATACTTCTTGACCTGGCACTTGCAGCCACCTACCTTTATTTTACAAAGCCATTTATGATCCTTGCAAACTTTCACTGGTGTGCTCACGATTCTCACTCTGGAAACATGTAAGAAGCATTATAAAAGATAAGCCCCTTTTAAAAATAATCACCAAGTGTTTTATCCCTAACCCCTAGCCTCTTAATGTAGTGCTGTAAGAATCAATTATGAGAGGTAATGAGTTAACCATTAACCCCAAATCTCCAAATTCCTTATTCATTGACAAAAAGTGCTTTGTCATTTCCCTACGAATTCTAAGAGTCCTCCATCTCTGAGACCATTTTCAATTTCAGCTTTTTGTTGGCTGAGAACAACCCCCTTCAGTGTTTCCAAGACCTGGTTCTACTTTGAGAAAGGTAACAATTCCAAATTCAGTTGTGCTGATAAATGAGGTGACAAGTGGGACTATTCAGTAAGGTTCCTGGCACATATCAATGATGCTGATCTTCCCTCCTCCCCTTTTTTTTCATGTCAGTGCCAGAAATAAAGGGCCAAGAATAGTCCTGTGAGAAACCTACACTGGGACAGGTGTAGGTTGCCTTTTTCAGCTGAGAACTAATTAGCCTTCATTTTCTGTAGTGAGCAAGTTGCTAATTTGATAGAAAAATCCAACTCAACTTGCAGCTTCATCATTTGAATTCATTTTCATTTAGCAACACTGTCATACTCAATATTAGTTTTGAAATTTTAATTGACTATTTGTCTTTTACTCAGTAACCACAAACACTAAGATTAATCACTAAGAAGGAATATGAAAGAAATAACCAATGGAGGTACATAGGAAATGTGCACATAAAAGTTGTTCAATAAAACAAGTGATATTAAAATTAAAACCTAACAATGGCACAACTTTGGAATTTATTAAACACTTGTTTAAAACCTACATTACTTATTTCAAAGACTTTAAAACATGAAGATTAGATGTGGGAATGACGTAATGAACAATATAAATTGCAAATGAAAGTGGGAAAGGATTTTTATTGTTTTTGTCTCCAAGTGTCTTGCGTGATAGTTGGCACAGAGTATGTTCTCCATAAATACCCATTTAATGAATAGATGATACAATGACTCACCACTGTTAGGTCTGCCCAGAACCTTTGTGTACATGGTGCTCTTAAAAGGACTGAACAAAAATGGAGCACTGACCTGCCAGCCCAGTGAGAGCAATGACTTGGCTGTCAGTCATCCTTGTACAAGTGGGGAAATGCATATAGATTTTAATAGGATTACCGAGAGAGAGCACTGGGATACAGATTCAGTTCCACCACTTAGCACCTTGGATAGCTAAACTGCTGTGCTTCAATTTATTCACCACCAAATTGTTCCCCCGAATGGTTATGCATATCTAAGATAAATTCAACAAATATGTAATAATATTAATCCACACACTATAAATATCAGATATTTTTTGATTTAGAGGTAACAATATTTCCAGTGCCTAACACATGTTTGGCACAAATAGTTACTAATGCGATATTTGCTGGATGGACAAATGAACCTTCAGACTCATTTCTGCTTGGAAGAAATGCATAATTTTCACAGTTTGTAATCACTAGAATTACTTCAACCTATTAAAGGGTAGGCTATACTATGGACAGACAGTTTTGCAACTCATTAAAGATGGTACATTGCATTTTTTTTCAGTGCCAAGTGACATCAGAAGGTTGGTTTTGTAAAGTAGACTAAACAAAAACACAAAGATAGCAGACAGGTAGAGAACATCTATTGGCAAAGCATGTTGTTAATGACTTCATTATGGTCCAGGTGTCATAACAGTTCAAGAAAGACTTTTCTTTTTAAGTTTAATTCATATTAAAATGGAAAGTAGGAAAAGAAAATAAAATGTCATAGTTTTTTGTTTTGTTTTTCTAAGTCGGATATGGAAATGATGCAATAAGTTATTATCAGCCTTCCCTGATGGGTACTACCAGCTCAGCTTTTTGCCTAAATATTGCATGATTCCATTCTGATATGAAGGTCATATTTGCTACAGTGTTAAAAAACTTAAGATCAAAAGATCTATCATCAAGAAATACAGCTTGTTTAATGGAAGGGCTTGCTGCTATAACTAGTTTTTATGTGGCAAAAAAGGGGGGGTACTGTATGATTTGTCTCTTTAAACCTGTCAATCCAACCTCTTCAGAGGGTAGTAAACTCATCAAATCATTATAACGATTTAGAAAGATCGTTTAAGAAATCGGAGGTACTGAGCCAAAACCTTGTGCCATGATTAGGAAAAATTAGAAGCATTAAGTTACCTATAAATAGGAAATCAACATATTAACCTTTACTTTATTTAAAGAGGCAGACACAACATGCATTGCAAATGAGGGACATTTCCTGAGAGGGCAGGGTTAAGGAGGGGTTTTAAGCAGTTTCATTTAGTCCCCTGGGAGAATCAAAAAAACATCTGAGAGCAGCAGATTGGCCTGGAAATGAAGACCAGGGATTAAAGGGATATGGCCAAAACTCAGGTTAATCTCAAGAAGCTAAGGGATATGTAAAGTGAAGACCCAAATCAGGTGTTCTGTCCTTGTCAACATAACCCTTACTCTTGCAGCAGCAGCCTATTTCCTCATTTGAAGGACCAAAAAAAAAAAAAGAAAAAGGAAAAGGAAAAGAAATAGCCCTAATTTGTTTTCGATTCTTTCTATAAGAAATAAGGAATAAGAAACAGTAAATCGTTGCGATTTAGCATGTCTGAGAAATACACACACACACACACACACACACACACACTGATTAAATTTCCTTTTAATCTATAATGTATTAAAGAGGTAAATATCCCAGTTAAATATTTAACATGTTTCACTGTTACAAACAAAATAAAATCCAGGTGGTTACGGATAGTTCAAGAAATTTGGTGTCTCTATACACTGCACAGATTTATTTTTCATTCAAAACATAATTTGAACTAGGACACAAGCACATAAATGATTCTGGAAGAGAACAGCCTACTGGGTTTGGCAGTACCAGGGGTACTTTATGGCAGGGCATGGGTTAGTGGCTTGACGTCATTTTTAGTAGTCAAGAAGACCTCCATGAATGCCTGTAACCAACCACAGACCTGCCATAGATCTGCCAATGAGATTATCTGGGTCTTATTTTGAAATTTTAAATTTTGCTTTATATTATGAAATAAGACTGTTAAAACCAGATGTGCTTATCTAAGGATATTCTACACTTCTTTCAAAGTACTCATTAAAAATATTTTTCCTCCTCCAACCGATTCTTGATTACACAGGTAATAATAAAAGCTAAAGTCTGCTAAGTGAAGACTCTGGGTTGAGCATTTCACAAACAAGCTGCATTCCTCACAGCAAACCTGTGAAACAGGAACTGTGGGCTTCAGTTTCCTGACTTCAAAATGGAGATAAAGATACCACTCCACAGTTCAAAAAACTTAAAACCTGAGGAAAAAAATCTGTTAATTAGCATAAGGAATGATGAAATGAGAGATGATGGAGGCAGAGAAAGCAAGCCAGAAGCCTCCTAGCAGCTCTTGCAATATGGAGCCCTGGGAAAGAGGGACCTCTCCAACTACAGGGGCATATATCCTGGCCCCATCGACTTATATACAGTGTGATGGTCTGTCTGGGGCATATCATTTAGTCTGCTACAGCTCATCTTCCATGCCCAGTGCTTTCAGTAGTCATGAGATCACAAACAGGTTTTATGAGGTTTTTGGCAGCTTGCTACAAATGTTTGGTATTTAACAGAATTTTGTTAAGACCTAGTACTAACATTAGATCCTACTCCCCCAAAGCTGATCATAGTGCAAGGGATATATACCCACTCTCCTTCCTTTGTGCCCAAGTGCTATTGACATTTCCCAAAAGAAGATCACAGCTGTGAAGGACCATTACTCTGGTTGCTTTACACACTCTGAACCACTCAGAAGCTAATGTACAGAATTTACTCTTGTTCCTTTATGTGCAAATTTAAATCAATGCACCTATGTCTAGTGATTCTCTTACCTCACCACCATTTTCAAAGTGAAAAAGGCAGAAACTCCTGGAAATCAAGTGACAGGAGTAGTGTTGATTGAAATATACATCCAGGGAGTCAAGAACCTATTTTATCAGAAGAAACCAGACAATTCTATTAAAAATCAAGATCAATCTGATCTTTAGCCATGTGCACATTGATCAAGGATTCAGAGGGCCTCATGTGCAGGCCTTAAAGATTCCTAGCTGCAGTTCAGGCCACAAGCAAAATGTGGGCTATTACTAACAAGAAGAAGAAGAATTTAAACATGTAGTCTCAAACTGCAGCAAGTTAGGAATGTCAAGGCCGGTGCGGGGTGGAGGAAGATATGTTCAAGTTTCCATATATGAGTCTGAGTTGGCCTGAAGGGTATATTGTAATAGGAGGCTATAGTGTGGTTATACAGTTCATGCAGAGGGGGAAATCCAGACTTCACCACTGTACTGGTGCAGCTGAGCACAAAGACGCTTCCTCAGCCTAATGTACTCCACGTAAGCAACATATGGTTATGACACACTACCACAGGTGACCAAAGAATCCTTTCTTTGTTTAAAGACCTGAGAGAATAGAGATGGCTGTTGTTCAGGGGACATAGGTGAGGGCCTTCTCCAAGATTCTCTGTAGTCAGGAAAACTTTCTGTTACATGAAATTCCTTAGTATCGATTTTTGTGTATTACAAGGATACAGTCTCCCAGTGGCTTGGGAGGCTAAGACAGGAGGATTGCAAGTTCAAAGCCAGCCCTAGCAATACAGAGAGGTACTAAGCAACTAAGAGAGACCCTGTCTCTAAATAAAACACAAAAAAAAAGGGCTGAGGATGTGCTAAGTGGTTGAGTACCCGAGTTCAATGCCCAGTACCAAAAAAAAAAAAAAAAATGAATAAAAAAGGATACACATTCATGCATACTCTGAATAGACAAGGTCACAGCTAATTCCAGAAACCACATATGTGTAAATATGTCATCCAAAAGTCTCTGGTCAAAATCTGTACTTTTACTGAGCCTGTGCTACATTGGTACATGGCCTGACACATGTTCTGGCTGGTTTGACTATGCTTAGCAAAATAAGAAAGTGTTTTCCAATGAGAGTTACTTCTCTGAGTTTTAAAAGCAATCTACATTTCTCAGGCAGAAAAGTATAGACATAATTACTGAACACCTACTATGTGGCAGTCACACTGATAGAAACTAAATGGACAGAATTGCATTTAATCCTAAAATCAAGCTTAAAAATCAGTTATCACCACTAAATGTTATGGATGAAGCTAGGCACGCTGTCACATGCCTGTAAGTCACAGAAACTCAGGAGGCTGAGGCAGGAGGATCAAAAGTTTGAGGACAGCTTCAGCAACTTGCTCAACAACTTAGAGACACTCTGGCTCAAAATAAAAACTAAAAAGAGCTAAGAATGTAGCAGAGTAAAGGATCTCTGTATCAAAAAAAAATGTTATGGATGATAAAACAGAACCTGATGCAAAGATTACCTGCATCAAGATAACGCAATTGATGAGATATGAGGTCTGCTGAAAATCCAGCCATGTCTGCCCTTCTAAGCTTAGCCTTTTTGTATCTATCTTAGGAATTCATGTATTTATCATATGCTCACTTTTTAGTTGTTGACAAGAGACATAATCTGTCAGTTCCATTACTATTAAGAGTGGATAAATGAGAACTAGCATTAATAGAGCTCTACCGAGTGTGAGGAAGACAACCGCTCCTCACACATTAGTCCATCTAAACCCCTGTCAAAGTATTTTGACATTGACATAGAATTTGGACTGCAACCTGGGTGGATTGGAAGCAGTACATGGAAATGACAGTGGGGTGATGTAGTATCTCTCAAGAACAGAGAAGAACATTAGGTTACTTGTTGAGAATTGAATAGCATAATCAAGACAGATATGGAAAGTCCCCTTTCAGAGAAAGAATCTCACTTATGCTCAAAAAACATGAAGAAGTATTAGCATATAGTTGGGGTGGGTTGGAGGAAGAGAAAAACCAGAGAAAAAGAAAAGACAGCCCGTGGAACAAGGGTAGGCAGTGCTTCTCCTCATACTGACCATAAAGTATATTATGCACCCCCCCAAATTAATCTGCTTGAACCAGCAAAAGGCAGTTCTGCAGTGAGAATGGGCAAAACAGTATTAGCAATATTAGCCTAGAACAACAAAATATTTGACAATTTTCAATACCTACTGTGACAGTTCTCTGCAGGTATCAACTTCACTAAGTTAACGAACACATGGGGGAACTCATAAAGCATTACTTCCTGATGCGTCTGTCAAGGTGTCTCCAGAGCAGACTTACCTGAATCAGAGAACTAAGTGAGGAAGATCCACCAGAAACACCAGTCAATGAGCTGGGAGTCTCCAGTCTCTCTCTTGGAGCTTGGACATTATTTTCCTGCCCTTAGACATCCTAACTCCAGGTTCTCCAATCTCCGGGGTGCAGGACCCATACAAGTATCCCCACTCCCAGGCTTCTCAGGCCTTCCCCATCTTTCTGATATTTACACCATTGTCATGCCTGATTCTGATCTCTGAGACCTGGCCTGAGCAATGCTACTCAGGCATCCCCTACTCTGTTAGGGGACTTCTCAGCCTCCAAAATCACATGAGCCAGTTGCCCTAATAAATACCATTATGCATATCCTATTGCTCTGTCTCTCTGGAGAACCTAAAATAATATACCTCCTTCTAATCTGAGTAAGATTCACCTAGCAATCTGGCTTCCCAGTTCGGTGGAGGCAGGAGGCCTATAGGTCTATAGGAATCAATCTATTTTGACTGACAGTGACATTTCTCCCTGTAAATTGATGGGCATTCTTCCTGTTAGCCTCTTTCAAGTTTAGTCAAGTCAACCTCCTAGTTGAGCATATCCTGATAGCTTACCAGTCCAAAAATTAAATTCTAACAGTCTAAGAATTATACCTTCAACCATAAATTTACCAAAATATTGTCAAAACAGCCTTTGTGGCCAGGGAAGTTGGCTGTTTATTAGCTGGTGACCAGAATGACCCAGATGGCATTCTTTAAAACATTTATAGAACCCATTTAGCTCTTCAGAAAAGGTGTGATCTATCAGCAAATAGACAGGATTCTTATTTTAGCAGTAGCAGGTGATACTAATCTTCTTATGACACATAATATTGGGGGATAAATTAATCATAACTGTTATGGGCCATTGAAATAGCAAATGATGATAGAAGATGCACTGGGCAAGAACTAGAAAGTTGGGTTATTTCCATAACTCTGCTGCTAATTAGCTATATAACCTTGGAAAAATCATTTAACTGTTCTAAGCCTCAATATCTTTATCCATAAAATGGAGAAATTGAAATATATGCTGTCGAAGGTGCTTCCAAAGCCCAAGCACTCTCTCACTTTCAGTTGAGATGTTAGCTTATCCTCTAAAAGTCAGAACATTTATTTTGTGCTGAAATGACTTCATTTCTTTCAAATATTGGCTCTTGGCTGTCATGGTTTCTCTCGGTGATTAAATGAAAGTCCTCTAGTGGCCCCTAATATTGCCAACCCATCTGACAGTGTATTTCCTGAAAATGCAAAGTGATATGAGCAATGAAGAAAACTGATCTCCACAGTCTCTGTATGATCTGTGACCTTACACACTCAGCACACAGCAATGCAGGCTGGATGAAAATTTAGCCTAAATAATTATACTCTCAATTAAATATGCAATCATTTTCATTCAGGTTCCTGTGAACCATCCCAGAAATAAAGAGGCTAAGAATCACTAAATCAAAATCTCCCTGTCATTTTTGAATAGTTAAGACAATGTTTTTGATTTTCCTAAGATGCTGAGTAAGTCAGTTTTCTACAAATATATATTTTCACACCTTGTGGGTTGGTTTGGCAGATGGAACACAAAGCGGTTTTGTGTTCACTAAATAAGTACCACCTATACATTTCACTTCCAGAGACAGAATGAAGACTGGCATCTTTACAAGACCAATTAGCAAATATATTCATTAATGTCTCTTTCACACCTCCATTTTCAATGCCAACCATTTATTTATATCAATTAAAATCTTCTGCCTTCATTACTCATTATTGACTAACAAATGATGAAGTGATTGTACTTTCCTAAATGTGTTACATACATGCAATTCGAGTTTTCCTAAGCTACTAACACCTAGTCAATATTGTCATATTTAGATGAGTTTTTAACGTGATATTGCCTTCACTTAAAACTATGCAGCTCTTCAACTGCCACTACTGAAGATCATGTTTATTTCAGCATGATATTAGGTTCATGGACTGACCAGTTGGCTGGTTATAACATTTCCAATAATGTGCTGATATAATAAATTCTCTACCATGCAGCTGGAAGAATCTAAGCTAAGAAGCTGATCTGTCAATCGTCTGATCACCAAGTTTCAATATCGCTCCAATGCCCTTAAGATAAAATACCAACTTCTTACAATAGTATGTGATGTTCATGCTGCTCTGTACCTATCTGACCTATCCCCCACAGAGCCAGCAGAGAATTAGAATCAGACTCCAAAGTCAGATGGCATTCTACAAATTCCCCAAACTGCCACACACTACTTTCATGTGCTTGAACTGATTAACAAACCTCTCTGTACCTAAGAGATAACTGGGGTTGACAATAGTGTAGCACCTTCTTCCCTGGGAATTTTAAAGGTGTAACAGATAACAAAATTGGCTATATACATTTTCACTTCCCTCAGAGTTGGAGTCATTTCTTATATACTTCAAACTGGATTGACCATGTGACTTGGTATGGTCAAAGAGACCTTCATAGAAGCTTGGTACCTGCTTGAGCACTGAGATTTGTCCTCTTGCTGATGTTGGAACTCTTGACTTGTTATATAAACAAACCTGGGCTTACCTAACAAATGATCAGAGACACCCAGCCCAGTATTTACCATGCACAAGCCAAAAACTAAACAACAAGTGAGGCCATCCTTGCTCATCTAGACTGGATGAACAGCTAATTGAGCATAGAGGACAGAAAAAATTCAGCCACAATGATCGAAATTTGACATACCTGAGAAAAATTGCCTTGCTATTCTAGACTCATGAACAACAGTCAATGATTCTTTAAGTTATGGGCTTATTTGTCATGCATAAAAAGCTACCTAATACAATTACATGAGATATGCAAGTTGCTTTAAAAATACCATGCATACAGAAAATATGCTATTAGCATTATAACTCAGTAACCTGTATCTCACATTCTGTTCACTGAAGGACATACTTACCATCCTAGAACCTATCATGTGCTCATATGTCTAGGTCTTGTCAAAGTTTATCAACACAGAATACCAGGTTCTTACCCTCACTGGGCAAACACGAAACCCTCCCTGAACCCATGGCATGGTACTACATGTCCCTACAGTGAATTCTCAAGCCCTCTACACTTACCTCAGTGTAGCATTGCCATATTTTTTCTCTTAGCCCTTATAGGTTTGTCACCCACATTCTCTTACAAGCTTCTAAATGGTGAGGGCTTTGTCACTATTGGGTACTAACTAGTTGTTCTTTTACTTTCCACTCCTCTTCCGTGTAGTGCTTATGTCAACCTTATCCAATCAAGCAGAGTTGATCATCCAAAACAAAATTATTTCTCTTTTGAAATGTTTTAAACTGCACTTCTGTTACTAGACTACTTACCTATTACAAGATGCTAAAAATTCAGATCTACACATATCCCTATTAAATGTTACTTCATTAATTTCATCCACTGCTCCTACTCATTGTTTTTACAAAGATATATCTGTCATTTAATATTATAGGTCATTCACATGATAGGTATACTTTTTTTTCTGACCCTCATGTGGAAGACACTGACACAAATGTTGAATAAAGTGGGCAGAATGACTGTCTTTACTAGAGTATGAAAAACCTCCCTGTAGGATAACAGTTATTCTTCTGCTATTCTACCTGTGAAAAAAGTAACTCCATTTGATTAAGCTAATGTTTCTTTATTTTGGTCACAATATGTAATGAAAGAATCCATATGTTAAGATAAGACATGTCTTATTCTAACAATCCAGTAACTCTTTCCAAAGATGAGACTGGGCTACTTTGAAGTGACTTGCTTTTAATTAACACATCATGATGGTTAGTGACCACTGAATTTTTTTTCCCTCAGTACTCAAAAGCCATCTGTTTAGCAATTTCTATTTTAATATTTTAAAGAGAAAGTATAAAAATCTATTGTTTTCAGAATCCAAATGTTGCATAAATATACTAAATCAGAACAACATTTCCATTAACTTAGTATCTTTGTTGTGCTCAAAAAAAAATCAAAGATATCTGACGGTACTTAACTTCCATATATCAATTCATATTATCAAAAGTTAAAATAATAATAATGGCTAACTTTCCTGAACTCTTACTATGTATCAGACCCTGCTCTAAGCTTATTAGGCATATAAACAAATCTGAAAAATAATCCTAGGAAGGTTGCACTAATATGTTCATGTAAAAGAACAACAACCTGGAACATAAAAGGCTGTAACTTGCAAAGTCAAGCAGCTCCTAAGCACAGAGCAAGTACTCAGACCTTAACAACCTAGTCCAAAATCCTGGCTACCATGGATGCAACCAGAGAGACAACTCAACAGTCTCTTAACCACCAGTGAAATCAGGTATCCCTCTGTGTTATCCCATTAAGAAGAAATGTCAGTGGAAGACATCCAGAGTCTGCATATCTCTAACTTGAAAGGTTGTTGGTTTTTCTTTCTGCAAGTAATCACAAACTTCCATGTGGAATGGATAATTATAGTAATTTTCCATCACTCAGGACTTGGTTCTATTTCATTTCATGGAAGAGAAAATTTGATGAGCGGCCTAAAATACATTCAAATGTTTTTCTGTACAGCAGTCCAGTAGTGAAATACAGGATCACTGGAACAAAGCGCCATGATATTAAAGAACATTATTATACATAATGACAAAGGAAAGATTTCCATAAACTGTATCTTTCTGGATAAATATTTAAATCAATGCATCATTTTTCCAATTTATAAAAGTTTATACTTATATTTTAAGAACCATACCATCTATACTGATGACATAGATTGTGTAAACTCTGAACAAAATAACCACAGACTGATCTATACTCCAGGGTGACTGATGTGGAGCACATCAGTCTTTAAGTAGAAATGTCCAATGAATTTGAACTAATAGTTCCTTTCCAACAACCTGTCATATTATCTAATGTGGTCACCCCACTGTGTGACAGAGAACTTCTTGTGCATGCATACTATCAGAGCCAGGTACCCTCATGGTGAGAAAGAACCCTGGTAAGGGGAGATTATGTGACAATTCAGATTATAAAACAATAGTATATAAAAAGCATTATGTTGATCAACAGTGACAATTTTGTGAGAGTTTAGATTATGGAGTACTGTCCTAACACATAGTGCTAAAACAGAAGGGAAAAATCCAAATAAATTCAACAGGTCCTTTGATTTCAGTGAATGTGTCCTATGATCCGATTTACCTTATAAGATGTCTGGTGTCACTAGAGTGCATACATATTCTGATATGCTAATCAGTTGTTATGAAGCCCATTGAATACATCAAAATTCATTTAAAAATATTACCCAGTGTGACAAACCCATTCTCATTCCCTTCAAAAGATCCTTATTTCTCATTTCTATACCTAATAATTCTTGGTTGCAAAGATAAAGCTGGACTACCTGCCTTCTTCCCAAACCTGAAACCTAGTAAGAACAAACAGAAAGACACTTACTGATACACAGAACGTTAAACTTTAAAGTCACCAAGAAGAAGTGATGCTTTTTTTTTTTTTTTTAATCTTGTCAGAGAATGTATTCTGGACATATATTTAAATGTTTGACTTGTCTGTGGTAGTAATTCCTGACATTTTCAAATTGTAGAGAAAGCTACAGGCAGGAAAAGCACAATTACATATCTGACAATTATGTCATCCTGGTTAAACATTTTGGATATTACTATAAGCTGTGTCAGATCCTGCACAAGAGGTGTTTTCTGGAGCTGGGTGATGACAGCAAGGCGTCACAATGATTTATGGTGCTTGTGACAGCATTCAATTAAATTGTTCTTAACTGATTTTAATTAATTGAAAAACAATGTTGGTTTGGGAAACATGACTTTACCTCTGAGGATGAAATACTGATTGAATGAAATACAGCACTTGCATAAAAGCCCTGAATTAAATACAATGAGGGAATTTTAAAAATGAAAGCGGGAGGGTGTTGTTTTTCCCATTACTCTAGGAAACAGACGGATGCATATTACTTCACTGTGGAGTCCAGTAGTGTTCATGCATGGGCTCCAGGTAGGACAAATTAAAACATACCCTCACTAATAATTCCTATGGGGGACCTAATATGTGGTTATCTTCCTTGTGCTCTTGAAACAGCTTTGATCTGTTCTCTTCATCTCTAGGGTCCCCTCCCTCTCCTCCTTACTCCACTAACTCCTTTATACTGATGACATAGATTATGTGGACTCTAACAAAATAACCACAAAATAACTTGCCTTGCAGATTGGTGTTGAAGGTGTTTACATGTTCCAAATTCTATCCAATATAATGTAGCCATGGCTCAACGCCAGGCCCAGCATATATATTTTCTCAGTGAAACAAACCATCTCCACCCTCTCATGTGTTTATTCTTTGGCAGGTATTTTATATGCACTATCTCCATGAGTGCTCATAACTGGCCAATGAAAAAGGGGATAACATTACTTTTGTTTTAGACATGAGGAATCAAAGGTTATCCTGAGATTTTTCAATTTACCCAATGAAGATCATATGAAACCCAGGTCTGTCCAGCATCCAAGTCTAAGCTCTGGATTCTGGAAACACAATGTACAGTCCAGAGATTATGTCACTGCTATTCATGAAATGCATTTACCCTGGTCATTTTCTATGATGCCTGCACACTGACAGAATCACCCAACACTACATTTCTCAGAGCATATTCCCATGGTTAGGTGATAGATGACTTGATCTTCGCATCTTCACGATGCACTGTTTCCATACACATTCCCACTACCTATATGCCACACGCCCACCTCAATTCCACTACTTCTCCCTGCTCTTTACAAAACTGTGTTCAGCTCTCAGTCCTGCTTCTAATCTTCTCCAAGATACTTTCCCTACTGGATGTTATAACAATATAGTTCTTCTCTAGGCTTTCATAGGCTCTATGCATCTTTTTTAAGAGAGAGAAAGAGAGAGAGAGAGAGAGAGAGAGAGAGAGAGAATTTTTTAATTTTTTTTTTAGTTTTCGGTGGACACAACATCTTTATTTATTTTTATGTGGTGCTGAGGATTGAACCCAGCGCCCTGCGCATTCCAGGCAAGCGCGCTGCTGCTTGAGCCACATCCCCAGCCCTCTGCTGCATTTGTATTATTCACCACATTAGATTGGCACTGTCTTTAGCCTTATTATGTCACTAAATTTTGCATCTGAACAATTCTGCCTTACCTATTTTTCAAACATAATCACTGAATTGTATGTTCCCCAAATTCATATGTTGAATTCATAGGTCGAATCTCAATGTCACTGTGTTTGGAGACAGGGTCTTTAAGGTGATGAAGGCTAAATAGGGTCATAAGGCTGGAGCCCTAATCCCATAGGACCAGTGTCCTAATAAAAGAAGGAAGAAATGCCAGGTATAGACACATAGAGGGGAGGTAATGAAAGGACACAGAAGGATCTGGAACAATTTCTGCATACTTTGTAATTTACATGATGAAATACTGATTGAATGAAATTTACTAGCAAATTTTTAAAGGCCTAATAAATTCACGTCATTTGTTCATAGCTCCTGTTGCAATTTATTTATTGGTAGATTTTTTTTGAAAAGATACAAAAACAAACAGAATGCCACTTCCAGTTGGATTGTACACTAAAATAAAAGAAGAAAGCTAAGCTGGGTGGAGTGACACAGACCTTTACTCTCAGTTACTCCAGGGACTGAGGCAAGAGGATCACAAATCCAAGTAAGTAGCAATGATTTAAATGAGACTGTCTCAAAATTAAAAAACAAAAAAAGAAAGTTAAATATTAATTTCTGTGGCATTGAGATCTTCCTAAAAGTTTAATTTTCAAGGAATAAATAGTGTAAGTGTAAAGTGTAAAAATCAAATTACCAGAATAGAGATCCAGACATGAAGAATCTTGAATGGCACCAAAAGTACAGAAACATATATTTCAGTTATAGACAATAATGTAGATCCTAATTCCTCATTGAAAACAATTACTGAGATTTTAAATGTATTCAAAATTCAAAAAAAAAAAAAATCAGCACCCTGCAAGGTACAGTGGCTCATGCCTGTAATCAGAGCAGCTTGGGAGGATGAGGCAGGAGGATTGCAAGTTTAAGGTCAGCCTCAGCAACTTAGTGAGACCCTATCTCAAAATAAAAATGTAAAAAGGGCTGGGGATATTGCTCAGTGGTAAAGTGAACCCCTGGGTTCAATCCCCAGAATGTTCTCTCTGATATGTGAATGCTAACCCACAACAAGGGAGGATAAGATTTGAAGTTCATTGGACTACACAAAGGAGAATGAAGGGAAGGGAGGGAGGAGAACAGAAAAGGCAGTAAAATGAATCAGACATATCTTTCTTATCTGCATATATGAATACATGACCAACATAACTCCACATCATGCACAACCACAATAATGGGATCCCAATTGGAACAAGTTATACTTATTCTACATATGTGTAATATTTCAAAATATACTGTCAGGTACAAAAGATTTACAAAAATAAATATATAGGAAAAAACATTCAAAGTCCTCTGCAGTGATGCACGCCTATAATACCAGGGGCTTTGGAGATTGAGGCAAGAGGATCTCAAGTTCAAAGCCAGCCTCAGCAATGGCAAGGTGCTAAGCAACTCAGTGAGACCCTGTCTCTAAATAAAATACAAAATAGGGCTAGGGATGTGGATCAGTGGTTGAGTGCCCCTAAGTTCAATCCAAAAAAAAAAAAAAAGAAACAAACATTCAGCATATTAGGTTAAACATTCTCAAAATATCTCCTTTGCTTCTCTGTGTCAGAATTAACCTGAAAACCTTATGGGGCAACATCTTTGGCCTCACCTACAACTACTAAAAGACAATCTCTAGGTGTTAGAACCTTACAAGCTACATGTTAAATAAGTATCCTAGGAGAGATTTACCTCTTCTTAGATTCAAGAACATTCTCAATTGCAAGGTAAAAATACCCAGGAACTGTTATTGAAAAAAAAATGTGAGAGCTATGTCACACAGAAATTTTCACATTTTGATTTAGAAAAAAATAACTGTTGAAAGACAATAATGACAAAAATCCACAATTAACCTTTTGGATTAACATTTATTTTTAATAGTATTGTTTCATTTCAAAAGATATTCACATTTAACCAATCTTCATATTGACCAAGAAAAATCCTTCTTCAGACACACATTTCCAAGGTAACAAAAACACACAGAAGCTAACAAGAATCTGCTCTAGTCAGGTGGGAAAACCAGATATGGAATGATATGAGCATTGCTCTTAAGCAAGTGATCCCATGACCAGTCGGCTAAGCCTGGGCTGAACTCCTCTGCACCTCCGTGTCACATCTACAACAGAAGTGTGCAGGCTAGACGCCACTCCAGTACCTACTACTCTGCAAATGAGCTTTGGAAGCACTGTTGTCTAAACCTACAGGCTGGAATGGCACTCTGTTCATTGGCAACACTATTGCCAAGCATATAAAGGTCCAGATCCACATTCAGTCAGTGTTTTTATGATAAGCATTGAGTATAAAGCAAATGGTGAGAAGACTCCACAGCTATCATCTACCCACGCTGGCTCTCTTCTCCTTTTAACCAGTGGAAGCAAAGGCTTCGTGCCCCACAAGTTTTACAGCATACTGACTCTTTCCTGTAAAAGACTAAAACATCGATGGCATGGAATCATCATTGATTCACAAGTCACAGTCACGTGTGCATTTCTAGTGTAAACATTAACCATGCATTCACTTAAGTCCAGAACATCCCTTCCCAGGAACTGTCATTTTGTATGTATAAATATTGATTGAGCTTTGCTTCCTACTACCAGATGGTAGACCTGTGAAATACTAATAGAGCTGAAGAGATTCAAACAGATTATCATTCACTGACAGGCACTGGAGACCATCATGAAGGCCAAAGTTTTTATTTCAAAAATAAGTAATTAGAGTTGACAGCAGAAGTATAAATAGGGCCCTGATGAATTAAATTTGTTAATTGGACTTCCCCATGGTAGCCGTTAACCCAGGACTGTTTGATCATAAAATGTGTTCACATATCTGTATCCCACTGTGTGTGCATATGCACGTGTGTGTGCATGTGCACATGTGTGCTTGGACTCATGTCATAGATGATAATGTTGCTTTATATTAACTAGTAAAAATTGGTTGTATCTATTCCACATAAGGCTTTGTTAAATTACTTACTGACAGAATCCCCTTCTGACAGAGACCCATACACACAAATCATGTGCTACAAAAAGGCTATTGCTTCTCTAAGCTTATATTTATAGAGGCATGGACATCGTTGTATGGAAAAGGCTTAAAATAGATACCTCTATTGCTTACATCACAAATATTCCCTTCTTTCTACTGAAGAAATATATAAGGCGTCATATCAAATGATATGAAAAAACTGTCTTGGTAACAAATGAGAAGTGGATTATCACAGGCCTCAGCACATACCCTTAATACCCCAACCTAAGTCAATAATTAGGGCTTGCACTTCATATATTCCAGATGAAAATTTCAGGAGATTCTCCCCCACCCCCACCAAACACACACACAGTCTGTTCCATTGCAATCAATGCTGTGATTCTGACATTGAATCAATATAAATTGTAAAGTCCCTGCATGGCATTTCCATATGCATGTGTAGGAAGGCAAGGTCAATTTTATCCCACAGCATTCTTTCCTCATCTACCCCAAAGACCACACAAGAGGAAATGCAAGGTTAATTAAACCAGGTGCTCTGCAAATGCTGATACATTGCCTGCCTTTCCTTTCTATTTTAAACCCTATCAGTTAAGTCTAAGGCAATTTAAATGATTTTACACAAACTCAGGACTCTTTTTCCCCCATCCTTCACTTCTCACTCTCTTGAACCTTTCCTTACCAACCAAAGGATAACACCAGGTTTTTGCATTGTCCTATTTGTAACTACCACCAAATGACAGCCACCTAACCATCTTGTAGAATACTGAAGAATGCTTGCATCTAGATAAATGAGCCCTGTGAAAATGTCCAAAATCTAGACTCCAGAACATGAGGTTTAAAGACTCCTGTCCAGATGCCCTACAATCAGTTACAAGTCATAACAAGTCACTGCAAAGTACAGTCTTTACCTCAAAATCAGCCCTCTGCTTGTATTCTAACTTGCACATAGGATAGACTATCATTTTTATTTTCTCAACTGGGAATACATTTATACTAATGAAATTTTGGATTTGTTCAAATTGTCGTTCAACTGGAAATCTCAGATGAAAAATTAATGCAATGGCAAAAAGAGCAATGAAACAGAGCCAGTTTGATCTATTACTGACATTTCAAACTTCCAGTTGCAAACTGCAAATATCAATGAAAATTTAGACTTATGACATCGTCTAGCCATCTACAAAGTTTATTCCAACTGAAGCCGATTCTCTGTGAAAATCAGTGTCAAATTCCAGAGAAAATTCATTATGGGAATGATGTCATGACAGGCTTTCTTTCTGCAATTCCCCCATAAAGTCCAAAGTAATCTTCTTCCAGAGGTAATTAGTAAGAATTACTAAGCTGGTTAGTAACCAAGAAGCATTCTTACTTCACTAAAGATTTAAAATCTAAGAAATTATGGAAGTTTACTCAAAATAATCACGTTTGGAAATTGTCACTTGATCTCTCAAGCTCACCATCTTTTTATCTCAATGAGTATTTTCTATAATATTCATTGAGAGGTGAGGCCACAGAGAATTATAACGTGTTAGGACTTATAACATCTCTCCCTCTAAAAAGGAACTAAAATTATACTTATGAAGTTATAATTCAACCTCAAAATATAATTGGTAACCTTAAAAAACTGTGAAAAGATTCAGTGGATATTTTCAAGAAAGTTGTTAGGTGAGAACATATTTAAGCCACCTCATAAATGAAAGAAAACAAAATCAACTATTACAAAATAACTTGTCACCCATTTCAAACTTCATAAATTTTTTATACTTTCCATTTAATTGAATCATGTACTCCTTTTCTGTGTAGTTTAATCCAATTTCCTCTTATTCTTCTCACATTTCCGGTGAAGAACAGAACTTTATAATGAAGTATTGTTTACTTACAGAAAGTTTAGCAAATGGGTCAACACCTCCCACAGAAAGATGTATTATCTAATCAGATTTCTGCACACTAAAGGAAAAAAAGTATATTATCTCCTTTGGAAACACATGCACATACATGGAAATAGTGGCAGGGATAATTTTCCCAAAATCATGATATTCAAGTGGCTCATTCACAATTCTATGATATACTGCTAAAAAATGCAAGTTCTCTCCATGAGGCTGATTTCATGGGTCTCTGAATCATAAGGGAAGGACTTCGGATATTATTTTCTTTTAACCCCCACCTAATTTTAGAAAATCTCTGAACTTAAAGGGAAGGGGCCTACCAGTAAGACAGAAGCCACATAGAACTCATCATCTCTCAAGGAACTGCATACTATCATTAGATAGTTCTGACAGCTATCATTTCTTCATTATATTCCATGAAAATCAGTCTTGTCACTCACATCCATCCCGCCTATTTCTCCCACTTGGGATCACACAGAAAAAATTCTAACCCTTATTTCATATGTCCTCAAATATTTGATGACAGCTATCATGACTGTCTTCTACCTTAAGTAAAATGAACAGGTTCAAATTACTCCCATTTCTTGAGGATGACCTTCAGAGTAAAGCCAGATGATCACGGAAAAAAAAAAAAAAAAAAAATTCAGTGGCACTGCTTCAATTCTTTGGCCTAAAATAATATAATACATTTCTGTGGCTTTCAAACTAATATAAATGAATATAATAACTTCCTTTTGTTCATGGCCGATTACATTATATTACAACAGCACGACTTCCAGGGCTAGCATGCAAAAGTAATTTATTTTTCTCCCACATCTGTAACTATTTGGGAGAGCAGCTAAGTCTTCATAATTATGCTGCAGACACAGTAAATAGAGCAAACCCAAGAGGTCACACTGTGACTATAGTTCAGGGAGAGAACAATTATTTTATCCCATATAATTTGCATCCAACATTTCATATACAAAACTAAGGAAGAAAAACATAACACGGGCTTACAAAATTACTATAGCCTTTTAATATCCACTCTTCTTATTTTTCACTTCTGTTAAACAGCTTGTCTGTCTGAAATCACACACACACACACACACATACACACACACACACACACACAGTGTAAATGACATGCCTGGACAATTTCCATTAAAAAGCCATTTCCTTTTAGGTTGTGATTCATTTGACTTTGTCTGACATAGATGAAGTTGTTATGAAATTAACTAAAATTGCTATGTGGTTCAATTTTTCTTCTTTTTCTCTTTTCTTTTCCCCTACATAAACACAATTCCTACCAGCTTCGGAAGGATGCTCAAAGTCAAGTAACAGGGTTTCTGCTTTTATAAGAGATACTGTCCAGCACATTTTTTTTTTTTTTTAAAGTAGAGAAAAACCTGCTGTCTAAAATGCAAATCAGTAACAAAAAAGCACCTTCCCTGGGAACCATGACTGTAACAGAGGTCACCCACTACTAAGAAATAAAACCGGTGTATCTTGTGATTTTCAAAATAGCATCATTAATGAAAAATGTGAAACATTAAAATGATTTCTAGCGATGCTGATGGAGAAAAAAAAAAAAATCAAGTCCACAGCAATTTTCCCTGCCAATCAAAGGATCTTGCCTAGACTTCCCTTGTTTTAGAAGTCAGATCTCCTCATGGGGAGATCAATGTGAGCCCCTTGAGAAATACGGTCTGATAGCCTTTGTTTTTTAACATGAAAGAGCTCCAAAATGTAAAAAGCAAAATTAAAAAGCACCATGACAAGGACAAACAACTCAGACTGTTAATGAAGTACAACCAGGGAACCCTGGTAAGAGGGAACAAGCCTCCAGAGGAGATGGTCTGAGGTGACCATTTGCATTTTTGTTCCTGTGTATAGTGGTAATGACTAAGATTAAATAAGAACTATATTAGCATGTTTTTGCCAATGAAATGTGCTTACTCGCTGCTCTCAGAAGCCCTGCCTCCTCCTGCACCTGTTTATAAATGAGCTGCCTCACAGTGGACAACTGACTAGGGGTATTCAAACCCATCTACTTAAGCACAATTATCAAAAAGCAGGAGACAATGCACTCAGCTAAGTAAACTCTCATTACTACACACCTTCTGCTAAGCAACCAGGTTTCCATTCTAGAAGTTAAAGTCATGACAAGTTGAGTTGTGTTGATTCAGATTTAAATATCAGTTCTGGCACTTAGGGCCTAAGGCCCTGGGTAATTATTTTTGATTCTCTAAACTTGCAGTGTCCAACATTACCCATATATTGCTGCTGAGCACTTAGATGTGGCTAGTGTGACGGATGAGCTGAATTCTACATTTTATTTCATTTTAATTAAATATGAACGTAAAAGTAGAGCCTATATTCAGAGAATGGAAAAACTTTTAAACATGTTGGAATAAATCGGGTATATAAATCTATTGTTTCCACTAAACTTTTTGTGAAATCTAAGTACAGATCAAATAAGTGTTTCCAATGACACTTTAGCATCCAGATAGAGATGTAGAAAGAGCTATGGGTTTCAAAGACTTCCAACAAAAGAAGAATGTAAAATATTTCATTAATAATGTTTCATATTGATTATATGCTGAAATACTTTAAATAAATTGAGTCAGGTAATGCATATTTTTAAAACTAATTTCATCTGTTTCTACTTTTTTTTAATGTGGCTTCTACAAAATTTTAAATTACTATGTGGCTCACTTATATCTTACATTATGTTTCTTTCAGACAATACTGCTCTGAAACTTCATTTCCTTATCCGTAAAATGAAAAGGTAATAACTATATTTTAGGGTTTTGTAAAAATTAACAAGCACAGCCCAGTGTGGCAAGTTAAAGCCATCTCAGCAACTTAGCAAGATCCTATGCAACTTAGCAAGACCCTGTCTCAAAGTAAAAAATTAAAAAGCTCATACTTAAACCATAGTCTTCAGTGTTTGGCATACCATTCAGTAAATGGTCATTTTTATTAATATAATACAGAAAATGGATTAATTATTTTGAACAACATTCAATATCTTCTAATCTTTTTTTTTTTTTTAAATTTCTTAGTTGTAGATGAACATGATACCTTTATTTTATATATTTATGTGGTACTGAGGATCAAACCCAATGCCTCACATGTGCTAGGCAAGTACTGTATCATTGGGCTAAAACCCCAGCCCTCAATACCTTACAATCTTAAGACACCTCAACTTCCTAGACCCCTAGTTTTGTTCCTTCCTCATTAATACTTTGCAATATGATTATCTTCATCAATATTTTATGTAGGCACTCCAAAGAAGGGATTAAATATAAAATGAACTCATCCTCCATCCTGCCTTCAGACAGCATATGTCAAAATCTTTCTTTGTTCTACTTTGTGCACAGAGTAGAACACTATCTAGTCAACTGAAAGAAGGCCCTTCACAGCAGCCTCTGAAAGTTCCCTAAGAGTCCTGATGACCGTCCCAGGAGGAGCAGACCAGGAACCTGCAATTCTTTCCTTTGGTTAATGGGTCATTCTGTTGCATCTCTTTTCTATTACACTTATTTTAGCCTTCCATTTTCACAGTGCAAGATCAAGAATCCTAAAGAAAAAACTGGAGATTAAATACCATCCATGAAAGGATTTCCAGATTTGGCTCCTAGGCCATCCCTACTTGGAGATGCAGAGCTTTTCTCATTGTTTGAGACCCACTGACATCAAGGAAAGGTTCAATGCTAAATAAACATTTCAAGTAGAAGAGGCGGTTGTTGAATTTATCTTCAATGGATTAATAAAGAGTCAAATTCTATCCGTTCTCCCTCCCCCAAACTGGCAGATATTGCATGCTATTGCCATTAATCAGACACAAAAACTTTTGTTTCTCCATTACACAATGTATGCACGTATTGAAATACACTGTACATGAATATGTATGGTGTGTGTCAAAAATAAAAATTTACAAATAAGCATGCATGTAATTCTGGAATCTGTAATTACTTCAAGATAACACAATTCCTTTATTGAAGAATGGTATTTAGAATTCAGGACACAGGCACTAGGTGTGCATCTGCTATTGGAGTGTCATCATTTCCAGTCCCTCTGGATAAAGCTAGCAAATGTGTGTGTGAGCCCATAACCAAAACCACACATACAGCACACATACTCACACATGTCCATATTTCTGTGGATATTTTAAAAACCATGTGTTCACACATGCATACTGATACCTCCAATTCCAGCCCAATTCTGCAGTCTTTATTATATGTATTTTTCTTTTATTACTTATAATTTCCAATTATGAAAAATACTATTATCTACAAAATTGACTTTGTTCAATCCCTGAATTTGCAAAGTAGATTGACAACTGTTAAATCATACCTCTGTGGGAAACCAGTTTACTAACTAAACCAGGATATTTGTTATTTGCTTATATTTCTTTTTGTCTTTATTCTCAGAGTGTCCAGTGAGAATGCTATTTTCCAAAGTTACTTTAGGTTAGTTCTTCTCTTTCTTCAGGTTGTTCTTAAAGTCACTTTTGATACAATTAATTCATTTATTCCTACTTGTGCTCCCTTTCGGCTCCGCCCACATCCTGGGGAATTTATTTTTTTTCTTTTAGATATATAAAACATTACTCAGGTTCTAAAAGGCCAAGCTAAACTAAAGGTATAAAGGTATACTCTTCTCTCTTTTCTTTCCATTTCTTCCTTATCCACCCACCCTTAGAGGTAATTTATCTTATTAGTCTCTGATTTATATTTTTCCTCTATTTCTTTTGTGCAAACCAGCAGATACATGCCTATTTTTCATACATCCCTTTTCTTTCATTATTGGAATATAGCTCACTGACCACCCCTTTGCAATTTTCCATTTGACCCTGAAACACAGTAGCAACCAAGCCTCAGTAATCTTCTTCCTTTTCACAGATGCCTAGCACTCTACTCATGTACTAATTTATTCAATTACTCTCCTACTTGTGGACATTTACATTTTTCCAATATTTTGAAATTATCAATAACACTTCAATAAATAATTCTATTCCCACTTATTTTCACATAGAGATAGATCTTTTTCACAAACTTCTTGAAGTTTGTGATGATGGTTTTATGTTGCCAACTCTTCCTCCAGAAAGGATATACCAGTGGGTAGTCCCACTAGCAGTAAGTGACAGTTACAGGCCCCACATATATTTTATTTTTCTTCTGACAACCCTCAACAAAGCACAGAAATCATTGAGAAGGAAGAAAAGAAGGAAAGACTCACAAGAATGAACACACTGGTGTCTAGTTTGAAAATAATTGTTAATTCTTTACTGCCTAAAAACTGAAGCATGGAAACCACTGAAAGTTCCACAAGGCTCTCTCCATATCATCTTCTGAACTTTCTCCTGACATTCCTTCTATTCGGGTGCCTGCCACTCCTCAAATATTCCGTGGTCAGCTCCCAATGTCAAGGCTTTGCTCAAACTCTTCCTTTTGCTAGAAATTCCAAAGCCCAACCATCTTAACTTATCTTAGTCTCACCTGTCCCTCTGCTCAAGACCCTACTTCTTCAGAACAGGTTTATATTTTATGCATGACTAAGTGCTCTAGACATTCTTCAGTCACCCCATCCTGATGGGTGGAACTGTCCACTGTAGGACTGTCAGCTCCTGGCAACCTGACTCCTGTGCACAGTTCCATATATGACAGTAAGGACATTATCTCACTCAACTCTGAAGCTCCAATGGTACTGCAGGTGCATGGATTTTCAAATGGATAAAAAAAATGAATAAATACTAATTTCATTGCGCTTTATTCAAAGGCAGATTTGTCTCTATCTCCTATTCTCATGGTTTTATTAAGGTTCAAATACCACTTCTCTTAACACTTTGAAAGAGACGGTGTCAATACTTTATTTTAGTGCTGCCAAATCATCCTTCCAACATTTTCCCTCTTGCCATTATTTGGAAATTCTATTTGCTTTGCTTAATTATTTACTGGTATTATACAACCCTACTGCAGAGCCCTACTCTACCCATACATACTTTAATGCAATATTCTGTCCACAGAAATTAGGACAACAAAAATATTAAAATTCTAGGTAGTCAATCTTCATTCTAAAGAAGACTTGGGGAACAGTATCACGTACTGAGATATTAATTCACATTTTGTTCTGGTCCATAGGAGTCCTCCTCAACCCACTATCTACAGCAAACATACTCTACAGAATATCTGAGCCTTAAATCAAGAGAAGCGGGCCCCCCACCTTTCCAAAGCAGAATGGAGAGCAGTTGTTTGTAGAAGCATGCATTCACAGCAGCTACTGAGCTGAAGTGAGATGAACAAGAAATGTCCACAGGAGTCAGCAGCTCAACAGGGGAGAAAAGATTGGCTTTCCTGAGAGGAGAAAAGAGCCAGGATATATGGGGAAAACCAGGAGTATCAAAGTTCTGGATCCTGCTTATAAGCTGAGCCTAGATCATTGGGAAAGAGCTCACTGAGATCACTGGAAAACTCTTGGAAAACTGCCTACACAGCAGATGTTACTTCCAGGAGTTACATTGCGCAAGAGCAGCAGATGAGGTCCATGAGGCTGAGCCTAGGGTCTTTAGATTCAAGTTCTCCAAGGGGGCAGCCCTGCAAGCAGCATCCCTGAGACTGGCCAGAAAGCAAATGTTCCGACTATAAAGATGAGGGAATCCCCATCACCCAAAGACTAGGTTCGTGCCCTCGGTTTCAGATACCCAAGTTCCAACTGGGAGATGCCAAAGAAGCCTTCCAATCTTTGATCCTTCCCAGTAGAAATCATGGGTCCTGTCAAACTTGAGTGTGGGTCTCATTATTCCTTACATCCTGGCAAGTGTAGACACTTGGTCTTACTTAACTAGCACTGTTTGTAATCCAGCAATCCTTCTTCTGGGTATACATGGAAAGAAAACGAAATTTGTGTCTCAAAAACATATCTGCACTCCCATGTTCACTGAAGCATTACTCACAACAGCCTTGACATGGAAGCAGCATACATGCCCACCAATAGATGAATGGGTGGAATAGAAGAGAAGAATAGAAGAAAATGTGGTATATAGATATGGTGGAATATTATTCAGTCATAAAAAGGAGGGGATCCTGCCAATGGCGACTACATGGATGAATCTAGAGGCATTATGCTAAATGAAATATCCAGACAGAAAAAGACAAATACTCTATGATCTGACTTACATGTGGAATCTAAAAGAATCAAACTCATATAAACAGAAAGGAGAATGGTGGTTTCCAGAAGCTGAGATGGGGGAGAAAAAGGGAGATGCTGACCAAAGAGTACAAACTTTCAAAGATGAAATAAGTTCTGGAGATACTGCAC
This sequence comes from Callospermophilus lateralis, assembly GCF_048772815.1. NCBI lineage: Eukaryota > Metazoa > Chordata > Mammalia > Rodentia > Sciuridae > Callospermophilus > Callospermophilus lateralis. The sequence continues at coordinate 55,960,759 of NC_135308.1, forward strand.
TGCATACTTGGAAACTGCTGAGAGATCTTAACTGTTCTCTCTCACACACACAGACACACACACACACACACACACACACACACACACACACGTACAAATGATGACTATGTGAGGTGATGGATGTGTTGACTAACATATAGATTTTCATCTCCCATTACGTATCAAGTCACTTAGTATTCCTTAAGTATATATTATTTTATTCTCCAATTATATCTCAGTGAAGATGGAAAGAGAATAAAAAATGGAGTGAAAATAAGTTCGAGTTGCTTTATGAGCATCTCTGAAAGCTTTGACCAATGTCCAATATCTCAATGCTACCATAATTAGAACAAAATTTTTCCAGTAGAAATGAATTAATAACTGAAGTTCTGAATATGCAGCATGCACTAATCCTGGTTTTAAAAATCCCTAATGGGCTTTGTAGCAATGCAATTTGGCAAAGTGAGTAAAATCCTCCCATAATAGATAAAGGTAATTAGAGATGCAGAACAAATTCTTTTTAAATGCCCTGCATGCAATTCGGACACTTTAGTTCCTTCTTCAGAAATGGGGAAACTAGTGAAGGGAAGAAATGCAACAAATCGAGAAGAGAATAAAGGAAAATTGAGCCACAGTAATCACAAAGGGATTTGAGGCTTAATGTTGTTAGAATTCCTTCTCACTATTTTGATTTTCCAAAAATCTCCTGAGAAACTGGCCAACTTACAACTAATGAATCTATTTACAAATAGCCAAATAGCCTAACTTTTGTTCAGGTTACCAGAATGGGGACAGGCAGCTAAAAGAAATGAGTATGTGGGGAAGGAGAAACAGCAACCAGTGGATGAGTATTTTGCGGGGGGGGGGGGGAATGTATTCTTCTTTGACTTGGTTGCACAAATACCTTTCCATAACTAACAGAAATCATTTCAAAGAAGTATAGGGTTCTTTTCAGTACATGAGGAATAAATTTGGTTTACATCAAAAAAAAAAAAAAAAAATGCCCAGTTAGACTTCAAATGGAGTTCATCTCTACACATCTGTATCTTGGTTAGCTGAAACTGAATAATATAAGAGATAGAAATGGAAAAAAAGGAACAGAAGAAATGGAATTTAGAGTCAAGGCTGAAGTTGGAGTCACTGCAGCTCCTGAAGAGCAGGCCAGAGGCCAACGGAGATGCCAGATTACACACAATGACCGTCATACCACCACAGACAGCCCATGAACTTGGTGGAGACCATCAAGACCTCTATGGTATTGTCATTGTACAAGACAACCAGCAAGTGGCTTCAGATTATTTCACCCTATTAGCTCTGAGCTTATGAACACTAATTCTGAGCAGCTTAGTTTTCACTTAGGGTTCTAGACATTGTTTTGGGAGTTTTGCTCTAGAATCCAGTACCCCAGGGTGGCCAGAAGGAGCAGAACACTGGTTATCTCCTCCAATAACTGGCTTGACACACCTTCTAGTCACAGCTTCTCAAAGTCTTACATATTGGTTGAATTTGGCAGACGGTAAAATGCAGCCCTATTTCTGATGATAATGTCTTTTAACAGTTGTCAAGACTGATTTAACAGAAGGCTAGAGTAATACATAACTCCCAAATGGCTTTCTTATCCTTATGTAAAACTTTGGGGCCCCATGAATAATTATTATTTTAATTTCTTCTTTCCTTAAATGACACATTCTCTAAATCACAACATTTCTAACATTTCTGGTTCTTAGGTTATTTTTCAATTTTATACTGTCATCTAAAAGTCACAACTGTGCAATCACAGGGCTTTCACCTATGTGGCCTACAAACTCTGAACCTCAGTCAGACAGATGTGACCCTGCTTTACAATGTTGATGGCCTCCCAGTCAGATTCACAGAGCAGGAATAATTCTGCAGGTTCCCCAAGCCCTCTATGAGTGGAAGGTTGGCTTTTTCTAGGTGAAATACCCTTCTCCAGACTCACTAGGGGCCTAACGTGTTATGGAGCTGTGATTTTTCTTTACCATTCTGTGTTCTGGGTCAAGAATACAAAGTTTTTATTCCAGATCCCTGAAACAATACCATTCATCCATTCATTTTTCCTTTTATCTCACATAACAAAGTGAATACTACCCAGAACAGCAAAATGAATGCTATCAGCTCTACCAAACTCACCTATCAGCTGCTAAAGAGAAAAATTTTATTTATAGATTTCCAGACCCCTAGAAATTGAGCTTATGCAAAGGTTCACATGGAACCAGTTAGTACTTCTAAATAAAACTGTGGTCGAACATTCCAAGTCAAGGTCATTTCGCCTATGTTACAGAGTATCCTAGCATGAGTGGCATAATGCCCCTAGGGGTACACAGGGAAAATGTTGCCTGAAGATAAAGTGGCCCTGGATACAAGGGAAATTCCTCTTCTGCAAACAATGAGACCATCACCATTTCCATTGACAAGCAATTAGCCAAGTAATCTAGCTACATCGTGGACCTAGTTTTCACCCAAGTGAAAATCATGATTATTGCTTCTGTATGAAAGTATGAACTTAAACACACACACACACACATAACAGAAATGTATCACAGTTTAGTGAGTGTATGGTTTATCTGTTAATATCTATCTCTTTGTCAATTAGAACAAGTGAATTTTGAGATCACTGTCAGAAACAGACTCAACAGGAAGAAAACATACTCTAAAGAGGAAAATGGATTAAAATAAATGTGAAGTTTATAACTCAGAATGATACACTATATTTAAAACATTTTGGCCAGATTTTTCCTACTGCTAAATCAGAAAATAGATGCAGCTTATTTGCCAGTGATAACTGATATAGATAACTGTGAAACTGTTGGTAGGTTATATTTCCAATTCATTGCATTAAACCTGGTATTTAGATGGATGGTGTTGGTGATGGTGAAGGAAGGTGATATTTTTACCATTCTTGTGCAGATAAACTTTCTGCCTCCAAAAATAGTAAATTTTTTAAACATTTAATTAAAGAGGGTTCTATAACCTGTATGTTGTAAAGAAATAAATATTTGCTATTAGTTTAATAAAAGCCACTTATATAGACTCCACGAGTAATTGTTTTATGTGCATAATTTCTACATTCTGTATGATTATTTCAGCAAAAAGATACACTAGCGTAATACAGTTTAATAGAGTTTCATGTAATCTTTATCTTTTTCTACTTATTTACAGAATTATCCAAGACCATAATTTGCTGTTGAGTTTCTAACTAAATCTTTCTTTGGTTTAAAATTAATTCATTAAAAAAAATAGCTTTAGAAATTACTCTTTATTAAAAGTTTTCAAAGTTTTATGTACTTTTTGAGTCTAAATATTGAAATGATAGTTTTTTGGGGTTTTGTTTTGTTTTGTTGGTACTGGGGATTGAACCCATGGGTGCTTAACCACTGAGCAACATTCCCAGACCTTTTAATTTTTTATTTTAATACAGGGTCTTACTAAGTTTCTTGGTACCTTGCTATGTTGCTGAGGCTGGCCTTCAACTTACAATCCTCCTGCCTCAACCTCCAGAGTTATGGGGATTACACCCATGCATTGAATGGATCTTGATATAAGATTTCTTCACCATGGCTATGCTAGAATTATCTGGTGAACTTTAAGAAACACTGGTGCCTGGGCACCAATCCAGTGTAACTCAAAAAAGAATCTGTGCATTGAGGCCTAAGAATCAGCACTTAAAGACTTTGCTGGGGGCTGGGGTTGTGGCTCAGGGGTAGAGCGGTTGCCTGGTGAGTACGGGGCGATGAGTTTAAGCCTCAGCACCACATACAAATAAATAAAATAAAGATATTGTGTCCAACTACTACTAAAAAATAAATATCATTAAAAGAAAATTTTAAAAAGGCTTTGCTTGTGACTGCATCCACATTTGAGGACCTCTGCAATAGACAAATCTGTGCCTCGATAAGACACATCTCACTAATAGAGGTCTTCCCTTCAAATTTAAATTTAAATGTTTCATTCTCTTTTTAAATCAGTGTTTCAGGAAGAAGAAACCTGTTTTATCCACCCTGTGTCTTCAGTCATTATTTAACTGAGACTTTCCCAGTCCCTTATAATATTAATAATAGTCATTTTCTTATTCTTTATTATCAATAGTCTCAAAAGTGAAAAATACCCTATACAGCCTTCCTCAAGCATCGGTTGTCAAATAAATAACATTCATATAGATCATGTTCCAACTAGTATTATTAGTTTGGGAATTCATTAAAAAAAACATTAAAGTGTTAGTCCAAGATAAAAGTTTATTAAGATAAATATACTGGTGTTTCCGAATGGTAAGACTAATCCCTCCCCAGAGGGAATCCTTTGTAAATAAATACTTCATTTTAAATTAAAAATAAAAAGTATAATCAGTATATTTAGATATATATCCATTAACTTCCATGTTCATTAAAGCAGCTAACTTGGAGTTACCTAGCAATATTATGACTGCAAGACAGAACAACAAGAAGAAGATGCTGATTTTTATTTAATTACTTGTTAGAGAAGCAAAATAAAGTTAAGGAAATAGCACATTTTAATGAGCACAGGGGACACGCTTATCCCAGAAATTATGGCACAAAGGCAAGTGTTATAAACTGTCTTCTCTATCAAATTCAATAACATTACTTATGAAAAGTCATATGCATAGGACAAAAACCTAGGAATCCTACTCTTCCCCTCACAACCCCTCTCCTATACCGAAGCGGTCTTAACATGGGAGAAAAATTTCTAATAAACCAACTACAGAAATGAGTAAAACCGGTATTAAGAAGAATCATGGGGTTCTTCAGTATAAATTTGGTGTGTTGTTTCCTATAAGAGAAGAGGAGATTGCAGTATTATGTTTATTTAATTTGCAGTTAACTTAGTTTAGCAGTAAACAGTTATAAAGAAAGGAAAACTATGCAGCAGTTGTTCAAAACAGCTGGTAGCCAGCCAGGCTGGGAACAGGCTGTCCTGGGGTTACACCAACAGCAGCATTCAGAGAACAGCCACTGTTCCATGAGGCATTTCAAAAAGACACAAAATATGACCAGGTTTTTTCCTACTTTAGAAAAACATTTTTTTTTTTTCAGACTAAATTCCTGTCTCTGCAAATAGCTCTGAGCCTTTGGAGATTTACAACTGCTCTTTACAAATGAAACCAGCTTAGATGGATATTAAGTGATGGAAAATAATACAATAGTTTAGTACATAAAAGAATAACTGAGAATATCTGAAGGGACAAGTCATTAAATGTGGATATTCAAAAAGTAATGTGAAAGTCATTCATAAAATAGAATGTAAAAGTGAGGAGGATACCTGGACTTAGATGCTATTAAAACACTCTTTGCCAAACTGAACGAAGGACACAGGCTAGGAATGGAGGGAGTGTCCAGCAAAAAGTGTCAGAGGCATGGTAGGATTTATTTCCAGTCATAATGAAGATGCAGGCTGCAAGTCACAGTGGAATGAGGCTGTCCCAGGCACACTCACAATGGAGCATTCGACAAGAATCCTTTGCATGGCCCATCAGAGTATCTTCAGGAAAGGCGGTACTGCAATGTTAGCATTTCAAATCAGAGTATGACAAAAAAATATTAGAAAGAGTTGCAATTACTAATTTAGTGGAAGAAACACACACACACTTGGTGACACAGATGTGGGTCTTTGATCGATGCTGCCCCTCCTATCGATGCTGCCCGTGAAGCTACAGAGATGGCCATAGAAACTTCTCTCCTTCCTTGAACAGAGAGCAGAGAGAGCAGAGAGAGCAGAATAAAAATGAGAAAATGCAGCACTGTCAGGAGAGAGTTTGTGAATTTTCATCAGGGCAGAGTTAGAAGAAGACTTGAAAAAAGGGCTTCAGTATAGAGAAGAGTGTGCCCATAGGGAGAAGGGTACACAGAAATGTGATCACAGAACAGAGATGTGAGGCACAGCGAGGCCTGGCGAGGTGGTGACGAGCGGAGTGAGCTCTGGCGAGGGGAGCAGGAAGAGAAGGCTCTGTGCCCAGAATGATGGGTAAAAAGAATCAAGCTGAGAGCTATAATGAGTTGGGAGACAGGCACACATATGCTTTAAACAAATATCATTTTGGAACTCTATTTGTTAGGCAATGGGGAAACACACTGGGAACTTGGGAAGGGGAGAGATTTTATTAGGGTTGAGCTTCAGAAAGATTAATCAAGCAATCAAGGATGGAATTAATTGATGGAGAAAGACACCAATGATAGAGAGGTCTGCTTAAAGGCAGCCTTTCAGGCAAGAGAAAACCAGGGCTGAACTGACAGCAATGGGTAGGAAATGAAGAGCCAGGGCTAAATTAGAATTTGCATATTTCTAAATTTGCATATAATCTTTTTGAAGAGTACCAGACAATTGCAAGTATTGCCAAGCCTGTCTGAACTCCATTTCGGCTAACAGCAGGTAGAGAGTCATCAAACAGAAGATGCGCTCCTTGTTACTCTGCCCAGTGTCTTCACATTTCAAAACTGCACCACCCCAAACACCACACCCACAGTCACACCCCCATGTGCACACAACTTCAAAGATCAAAGAGGACGCAGCCATTAAGTATCAGTGAGATTAACTCTGGATCTTATGGATAACATGGGACACAATGGACTTTCTCTCTAAATACTGATTGATTAAATATCAGGGCTTCACTACCGGCTTCTCAAAAAGATCCTCTACCCCACGTTTTTAACAGAATAGAGAAATTATAGATCAACCCCTTGAACGCCAACATAGTGTTTCTTTATACATATGGCTCTACTAAGTTTTCATCTTAAACTGCAGGACTAAAGACACTATACTCTATTTCCATCTTAATACTACTTAGAATCCTAAATTTCTCTTGATTATACAAGGCTGAGTCTAGAGATTTCATTTTCTGTTACAGTTCTCATTTTCTCTGCTAATTGGAAGCTGGGCATCTTTTGCCTACGAGAGCCAACAGCACCTGCAGCCTGAGCCTGTCTATGCCCCAGTGTCTTGCTGAAGCACTAGGTGATTTCACATTTGTTGATCATCACAGCCTTGTAAGTGTCTGCAAAAGTAATTGGGATGAAGGTGGGAAGAAAGCCTCACCACTGTCCCTGGAGATTTGCCATAGTAGTAGGCCTGTTCATTAAATGGCCACGGGGAACTGATTCCTCCACATTTTCCATCTGGGATCTGAATCCATTAATCACCTCTGTGACCTACAACCAAAAATACAATGCTGACAAGTGTTCTCTTCATTGCAAAGGGTCAGTTATCTTGGGAGCAATTTGCCACCCACATAAAATTTATATTATTTTTATGTTCTCTGAATATTGTGCAAGTTCATCATTATATCTCAGATATAGCTGGCTCTTATTCCCAGTGCCATCTCTTTCCACTGTAAATACAAACACACCAAGTTATAGGTGGACAGCTGAGAGAAGTCCCAAATAGTCCTTCTGAGTTTGTTGAATTTACCTTCCTCTTTCAGAAGCACCTGGGGAAGATTTCTTAACTCAATTCTCTAAGTATCAGACACTATTTACAAATCAACTGGGTACACATGGCTGGTCTACCCAGCATCATTATAATTCAGTGGATACTCCTTGTTGTTCTCCAAGTATCTCAGCAGGGTGAGGGATTCTGCTGGAATGCTGCAGCATCTCCTGGGTTAAAGATAGCAGGGAACCTGGGACAGGGCACAAATTGTATTTATTTGAAGTTGTAAATCCCAGATCTTTCTTAGGATGGATAAATCACTCAACTACTGGTGACAGTAACTAGCACTTGCCATAGTAAACAAAATTTAACATTTAATAGACTGTTTTTCTTTTTTCTTAAATGCAGCTTTCATTTTTAAATGACTCATAATAATTGTACCTATTTATGCTGTGCACAGTGGTATACCTATATTCCAAGTTCAAGGCCAGTTTCAGCAATTCAATGAGATCCTGTATAAAAATAAAAAGGGCTAGGAGCCAGATGTAGTGGTGTACACCTTAATATCAGTGGCTCAGGTGGCTGAGGCAGGAGATCACAAGCTCAAAGCCAGCCTCAGTAACTTAGCAACTTAATGAGAACCTGTCTCTAAATAAAATATAAAAAAGAACTCAGTGGCTCATTGGTTAAGCATCCCTGGGTTCAATTTCCAGTAACAACAATAATAATAAATTAAAAAAGAAAAAGGGCTAGGGCTCAGTTCAGTGATAGAGCACCCTGGATCCTGGATTCAATCCCTAGTACTAAAAAAAAAAAAAAAAAGGAAACAAAAAATTGTACCTATTTAATGGGTACAGTATGACTCCCCTACCCCAGAACTGAGGATTATACCTAGCGGCACTTTACCATTGAGGTGCATCCTAATTTCTTTATTTAATTTTTATCTTGAAACAGGGTCTCACTATGTTGCCAAATGGGCTCAAATCTGCAATTAGCCCACCTCAGTCTCCGAGTACCTAGGATTATAGATGCATGTCACTGTGCCCAGACACAGTGTGATACTTCAATACAATAGTGAACTGCTTTTAAAAGATTTGGGGGTGCCAGGAGCAAAGAGTGGGAGAAATGGGCAGATGTTCATCAAGGACCGAAGTATAACTTCAGACCTTAATAACTATAGGATGAATATAGGATAACTATAGGATGAACAATTTAGGGATCTAACTATAGCATGATGACTATAGTTGATAACGCTGTACTATATACTAGAAACTTGCTAAGTAGATTTTAGCTGGTATTGCAACACATAGAAAAAGTAACTGAAGAGATGTTTATTTACTTGACTTCAGCAATTATTTCACTATGTATACATTTCAAAACATTGTGCTCTACACCTTAAATAAGTTACATTACAATATTAATAAATTAAAATTCAACAGCAAAAGAAGATATTTGATTCTGTAGGTAATATATGATCTTGAACACATAAAATTCCATCCCCCACACATGACCAATCACTGAAACGACCAACAACTGAATTTTTAAAATTAAATACTTATACTTTTCATACCAGAAACCCAAGGATCTTTGCCTAGATGTAACACAGATAGGACTAGATTGAAGGAAGCACACCCAGACAAGACATCTTAATTGTGAAGGAAGTATATACCTGAGAAGGTTGTGAAAATAACCCTAGAAAGTTAATTCTGCAAGCAGCTTTTAGATGCCATTGGTCAGGGTGCAGGAGTGCTGTCCTGGAGCAGTCAGAGGCAGATCTGAGTTCTGCCATGCATCTGGGGGCAGGAACTAGAGGGCCCTCTGAGCAGGAATTGTACATGAGAACTCAACAGCTAGATAAAGCCTGGCTTTCACTGGGCCTTAGGAATGGAGCATAGTCCAGACTGGTTGCTAATTAGAAGAACCACCCAGGCAAGGAAGACGTTAGTCTAACTCATACACAGCACACTAAATATAGAAACTGGCAAAGAAGTCAAGCAGCCCGGGGTGCTTCCTTTGCTTCTAATAGCCCTACCCAAGCTTATGACTCTCCTAATTTTTTTCCGTCTTTCTTTAAAGACTTAGCATTCAATCCCATCTCTGAAAGAACACATTGTAAATGTCACCCATTGAAATCATAGGCATTCCCCCTTGGATAAGCCAAATTTTGAAGAAGCAAAGCCATTATCTTCCAAGGAAAGACAACAACGAGATATAGGAGGACGTTTTTTAAAATGCATTCTTTTAATAGAAATCAAAGGACTTTGCAACTCTGAAATGAGAGTAGAGGGTCATGAGAAGCAGGAGAAAAGAGAAAGGGAAAGATATAAAGCCCCGCCTACATAATCAGAGAACAAAAAGGCAGCAGTGAGAGGCAGTCTAGACTTTGGAAAAATCTATTCTGTGAAGCAAAACCTTGATAAATGTCTCCAGACTCAGAGGCAAAGATAAAGATTATGAAGATGAAAAGAGGAAAGCTAAAGGACAATGAGGGCAAATACAGGACAGCCAATTCACACTGCAGGAACACCAGACAACCAAGATGACATGGAAAAAATCATTAAAGGAAAGTAGTTGATAACTCTCCTTAACCAATGTGAAAATTGCTAAACTGTGGAACCAACCTAGATGCCCTTCAATAGAGGAATGGATAAGGAAACTGTGGTACATATACACAATGGAATATTACTCAGCATTAAGAGATAATAAAATTATGGCATTTGCAGGTAAATGGATGGAGTTGGAGAACATCATACTAAGTGAAATAAGCTAACCCTAAAAAATCCAGGGCTGAATGTTTTCTCTGAAAAGTGAATGCTAATCCATGATTGGGCAAGGGTGGGGATATGGGATGAGGAGAGGAACTTTGGAGGGGGCAAAGGGGAGGGGGGAGGGGAAATGCGAAGGAAATATGGTACAATGAGATGGACATCATTATCCTAGGTACAAGTATGATTGCATGAATGGTGTGAATACTTCATGTACAACCAAAGAATCGAAAAATTCTGCTCCATTTGTGTACAATAGATTGAAGAGCCTTCCACTGTAATGTATAACTGATTAAAAATACATAATACATGTACTGGGTGTTTAAAAAAAATCTGTCTAAAGGATATGTTCCATCACTTCAATTCCAACCTATAAATTTACAGTAATAGATAAGTATCCCAAACACTGTTATGCAAAATCACCCCAACTTCTTGTATATGGATCTACATGTGAAGCTATATCACAACTCAAAAAAGATTATTTAGTGAATGTGAAGTTAAAACAAGTGGAAAGAGATGAATAATAAAATAATTCAGTGGTATCTGCTTCTGTAGCTGGACACAGCTATCTTAAGACACATATAGCCACAGTTATGGCTCCCATGTAGTTGAAGTCCACCATCCAAAGCTCCCCTAACATGGACAGGCCATAAACTGGCACTGGTCACATGGGGCCTTCTGACATCCTCTGTATACGCATTAGGAATATCACTGACATTATTAGTTGTGCAAACATAATCAATCAGTTCTTAGCCAAATTTTGCTGACCCAAAGGCAATTCTTATTTTAGGGAAAAAATAAATAAAACTTATGCATATCTAAGTTTTGATCTATTCATGTCAATATTCAATTTAACACTCAGAGGGCAAGTTTACTGGTTTTATAATCCTGTTATTATGAGACAAATTAATATAACCTCCTGATCTGATGACTTATTCAGAGGATTTAAAAAATTTATTAAAAGGGGTGATTAAATAGATGTATATTGAAACTTTATAAACCTGCCAATAAAACACACACATTTTATTTTCAATTTTCATGAATCATTAACAAGAAATTGATTATTCAAACACACAAAAAATTGTATGAATCTGTTCCCTCTTTTCTAAACAATGTGATCAGAAATTGGACATACCCCATTTTTCATAATTCTTTTCAGGGCTAATGCTTCAAAATTCTACAGAAATTTTACACCATAATGTTTCCAAAAGAAAATGATGCAATGAAAAATAAAAACTGTAAATGAAAACTATTTAGAATATAGACATATAAAAGTTAAGGCAGACAAAACTGTAGTTATATGTAAATCAATAGCTCTTTATTTATGGTATCACAAGCCCTAGGAGATAAGTTTTATGATGCCCATTTTACAATAAAATACCCATGGCATAGTCACTACCTCTAGCTCACAGAGTGAACAGTGACAGTGACATCAGAGTTCACACACAACAAACTGGTAAGACCCACTTGCCAAAATGCCACCCAGCTTCCATAAATAATGAAAACAAATTAAATAAGCATAATTTTATGGAACTAAAAGTGAACAAAGAAGAGAACATAGTTAAGTAAGAAAAAAAATGGCAATTTTCTGAGTTGTATTTTCCCAGAGAATTGAAAAGCAGGACTATTCCTCTGTATAAAAGATGTGTTTGCCATATCAGTTTGTCACAATGATATTGATTTGCATCACAATATTGCTTTGTATCACATGAAACTAGTTTTTCCAACACATTTTGTTTGAAATTAGGACATGCTAATTTGTCACAGTTCGTGACATCTATGATGAACTTTTAATTTCAAATATTTGATTTCATCTCCCTAGGTCTTTGAGAGGCAGGGTGGTAAGAAAAAGAGGGAGCAAAGAAGAAAGAGGGAGAAATGTGGACCAACTGAGAAGGGAAAAAGGAAGGGGGGGAGGGAAAAGGGGGAAATGCAGCTTTCCATCCCAACTTCATTAATCAAAAGTTGTTTCCAGTTGATGAATTTTTTTAAAATAATCTTAATGGAAGTATATTAAGTCATTTTTTCCTATTAAAAATGTCCTCTGGCTATGGTTGCCTATGATTAAAATATAGTTTTCATGTTTCTGATACAGACACAAACTTTTCAGAGATTAAGCTGCTGGTCACCTATGCTGAAAGCAATAAAGCAATGAATAAAATGAATACACTGCAGCATGCCATGCTACAAGGGGATTGACAGGTCTCTGCAGATTGATAAAAGTACATGTAGGAATCCACAGGTCCTTCTAGTCCAAGGAGTGCACACACATGCAACACATATACACTCACATATACACTCCATGAACAGGCTCACATACTATAAGTCAAAGGTGCTGATCCCCACCCAGTACTGGCTGGGCAAACAGGTCACAACTTGAACCTGGCTGAAGAATCATTTCCTCTAGGCTCTGGGACAGTTTAGTTTCTTAGAATGAGATTGCCGCCTGTGCTTAACTTCCGCTATGGGTTCTTAAAACTAATCCTTCTCTAGAGATTTACTAAATCATCTGAAGAAACCATTTTACTCTGGCTTTTCACTCTGACAGTTCTTTTGCACTGCCATGTCTTTAAAAACTTGCATTCACACCATAACAGGAGGAAACTATATATTATAATAACTAAGAAAAGATCTTACTCTTTAAATGCCACCTGGTAACCAGCTAGCTCTTTTGAACTTTACAGAGACAAGATTTGAGAATTCTCAAATGTTAAAATGAGCTCCATTCAAACCATAATTATGCTCAGTCAGCTGAAGCAGATGAACAAATCCTCATTCTTGAGAAACTTTAAAAAAAAAAAAAAACCAACAACCACAAAGTGAATTGATCTAATGTAAAAATTCCATAAAAGACATTTAAAAAGATATTAGTATATCTATGAGAAAATGAAATGCTTTGGTTTAAGCCTGTATTTCTCCCAGAGTTATAAATAAAATTTATGGGGGAGGATGTTAAATTTATATTTAACCAAATTTTCTGGGCTCTGTAAGACACTCTATAGTTTTCTGACCCAAGCTTACAGTGGAAAATCAAATGGGTTTATGTAAGCCAATAAACACCTATCAGTCACATGTCAAATCTTACCATCTTGGCATGCTTACGATATGAAAAACAACACTGAAATTAAATTCAGTATGTTTTTGCAGCATTTCAGTTATTACTTTTCTCTGACTTCCTCAAGGAAAGATAATTTGTATAATCAACCATTTGAGAAGCTTTATAAACACATGGGAAACCCTTTACCATTGTATATGGCCGAACTCAGACCCACAGTGAGGGTGGTGTGGTTACCTACACAGGGCTTCCGTTAAGCTTGCATTCCAGCTAGATCCAATATAAAGACCCAAAGAGCAAAGTTAGAGCAGGGACCTTCAATCCTTAAATCATACCACCTGATTACACTCTGAAACACACTCCTGTGTATATAATGGGGATTATATATGCATATGTCACCATGTTGGACAACAAGAGAATAACTAAGACATACAAACTGTCACACTCTCACAATTGTTTTAATGGGCTCTGCTTGATTCATTTAGTTTGTGGTATTCTGTGATTACTGAACTATTCCATAGGTAGTCACTGGAGTGAAGACCGCAGGTTGAATCCAGATTCCTTTCTTATTTAGGACAAGAGCATGTCTTCCCTTACCTACTGGGGGCACCAGTGTCTGACAGCTTTCAATCACCCTCCCAAATCTTGAGTCCTCCCTCCTAACAACTGCTGGTACATCAGAGTTTCTCAAACTTGATCAGTTCTGGGAGCCTTTACCAGCATTATTTAAATTTAAAAAGACAGCTAACTTACCATCTAACACGTAGATCAAATCATACATATGCAAGTTCTAACCACATAGTGTTCATCTGGCATTACCTTTTTAAACTCATTTTCTGTTTCACCTTGACTTTCACACAGCACTTTCTTTTTACCCCACTGATTACTAAAATCTGATTTTGAAAGGAAAACAGCAATCTAATATGGAAACTATGAACTACTTTGAGCTGGTAGTGCTTGCAGAATCCTGCAGCACACCTCTCAGTCCACAGAGTCGTCCCAGGGCACCCAGTGCACAATTTGGAAACCAGCCTTGGGGTAAAGATGGTGGGTGCTCTCAAAATCATCCTCTTCCCATAGAAAGGCCAGTGAGATACTGATGGGCATGAAAGTAGAACACAGTGGTATGTTTCAAGGCCCATGCATTTGCCTCAGTTTGGGACAACTCTAAGGGCCACTGGAGTTTCATGGTTCCCCAAGAGTCAGCTGAGGTGTCTATGGTAAGGACACTGCTGCTCAGCCTCTCCCTTGGCCCTCACTGCCTTCTTCTCCCCTCCCCACTAAGCCGATTCCCAGGATATGACTCAGTGAACTTCCTGCAGTTTGGTCTGCAACTCAAGAGTGCACACCCCAGAGAACCCAACTGATGAAAAGTAAAAAACTGGAATAAAATGTTACATTATCCAGTTAGTCAACTAAAAATCTACCTTAATATTTATTGTTTAAACATCATCTTGCAACCTCATTTTTTTTTCCTCATGTGAAAATGTAACAATTTCAAAAACGACAGAGCATCAATTTCATTGCACAGCTGTTGTATTCTCCAGAGTTTTACTTTAGTGGTGGGTGGACTGACCATATGGTATACCTAACTAAGGCTTTACAGCACGTGGAGCTAAAAGGAGCTTCCAGCCTTATTGTATTTGCAATGATATTCTCATCTACAGTAATGACATGAGGCTTCAAACAAAAGTTATTCTTACAGTTTCAATTTCTTTTAAACCTATCAAATCAATTAGAAGCCCCACAAGGAGAGAAAATGTGTCCATCCATCTTACCCTAGTGCCCACTGCCATCACTACCAAGTTACGGACACTCAATACATGTATTTATTGAATGGAAGAAAACAAAAAGATCTCTGAAACCTATTCTAGACATTCTCTTAAAGGATTATGATGACTTTCCATCAATGTAACTGCAGGACAGAACTCATTAATTTCTCATAAAATATCAGTTATAATTATTATGACAGTTATAATTATTATGTATTTTAAAAACAAAGCTGACATAACAGAATTGCTCTGCTGATGTAACATAGGAGGAGGCCATCCCCAGTAATACTGTGCTATACTCATAATGTACCACAGGGGCACATTTCCATGTTAAAAGTTAAAGAAATAAATAGTGATTTTTTTATTGCAGCCACAAGTACAGTGCCATAAGTTCGCAACTGGAAGAAATGACTGCCCATAAATTTACTGTATGTTATGAGCCACTGTTTTAAATGGCCATGAAGCAGGTGTCTTCTAGAGACTTGTACAAAGCTAAGAGGTTCATAAAAATATAAATGAACAGTGAAGTTGTCTCAGATCTTAGAATTTAAGATCTGACAGGACACAGGTTTTACTTTAATTTGAGGAACACACTAAACTGTACCAAGCACTACTCTAAGATAATTGCACAGTCTATCAATTTGCCATGATAACTAATTACAAAAGAGAGCATGTTATATTATTGTTGTTGCTGGGTAAATAAGGCTTACAATGAGCTCAATATAATCAGAAAAGGAGTTTCTCATAAAGCTTATCTCCAGAGACAAGCAATAAAGAATAATTCCATTTGAAGGTAGATGGCCATTGGTTGAACTAAATAATTGATAAGTGTAGTAGGTGCAGCAGTATCTAGCACCAGATTTTACAAACAATAGCTATAACCACACAATCTTATATATAAAGCCCAATAAATGGACTGCATATGATATAATGAGTTTATCTGGTCACATTCAAGTTTCCAGTAGATGACTGGAAAATGAAACAGAAGGAACATAGGGAGAATTCTAGATGAATCAATACAGGCCTAAATTCCAGGGCTGGTCAAAATAAAAGTTCATAGAGCAGGTTTTAGGGTTTTTCGTTTGCTTTTTTATATTTTTTTTTCACTTTTTGCCCTTCTTCCTCAATTTTCTCATTTTCTTCACTAGTAATACATTCAAAGTCAAATAGCAGCAGAAAAGAGTATCTCTTCTTACCTTCTACTATATTTGGGTTTGGTTTGATTATGTCCCCAAAGATTCACAAGCCCAAAGCTGAGTCCCCAGCATGGTAATACCAAAAGGTGCTAGAACCTTTAAGAGGCGGAGTCTAGTGGGAGGTGATTAGGTCATGGGAGTGCCACCTTTGGAAGAGATTAATGAGGCCTCCTGGGACTAGCCCTGTTCACAAAAGAATGGGTTGTTATAAAGCATGTTTAGATATCTCAGCTCTCTCATTTCCTGTCTTACCATGTGATCTTTCATTTTGGCATACGCTCCAAACTGTGATGTCATCTGCAATGTAATATAGCCATATGTGGTATATCCCAAACTGTAAGTTCAATGACCCTATTTTTAATATATCATTCAATATCAGGTATTTTGTTATAGCAACAGAAAATGGGCTAACACATCAACTTTAAAATCCTTTCCTGTACCGTGAAATCTCTCTCAGATTTGGGTGGTAAACAAATGCCATAATCATGAACCAAAGGTAAATGGAGTACTACAGCCTGGCAGTGGGAGGCATAGTAATAGGATGTGTTTGGCATTGTGCCATATCAGTGGGGACTAAACTGACGAAGCAGACAGTTCATGGCATCATACCATCTTAGCCTAGGAAGCAACATCTGTGATATCTGCACAAACACCTCACACATATTTCTCAATATGTATTCCCATCTTTAAATGATGTGTGACTGTGGGTTGAAAGCCACTGAAAATTTTATCATCTAGAAGACTTTCAAGTCAGTTTATAAAATCCTGTTTCCAAGTTTTGAAAGTAAATAGACATACCAGTTTACAGGAAATGCAAACACTATTTGGCACAAAAGTCAAAAGTTAATAATTTCCAAGTCAGGCGCAGTAATGCATGCCTCTAATCCCAGTGGATCAGGAGGCTGAGACAGCAGAATCATGAGTTCAAAGCCAGCCTCTGCAATGGCAAGGTGTTAAGCAACTCAGTGAGACCCTGTCTCTAAATAAAATACAAAATGTGGCTCAGTGGCCTAGTGCCCCTGAGTTAAATCCCCGGTATCCCCCCAAAACCAAAAAAGTTAATAATTTCCAAACTCTCATTTTTAAATGTTTTCTACATTGTAGCAGTTTATTTTTAAAGTCATTTATCTTTTCAATAATTTTTATAATGATAAACATGAAACATTTTTTTAAAGTCTGCTATTTAGAAACCTAGCAATCCTCTCTACATAAAAGGTCAACAAACTCAGAACATTTTGGTGGGGAAGAAAACATGTTTTTCACCTTTAAGTTTGATGATTCTTTTTTGGTACAAGGGACTGAACCCAGGGATAACTACTGAGCCACATCCCCAGCCCTTTCTATTTATTTTTAAATTTTGAGACAGGGTCTCATTAAGTTGCTTAGGGCCTTGCTAAGTTGTTGAGACTGGCTATTAACTTGAAATCCTCCTGCCTCAGCCTTTCTAGCCACTAGAACTACAGACATGTGCCACTATGCCCATCTAGTTTGATGATTCTTTAAGTTACTTTGCCTAAAACAACCAGATGTCCATGGTTATTTCCAATTCAGCATAAAATATTACCAAAAAGAACAAAAATTTAACAGTTGTTCTTTTCTAAATTAGCTATTTTTGTGCAACATGCTATCCTTTATCCCTGTATGACTTAGGTTATAATTGCTTAGACCTTGGTCATGAATGATGGAGAGGAAAACTTCACATGATGTGGTTTCTCTTTTACCTTACTCTGTAATTCTTTTTATCCTCTTCATAATGACTAATCCATCAGCAATCATACTTTCAAACTGCTTACTAGTTGAGACTTCGCTACTATAATTTTTCCTAATGGCTTAACAAAATAAAAAAAAAATTAGTCCTTGTGGAAGAAAGGTCGATACTAAGCCCAATACATTGACCTTCTCTTTCCATCTATAGGTAAGCTTTAGATTTCCTGTCACTCTGTCCAGGCTTATGACAGTATATTCTCTTACAGTGGGGCAGAAGTGACTTGTAAAGCTGGATCCTAAAATTCTGTCTTCTCTCTGGTTCTCTTGGAACACTTGCTCTCCAGGGCTTCCATTTGGGGATGCTTGCACTCAGAAACCTACTCACCATGATGTGAGAAGCTAAACTCAAATAGACCACATAAAGGTGATCTGCTGAGCATTCCAGCTGAACCTCATCCTTGTAGAGATACCAGATGGATGAGCAAAGAAACCTCCTGTTGATTCTAGCCCCAACCATTTTAATCATTTTGAGGCACCTCCTCGTTACACCCTGATAAACACCTGGCCCACAAAACACAAATGTATAATACAATGATTATCTTTTACCACTAAATCTGAGACGAATTATTATACAATATTAATTGGAATACATCTTTATTCACTACTGGAATATAATCTAACCAACAGCAAAAACTGTCAAAACTTTTAAGACTTTCATCTATTTGACAAAATTCCAAAGCGGTATAATTTGTTCTTTAAATCTTCAACAGATTTTACTATGTTTTCCAACAATATCTGTCAATAAATGAAATAATTTTAATTGAATGCCATGTTAACTATATAAGATTTCAGTTATTTTCACTAATGAAAGAGAAACTTTTCTTTCAATAGCATGTGGCTAATTATCTCTTGGTATAAAGAAATTTCAAGTAAGTTTCTAAAAAAAAAAATTTCACCAAATTTGATGTTAAATGCTAAAAGTGGACTGAATGCTGAATTGACATATGTGAAGAATTTCACATAAAAAGTTATTTTGCCCCTGTGCCCCCAGAGAGCCTATTGAAAAAGCCCTACATTTAAGGCTGGTAGAGTTGCTTTCCTACCCTACTTGTTTGCATATCCATCATCTGCAGTGTCTGAGCAAATAGATCAATAAATTGATAAACTCCAGCTTGTTCTGTAAATTTGATCTTTAAATTCTATGGCTAGCTGTTGAAGCTCATGTTTTCACCCTTCAAATGCTACTGAATCTTATAAATCACGTGACCAATGACCTCATCCATTTCTGCCTTGACCAAAATGTGACCCACATAAGCTTAGTTTCAGAACATAAAAATCACCTCCTCCTGTCTGCCAAAAATTTTCTAAAATGAATATGAGTATTAATTAGAGGGAAAGAAAACTACCATGTGAACACTGTTATTTGACAAATCTGTAGCATTTCTGTACTACTGGAGTAGTCTACATCTAGTACACTAGAGTGCATATTATTTATTCTCATTTGTCAAATGAAAAAGATGCAGTCTTGCAAATTTGCCTAGAACCTTAAGGCAAGTCAGTAGTCAAATGAGTATCATCCAAGAAGTCTGGAAGACTCTAAGAAAAAAATCAACCACCTAATTCCAATTCCTAAGGAAAGGCTTTCTGTTCTGTTTGTTCTTAAATTTCCTATTTTTAAGGCTTACTATTCAATATATTTTAAGGCATCAAGTTCAAATTTAGACATGAAGCTACTAATATATAGGTTCATTACCATCCTGATGAATGAAAAGGTACATTATTTTAAAGGTTTAATGGGCTACACAAACATGGCCCCCTAAAATTTAGCACACATGAATAGAAATGGGCAATTTAGTCTCTGTAAATTTAATACAATAAATGTCATATTTTAAGAACTAGCTCAGAGGGAAGTGATTCACTCTGCTCAATGGATTTTTTTTTTTTTTTTTTTTTTTTTTTTTTTAGAAATTCAACAGCAGTAGCAGTACTTACCTTAGTTTAGAAGGCTAAGTAGGAGGCCATCAGCCTGGAAGAAAGCTCAAGTGACCTTGTATTTTAGGGTAACAGGTATGGGAAGGTACAGAGCTGTGAAAAGTTCACATTGGAATTTTGTGAGGTACAGGATGGAGAGTGGTGAGGGATGAAACTGGCAAGATAGATTAGGTCCAAATACTACTTCCAAGGAGTCTGTATTTGAAGGCAACAAGAAAGTACTTTTGATTTTTCAGAGAGTAATAAAATAATACAAGCATTTAAAAAAAATAGACTACTAGTAACAAAGATCAGCTAGACCATAGGATGTAGGAAGATTTGGGATGTTCCCAAAGGCCAATATATTGAAGACAGTCCCTTAGTGGCACTTCTGAGAGGTAGTAGAACCTTTAAGGAGTAGGACCTAGTGTAAGAGGTTAGGTCACTAAGGGTGTGTCCCTGAAGGGGAAACTGGAACATGACCCCTCCTCTCTCTCCCTGCTTTCCCACAAGTTGGATAGTCCTTCTCTGTCCCATGCTCCCATGATAATGTACTATGTCACCACAGACCCAAAGTAACTGGACCAAGGGACTTACCTTAAATAAAACCTCTGAAATCATAAGATTTTCCTCTTAAGTTCATTTTCTCAGGTGTTTTGTCAAATGCATTTAACACAGGAAAGTAGAAAAATCTTGCTCAAGTACCTAGTATTTAAAGATTCTACCTGAAAATCAGACATACTGGCACACACCTGTGATCCTAGCAGTTGAGGCTGAGGCAGGAAGATCACAAGTTCAACTCAAGCTGTGGCAATTTAGAATATCTTTAATCGAAAGAAAAAATAAAAAGGACTGGGGATATAGCTTAGTGTTAGAGCATCCCTCAGTTCCACCTCCAGAACAACAACAAAAAGATTCTACCTTGAAATTACAAAATGAATGTTTTATTTTTCTGCCTACAAATCAACTCATAGACATCACACTTATTTTAATCATTTTAATAAATGAAGTCACCAGATGAATAAACCTCACCATGAGGAAGACATTTGGGTAAGCAATGAAGCTGAAATCTGAGGTATTCTAATTCCCAAACCCAGAAGCTAGCTCTCTCTAATTCTCAATGAAACCCTTCATTATTTCAATACAATCTTAGCTCCTCTGGTTTGGGTGAAGATCTATTTCCCATGGAGTACAATGCTTCAAATTTAACTTTGCTTGGAAAGTCTATTGTTGTTCTAAGCAGGGATAGCTGTTTTTCAATAGTTAAGTAAGCTTTTAAATCATTTTAAATTAAACCTAATATACAAGTCCAAATATTTAAGAAGCCAGAGCTTGCTAATGGGCAAATATTTACATGATCTTTAAAACATTCAATATTCTTTTAGCCAAGCATAACTGTAGTTTCCAAGACATTAGTCAATGTAAATCCATGCTAACTGGAGATGGGGAGAAATGACGCTAGAAGAAAAGAAGTTCTGATTATGATAACAGTTCTAGATTTTAATTCCCAGGATTTCATATAGTATACCTGAAGAATTTACTCATGAAAAAGTTTCATCCTAACCTCTTATTAGTTTCAACAGAACCAAGGAAAGCCCCCATAATATTAAAGTTTAGTATGCAGGTAGGCAAGTCTGACACCGTTCTAAAGCCCTGAACCATCCCCCTTACATCACTTTGAGGTATTATTCCTACAAGCCAATCAGGAGAGACCAAGAGGCCTAGACAACTACCAGAACCCACTGATATATTTTTTTTTTTGCCAGCCCAGGCTTTATTCAACAACCTCATATTCTTGCTAGAGATGTATTTGACTTCAAACAGCAGAAAAAGCAGCTCAAGAGCTTAATTAAAAATAACCTCTTTCCCAAAGCTACCAGAATAATGAAAATTCTAAATGCTCCCAATTATAAAGATCTAGACAACAATAACAGAGCACTTAAGATTATTCTCAAACTTACAAAAATATGCCTGAAAACCAATTTTCCCCTCCATTACAAAGTAACAGTCCATATTCTGAACAAGATGAGAGGCTCCATGAAACACACGCACTCACCACTTTTAGGCTGATGATATTTCCCTTAAAAGGAAGTGCATAGAGATGAGCACTGAAAGGTCTCCATTGAGGAATAGCTCTGGCTGGTGCTGGCATAATAAACTGCTGTTTACCTTTTGGATTCTATTTATGCCACATGTACATTGTTCATCATTATTAAATGATCCTTTTTTATCTTTCTATGACAGTTACATATTTTAACAGGTGACAGTTTGCCTTTATAAGCAGCAAAACACTGGTTTATTAGTATGCTTGTGTGGCATAAAATAGAGTTCATTTTTTACTGAAATAACTGGAGGAAAGAAACATCAATTGTGCAGGGTTCTGAATAGCTCAATGTGGGTACAGAAGGTACTGGCAATAAATTAAGATAGGTTTTCCTTATTTATGAGTCTTAGGTATTCCTTCACAGTTGCAACAGTGCATGAATTTTAAGTGGCCCTTTGATGGGCGAGTCCATTTGAAGCAGTACCATAAACTCTTACATAGTTGCACAATTAATCGCTACTCTGCAGTAAACTCAAGGAAGGGTATAACTCTACCACTCAGAAGACTCCCCATGGCTCCTAACCATAGCAGTTGCAGGCTGCCATTAAAGAGAATGAGACAAAGAGGGGACAGGAGAGATGATGATACAACTGAGTCACTGAAATGGCAAAGTACATTCTTCATCAAATTAGACTCTAGTACACCCCAACCCACATTCTGGAAAGTGCCAACACTAATTTGAGGATCATCTTGACACAAGGGTCTGAGCAGCTCTCAGTCTATGGATTAATGCTGAAATCAAGGGATTCCCCCAAAGATGTATTTGGCAAATGGCATTTAAGAATCAAGACCAGCAAAGACTCCATAAGTAATTGTTCAAGTTTATATTTAATAATAAACATAAATAAAAAACCCTTCTAACAGATAATACTTTGTTGTATGTGCTTTGCAGAGGAGGCAAAAAGCCCATCTCAAAGACATGCCACCTTCGGGTGTTGCCAAGGAAGCCCGAGTTAGTAGATCATTTCTATAGCTGCTTGGAGTAAGCAACTCATTGGGTAAAATATGGTCCTCTGGAATGATGGACTGCTCCGGAGGTGTCTGCTGTATAGCCAGGTGGTGCCAGGGTGAGATAATGGGCCTGGCTGGTAGCTCAGTTATTTGTCTCTCTCCCGACAGGTGAACCGTTCTCTCGGCATTTTCAAGGAGACATAACTATACCTGTCACTCTGAAGGCAAAATTCACTCAGGAATAACACTGGCAAGTTCCTAATGGTTACAATTTCATTCTCAGGAGTCAGAGAATTGGATAATCAGTGCCAAAAAAGAAAACATTTGTTTTCTTAATTAAAATCTGGAGGGGAGCACTTCTTTGTATCCCAGCAAAGGCCTGTGGGAAAATGATACAGACCGTTTCTTCACCAGTGAGTTAAAAAGGGAAAAATAAAACCCGGGCAACAAAGGAGCTGTTTCACTTTCGGAATATGCAGCCATCCTTGCCCTCTTGCCCTCCCTCTCTCCTCCACCTACACCAGCCCCGAGGATATGTCTTATACATGTTTTCATTATAGCACTTAAAAAAAAAAAAAAAAAAAAGATCAGTCAGCTTTTTGCACTCTTCTCTCTCGCTAAAGTTGCTTTTGCCCTTTGAAAATATGAAAGCCCTTGAGTGATTTTATATTTTCAAAGGGTAAAAGTGCTAAAGAGCACTCCTCTATTTCAGAGAGGAAGAAAAAAAGGAAATCAGTCGGCCTAAAGTGTTCACTTGGAAAAGGTAAAAATGAACTACCAGCATGATGAAGAGTAGTTACCTAGAGTAATATATATAGCACTCTAGAGTTCGTGGCTGGAAAATAACACCCAGCAGCTGCCTCCGCTGATGTGCATGGTGTCTTTTCCCACTGGAACCAACTCCTTTTCAAACCATGATCACTAGGATGTAGGTCTACCCAGCATTAACTTCTACCCTGCCATACAGTATGTCCCCTCCCCACCCCTTCTTACCACCGGCCAGCCCCTTCCAGCCACCTGCTCTCCTTCCTCTGAAGATTTTTCCTTGGCCTTTGGATTCCTTCCTTCCAGAAGTCCAGTCTTTTCTTCAATGCACTGGCTCCTCTTCTGCCTCTTCACCTCACTATTAGGAATTACTTCACGGAAAGGACTGGATTTCCAAACTGTCAGCTCAGAGCTAACCAACAGACACTTCTCCCAAGGATATTTATGTCTTTCCTGTCTCTGTGGAATATAAGATCTTCTTCTGATCAATGTAAGACTCCATACTCCCCGAGTAAGTCAGAGGAAGAGGGTTTCTTAAAATAAGGGGCTTTTTACTCCCTATACCACCTGGAATGTGTTCAGCTTCCCAAACCTGCCCTGTATCATTCTTACTTCAGACTGGTCCCTCAATTCAGCTCTTTCCTATGGGTAAGCTCTCACTTGCAAGTATTGGGGGACTCCCGTCTGTGCTGCCATCAACACCTGCAATATTCCACTCCCTCCACTTCTGACAACATCATATAAAGTTTATACTAGCATCTTCCTCACTAGACTGAAAGATCTTTGATGGTAGTTACAACTTTTACTTCTAGATCCCTTCTTCTAACACAGTGCCTCAAATATAGTAACAGTATTTGTTATGATGTAGATGTGAGGTGTTCCCCCAAAGCTCATCACATGTGAGACAATGCAAGAAGGTTAAGAGGAAAAATAATTGGGTTGTAAGAGTCTTAACCCAATCAGTGATTTAACCCCCTGATTAAATTAACTGATTAACAGTGGTAACTGAAGTGGTGGGGATGGCTGGAGGAGGTGGAAATTAAGGTGAGACTTTGGTGTATATATACTGTATCTGGAGAGTAGAGTCCCTCTCAGCTACTTGATCACCATGATGTGAGCCGCTTCCCTCTGCCACAAACTCCACCATGATGTTCAGCCTCATCCAAGACCTGAGAAATGGAGCCAGCTTTCTATGGAGTAAGACCTCTGAAACCCTGACCCCTCAAATAAACTTTCCCTCCTCTACAGTTGTTCAGGTCAGATCTTTTAGTCACAGCAGTGAAAAATCTAATAAAACAGCATTAAATATACATAAAATACTAAGTTATAGATTTGGCTTGAATACTTTGCATAATATGAATATGCTTAGCATATGAGTTTACTCAATCCTCATTATTCCTCAATGTGGTTGGTACTATTACTTATTCCCATTTTACAGATGAGACACATAGCTACTAAATGCTAAAAACTGAATTCTAACTCAAGTGATCTGTCTCCCAACACTGTGTTCTTTGCCACTCCTTTTCACTGCCTCCTGAAAAATTAGCAAATCACTATGACCTGAATGTTCTGTGTCCCTCCAAAATTCATATTGAAACTTAATCCCCAAAGCAACAGTAAGGTCTTCAGGAGGTGATTAGGCCACGGGAGCTCTGCCCTCATATATGTTATCAGTGTACTTACAAACAGATTGAGAGTGAGTTTTTCCCTCATGCCATTTAAGGACACAGTGTCTATCTCTTCCTCCATATGAGAATAGTAAAAAGATACTATTTACATAACAGAAAGAAAGCCCCCACCAAGGCTGGGGCTTTGATCTTGAACATACCAGTCTCCAGAACTGTGAAAAATGATTATTTTAATCAATTATCCACATTGTAAGATATTTTGCTATTGTGTTAATCTGCTTTCTACTACTATAAAAAAAAAAAACCCTGAAATAATTAGCTTAAAAAGAGAAGTGGTTTATTTGACTCACAGTTTGGGGAGGTTCAGTCCATGGTTGAGTGACCCCAGTGCTTTTCGGCCTAGAGTGAGGTAATACTCATTGCAGGAAGCAAAGCTGCTCATTTCATAGTGGCCAAAAAGTTTAAAAAAAAAAAAAAAAGAGAGAGAGAGAGAGAGAGACCTAAGTTCCACAACCCTCTTCAAGGGCATGTGCATCCTTCCAATGACCTAAAGACCTCTTACCAGGCCCAACCCCTTAAAGATTTCTACCACCTTCCCATAGTGATCAACCCTTTAACTCATGGCCCAATGGGGGACACTTATCTAAACCATATCAATTATAGCAGGAATGGAGTTAGATACATATGTATATAATAAATTTACTTGAAAAATATACTTTTGTTGAACTTTTTAAAAAAAAAAACAGATCCATCACTTGCCATTACTTATGACTCAGGAAAATTTAGGTTAACATCTCTCAATTTTATCTTCTGGTCTGCAATTTCAGTTTCCTCCCATAGAAGACTAAATAAAATAGGGTATTAATCTGGCTAGTACAGTACATGAGTATGTTAAATACACATTAATTCCTCTGCTCTAACACCCACCAATGGGGTTAAATCTCTTCGTGAGCTCTTAGACTGTAAATGCCCAGTTTGAAACGTAGGTTACTAATTTTACCTGAGGTTATGATTTGGCCTATAATTCATACCTCCAACTATTATTAGCGCGTACATCAATGCACGCGCAATCTTTGCCCAAAGCAAGGTCATATCACGGTATAACACTAACTCCATGGAGAAGGTCTTACCATTGCAATTTGAAACTTAGTCCTCTGGATGTGCAAGAAGCATCAAGCTCTGAAACAGAAAGGGCTATGAGAGTAAGGATGCAGCCAAGAGTCAGTGTAAGCCCAGCAGAGTGGACCTGTCAGACACAGTGCCCCAAAGAGTCAAATTATCACTTCTGCACTGATGAGACACCAAAGAGGGAAAGCAGGACCTTGGCTCAACAACAGTTACATATTAAGAAAACATACCACGTATAACCTGCTTGTATCGGAGACAACAATTTTTTTTTATTAAAAAATTAGATGGATTCAATTTAGACTTGCTCAGGGAACTCCCCATCATACCTAATAATTAAGAGGTATCTTGGAAAAGTTTCTCTGGTAAACTATAGCTGGCTATAAAAAGAGTGTTATCCCTGGAACTCATGACCATACCTTCACCTGATACTAGGAAAGAATCGTGCTCTGTTGTAGGGCTGTCTCAAGTACAAATTCCTATTCTTTTGCTGATTAGAATAAGAACCTTTGAAAAAGTATATTTGAGTTTTCTCTTTTTAACAAAATGTACACTAATGTCCACCTTGTATGGTTACAGTAAGATTAAAAGTCTGTACACATTAAGCATCTAACACAATGAGTGCACATTGCAGACATTCGTATTATCAGACATAACTATCAAGACAAAGTTCAGTTAATATGCCAATATTAATTGTAGTTTGTAACCATTCATCTATTCATTTATTCCTTGAATTACTAAAAGGTCTCAAAAGCAAATGAACGAATGTTCGGAAAACAACAAGCCCTGCCATCCAGGTGTTTTATGAGGAAAAGTAGCACACATTCAACTTGCTGCACAGATGACTATTAGCTATAAAACTAACACCATTATGCACTTTATATGCAAGAGAAAATGCTTGTAGATAAGGAATTGCAAAAGTCTTCAATCTGGATATGAATATTTAAGCTAGGAGGAAGGATGGTGGGGGAGGGATGGATAAATTGAGAACCATGTTAAGTCATGGCTTGCAAAAAAAAAATGGTCTTCAGGTTTTTATTCTCAGCCTCAATTACTTCAGGTGCACTTTATTAATAAATCGGTTTAAGAAGAAAGTGGTGAAGGGACTTTGCAAAGACTGATCACTATAATCTTAACTAATGCATCCTGTAAAACTTTCTTATAATTTTTTATTTCTAACTCCCAGAAAAGGGGAGAAATACAGACTATCACTGAAGTCTATATAATGATGTCATTTTTCTTACTAAGATTACACTTCACCACAACTGAGACAACCTCATAAGAACACTACATAATCTAAATATTTATGTCCCTATTTATACACATAAGAGTTCATATGTACCAATATTTGATTCATTCTGATTCTGAGACAAAATTCATATATGATACCATACCAGAAATAGGAAAACTACCCTTCAAAGTTGTCTTGGGAAAGTATTAGACAAAACAAACCTTTGTTCTGAATAGTGGAGTAGTAATCCAAAATCACACATTATCCCCAACTTGGCCTAAAAAAACACTGTGGGTTTGTATCCCTTTTAGCTCATTTAACACAAATCACTGCTCTGCAACTTTTCTATAAAGCTTTCTCCAGTTGGCTATATGGCACAACAAGGGTCATGTCCATTATTACTGGCCAGTTTTTTAAAAATAACAAGTGTGTGATATTTTCTCATCCAAAGCTTTCAGGATGTGTAAAAGAATATACAAGATATTTAGCACCGGTTATCAAAAAATTAACATTCTGAATTTTAACAAGGCTAAAATATTTGGTTGAGCACTTGGGTAACCAGCATTCCTCCTTCCCAAAGTTGGAGAACAGAGGGACCAGCAGAGATCTGCAAGTCAAAAGACGCACAGAGAAATGAAAAATTCTCTGGAAGGAGTTATGTTTAGAATATTTATTTGAAATTGCTGTCTTTCATGTAGCTTCAATTTTCTTACAAAAGGTATATAGCATCTTTACAATTTGGAATGAAATACTTTCATCTAAATAAAAAATAAATAAATAAACACACACACTCACACTCCCCTGGACTCCTCAGTCAGGTTAATTTAATCATTAGCCTATTCCTAACTCAGAAAGTAGAGAAGAAAGTCTTACTACCTGAAAATGCTGCTATCAGTCCTGATTTCCTGCCTCAACTTCTCCATGTTACACTACCTGGAAGCTCCCAACTGTCAGTCATTCAGGTAAAGTAGATATTGAGAGTTCACCTTCATGAATAAGATCCAAGAGTCCCAACTTACCCTTTCAGAATGCTCACTCCAATTTGGTAATCACCTCAGGAAGTTGTTTCCAGGACCATCCACTGGGGGCAAAGAGTTATTTGTTGCTTGTACCCTTTTATCTCCACTCATTTTTCTATATTTGTCCCTTTCTTGAGTTATAAATTCAAATTTAAGGATCCTTCTCTTCTGATTATGCAAATTCCCAACCATGTAGACTCAATTAGGAATGCTTTTTTCCTACAAAACTTCCCCAACTTGGGATCTCTGAATATATGTAACAAGTTCTTCAACTTTAATTTAGACTACTGTGATAGCAGTTAATATTTTGAAAGTACATCACTCACATAGGTTTATATCTTATTAGGAACAGGAGGATAATAATTTTGTCAAAAAAAAACTATATACATAAATGGTGGCTTGATCAAATACATTTATAAGCTCACCTGAAGTTTTTTAGTTTTTGCTTATTTGGTTTTTGCATGTAGAGTATCTTAGAAACAGAACTATACCAAATATATTCCCAAGTTAGACATGAACAGATATGGTAGAACAGAAGGCTGACTCCACCCTCAGAAGATGATGATCAAGAGTAAAAAAAAAAAGACCTATAAAAAAGAATTAAGACATGGTCTGATTGGTTCAGTAACAGTAGTTGTGTCAGGGTGTGGAGATAAAGCATTCAATAAAAAATCAATCTCTAGTGCTGAGAAGATTCATGGACAATGACACAAACAAACTGTTGGACAAAGACTGTGAACAAAGGCACAGAGGTGCAGGTCAGTAAACTGTGTTGAACAAAGACTGTGAACAAAGGCACAGAGGTGCAAGTCAGCTGACTATACTTGGATAATGCTGAGCTGTAGGTTAACTGACATTATTCTTAGCAATGAACTTGACAGGTTTAAAGTCCTCAGACCTCTCACCTATGTGACTCTTCACTTGTTTTCTAGAAACTTCATATTGGTTCATACTTCTGGTCAGTGTTTCATAAATCTGTCATTTACCAACTGAATGCATATGAAAGGTTTTCTGGAATAAGCTCAAGGAATAAAGGGGGGTTCAGGGACCCACAGAGTTCTATGACCCTAGGCATTGCATTTAAGCTCTATGTATGTCAACACCCAATAGTGGACAAAAATAATAAGATGAGTTGGTCAGTGTCAAACATTGTTGGGATTTCAATTCAATGTTTGATCAAATATCTACTAGATAAAAGGTACTGTGTTCTGTTTGGGGTATCAGAGATAAACAAAATTCCATACCTGCTTCCAAAATATTACAATATAATTGGGAGCAAAAGAGAAAGCAGCAAAAAAAAAAAAGAAAAAGAAAAAAAGAAAAAAGAAAAGACCAAAAGGCAGATGCATAAAACAAAGGAAATTATGAGGTAATTCAAAGTTCAAGGAAAGAATAATGTCCAGCTGAGTGGGGGTATCTGAGGGGTAGGAGGAAATAAAACCAAAAAGTTTGTTAAAATTGTCTTGAAGAACTTGTAATACCAGACTAAATTCCCATGTATATATGAAACTGTCATAAATTATCAAGGTGACATTGCATATCCCTAGAGAAAGGAAGGGATTCTTCAATAAGTGGTACTGGGACAAGTACTCCTTCACTCAAAAGACTGAAATTAAATTCCTAATTCAAACTCTACATAGGAAAAAAAAATCTGTTCCCAATGGATAAAAGGCATTAATATGAAAGATCAAAATATAAGATTTTAGGAAAAAATACCGGAGAACATCTTTAATGAAATTTAGGATTTCCTCATCATGACACAAAAAGAACTAATCATAATCATTAATGACACTAATGACATTAAAATTAAAAATTCTAGTCCATGAGAAGATACCATAAATAATTCTACTTTATCAGAAGAGATCTAAAACTTGGAGAAGAAATTCCACACATTAACACACTGAGATACACACATCCGCATGATCCGTAACTTATAATGGATCATTTTATATTTTTTTTCACTTTATAAAGAGTATGAAAGCAAGGCACATTCTAGAAACTGTCACTTCATTCTGATCTTCTGGCTAGGGAGAGTGCAATGTTCTCTCAGAATGCCCATCAGCCACGTGATTACAAGGGTGAACAACCAAAGCTCCAGAGGGGTCCTGTGCTGCTACATTCTGATGCTCCATGTTAAAATGCATTTTCAAATTTTGGTAGTTCCAACTTTTGATCAATTTATTGGGAAGTAATTCCATCATAAGCTCAGTAACACACATGTAAAACTCCAATAATTAAGTCAAACAGGAAAAAAAATGAGCAAAAGACTTACTTAGGTTTTTTATAAAATGTAAATGACAATTATATGAAAATATGTGTAACTTCATTAGTAATCAAGGAGATGGAAATTAATTGTTCAGATAAAAATTACTAGCATTATCTGGAATAGCTAACATGTTCACATTCTAGGCCCAAGTAACCTACTCTCTGATATATGAGAGACGCTTCACAGTGTGAATGTTCTTCATAGTATATTTCATAGCAGAAATAATGTGATAACCTCCTTCAAGTTTCATGGGCAAAAAAAAATGAGTAAATAAATTATGGTACAGTCACACAAACACTGAACTTCAGAGAACTGAGTCAGCAACAGTATATGCAATGACACAGATGAACCATGACATTGTTCTCTATCTTAAAGATCAGTGTCTTCATTTGCACACACTGAGTAAAGTATTTTTACTACGAGTTTGTATTTGATTTCATACATAGAACCACCAGCAGTCATAAACAGGGCAAGAAGAGTAAAGTTTGCTTTAGGAAGCATGCCCATGCTTCATTTCCCAAGATGGCAAAGAGGCCCAAGCTGTCCCAGTCTACTTCTTTCAGTCACCAACAATAGTCCCTGGAAATTTACCTGCATGGGAAGAAGATACTCATATCTACAACCTTTGAATACTAAAACTAATACAAATGTATTTCTCCACTCATTGTTGGGATCTTGAATGTCCCCCAGAAGCTCATGTATTAAACTCTAGGTCCAGGGGCACTACTGGAAGGCTGTAGAACCTTTGAGAGGTGAGGCCTCCAAAGAGGTCACTAGGTCACTGGGGCATGCCCTTGAATGAACTGCAGGAACTCAGTCTCTTTTCCCTTTGTCTCTTTGCTCCCCAGCTTGAGATGAGTGGTTTGGCACATGCTCCTGCTATTACTTGCTGCCTCACTACAGGCCCCAAACAATGGTGCCAACCAATCATTCACCAAAACATTCAAAACTTGAGCCAAAGTAAACCTTTTACCTTTACAAGTAAATTATCTCAGGTAATGATCACCCAAGTTTCACTGAAAATGTAAGTAAAAAAAATATGGTATAGTTATAATAGTATAGTCAAAAACTATAGGAAAGTGAATCACAATAGTACATGCAATGACACAGATGAAACATAGTACTAAAAATATTCAATCCTGGAATATAATTTTCATTATTCTAACAAAAATATGATTAATTCATGGGCCTGAGGGTTTGATGAGGGTTAAAATAAGGAATCTCCATTTCTTGACCTATGTTCTTGTCCAGAAGAAAAACCTATAGTAACATCTCCAAACCTATGCTCCTATAAGTTTCTTCCTTATTATATAATCTCTCATATAATTTTATCTCTTAAATTAATAACACAATTTTTCTAATCTGACAGGAACAGTTTAGGTCCCCATTCGATGTCAATATTCAATTCTACCCATTCAAGTCATTGAGCTTCATCACAGAAAGATAAACCCTGGGGTGGAAGTGTGGACATGAGAACGAGAGAGGTCACCTATATCCTGTACACTTTTGATATGACAGGGACTGTCAAATATGTTCTCTAAATCTTAAAGATCAGTGACTTCATTTGTACACTCCCGGTTTCTATTTTTATACACGTTAAAACAGTGGCTCTCAATATTGAGTCCCCAAACTAAGAGTCTACTGAGGAACTTAAAAATGCTGCTTAGAAAGAAATTAACCAAATGATGTCAAGTGTATGTCTGAAGATATTACATTGAATTCTGCTTTTATGTATAACAGTAGTGCACCAATTTAAAAAATAATTTAAAAAGCTGTCTAATTGCTCTGAGATTCAGGCTGAGGCAGATGACTGAGAACTTCAGAATTAAACTACTTCTCTTCAGAATTCAAAATAAATACATGTATTTCTAGAAAGAAGGATTACGTCAAACATTCTGTGCTCATCACTCAAACCAGTATACCTCAATAAAACTGTTTAAACATACTTTGAAATACTAAATATCAGTTTTAAGCTTTAAAAAGAAAAGTGACTGCCCGTGCACATCCAAAGCACCTGTCTGTGACTTTCTCACCTAACCTATACGACACGACTATAGATGTTTGCTATAAATGTTTGTCTTTTTGAGATTTTTAAGAAATGCCTTTGGGTGATAACAAAGGATTTGATTTAAAACCTGACCACCATTTCCAACAGCAAGATCTTTCACTGATTACTGCTAAAAACAGCCCAACCCTGAATATTTTGACACCTAATCTCCAAGAATCAGAAGTTTTCAACACCTCATGTGTCTAACACCTTGTAGCAAGGCGGCACTGACATGAATAATAATCATGATAGAACTACCAGAGTTTATAAGCTCCAGCCCAACTATAGGGATGCCTTTTTGCAAGTTTTTGTGGCCATCAGAGAATATAGTATCCACTTTAAAATCAAGACATTTGGTACTGCATGAGAAGGAACTAAAGCTTTTAAAATAGTGCCCAGACACTCTCTTTGGTGTAGATTTATGGCTTTTTGAGGGTATCATTAACATGTCGCTGTCAACATCAAAAGCATTCTTCAAAGAAGCACAAGTCAAGTTGCACATTAAAAATCTATTCCACCTAGTATCCTGTGAGCAACCAACCCCTGTGTCCATGTAAGTGACAGTTACCTCAACCAGGGCTCAGCTACCATTTTCACTGAAAGTCATACCTTCTTACCACAAGTGAACATCAGACTTAATGAGGGAGAAATTAGAAAGTAATTTACATATCCCGATAAGATTTAGTGGCTTGTAGCAAGTACCATTCTAAAATTATTTCCTTTTAGTAAAATATAAGGTTCACTATTCTAAATCACAGCACTAACATCACATAGTATTAGTGACAATACATTCCTGTCAATAGTTGTTTTTTTTAAATCATTATATTGGAAAGATATTTAGGATCTACTCACAGATTCATATTAAAAATATTTATCGTCAAGGATATAGAAGTTATTAGAACAAAAGCTTAAGACTCACTCTTAATTTCACCCAAATGCAAAACAATCTTTTAAGGCAAACCTCTTCTACAATATTAATTAGCTCTACTACACTGAACTAACTTGAGTCCCTCAAATCATTGTCCCAGCCCTCAGTGATTCAGAACAGAGCCAAGGAAGAAAAAAAAGTGTTTTATTTCAAAGATATTTTGGAAAAATATAACCATTTTAAATAAAAGAAAACATCCTTTTAACAGAAGGGTAAAATGATCAATAGTCTTTAGTCTTCTGGTATCTGTTCTTCTTAATTCCTTTGTGTTTCTATTGATTACTCTTGTTATTATGAGTCTGAAAAGGAAAAGAGGCAAGGTCGACATTGAGAAAATGGAGATTTGGCAGGTAACTAGCAGCAATGATGTCTACAAGCCAGGCAAGCTATCTCTTCTCTCTACACCTCGTTTGCTCACGTTTGGATTTGGGCCTTTTCCTAGAAACTTCAGGGTCCTTTTTGAAATAAAATGTTATGATTTTTTGCAAATAATAAACACAGGAATACACGAAACTCAGTGATCAAGTTAGTGGTCATCAGTTGTTAAATAAAAGGCCACTTTAGGGCTGGGGCTGTAGCTCAGTGGTAAAGCACTTGCCTAGTATGCATGTGCCCCCCCTGCTCAGTTCAATCCCCAACACCACAAAAAACGCCAGGTGGGTGTTTTATATCTTCTATTATATAATACTGCTCCCAAAACTAGAAAAGTGGTATACATCCATAGTTCAAACAAAGACAATTATTAAAAATGAAGACCACCTGGCTCCTTGGGTCTTTCCAATCTCTTCACAAAAGTCACTGATTGGAGACAAACCAGAAATCAGAGTGATGAGTTGAGGGTATATAATATTTGATGAGTTGTGAGTGGAGATATTTATTCAATTTTTTTCAAGAAGACTTCAAATATGGAAATTAAAATGAAATCTTATGTACCTGGTTCCTTCTAAAAAGAAAATCAATTTAGCAAGAGTGAGCCCACACACTCTGGAGCATCAAAGAGCTCTTCAGGAGGGGAGAATATCTCCTAGGCCTCCAATCCCCTGCAGCCGACCTCCAGTCAGCCTGCTTTTGCTATTAGAGTTACACACATAGGTGGACTACCCTTTATCCAAAACACTTAGGACCAGAAATGCTTTAGATTTCAGAATTTTGGAGAGTTGAGGATATTTGCAAAGACTTGACTGGTTGAGCATCTCTAACACAAAAATCCAAAAATTCAGAGTTGGGAACATCTCAGATTTTATATTAGGGATGTTAAACCTGTATTCACATTTGCTTACAACCACTGCTTTGAGAGAATTTAAAACAGGTAGCCTAATTTAGTGTTGGCACCTTCCTAAAAATTCTTAAGCCAATGATTAGCAGTATCACTTCTGAAAACCCATTAGCTTCTCCTGCAAATTTTACTTCCAGAATATCATCCCTTCATTGAAGAATGTCACATATATTTTAAGATGCCAAGGAATGCTTCCTGAAATGATCAAAATCCTGTGAGCATATGATATTGGAAACAAAGGGTAGCATTATAGAATGTTAGGCAGACAGGAACTTAAGGTAGGCTAATCACCTCATTTTATAAATAAAAAGAAACAGAGAAAAAAGTGTCAGATTGAAGGGTGCATTGTCTTGACCTTTCCAACCCGCCATGTTGTATAAAAGGCAAGGAAGTTTTGACTTGAATAGTAAAAGAACAAAAAGACTAAGGGTTGGAAAATAAAGGGATAGAGGGGAGATACCCTGGAGAGAGGAATGGGAGTACCAGAATTAAGACACTGACTTTTCAAGTCAAAATTGTGACTACATGTCAAGCTTAAGTATCATTAATGCTATTTAAACTAATGGCTTAGAACTTTAATGATGTAAGTTTGATATAATGATGATATATGACGTTCTACTAACTCATAATACACACATATCCATGTATTACAGTACTTATCACCTTGACAATTATAAAAATTTGTCAGTACAATTGTTTTTCTCTGCCACATCATGTAATATGCTAAAGCTATCTTTTCACACTGAAATTTAAGGCTGATGTGCACTTCAACTTAGATGCCAAACTTCTTAAAACATCAGATGGATTTCTTTTAGCCCCAAGGGGAAAAATATTTAATGACAAGTCTTTCTGTCAACCTTATTTCTTTAAAGCAAACCCTAAAGTATTTACATCCAACCCACATACCTCACACCAACAAAACCTGCAAACCTCCTGATTGCTTTTTTTTTTTTAAGGGAAATTATCTTTGGAAATGTCCTAATTCACTGCTGATAACCACTGTAATGTCTGGTCCTATGACTGAGGGATTATCTTTTCAGATGAAGAGCAGTTATTTTTTGCAGCTCTCTTCAAAAGGTTTACAACACACATCTCTCTGGTAAGGAACTTTATTCTGGGGTCTGTATTCTTTCCCATTCTCTTTTAAAAACAAGCTACATAATTCTTAAAGACATACTGATGAAAA
This sequence comes from Callospermophilus lateralis, assembly GCF_048772815.1. Taxonomy (NCBI): domain Eukaryota; kingdom Metazoa; phylum Chordata; class Mammalia; order Rodentia; family Sciuridae; genus Callospermophilus; species Callospermophilus lateralis. The sequence continues at coordinate 55,997,128 of NC_135308.1, forward strand.
TTGGTATTGGAAGTCCAATTGCACTGTGCTAAGCTGATTTCAAACACAAGTTAGAAGACTTTGATCTCCTTATATGAATGAATACAAAAAATAAAAAGCATATAAACTCAAAATTAATGATAAAGACAAGGTATTTAGAAAGCTATGCAAATTGAGCTAGTATTATATTTCAAAGAAGTGTGATGTCTATAATGACATTAAAAAAAAAAAAACCCTCACAAGAATTTACTTGTGGTTTTACTTTGAGGAACTACTTTAATTTTCTTGATTCTGAAGAAAATGTTATTGCCTAGCAAGTTCCTCGGAAGATTTTTACATGTCAATTATCTTATACTATAATATACTATTTTAATATATTCACAATTTTATTTCTTTTCCAATCACTCCTGACTTACTTACTACTGCTCCCATTTTCCCAAGACAGGGCCATTTCTGTTCGAAATCATGACAAACCTTAATACCATACAGATCAAGAAGGCAAAACAGGCATTTGAATGAATTTTACTCATTTATTTCTTCTTCCAGTGTTCACAAATCTACATCCCTATCAACTACCATGTGAGGGGAAGTGCTCTGTCATCCAACTTTAAAGTAATGCATCTATTTGGAAAAATACATGATAATGAAACTAAAAAGGCCCAGAAACTATTCAAAGATTTGGCTTCTAGCAGTTGCCTGGCTTAGGTTGAAAAATCTCTAAAACTTACATGTTGTCATCTGTTTGATATCAGGGTCACGTGAAGATACACAGTGATCAAAACTGTGGAAGTACCTGAAAGATGGCTACCAAAACACAGTGAAACACAAGGAATGAGCCAGTGTTCCACAGTCCAGCAGGGTGACTGCAGTTCACCAGAATCTATTACACATTTAATGAAGAACTAGAAAAGAGTAGCTTCAACTTTCCACACAAAGAAATGAAAGGCGATGCAAATAGTAATTACCCTGATTTGATCAGTACATACTATATCCATGTTGAAATATCACACTGAAACCCCAAAACATGAACAATCATTACACAGAATTGCAAGTTTCACAAAAATGAATCATTATTCAAAACAGCCACTTAATCATCTTTCTTGGATAATCTAAGAATGTAGGCCTTACAATCTGTTGAGGAAAAAGAGGGGAAAAAAAAAAAAAACCTCAAAATTATTTCATTCTTATTCTTGCAGCTAGATTTTCCTGAGGGTTTTATCACAATATTGAGGTTTTAGAAATTTTAGCCTAAATATTATTCATACCTGAACAGAAGGTTAAAGTAACAAATATTGTTCAACATGTGCTTTGGGACTAGCCCTGCCAGGTAATGGAAAGTAATAGTGAGCAAGTTCACTCCCACAGCAAAAGCAGATGGACCCAAACGCAAGCTCCCACAGCATGTTGTGACAACAGCAATCCCACTATTTGGGGAACATCAGTACCCCATATGGGCATTCCTCTGTTTTCTTTTTAAATGTTTTTGTTCTACCTCTCATTTAACTACAGTCACATTCTGTGATTACCCTGAATTCCAGATCAATCTTAAGTGCAGCTCCAGTCAAGAGAATACAATAAACTGAAGAAGTGCTGAAGAGGGCTGGAAAAGCCTCTCATTTAACGAAAATTCGACTTTGGGCAATCTGCTCAAATTCTGAGAAATTCAATTTTGTCTTTATTACAAGAAATTAACGAGATGCAGACACAAGACCCCAATTATTTCAAAATAAAATTTAAGACTCAGAATGGTGCCCTGTGAAAGTCCATTAGTTTTATAAGCAGCTGTATGTCTGAGTAAAAACTGACATGTGTGTTTGCCTAGTCTCCTACTGGCAATTTTTAAATGGTCACATTGAAACCTGCTTCACACCGGATTGCAAGTGAGAAAAAACACTGCAAATCAAAACCTTGAATTACCATCATAGATGCTGTCATCTAGGAGCTTGTCAGAAAGCAGACCCTCAGGCCCTTCCTCAGATTTACTATATCAGAATGTGCATTTTAACAAGATATGCAGTGACTCAAATGTACATTAAAATTTGAAAATGATTTTTGAGCTTCAAACATTACCAGGGTAGCTTCCATAACCCATGATCAATTGATTTCCTCTTTTCCACCAGTAGGTTTATTAATTTAAATTCAAATAAAGATGGTAACTACTTAATAAGTACTAATGCTAGCATGAGCCACCAATGACTTCCAAGCAACTCCAAATAACTACTACTAATTTGGAGGCAAATCTTCTCATCTAATATATAGCAAACTAATTTGCTTTGTAGTAAGTTACTAAAATCTATTATTGATATTATACAAAACATAGTCATCACGCCAATGGTTGACTGGACCCTTGAATTAGTCAAGATGATTTCCTAACTTGGTCCTCTTGGATCACCTGCTTCCTAAGCCTACCTGCCAATTACCTACCTTCTGGAATATCTGCTGTGGACATCACTTTCCTTCTGACTTTCCAGATTGAGAAATCACAGCTCTCAATTTAGGATTCCACGCAGCATCTCTAAAGTCCATCCTTAATTAAATGTGACTTTGTTGCCATAATATCTTCCCACCTGATTACTGCTATCCAATCAATGCAGGAGAAAAATGGAGGGATAACATCTCTTTCTGGGATGAAGGCTCTTTTGCACTTCTTTTTGCACCAGAAACTTGGGGACAGCAAGTCAATAAAGTTGGCCCTCCATATCCACAGGTTCCATATATTTAACCAATTGCAGACTGAAAATATTAGGGAAAAAATAGATGTGTATTGAATATGTACAGACCTTTATCATTATTTTACAAACACAGTAAATCAACTATTTTTGTAGCATTTACACTGTATACAGTATTATAAAAATTCTAGACATAAAGCATATATGTGAGGATGTAAATTATATGCAAATACTACACCATTTTATATGAGGAACTCAAGCGTCCTCAGGATTCAGATACTGAGGGACAGCTGGGTTTGCACTAAATAAAGATACCATTGGCTTCACTTGAGAGATCGCTTTTGGCTTTTCAGTGTCCTTAATTATGAAACTTTCGGAAGGAGCCAGTCATACAAGAACATCCTATACTCACCCTGTTGGAAACTATATCATGAAATATTTCATGTCCTGTAGTCACCTGATATAATCTGAGAAATTTCTAATCCAAAAAGACTACATGTTCCAACATCTGAAATTTTATGAATACCAAAAGGATACCACTAGGCACATGTGTGACCTCTTGTGATAGTAGGTCTCAGTCAAAACTCAGGAACACTACATACAACATATGAAACTATCTTCAGTCTATGTGTATAAGCTATATATGAAACACATGTGAATTTCATGTTTAGACTTGGGTCCCATCTCAAGATATCTCATTTATGTATTTCTAAACATTCCAAAATCTGAAAAAATCCAAAATCAAAACACTTCCAGTTCCAAGTGTTTTGGAACCTGTACTCATTATTTTGATGTAAGCCCCATATATATAACTATAACCCAAATATTTATGCCAGTGAATTCCAGTTCAGTGAGGTGGGGGCAAGGCAGCAACTAGTGGCAGGGTAAGCAAAATACTTGGTATACACCACACTGCAAAAATACTCACTTCCAAAAGCTCAATAGAGTTAGCAGATTTTGGATAATGCCATCCAAACTAAATGCATTAACATCCGCCTAATTCTGAAAATTATCTACGCACCACATGTGTATGCACACAATAAGGCCATACGATGCAATGTGGCACAAACAATTAAAAGTTCTTTTCAAAGTGAAAATGCAAAATAGAACGAATATCTATTTTCTATAAATGAATCTAGCCATCTGCCTTGCAAAAGCAGCAGCAGGAGGACCCAAAACAGCAGAAACAGCAGCCTCTGGTGTTAACAATCTATTCTCAAATCTCATGCTCCACATTTCCCCGGCAAACAAGGCTAAAAATACAAGACATGCAACAAATAGTCTCTTGGGATCTGCCATTCCATGGATGGAGTATTCAGAGTAATATTTTCTGTTGAAATTCAAAACTGAAAAAAAAAGCAAGCTATCATATTAGAAACTGGCATTCAGCATTTTAAGTGTGAATCCAATCCCGAAGTGTACTAAGCTGAATGGTGAGAGGGTGGTTGTTTTCATACAACACAAATCTCTTAGATTTATCTGAATATATTTACAGATGTATTTAAGCTACTCTAAATTCCTCTATATTTCTTGAAGGTTATAAAGATACCATTTTAGTACTTTTGTCATCAAAATATAAGGGTCCGCTTATTTTCAACAGTTTAGAAAACCATCTTTTGTTATGGACTCTGGAATCAGACTGATTAAGTCAAGTTCAGACTCTACCATTTGCTCATTGCATGGCCTTGGGCAGTATTTAAACCCTCTTTGCCCCTCTTTTCCTATCTTATAAATAAAGAAAATAGTACCTATCTCATCTTACAGGTTAAATTAGTTGATGTATGTAAACCATTTAGAACAATGAATGGTGCTAACTAAATACAATATTATTAATTCATATTCAAATAAAGCTGCAAAATGCCTTATTTTAAGGAACGGACATGAAATAAAGAGTGGTAGCAATATGACAATAGTTATATTAGGCCAACCATGGCCATTTAGAAAATGAAGGGGTGAACAATATCTTTACCTAGATCCTGACTTAGAAAAACATGGGGAAAGTTTCTATTGGTTACCCTGTTGAGCTGTTAATTCATGAAAGCATCAAAAAAGGAGAAGATAATGACACTGCTGATCAAGTGGCACTGCATGGAGTCAGGAACAATCAGGATTAACGGCAAAGGAGTAATCAACAGGGAGGGCACAATAGGGTGCTCAGTGAACATGTACATTTCTGTCCATTGAGAGGACACCCCAATCCACCACCACTTCCTTAAAGTGTACAATGGAATAATTCTCTGGATAACTGGCTTTGAATTTGATTTTAATACATGTTGCCTAGATCTCTACCCTAAATTTAAAAAAAAAAAAAAAAAAAAAAAAAAAAAAAAAAAGCAAAAAGGAAGAATATCAAATAGTCACTATTTCCCAAGAAACTAAACCCTTCATAAACCTCTTAACGTTAGTGGTGTCTTCTACTACATTTGGAATAAAATAAAACACAAGTTTACTAATCATTGAAGCAACAAACAGAAAACTGCTCTTCCTAATTAATAAGACAGTCTGGCCTAGATATACTGACAGAATCAGAGGCCTGAGAGTGCAGGGAGGACTTGTTGGGTTCCCTAGGCTTTCGAGTCCTTTAAGGTATTACTTGAAGAACCACAGATGGGCCTTTCAAAGAGTGAGCGAGTCTGTAAAGTATGACAAGAGCTGTCATTTCAGTGCCTCACGAAAAAGGTTCATCTCTTCTTAAAAATTGAGATGCTTAAGAGATCTCCTGAGCAGAACACTTCATGGGGCAAGCAAAGAACGTGCCATAGGCTTCTCAAGTTCATGGAACAATCCAAAAATTAGAAAAAGACAAGTCCGGTAGGAAACTGGACCAAAAGGCTCCCTTCACATAGTGTTATAAAGGAATACATTCTTGAGGAAAAAGAACAGATAAGGGAGAAAAAGGGACGCCTATTAAAAATCATTAAGGAGGAAATGGCAATAGTTTTAAAATTGTAGAAACCAGAGAGATAAGTGGATTTAAGTATGTATAAGTCACATGACTCTATTATGCCTATAAAATAAGTATGTACTTCCTTTGCCATTAATGCATTACTCCAGCAATCACGCACAAGGAGGATTTCATTGTCCAGGAAATTTTTTAAAGCTCGGAATCATGTGAACGCCCAGCTTGCCTAGGGTAGCTTCCTCCCTGCCTTTAGTGACTAAAGTCTTTATGTACAGTATCTAATGCAGGAATCACAACCAGATCAACAGCAATGCTTTTTTCCCTCAAGAATAAAAACAAATCAGTATGACAACATGATAGATTCAATTAGCACTTGGCAGGTCATGAAGAACTTTAAACAACTGTCTTTTAAGATAAAAAGTGTTCAAACATAACAGTAATCATGGCACCAAAGTGCTTTCCTTACAACTTGCCGACAGGCAGAATAAAACTCTCTAGAGGGAAGTATTGCTCACTAAGGTGGAAAACAGTAGTACTCTTTGGACCACTACTTTCCACACTCAGTTCCTGATCCCAAGTATCTTTCTTTCTGAGCATATTCAAAGCCAATTATGTGAAATCTCCCACTGATTTTCAGGTTTTACTGTAAATATGAAGGAAAAAAAATTTAAATGTGAGCTGGTACAATATTTATCTGTTTCCATGATTACTGTAAATAAAATATACTGAATTATTAAATTTTCTCATGCCATCAAAGCAAAATGTCATAATCTTATATATCCTGTTGGTTTGTGGATGTTGAGTATATCCAGGATCAAATCACTAAAAATAGTCTTTGAGGGGCTGGGGGTATAGCTCAGTGGTAGAGTGCTTGCCGAGTATGTGCAAAGTTCTGGGTTGGATCCCCAGCATTGCGGGGAGGGGGGGAATTTCTAGAGAACAAAAACTATTTACTTGGATAAATAAAAATCATCAAGGACCAACCCTACACAAAACGGTGAGACTATTAAGCAAAGATACCACACTATTGCACCACATCTTGCTTTTAATGAATCACACCTTCCTAGGATGGGGGAACTTCAGTAACATTGGAACACATCCTTTGTTGTGAAAACTTCAATTGCATCCACCTGTCTAAAGCCAGGTGCATGTGGTTTCACAGGTTTCACAGCCTGTTTAATGTTCATTTCTTGAAGAATCTGACAGCTGCTAAAGGTAATAGGCTTCCATGCCCCAGAAAGTAAAATTTGACAAGGGAAATATTAGTCAGATTTACTGCTCCATTCCATGTGTCTTGAACATTACTATGATCTGTGCAAGACATTTGTTGTAAATAAGCCTGCAGAGTGTACAGTGTGTTTTCCAGGAGACCTTTAAAGAACAGCTTGCAGACAAGAGGTGCTAGCCTTAGTTTCACAGCCAGCAAAACTCCATCCAAGAGGCTTTTGGCATGTCCCCACCTCTTGTTTGGAGCTGGCTTTAAGAAAAGTCCACCAAGCAAATTCCAAGGGTAAATACCAGGAGTCAGTCATGGCTAGATAGAAACTCGGACATTTAGCTCAACATTTAGGGAGAAAAAATAAAAGGCACACTCTCCCATACCAGTGTATTAAAAACAATTCAGAGCTGACTTTGCAAGAAACATCCTCTCATTCTCCATAGTAAATTAAACGACTGAAGCTTGTGCTTCTTCCAGAAAGAGAAAGAAATATGCCTCACCGTAACCAAGTGTGTGGAATCAGTGAGGCTCATTTTTAAACCTTTCCTGTCTTTTAAAAAGCCTACTCCACTAAAAACAACAACAACAACTTTTCAGGAAATGAAATGCAAACACACACAGAACAGGATCATAAAACGGAAAACCTCTATCCACTTTTTAAAAAATTCTTCTTTCCAGACAGTACAGCTGCTTTTAACACACCGTTAGCTTTCATAAAAATGAGATGATCCTGGTTCTTTTTGTGATTATCCTCACCCCTTCCCGCGGCCTCCTGGCTATTAATATATGTTCAGGAGACAGCATAGCAGAAGGTGAGGCGGTTAGCTCAGTTCAACCTCTTGCCAGACAAGCGTTAAGTAAATCATTTAATGCAGTTACATATTCTAAACCTACTGGATAGCATGCAGGGAAGGAGACAGGTAAAGAAGGGCAGAAAAGAGAGGCTTCCGGATTATTTCAAAGGTAAAGTCACACTACTGAGGCTGTGTATGAAACCGCCCATGGTCATCTTCAAAGCAGGTCCCTGAGATTTATCTTTAAGTTGATGCTTCCTATCCTCGCTCAAGGTGGAACTGAAACCAGTTGCAAAATTTCACTCTGCAGAAGTGCAGAGGATTCAGGGGGAAAAAACGGGGTCTACGCTTCTAAGTCGGAAAAAAGCTGAGGTCTCCGCGTTGCTCTGTGGGGCCCGCGCTTCCTAGCTGGAGTAAGCACGGGTTAGGGAGAGGAGGCGCAGGGTGAGCAGCCTCTGGCCAACTGCTTATCCTCGCTGGGTACTGCAGGCATAGTTAAACCGGGAGGGTGCACACTACTCTCCCCAGCTCCTGCACACATGCGGCCTCCGTGAAGGAAAACCCAGAGCTGGCTAAGATCCAGGGTTAGGGGCGTCCGTGGGGTAACAAGCTTGGCGCAGAACGAGGCGACTAAAGCTTGGATGTTGTTCTCAGAAGGGAAAAGGCGTCATCAGTATTGGGGCCCACCCACCAGGCTCCTTTCTCTAGGAACTCTCGGACATCACTGTGGGCGCCCACCCATGAATGATCTCGCCTAGGAAGGAAGCGGAGAGGACCAAGGAGAGAGAGAACGGACTGAAGATAGGGCTACTCCAGCCTGCAGTGAAGATAGGGCTACTCCAGGATTTGGAAAATTGAGCAGGCGATGAGTAAAAGGTAGGGGCTCGGGTCACAGCAACCTGTAGGATTGCAAATAGCAGATAGCAAACTTGGGCTGGAAAGCGGTGGTCCCTTTGGAGGTTCTCCCCCAGACTCCCACCCAGTCGGGCTCCAAGCGCGGAGAGGTGCAAGGCGCAACTTAGGAAGCCAACGCCATAGGTGCAGGTCCCGCTCAGTCTTCTGACCTCCTTCCCACTCTGCCCCAGCCACCCGCTCTGCCCAGCGCTTACCTCGGGCAGCCGCAGCCCCTGCTGCCCAGAAGCAGAGCCCCAGCCAAGAAAGCCACCGGCGCGCCCCTCCACCGCCGACTGCGGCCGACGCTCTCCCCATGTTCCTCGCCCCGAAGGGGGTACAGCTCCTCTTCCACGCCTCTGGAGTCGGGGAAAAGGCACTATGATGCAGGGGCCGAAATGAGTGGGTCCCGAGGGTCTTTGGCGAGTGACTGCTCCAACGCGGCTCCCTACGGCAGCGGGGCAGCGCGCTCCGAGCCGCCTCTGAATGGACATTCAGAGGAAACGCGCATCCCCGTAGCTTCCCACGGCGAGGCGACCGCAGCCGCCACTGCCGCTGCCGGAGTCACCCGCCGTGAGCGCCGCGCGGCTCGCAGCTCGGCTACCGGGCTCCGGACTACGGAGCTGAGCTGGGAGTCCGCATCGCTAATGAGACCCCCGCGGCCGCCCCTTCTCCTCCTCTCAGAGCGGCAGCCAATGACCGGGCCGGGGCGGGGCAGCGGGCGGGGCGGCGGGGGCCACGTGGGGCGGGAGCGGCGAGGCGCAGGTGAGCTGGCGGCGCCTTCACGTGCGGGGAGGTTCCTCCGCGCTCCGCAAATAGCCCGGGCCACGGGAGAAAGGAAGTGGGCCTGGCGTCTGGCAGTGGAGAGAGGAGCACCAGCCTCAGAATGTTGTGCAAAGCAGCCTGGCCTCCTGGAGTCCAACACCGAGCGGAAAGATGTGGCGTGTTGATAGCTGACTCCGAGTCAGCTGATTCCATGAAACCTCCTTTTCGTTTATCAACTTTGAGCTCTTTCAAAGTCCTGCCTCTCCTTCTTCCAGTGTTTAACATTAGATGAGACATTACTCCTGGAAAAAAATACATAAAAGACTTATAATACGTGCCAAGTGGGGTAAAATAACGATGGAATAAATTCATTATTGCATCTATACTAACCATTTATTTTCTTACAAATGAAGGCGGGAGGTTACAACATGAGTGCATTTCCTCTTTTATTTATTTTTCCTTAATTAATTTTTCTGTTGTCTGAATCACTTTGGATTTCCCAAACACCTTAGAATCTCCCTCATCCAGGATGACTCCTATTTCTGTTTGTTTTAATCTAGGCTCCAGGAATTGTCATTCTGGTGAAGTATCAAGGAAAGGAGAGAGACACTGAACACAAGGGAAGACTTTTTAAACTATGGCTTGTTTTTAATAGATTGTCGGGTCTTTGTTTAAAAGCTTCTGAAAGTACAACAGAGTTGCTTCTTCCCTTTTCAGAAAGCCACTCAAGTTTCAGAGCAAAAACAAAACAGGAAGTTGGTTTCAATTCCAATGCTGCACAGACCACTGAATATATCTCATAGGATGTGGCCCTCAAAATAGTGCCAGAACTCACCTGATCAGAGCATGTGCCCCTCTTTTGCCTATCAGTCCCAACAGAAAAGAAGGCTTAGAAAGACAACCTTTACAACCGTTCTTCACTATTCACGCTTAATATGGATGCAAGTACTTTTTAAACATCCACCTCTTGCCAAAGTGCTTTCTGTTCCCAATCACCTTTCTCTGGAGATAAACAATTTAAGGTGAGGTAATTGTTCTTGATGAGGTAATTGTACTAACTCTCTTTCTTTTGAAGAAAAGGAGGATGATAGAAAGATTGATTCTCTGATAAGCACATATGCCATCCCTCTCCTGAGTGCCACCAGCATGTGAATGTCTCTGGAAAGAGCCTATTGTTTCCTCCAGTTTTCTTGCAGCTCAATAAAAGGTTTGGGACCTGGTCAAGAAAACCAAGCTCTGGGGAATGGACACTTCAAAGCAAAGACTGATGTGGGGCTGTTGAGGAACTTGCCTGAAAATCTCTTTAGAATCTTTGTAAATGAGGGTTTTGTCCTTTTCCTCTGAGAAGGTGAATTGAGAATTAATCTACCAAATATGCTTTACCTGTCTTCTGGAAAATAGTCATTCATCGCCTGACTTTCCTTATTCTTCAAGATCATGTGGCAGATCTGTTACAAATGAGGATAAAAAAAGAAAAAAGAAAGGAAGAAGGAAAGAAGAAGACAATGTTACTATGTTTCTAAGATCATATTTAAGTCTTACTACTGTTCCCACAGGGGGGCAAAAGCAAAATCAGTTTTATTTTTGAAAAGGGATCCAAGAAATAGATGAGCTGATTTTAGGCTTATAATTCAAATAAAATTGCAATAATAAATGAGAGGGAAGGAAGAAAACTATTAACCTCTGAGTGAATCCTATACTGAAGGACTAAATCTTTCATACATATTTTTGAAAAGAAGAACCAACCCTTGTGAGGTAGTTACTGGCATCGCTTTCAGCAGATGAGAAAAGTAGGTTGGGTTTAGAAGTGAAATGTCCAAGGTCACATAAGTAAGTAAGTGGCTGAACATCAATAAGATTTTTCCAGAGATAGACTTTCCACCTCATCCTCCGTTGAATTATTTAACTGGTTGGGTGAAGTTATGAAACACCCTGTTTTAATTATATACCACTTATTATGTTCTACATTTTAATATGCCCTGTGTCAATCTAATTTGGGCTATTTTCTATTTAGAGAAATAGAATATTTGCTACCCAGGATTATTATCTCTGGACAAGGAAAAGCAGCATGAAATAGAAGAACTGGTATGAGAATCATGGCACAAGGAGGCTATATGCACACACTGCCAGGGATAGGCTGTATGGACTAAGGGAAGTCAGTATTTCCTGTTTCCTCATCTGTGGACTAACAGCATTTGTCTAGATGACTTCAAGATTAATCCCATTTTTAAAAAAAGACATCATTTTTAGCTCTAGACTGTTATGATGTTGAGTGCTCAAATTACTCAACTAAACTGGAAATTAAGGCAACTCTTCTGGAATTAGAACAACTACAAAACAAATACATTGTGTTCTAGAGAGAATATTTTGGATCAGCGCCAAGCTACAAGTATTAACTATAACTACATGTCTTGGTATAATCAGGCTGCTATAACAAGATACCATAAACTGGATCATTTACAGACAACAGAAATTTATTTCTCATAGTTCTGGAGGCTGGAAAGTCCAAAATCAAGGTGCCAGCCAATTCAATGTCTGCTGAACATTCGGACCACAGCACCAAGTTATAATCAATGACTAGATTTGATAAAGTGGGTTTTTTTTCCTCTCAATTTTTTCTTTGAATTGACTACCAATTTTCTAGTAGTTTCTCCATAAAGGAAAGAAGTAGAAAGTTTCTATTTCCATTGACTTTTAATCATCTCTAGCCCAGCAAGTCTCAAAAAGTAGGAAATGTTTGAGTTGAGTCAAACTTGGAGGAAGGGAGACTGATCTCTGGAAATATGCCCTTCCAAAAAAAATGAGTATTTATTAAAAGGCAGTTCCTTAGGAAATGTTTTGTATTTGTCCTGAAAAAAAAATTCCTTAACCAACCCACTTGGAATAAGGAAAGGGAAAGTCAAAAAGGTAGAAATATTCCACATGAGTAAGCAAGAGAACTTGTTCTGGGAGCTGAGGAAGGAAGCTGGGAGCCTTGGAGTTCATGGAGGGCCAGGCCTACGAGTTGTGACTGTCCTCCTCGGAGTTCCAGATCATCATGAAGGTGACAGAGGTAAAATGAATCATTTGGGGAAAATGGTAAAGGGATTGTATTTTTAAATCTAGATTACTGAAAACTAAATAGATACTGAGAAAAGGGATCTTAGACAAGAACACCTTCAAAAAGCATGAAGAAATCTTTTGAGTGCCTAAACCATAGAGTGTATTCTTTTAGGAACAGTTAGTGCCTCATTTAAGATATGAACCAAAGCAAGATGTCAGAAGTCAAGATATCAAGGCCTTGGGAACAGACCCTGGCTATGAAGGAAATGCAGAACACATGGGCACAGGAACAGTGAAAGAATGTTGAGAGCCACAGCCGAAGGGACCCCAGCAAACTTCCAGATGCCAGCAAACTTCCAGACTGCCGGCTGATGATTGGCTCACAGCGGCCCCAGCAACATCTAGCTGATTGGCTCCTCTGCGGTGATGCTCATTGGAGATGCTCATTGAGCTGTTTCCCTGCCCTTTCAGACTACCAGCTGATGATTGGCTCACAGCAGCCCCAGCAACATCTAGCAACATCTAGCTGATTGGTTCCTCTGCGGTGATGCTCATTGGGCTGTTTCCCTGCCCTTTCAGACCATGGAGCTGCTCATTGGGGGACTTTTTTGGCTCCACCCATGCAATCCAGCCAATCGGCCTCAAGAGCAGGAGGATTGTGGGAGGTGAAGAGGCTGGTGGGTGAGTGAGTGGCTTGTGGGAAGCCGGTGGTGGCAGTTGGGCTCTGAGGGTTTTTTCCTGAGGAGTTGTTTTGTTTGGCGTGTGTGGTTCTAAAAATAAAGTTAGTTTCTTTTGACAAGTGGCTCCTGAATTGTGCCCAGCCAGACTGCGGCAAAAGAAGACTTAAGGAAGAAGGGCTGAAAATAACTCCAGAATACAATTCTGCATCATTATTTACCTAGCCTTATGGACTAAATGGGTGATTTTAGTTATAACTGCTGATAATGTGTTTTTTGATGTTGTTGTTATTTGTGTTTTTGTTTTTTGGTACTGGGGATTGAACCCAAGGCATTTAACCACTGAGCCACATCCCAGCCCTATTTATATTTTATCTAGAAATAGAGTCTTGATAAGTTGTTTAGGGCCTCACTAAATTGTTCATGCTGACTTTGAACTCTCAAGCCTCCTGCCTCAGCCTCCATGCTGCTGGGATTACAGGTGTGCACCACCAGGCCCAGCTGTGATAATGTTTTTATCTTAATATTTTTAGATGATGATTTTAAAGTTACACATGATTCTTCTCCTGGGCATGGGACACAGAGAGACAATCTTCCCACATCTGGGATGCTGGCACTGTAGCTTTCCTTTTTGAACCTATCTACTATTTTTGACATCTCAACTAATGATCTGTTTATGGCTCTGCAACTGATGGATGTTTCTGATAAAAGCCACTGTCTCTATTAATCATACAATTATGGTAATAAATAGAAGATGACCAAAAATCTACTGGACTAAAGGGCAACAGCTGGCAGCTTCAATTGGTGAACTTGGCAATACAAGTAAATGAGATACTTTACAAGTGATATTTCCACTGGGGAAAATCTGTGCCCGTTGCTTCCCCAGGACAGTCTTGTCCCATCAGAGTGGCACATTTCAGGAATGCACACAACTTACAGTGAGCAGGCTGAATTTTATTCACCACTGTGTGCTCACAGCCCAGCTCATGATTCATGAAACTGCTGGAAGGAGAGGCGGGAAAAAAGGATGTTAAGAGCTAGGGAGCTGTGAGTGGTTCACATGTGATGTTCTATTTGTGTACAGTAATCCAGGTTAACAACCTTTCCTGTTAAAGGCAATATGGGATCGTTTGTTAAGTAAACTCTCTCTTGCACACACAAAATTAGAGAAGTCTATTTCAGAGATTGGGCTATGAAGCAGCAATAAAGTGCAAAAATCCAATACATTTGTTTAAAAAGGGCAGCAGGGCACCAAGATAAGACTCTAACTAAACAGCTTTTTCCTGACACCACAAGTGTGCCCTCCCGCTTTTGTACCTTGGGGATTCTTCCTGAAATCAGGCATCTCACAGTTTTCAGCCATCGCTGCTGACACAGACGAATGAAAGAACTTAAAAATAATAACAAGAAACACAATTCTTTGGCAGTAAAATGAATGTGTTAGTGCTTACAAAATAATAAACTGTGATGGAAAAAGGTGATATGTGTTAACTAATAAAAGATGTAGCCTCTGATGACAGCATAACATGCAAACCTTGAGTTACATGACCTCAGCATTTAGCATCAGAAATACGACAATGTACACATCCCAACCCTTGGTAGTCTGCGGCAGCTCAGGAACAGCCTGACATCTTTCCATATAGGGAGAGAATGCTATGATTCTTATTCTCAAATAGAAGCTAACCAACCATTTTTGTGTGTGTGTATGTGTTTCATTTTTACTCCCTTGTTTTGTCTCTATCTGATCCTTTCACATCCCACCTTGGCTATCATCATTCATTCTTTTTTTTTTTTTTTTTTTGTCCCTTTTGAACTACTTCTTTAAGCACCGTGCCTGCTGGTAGAGAGAGGACAAGAGTAGAGATATTTAATGATAATTAAAAGAAAATCTGAAGAGTTTAAAGTCTTATGCTGCCATATAACCTCCATTAGAACACACAGCTCTCTGCAAACAGAGGAAGGTTGAAGTTCTGAGTAGGAAACTGCCCTGCAGGTTCTGGTCAGAAATAGAATCGGGTCAAAATTTAACAACAGAAGAAATTCATATTCCAGTGTTCCCTTCCCCACTAATATTATGAGATCCAGGAACGTTCAGTTTCTCTGGAACTGATAAATCTACTCATAGCAAATTTGGAGGGGAGGGGCGGGAGTAGAGTAAAATGCGGATTTGGCAATATGTGGTCATGAATAAAGCCAATAACTATATTTTTCCGCAAAAGCTACCTTTCTTACTCCACACCAAGTACTGAAGAATCAATGGGTATAGTCAGAGAATATATGATCATTAAAGTTGAAGACTAGAACAAAAAAATATATTGCTTGTTTGGAGTTCCTGAACAAAAACAAAGTAGGATTCTGAAACAGATGCAACAAATATAATAGTAGTATATGCATTTAAGAAATAGCCTGTATAATCACAAGAGTATATCTAACAAGCCACTTGGAAAGATACCACCTAGAAATCACCAAAGAGTGCTTCCATAAAAGATAAATCAAAAGCAAATAATGTAAGTTGTCTTTCCATTTACGCTTTTTTTCTTCTTTTCCCTTTATTATTCCCTTCAGTTGACTCTTCTTTTGAAATGATAGTACAAATTAATCCATGTGACTAAGAGAAGGACAATATATTTAGTAGAGTTTGTAAAGCAGGACTTAAGTGATTGTCACACCATACGAGTTGAAGATGTGAAGTAGAAGATGGTAGTTTGACACATAGAACCTTTTCCAAATATCAAATAAAACTCTGACTTAATTGGGCAAAATCCTATAACTACTTCCTTTTCTCCATCTTTGTGACCAAAAAAAATAGAATTTTAAAAATAATATTTTATGACTTAAGGCTCATACAGTAGATTTAAAGGCATTCATTAGTAAATAGCTTTTATGTGTTTTGAAGGAGAAAAGTTCTTCTTTACACGCTAAGTAGTGTTTTGCTGAAAATAAAATTTAAGAGAGTGCCATTTGCAAATTAATTCAACCACATATTCTACTTATCTTGTCAGGTATAACTTCATCCCATTTCAAGTAGTAGCTTCCCTGAATTAAGACAATATAGTTCTAGAGTAGAAGGTGGGAATCACTGAAAGACCATGATATTATCAGTGTTCTGGTGAGAAGCTAATCCAAACAAACAAACAAACAAAAAATGATGGTAGAACTCCTTTGATTCTCCTGCATTTAAACTACTAACAGTATATTTCTCAGCTAAGAAGAGAAAGTAAAGTATTTAAATACATATTATGAACCCTCTGGAAGTAGTTATGCAATTTCATACACACACACATTCCTACATACATACATACATATACGTATTACATACATGTGATCCCATATGTGTGTGAGAAACCATAGAATTGAGATATCTGAAATACTTAAAGTTATTCTTTAAAACTCTAGAGATAAGCAGATGACTTCTGACCAAAGTGATGTAATAATTTTACATTTTATTCTTTTTCTGCTCTAGACACATAGGAGTGATAGGAACATATGAAAAAGAAAAGTGAACACTTAGTCTGTCTCAAGACCAAGAACATATCTCTGTGGATCATCAACAGAATAGAACTGATAAGTAGTGAGCAAGGCTAAAACCATGTATGTTCGGGATTCTTGCTTTTTGAAGCAGTCACTGGTACAGGAGAAACTGAATAATACAATACAATAGGGAATAAATGGCTCCATGCCAGCTGGAAAGCAAGAGCCAGTTTCAAAACTCTAAGCGGAGACTGAGATGAAATTATCTAACTCAAGAGCAGAACTTAAAAAATTCAGCCAATCTATCACTGCTACCTAGGGAAGTAGGAATTAAAAAGATACAGCTTCCATACTGGGAACTGAAACTAATCGTATACCTGCTCAAGGGATGAATATGATTTCTATAGTAATAGTACAACTCAGAAGTCCTATGTGACTTCATAAAACCTAGTGTTGGACGTGGGGCCTTAGGTTTAGACTGAGGAAGCCTCAAATCTGCAATTCAGAGAATGTTAATCACATAAAAAGAAATGACGAGGGGAACAGGAGGAGAAAAATAATTATCTACCTCAAAATACCACCCTAGTCAATATTCTAAAACATTTTAATATTGTGTAAAGCTTAAAAATACAGAAAAATACAATCAACATTTATCAATTCATGCTTCACAGAAATAAATAGATCTTTAAATACATTTATTCTGAATGCTCTAGATATAAATAGAACTATGTTTCTTATGTAAAGAGTAAATAAAAATTGAAACCAAGCAAATTGAAATTAAACAAATATTAGGAATAACAAAGTACAAATCTTGAGAGAGGGCAAAGTGGTCATTAAAAAATGATAATCACAAGGTTCAAGGCCGAAGAGAGCCAGGCATGGTGACACACGCCTCTAATTGCAACAACTCAGGAGGATGAGAGAAAAGGATTGCAAGTTTGGATCCAGCCTCAGCAAGTAAGCAAGGCCCTAAGCAACTTATTGAGACCCTGTCCCAAAATAAAAAATACAAAGGGCTGGGGATATTGCTCAGTGACCAAGCACCCTAGGATTCAATCCTTGATATCATTCAATCAATCAATCAATTAATGAAGCTGAATAAGAGATCAGAAGATACGAAAAAGTACACTTCCAATTTCAATCATGTAAGAAAATGAAGAGAATTTTAGAATAGATTAAGACACTCTGATAAACATCCAGTAAGAGTCAAAGAAAAAGTATAATAAAGGGAATGATGGAGAAATAAGTTTTAATTAATGAAAGATAAAAATTTTTTCCAGTATTAAAGATAGATAAATATGCAGTAAAGAAGAAGTAAATTCAAATTACTAAGTATAAGACACAGCAAGAAATCTACACATCAGAATGACATAAAAATATCAAGGATTAACAATTTTCAGCTGTTTTTTGAAAATATAAGTTACCTAGAAATAAACAAATGACAACAGATTTGACATTGTCATGATGGATGACTAAAGACCATGGACTGATATATCATCAGAGTATTCATATGAAACAACTATTGATATAAAATTTAGTCAACCAAATCTACAGTAAGAATATTTAAAAGGATGTTTTACACATGAACGATTAGCATGTTTTATCAAACACAGGTAAATATACTATTAATAAGATTAATAATTGTAATTAATTACATGAAAATATGAAAAATTTCAGAAGTGAAGTAGAACAACCAAAATATCTTAGTTTATATTATAGATGTAAATAATACAGTAGTTGAAGTTAAGAAATATTTGAATGTTTATAATAATAGACAGATGAAGAAATGATTGATGATATGAATGACAGAAGAAATATCCAGAATTAAACCTCAAGAAACAAACAAATAAAAAGAAATAGACTAAAGAGTATGAGAGATATATTACTTGTTTAAAAGATTAAATTTGGAATTTCAACATCAGGAGAAAAGAGATTAATTGCACTTGCAATATTTGTAAAGATAATACCTGAAAATTTTCTAAAATCAACAAAACTCATTCCAACAAATATTCAAAAACTGCTATAAAGATGAAACAGTTTTAGAATGTTCAATAGAAAAGGAACCCATCAAGGAACATCAAGTAAAGCTATTGACTAAAAAGAACAGTAGAAAAAAAATAAGGAAAGTAGTATAAAAAAAGGAATGGCAGAATGATGATATTAATACTGCTGATATGTCAACACAATGATGAGAGATATAAGACAATGGAAGAATATGATCAAAAGACTGAAAGAAATGTCAATTTAATATCTAATATAAGTGAAATCCCATCCATTGTTTGGATCTGAAATGTTCCTTAAGCCTTGTGTGTTGAAGACTTGATTCCACAATGTTTTCATATTCAGTGTATTCATATTCAGAGGTGAAGCTTTGAGGAATTGACTGAATCATGAAGTTGTTAAACTCATCAATAAATTAATCCACTAATTAGTTTAGAGTTGCATGGGCTACTAGGAGGTGAGGCCCACATGGAGAGAGTAAATTGTGTCTTTCAAGGGTACGTTTTGTCCATGGTCCCAGCTTCATGAGGTGATCTGTCCCATGTTTCCTGACATGATATTCTATCTCAGCACTGGTCCAAAGCAATAAGGCAAAGAAATCACAGAATAAACCTCTTGAACTATGAGCCAATATAAGTCTTTCCTCAAGTAAGTTGTTTTTCTCAGATATTTTTTCAGAGCAATAGAAAACTAACACACATCATTCAAAATAAGGCAAAGTGAACATTTTCATACAGAATTTTCATCGGAAGATTCAAATTAATGGAAGTACTAAAAGAAGTTCTTCAGGCAGAAGAAGAATAATATTATATTAAATGAAAAATATAAATTGGGGAAGAAAAGCAATTAAAAGATGACTTTTAATAAGAAGAATACTGATTTCATACAACAATAAAAATTACAATGAGTTCAAAATATGGATACATACATAAGTTTAAAAACAAACACAATAATGTTCAACATCTCTAGCAATTAGAGAAATGCAAATCAAAACTTACACTAAGATTTCATCTCACTCTAGTCAGAATGGCAATCATCAAGAATACATACAGGCAATAATAAATGTTGGCGAAGATGTGGGGAAAAAAGATACAATCATACATTGATGGTGGGACTTCAAATTGGTACAGCTAGTGTAGAAAGCAGTAGGGAGATTCCTTAGAAAATTTGGAATGGAACCACCATTTGACCCAGTTACCCCACTCCTTGTTTTACACCCAAAGGACTTAAAATCAGCATATTAGAGTGATGCAGCCACATCAATGTTTATAGCAGCAAAATTCACAATAGCTAAACTATGGAACCAACCTAGGTGCCCTTCAATCGATGAATGGATTAAAAATGTGGAATATATACTCAATGAAATATTATTAGCTTTAAAGAAGTATGAAATTATGGCATTTTCTAGTAAATGGATGGATTTGGAGAAATAAGACAATCCCAAAAAACTAAAGACTGAATGTTTTCTCTAATATGTGGATGCTAATTCATAATGGGGGGGGCATGGAGTAGAGAAGAATATAGTTACCTTAGATTAGATAGAGGGAAGAAAAGGGAGGGGAGGGAAGAGAATGTAGGGATAGGAAGTATAGTTGAATGAAACAGACATTATTACTTTATGTATATATATCTATATATGACTGCATAGCCAATGTGATTCTATAACATGTACACTCAGAAAAAGAGAAATTATATCCCATCTATGTATGATATCAAAGTGCATGAATGCATTCTACTGTCATATATAACTAATAAAAGCAACTTAAAAATTAAAAAAAAATACAACTAACCCCTGGTGAAAAATTGAGCTTACCTTTGGTCATGAGGGAAGGTATAGATGACAAAGGAAGGCAGTAGAGTGGTATTTCTAGCTGCTAGTGTTGACCTATTTCTTGGTCTGGGTCATAGTTTCATAGTTCTCTTCATTTGGTGAAAAGTCATTCAACTGTGCAATTATGGCTTGTTTACTTCAAAATACAAATTGTACTTCAATATATGACTATTTTTATTAAAAGTTATATCAAAACATAGTAAAAGGAGAATTTGGGGCAGCTCATATGACAAAAAAGTTACTATTTTGAATACTTATATGCTTCTATTGATAACCAAAGTAAAATAATTTAGTATTATTATAGTCAAAGACAATTATCCCAAAGCAGAAAAAGTAATTAGATACATGAAAAAGTGATTAGTCTCATCAGTGACAGAAAATTGGGGAATATCAATTAAATTTTTATATTTTCACATGGAATACAATGGAATACACGATTTATTAAAATATAGAGACATGATCACTCTCATATGTTTCTGATGGGAGTGTGAGTTGCTATAATACTATAAGAATGTTTAGGTATATTGTACTATAATCCCACTTTGATGAATTTATCCTATAAGCCTAAAACACTTAAAATACAACTTACATATACAACAAGATTTATTTGTTTTTAAGAGGAAATAAAAGTGAATAAAAAATCTGTATATCTCATATCATATTTGTCTACCTGAGGAAAATTTGAGTAAATTGTTTTTCATCCATATTATTGAATATTACATAACTACTAAAGAGCATATGATGAATACATATATACTCACATACATACATACACACAGAAGGATATCCATGTTATAATATTGAGTAAAATTAATTCATAAATTGTATAGCGTGATCCCATTTTAATAAAATGAACAGAACACTGACAAAAAAATTAAAGATGTAAAATATTTATATATTTTTATAAACAGAAAAATATGGAAATGTAATGGGGAATGTTTAGGAATACAAAAATATTCCTCACTTTATTTTATGCCTCTTTATGTCATTCCACTAGATAACATGAGCATATCTTTCTTTTAAATTCACTATTTCACAAAATACAACACGAGGCAAATTCATGTATTAAAATGTAATATATATATGTATATATACCAAATTTATTCTATATGAATATAGATACAAAGTCCTAATAGAAAGAAACACATTGTATATGTAGGTATGTTGTGGTTTAGATAAGAAGTGTCCCCCCAAATTCAAGTGTGAAAGTTCAGAGGTGAAATGATTGCATTATGAAATTGTTAACCTAATCAATGGATTAATCCATTTGAATGGATAAAATGGATTAACTATGTGATAACTGCAGGTAGTATGGTGCAGCTGGTGGAGGTGGGGTCACTGGGGCATACCTTTCTATTTTGTTCCTCTCTCTCTTAGCTTCCTGTTTGGCTTGTCTTCTGTCATGATGTTCTGTCTCACCTCAGGTCCAGATGGAATCAGTTGTCTATGGACTGAGACTTCTGAAACTGTGAGAACCAAATAAAGTTTGCCTCCTCTAAAATTGGTCTTGTTAGGTCTTTTGGTCACAGTGATAGAAAAGTGACTAAAACATATGTCTATTTGTAGGTGCATATCTGCATACAGCTTAGTCCATTCAAACTACTCTAACAAAATATCATTCATAATCTGTGTGGGTGATAAGCAGCAAACATTTATTTCTCACAGTGTGGAGGCTGAAGTAAGATTACAAGATCAGTGTTTGTTGAGGTTCATTTCCCAATTCTGAGATGGCACTCCTCACTGAATCCTCGGGGTAAAAAGACAAGCAAGATGTCTCATAGCGCTGATAACAATCCTTTCCCATTCTCCCTCTACCCTCATGATATCATCTAATTCTAAGACCTAATTTTCTGTGTTAGTCAATTTTTCCTTGCTGTGGACAAAATATCTGAAAAGGACAATTTAGATGGGGAAAAGTTCATTTTGAACTCATGTTTCAGACATTCAGCTCATGGTCAGCCAACTTCATTGAGTCTTAGAAGAGCTGGAATATCATGACAAAAGGGTTTGTTAGAAAAAGCTGCTCAGTTTTTACAATGTGAGGTATGTTCCTATTACTAGTTTTTCTAATGTTTTCAACAGTGCTGTATTTTGTCAAATGCTTTTTCTGCATTTTTATTGAGATGATCATATGATTCTTGTTTTTAAGTCTATTAGTGTGATGAATTACGTTTATTGATTTTTGTATGTTGAACCAACCCTGAATCCCTGGGATGAACTCCACTTGATCATGGTGCTCTATCTTTTAAATATGTTTTTGTATGTGATTTGCCAGAATTGTATTGAGAATTTTTGCATCTGTGTTCATCAGGGATATTAGTCTGAAGTTTTCTTTCCTTGATGTGTCTTTATCTACTTTTGGTGTCAGGATGATATTAGCTTCATAGAACGAGTTTGGAAGGATTCCCTCCTTTTCTACTTCATGGAATACTTTGAGGAATATTAGTGTTAATTCTTTTTTGAGAGTTTTGTAGAACTAGGTCGAGAATCCATCTAGTATTGGACTTTTCTTGGTTGGTAGGCTTTTGATGGCATTTTCTATTTCATTACCTGAAATTGATCTGTTTAAATTGTGTATGACATCTTCAGTTTGGGTAGGTCATATGTCTCTAGAAATTTGTCAATGTCTTCAATATTTTCTATTGAGATTATTGGAGTATAACTTTTCAAAATAGTTTCTAATTATCTTCTATATTTCAGATATGTCCATTGTTATATTATCTTCTTCATCTTTTATTTTAGTAATTTGAGTTTTCTTTTTGTCTTCATTAACAGGGGTTTATCTATTTTATTTATTTTTTCAAAGAACCAACTTTTGCTTTGTCAATTTTTTCAATTGTTTCTTTTATTTTGATTTTACTGCTTTCAGCTCTGATTTTAATTATTTCCTGTCTTTTACTGCTTTTGGTGTTGATTTTTTTTCTTCTTTTTCTTGAGATGTAGTGTTAGGTCATTTATTTCTTGACTTTTTATTCTTTTAATGAATGCACTCAATGCAATAAACTTTCCTCTTAGTACTGCCTTCATAGTGTCCCAGAGATTTTGATATGTTGTATTAGTGTTTTCATTTACCTCTAAGATTTTTTAAAATTTTATTCTTTATTTTTTCTACTATCAATTCATCATTCAATAGTGTATTATTTAGTCTGAATTTGTTACAGTAGCTTGTACTTTTTATTTTATTGTTGATTTCTAATTTCATTTTTTTGTGGTCTGATAGAATGCAGGGTATTATCTCTGGTTTTTTTTTATTTACTAAGAGTTGCTTTGTGGCATAAGATATGGTCTATTTTAGAGAAGGAGCCATGTGCTGCTGAGAAGAAAGTATATTTGCTCGATGATGGATGAAATATTTTACATATGTATGTTAAGTCTAAATTATTGATTATATTATTTAGTTCTATAGTTTTCATATTTAGTGTTTATATGGAAGATCTGTCCAGTAGTGAGAGAAGTGTGTTATAGTCACCCAGTATTACTGTGTTGTGATCTATTTGATTCTTGAAATTGAGAAGAGTTTGTTTGATGTACTTAGATGCTCCATTGTTTGGGGCATAAATATTTATAATTGTTATGTCCCGCTTATATATACTTCCATTAAGGAGTATGAAATGTCCTTCTTTGTCTCTTCTGATTAACTTTAGTTTGAAGTCTACTTTATCTGAAATGAGAATGGAAACACCTGATTGTTTATGCAACCCATATGAGTGATAACTATTTCCCCATACTTTCACCTTCAGCCTGTGGATGTCTTTGCCCATGAGGTAAGTGTCTTGAAGACAGCATATTGTTGGATTTTGCTTTTCAATTCAATCTGCCAATTTATGTCTTTTGATTGATGAGTTTAGGCTGTTAACACTCAAGGTTATTATTGAGATATAATTTGAATTCCCTGTCATTGTGATTTATTTCTGGTTTTTGATTTGTCTTAGTTTCTCTTTTGGTTTAATGTCCCTTTAGTGTAGATGTGAATTCTTTTAATTTTTGTTGGTCATGGAATGTTTTAATTTCATATTCAAATCTGAAACAATTTTTCTGGATAAAAAATTCTTGGTTGGCATTTCTTTTGTTTCAGAGCCTGAAATACATTATGCCAGGACCTTTTAGCTTTGAGAGTCTGGGTTGAGGAATCAGTTGATATCTAAATTGGTTTCCACCTATATGTAATTTGATTTTTTTTCTCTCATAGCCTTTAAGATTTTATCTTTATTCTCTGTGTTAGTCAGTCTCATTATAATGTGTCTTGGTGTGAGTCTGATAACGTTTTTACATTTGGGGTCTTGTAAGCCTCTTGTATTTGATTTTCCATTCCATTCTTTAGGTTTAGGAAATTTTCTGCTATTATATCATTGAAAGAAATTGTGCATTCTTTTGGTTTGTATCTCTGCTCCTTCATCTATTTCAATAATTCTTAAATTTGGTGTTTCCATGTTATCCCATAATTCTTTTTTTTTTTTTTTTTTTTTTTTTTTTTTTTTTATTGTTGGTTGTTCAAAACATTACATAGTTCTTGATATATCATATTTCACACTTTGATTCAAGTGGGTTATGAACTCCCATTTTTACTCCGTTTACAAATTGCAGAATCACATCAGTTACACTTCCATTGATTTATATATTGCCATACTAGGGTCTGTTGTATTCTGCTGCCTTTCCTATCCGTTACTACCCCCCTCCCCTCCCCTCCCCTCCCCTCTTCTCTCTCTACCCACTCTACTGCAGTTCATATCTCCCCCTTGTATTATTTTTCCCTTTCCCCTCGTTACCTCTTGTATGTAATTTTGTATAACCCTGAGGGTCTCCTTCCATTTCCATGCAATTTCCCTTCTCCCTCCCTTTCCTTCCCACCTCTCGTCCCTGTTTAATGTTAATCTTCTTCTCATGCTCTTCGTCCCTACTCTGTTCTTAGTTACTCTCCTTATATCAAAGAAGACATTTGGCATTTGTTTTTTAGGGATTGGCTGGCTTCACTCAGCATAATCTGCTCTAATGCCATCCATTTCCCTCCAAATTCTATGATTTTGTCATTTCTTAATGCAGAGTAATATTCCATTATGTATAAATGCCACATTTTTTTTATCCATTCGTCTATTGAAGGGCATCTAGGTTGGTTCCACAGTCTTGCTATTGTGAACTGTGCTGCTATGAACATCGATGTAGCAGTGTCCCTGTAGCATGCTCTATTTAGGTCTTTAGGGAATAGACCGAGAAGGGGAATAGTTGGGTCAAATGGTGGTTCCATTCCCAACTTTCCAAGAAATCTCCATACTGCTTTCCAGATTGGCTGCACCAATTTGCAGTCCCACCAACAATGAACAAGTGTACCCTTTTCCCCACATCCTCGCCAGCACTTGTTGTTGTTTGACTTCCTAATGGCTGCCAATCTTACTGGAGTGAGATGGTATCTTAGGGTGGTTTTGATTTGCATTTCTCTGACTGCTAGGGATGGTGAGCATTTTTTCATGTACTTGTTGATTGATTGTATGTCCTCCTCTGAGAAGTGTCTGTTCATGTCTTTGGCCCATTTGTTGATTGGGTTATTTGTTATCTTGTTGTCTAATTTTTTGAGTTCTTTGTATACTCTGGATATTAGGGCTCTATCTGAAGTGTGAGGAGTAAAGATTTGTTCCCAGGATGTAGGCTCCCTATTTACCTCTCTTGTTGTTTCTTTTACTGAGAAAAAACTTTTTAGTTTGAGTAAGTCCCATTTGTTGATTCTAGTTATTAACTGTTGTGCTATGGGTGTCCTATTGAGGAATTTGGAGCCCGACCCCACAGTATGTAGATCGTAGCCGACTTTTTCTTCTATCAGACGCCGTGTCTCTGATTTGATATCAAGCTCCTTGATCCATTTTGAGTTAACTTTAGTGCATGGCGAGAGAAAGGGATTCAGTTTCATTTTGTTGCATATGGATTTCCAGTTTTCCCAGCACCATTTGTTGAAGATGCTATCCTTCCTCCATTGCATGCTTTTAGCCCCTTTATCAAATATAAGATAGTTGTAGTTTTGTGGGTTGGTTTCTGTGTCCTCTATTCTGTACCATTGGTCCACCCGCCTGTTTTGGTACCAGTACCATGCTGTTTTTGTTACTATTGCTCTGTAGTATAGTTTGAAGTCTGGTATCGCTATACCACCTGATTCACCCTTCCTGCTTAGCATTGTTTTTGCTATTCTGGGTCTTTTATTTTTCCATATGAATTTCATGATTGCTTTCTCTATTTCTATAAGAAATGCCATTGGGATTTTGATTGGTATTGCATTAAACCTATAGAGAACTTTTGGTAATATTGTCATTTTGATGATGTTAGTTCTGCCTATCCATGAACAGGGTATATTTTTCCATCTTCTAAGATCCTCTTCTATTTCTCTCTTTAGGGTTCTGTAGTTTTCATTGTATAAGTCTTTCACCTCTTTTGTTAGGTTGATTCCTAAGTATTTTATTTTTGGGGGGGATATTGTGAATGGAGTGGTTGTCCTCATTTCCCTTTCAGAGGATTTGTCGCTGATATACAGGAATGCCTTTGATTTATGTGTGTTGATTTTATATCCTGCCACTTTACTGAATTCATTTATTAGCTCTAATAGTTTCTTTGTAGACCCTTTTGGGTCTGCTAGGTATAGAATCATGTCATCTGCAAATAGTGATAATTTAAGTTCTTCTTTTCCTATTTTTATGCCTTTAATTTCTTTCGTCTGTCTAATTGCTCTGGCCAGTGATTCGAGAACTATGTTGAACAGAAGTGGTGAGAGAGGGCATCCCTGTCTTTTTCCAGATTTTAGAGGGAATGCCTTCAATTTTTCTCCATTCAGAATGATGCTTGCCTGAGGTTTAGCATAGATTGCTTTTACAATGTTGAGGTAAGTTCCTGTTATCCCTAGTTTTTCTAGCGTTTTGAACATAAAGGGATGCTGTACTTTGTCGAATGCTTTTTCTGCATCTATCGAGATGATCATATGGTTCTTATTTTTAAGTCTATTGATGTGGTGAATAACATTAATTGATTTCCGTATATTGAACCAGCCTTGCATCCCAGGGATGAATCCTACTTGATCATGGTGCACAATTTTTTTGATATGTTTTTGAATCCGATTTGCCAAAATTTTATTGAGGATTTTTGCATCTAGGTTCATTAGAGATATTGGTCTGTAGTTTTCTTTCTTTGAAGTGTCTTTGTCTGGTTTAGGAATCAGGGTGATGTTGGCCTCGTAGAAAGAATTTGGAAGTTCTCCCTCTTTTTCTATTTCCTGAAATAGCTTGAAAAGTATTGGTGTTAGTTCCTCTTTAAAGGTTTTGTAAAACTCTGCTGTATACCCATCCGGTCCTGGGCTTTTCTTAGTTGGTAGTCTTTTGATGGTTTCTTCTATTTCCTCAATTGATATTGGTCTGTTTAGGTTGTCTATATCCTCCTGCCTTAATCTGGGCAGATCATATGACTTAAGAAATTTATCGATGCCTTCACTATCTTCTATTTTATTGGAGTATAAGGATTCAAAATAGTTTCTGATTATCTTCTGTATTTCTGAAGTGTCTGTTGTGATATTGCCTTTTACATCCCGTATGCTAGTAATTTGATTCCTCTCTCTTCTTTTCCTCGTTAGCATGGCTAAGGGTCTGTCGATTTTATTTATTTTTTCAAAGAACCAACTTTTAGTTTTGTCAATTTTTTCAATTGTTTCTTTTGTTTCGATTTCATTAATTTCAGCTCTGATTTTAATAATTTCTTGCCTTCTACTTCTTTTGCTGTTGTTTTGCTCTTCTTTTTCTAGGATTTTGAGATGGAGTATGAGATCATTTATTTGTTGGTTTTTTCTTTTTTTAAGGAATGAACTCCAAGCAATGAATTTTCCTCTTAGAACTGCTTTTAATGTGTCCCATAGATTCCGATATGTTGTGTCTGTGCTTTCATTTATCTCTAAGAATTTTTTAATTTCCTCTTTGATGTCTTCTATAACCCATTGATCATTTAGTAACCAATTGTTCATTCTCCAAGTGATGCATGTTTTTTCCTTCCTTCTTTTATCGTTGATTTTCAGTTTCATTCCATTATGATCAGATAAGATGCATGGTATTATCTCCACTCCTTTATATTGTCTAAGAGTTGCCCTGTGACATAATATATGATCTATTTTTGAGAAGGATCCATGTGCTGCTGGGAAAAAAGTGTAACTGCTTGATGTTGGGTGGTATATTCTATATATATCAATTAAGTCTAGGTTATTAATTGTGTTATTGAGTTCTATAGTTTCCTTATTCAACTTTTGTTTGGAAGATCTGTCTAGTGGTGAGAGAGGTGTGTTGAAGTCTCCCATGATTATTGTATGTTGGTCTATTAGACTCTTAAACTTAAGAAGAGTTTGTTTGATGAACATAGCTGCACCATTGTTTGGGGCATATATATTTATGATAGTTATGTCTTGTTGGTTTATGGTTCCCTTGAGCAGTATGTAGTGTCCCTCTTTATCCCTTTTGATTAACTTTGGCTTGAAATCTATTTTATTTGATATGAGTATGGACACTCCTGCTTGTTTCCTAAGTCCATAGGAGTGATATGATTTTTCCCAACCTTTCACCTTCAGTCTATGTATGTCTTTTCCTATCAAATGCGTCTCCTGTAGGCAGCATATTGTTGGGTCTTGTTTTGTGATCCATTCTACTAGTCTGTGTCTCTTGATTGGTGAGTTTAAGCCATTAACATTTAGGGTTATTATTGAGATATGGGTTGTTCTTCCAGCCATAATTGTTTATTTATGTTACTAAACATGGTTTGTTTTCCTTTTTTGATTATTTTCCCCCCCTTTACTGTCCTACCTCCCACTGTTGGTATTCATTGTTATTTTCCATTTCCTCTTCCTGTAGTGTTTTGCCGAGGATGTTTTGAAGACATGGTTTTCTAGCTGCAAATTCTTTTAACTTTTGTTTATCGTGGAAGGTTTTAATTTCATCTTCCATCCTGAAGCTTAATTTCGCTGGATACATGATTCTTGGTTGGAACCCATTTTCTTTCAGTTTTTGAAATATGTGATTCCAGGATCTTCTAGCCTTCAGAGTCTGTGTTGAAAGATCAGCTGTTATCCTGATTGGTTTACCCCTAAATGTAATCTGCTTCCTTTCTCTTGTAGCTTTTAAAATTCTCTCCTTATTCTGTATGTTGGGCATCTTCATTATAATGTGTCTAGGTGTGGATCTCTTATGATTTTGCACATTCGGCGTCCTGTATGCTTCTAGGATTTGGGATTCTGTCTCATTCTTCAAGTCTGGGAAGTTTTCTCGTATTATTTCATTGAATAGGTGGTTTATTCCTTTGGTTTGGACCTCTATACCTTCCTGTATCCCAATGACTCTTAAGTTTGGTCTCTTTATATTATCCCATATTTCTTGGATGTTCTGCTCATGGTTTCTTAACAGTTTTGCTGAGCTATCTATGTTCTTTTCAAGTTGAAATACTTTGTCTTCATTGTCTGATGTTCTATCTTCTAAGTGTTCTACTCTGCTGGTAGTATTCTCAATTGAGTTTTTAAGTTGGTTTATTGCTTCCTGAATTTCTAGGATTTCTGTTTGTTTGTTTTTTATTACCTCTATCTCCCTGTATAGTTGATCTTTTGCTTCTTGGATTTGTTTATGTAATACATTGTCGAAGTGGTCGAAATGATCTTTCATTGTCTGATTTTGCTGTCTAATGTCTTCCTTGAGACTCCAGATCATTTGCAGCATGTATATCCTGAATTCTTTATCTGACATTCCATCTGCTGCAGCTATAACCTCTTCTAAAGTTGAGTTGACCTGCATTGCTTGTGGTCCTTTCTTTCCTTGTCTTTTCATATTGCTTGTGTTTCTTTCTGCTTAGTGAAACTATTGTGTTTTTGAAATTTTTCCCCCTATATATTTATATTGCTCTTGTATAGTTGAAAAGTCTCCCTTGCAGGGGCGGGCGGCAGCTCTGCTCCTCCTCCAATTGGGGTGATCTGTCTACCACGCTGGTGGGCCGCTGGGACTGTTCTGCCGGTCGGTCGCAGGTCTGCCTACCTTGGAGGCGCGGGCAGCGGCTCTGCTCTGCCCTTCCTCCTATTGGTGTGACGTGTCTACCACGTCACCACGTCCGTGAACCCCTGGGCCTGTTCCACCAGTTAGTCGCGGATCTGACTACCTTGCAGGCGTGGGCGGCGGCTCTGCTCTGCCCCTTCTCCAATTGGGTTGTCGTGACTACCACCCCGGCAGGTCGCTGTGCCTGTTCTGGGCGCGGGCTGCGGCTCTGCTCTGCCCCTACTCCAAATGGAGTGATGTGACTGCCACGCTGGCGGGCCGCTGGGCCTGATCCAGGCTCGGGGAGCGGCTCTGCTCTGCCCCTCCCCCAAGTGGTGTGACGTGTCTACCACGCCGGCAGGCCGCTGGGGCTGTTCTGCCAGACTGTCACAGGCCTGCCTACCTTGCGGACGCGGGTGGAGGATCTGCTTTCCCCCTACTCCAATTGGGGATTCTTGACAACCACGCCGGCGGGTCGCTGGGCCTATTCCGGGCTCTGGCAGCGGCTCTGTTCGGCCCCTGCTCGAGCCGGAGCGATGCGACACCACGCCGGCGGGTCTCTGGACCTGCTCCGGGCGCAGGCGGCGGCTCTGTTCGGCCCCCGCTCTAGCCGGAGCGACGCGACACCACGCCGGCGGGTCGCTGGGCCTGTTCCGGGCTCTGGCGGCGGCTCTGTTCGGCCCCCGCTCTAGCTGGAGCGACGAGACACCACGCCGGCGGGTCGCTGGACCTGTTCCGGGCACAGGCGGTGGCTCTGATCGGCCCCCGCTCTAGCCGGAGCGACGTGACACCACGCCGGCGGGTCGCTGGGCCTGCTCCGGGCCCCGGCGGCGGCTCTGTTTGGCCCCTGCTCTAGCCAGAGTGACGCGACACCACGCCGGCGGGTCGCTGTGCCTGTTCCGGGCTCTGGCGGCGGCTCTGTTCGGCCCCTGCTCTAGCCAGAGTGACGCGACACCACGCCGGCGGGTCGCTGTGCCTGTTCCGGGCTCTGGCGGCGGCTCTGTTCGGCCCCTGCTCTAGCCGGAGCGACGCGACACCACGCCGGCGGGTCGCTGTGCCTGTTCCGGGCTCTGGCGGCGGCTCTGTTCGGCCCCTGCTCTAGCCGGAGCGACGCGACACCACGCCGGCGGGTCGCTGTGCCTGTTCCGGGCTCTGGCGGCGGCTCTGTTCGGCCCCTGCTCTAGCCGGGGCGACGCGACACCACGCCGGCAGGTCGCTAGGCCTGTTCCGGGCTCTGGCGGCGGCTCTGCTCCGCCCCTCTGGCCTTCACAGTATTCAGCAGGACCCGGACCGAGAGACAGTTTCCGCGGGTTCTTTATCCCTGGGCCAGAGCAGTTCCGGGAGCCAGAATTCGGCCTCTCCGGACTTGGTGCATGCTCCGACAGGAGCAGGCTCCAAGAAGCAGTTTCCGCGGGTTCTATAGCCCTGGGCCAGAGCAGCTCCGGTAGCCGGAGCTCCGCCGCTCCGGGCTCCGTGCGTGTTCTGATAGGAGCAGGCTCCAAGAAGCAGTTTCCGCGTGTTATTTAGCACTAAGTCTGAGCAATTTGTCTGCTAGACGCAGACAATTGTCAGCCTGAAATTACCTGTTCTATAGCTGAAAGAGCTGCAATCAGTCAAAAACAAGGATGGTGACGTCAGCTCTCCAAGATGGTGGCCGCTGGCTTCCTCCGTGGTCTGACCGGTGTGGAGAACCGAACTGGACCGTTTCCTTCCCCGTCTCCAACCCAGAATTCAGCTCCGAGCTCAGCAAATGCCTAGCTGGCAGGAGCCCGCAGAATCAGCATCGCTGTATCTCTGCGCCACCAGCCCGTCGTTTCCCAGTGCGCTCCGCAGACTCCAGCCGCAGGGCGATCTGCCGAACAATAAGCGCTCCGTACGGACAAATCGCTCGCTTTTGAGCCCCTGAAGCTGATCCTCGTGCGATGAAAATCCTTCCACTAGGTTTTGGAGCACCCCAATTTTGCTGGAAATTCCTAACCAGATAGCTTTTAGCCGTTCTAACTCATCATTTTCCCTCACAGTGACGCAGTACTCGGAGTTACTGCACTCCCTTCGCGGCCATCTTCCCTTTTTTATCCCATAATTCTTGGATGTTCTGTTAATTGTTTCTTACCATCTTCTCCACATGGT
Source organism: Callospermophilus lateralis (assembly GCF_048772815.1). Lineage (NCBI taxonomy): Eukaryota > Metazoa > Chordata > Mammalia > Rodentia > Sciuridae > Callospermophilus > Callospermophilus lateralis. Next base: position 56,029,521 of record NC_135308.1, read on the forward strand.
CAATTCTACTTTCAAGATTATATATTTTGTCTTCATTGTCTGAGGTTCTGTCTTCCAAGTGGTCTAATCTGTTTGTGATGCTTTCTATTAAATTTATAATTTGGTTTACTGATTCCTTCATTTTAAGGATTTCTGCTTGTTTTTTTTCCCCATGATCTCTAACTCTTCATTGAAGTGGTCTTTCACTTCCTGTATTTTTTCTTTTATTTCACTCCTTATATTATCCTTTACTACACATATAAATTTAACTATGTATAATCTTAACTCTTTCTTGGACATTTCTTCTACTGTGTTATCAGTGACTTCTGTTGTTGAAGCATCTTGGTTTGTTTGGTGTGCTTTATTCCCTTGTTTTTTCACGTTGTTAGTATGTTTTAACATCTAATAGTATGGATGTAAGGCAGCTTATATTCTACCCAGTAGACCTATAGTGTCCTTCAAGGTTTCCAGAGCTTTGACTTTAATGGTGAGACCAATATTAACAGCACCCAGTGTACACAATATATAGGCTTAAACTAATAGCTCCCACTAAGGTGTCTACTGCTTTCTACTATTAAACCAAAATGATAAGTTCAATAACTATCTATAGTACAAACAGAAAATTTGTTAAAATGGCTTAAATTTTAAATGGTGGATGAGAGAACAGAGGTAGTGTAGTATGCAATATTTGCAAGGAAGGAAGAGAGAAGCTAGAAGTAAAAATTCATAGGAAGAGTGGAAGAAGAACAGAAAGAGATTGGCTATTTGTTGGAGAAAAGTTGGGGAAAATTTCAAGAAAATAGACAAGAAAGAGGAAGAATACAAACAAAGAGGGAAAAATAAAGACATAAGAATATAACAAAAATGCAAAGCACCATTCATATAACATTGTCCTCCACACACTGGTGCATAAAAAAATCCTCCTCCAAATATGGTAGAGAGATTAGTGAATCAAAAAATAAAATATAATAAATCTTGTTGAAAAGTCAAACTGTCTCTGTCAGTGTTCAACAGTTTCTCAGTCCAGTCTCTGATGCCTCTTGGGATCACCAAACTCAGATCAGTCCTCAGAAACCTAGTCTCTATCCCACCCATCTTGGCTCCAGATACCTCAGGCTTGGCCACGCTGCAGTTCCAAGATCCCAGTGCTGCTTCTATTGCAGAGAGACCACTGGGGATACACTCATACAAAGGAGCAACTCCAAAATGCAGCAGCAATACAAGGGCTACAAGCACTCTCAGCAGGAAGATCCCAGGCTCCTTCAAACCCATAGGCACCCCAACACTAAATCTGCAAGTCCTGGCTGGAGTCCACAGACAGAGGCTCTTGTGGTGGTAAACTTGTGGTACTCGGGCCCAGGCCCAGGCTGGTGTCCCAAAATAGCTGCAGACCATGCAACTAAACCTGGACTCTCTCCGAAACAGTCCTCTAGGCTGTGTTAACAGTGGTAGTGTAGATGGTTGTTGGCAGCTAGTAGTGGTTCAGCAGAGGCAGAGGCTGCAGCAGCAGTTGCAACTGCAGCTAGGGTGCAGCATCACCAGGCAATCGCTGGGGATCAGCAGCAGTGTTAGTTTCAGTTGCATCCAAGACAGCAGTGTCTTCTGTAGCAGCAGCACCCAGAAAAAAGAACTTCAGGCGACTTCAGGCTGACAGCAGCAGAATCAGAGGCAGCAGCAACCATGGTAGCAGTGTAGGTGGCAGTTGATTGAGAGGAGATTTCAGGTTCATAGGCAGAGATCACAGAGGTAGCATTGGAAGTAGGTCCAAGGTAACTGAGGCAACTGTGGCTATGATCAGAGGAGAGACTTCCAGGCACCACAGCCAGCATCATTTTAAATGGAGGAAAACTGAAAGCATTCCCTCTAAAAACTGGAGCAAGACAATGGTGTCCTCTTTCACCACTTATTTTCAACATCATCCTTGAAACTCTAGCCAGAGCAATTAGACAAAAGAAAGAAATTAAAGGTATACAAATAGGTAAAGAAGAACTCAAGCCATTACTATTTGCTGATCACATGATTCTATATGTAGAAGATCCAAAAAAATTCCACCAGAAATCTTTGTGAACTGATAAATGAATTCAGCAAAGTAGCAGGATAAAACATTAACATCCATAAATCAAACACATTCCTATACATTAGCAATGAATCCACTGAAAGTGAAATTAGGAAAACTACCCATTCACAATAGCCTAAAAAAAGAAACCTGGAATCAATCTAACAAAAGAGGTGAAATACCTATATAATAAAAAATACAGAACATTAAAGAAAGAAATTGAAGAAAACCTCATAAAATGAAATGATTTCCTATGCTCCTGGATAAATATTGTCAAAATGACCATACTACCAAAGTGTTATACTGACTTAATGCAATTCCTATTAAAATCCCAATGACATTCTTCATAGAAATAGAAAAAGCAATCATAAAATTTATTTGGAAAAATAAGAGACCCAGAGTAGCTAAAGCAATCCTTAGCAAGAAAAGTGATGTAGGAGGCATCACTATACCAGACCTTAAACTATACTACAGAGACATAGAACAAAAACAGCATGGTATTGGCACCAACATAGACTTATAGACCAATGGTATAGAAAAGAGGACACAGAGACAAACCCACATAAAATGCTTATGTCATACTAGACAAAGGTGCCAAAAACATTCACTGGAGAAAAGATAGCCTATTCAACAAATGGTGCTGGCAAAACTGGAAATCCATATGTAGCATAATGAAATTAATCCTCTATCTCTTACCCTGCACAAAAAGTCAACTGAAAGTGGATCAAAGTCTTAGTCACTAGAACAGAGACTCTGTGCCTAATAGAAGAAAAATAGCCCCAACCAAATCTTAACAATGTCGGCCTAGGATCTGACTTCCTTAATAAGACTCCTAAAGTGCAAGAAGTAAAATAAAGAATCAATAAATGGAATGGATTCAAATTAAAAAGCTTCTCCTCAGCCAAGGAAACAATTAATAACGTGAGGAGAGAGCCTACAGATTGGGAGAAAATCTTTACCACATGCACCTCTGATAAAGCATTGATCTCTAGGATAGATAAAGAACTCAAAAAACTTAAAACCAAAAATAATAATAATAACCCAATTAATAAATGGGCTAAGGAACTGAACAGATACTTCACAGAAGAAGACATATAGTCAATCAACAAATATGTAAAAAAGTGATCAACATCTCTAACAATTAGAAAAATTCAAATCAAATCTACACTAAGATATTATCTCACTCCAGTCAGAATGGCAATCATCAAGAATACAAGAAATAATAAATGTTGACGAGAATGTGGTGAAAAAAGTACACTTACACATTGCTGGTGGGACTGCAAATTGGTGCAAGCACTGTGGAACACAGTATGGAGATTCCTCAGACACTGGGAATAGAACCACCATTCACCATTTGACCCAGAGACCCCACTCCTCCGTTTATACCCAAAAGAATTAAAATCAGCATACTACAGTGATGCAGCCACATCAATGTTTATAGCAGCTCAATTCACAATAGCTAGACTATGGAACCAACCTAGGTGTTCCTCATTAGATGAATGGATAAAGAAAATGTGGTGTATATACTTAAAGGAATATTACTCAGTTTTCAAGAAAAATGAAATTGTGGCATTTTCCAGTAAATGGATGGAGTTAGAGGATATCATGCTGAGCAAAATAAGCCAATCCCACAAAACCAAAGCCCGAATGTTTTCTCTAATATGCAGATGCTAATTCACAAGAAGGCAGGAGGCACTAGGGAAGAATAGCGTTACCTTAGATTAGGTAGAGGGAAGTGATGGGGGGGGGGGGAGGGATGGGAATGTGGGGTTAGAAAGGATATTAGAATGAAACAGACATTATTACTTTTTGTATATATATGAATGCATAATCAATGTGATTCTATAACATGTACACTCAGAAAAATGAGAAATTACGTCCCATCTATGTATGATATATCAAAGTGCATGAATGCATTCTACTGTCATGTATTACTAATTAAAGCAAATTAAAAATTAATAAAAAGAAAAAGAAAAAATTGCTCACATAAGGGCATCCTGGAATCAAAGAGAGAATGAGAGGCCTGGGACATGATAAAATCCAAAAGAAGTCCCCAGTGACCCACTTCCTCCTGGCATGCCCAACTTGCCTATAGTTACATTCAGATTATGAATTCTTCAAGTACCCAATACGTGGATTAGTTTATAGTTCTCATAATCTAATTATTTCCTCTCTGACCATTAAAACATGAGTTTTCCAGGGGACACCTCATATCCAAACCACAACATCCATCAATACTATCACATTAGGGGAGTAGGATTTCAGCATATGAATTTGGTGGAAGAAACACAAGGTTAAATTCACAACAACGTGTGTGTGTGTGTGTGTGTGTGTGTGTGTGTGTGTGAGAATTTTTCAGAAATGAAAGAGACTCAAAACTAGAAAACTATGGGAAAAGCAGTTTTGTGTGTACAGTCTTAAAAGCCCTGCACAGCATATTAAGATTAGCCTTGGGCCTAAACATTTACTTACAAGGAGATAAGGAACCTTCACCACCTGGGCTAGGAATATCACCATGTTTAGGAGTAACTTTCTATCTTAAAGGCTGGATGTGTGCATCTTTCTTCTCCTCAGAGGTACATCATATGGTCCTTGGACATACTCCCATATTTAATTATTTCAGAACCCAGAGTGAAGGATCAGGGTCCTTTGCTTGTAGCAAGAGAACGATGCAAGGAGACCATCACCCTGTATAGTTGCCAGACAAGAACCTATAGGTCATAGGTACTGATGTTCACTATTCAAACTAATCTTGCTCTATTGATTCTGGTTCTATGCAGTGTTATGTAAATTGTGTCTCTTGGTAATCCCAAATCATAAACTGCATTGAAATCCTGAGACTTCTGTTTCTGGTGGAAGAAGTCTCCTTTTCTGGAAGTAATAACAAGTGTCACGTGCTCAACAAAAATATTATAAAACTTCAACAGCTGAAATCTTGCAGTCATCTCTACAGTTGCCAAAATTTTTTTTCTACATTTTGCATTTATTTGTGACTAAAAATTACTCAACTATAAAAAGTAGGACATTCTTAAGATTGATAACTATTCCAAACCCAGAGCCAAAGTTATAAAGCAAAATCCAAGTCATTCTCATTAAAACTGTGAATGAGCTATAATGTGTTCATGCTAATTATTTAACCAGATTCTGGATGACTCAGCCATTGCAATACATTATTTTAA